>NC_138778.1:40997748-41660947 GCF_965119305.1 Pelophylax lessonae | reverse complement strand
GCAAAGCGACGTAGGGCTACATCGCTAGCCTGTGAGGCTCTAGGGAGCAAGCACGCGCTGCCGGAGGCGCGCTCCTGCGCGGTCACGGACTCTCCCGCGCGTGTGCCTGGCGGACCCGATGTCCGCCGGGCACTCGCGATCGTCGGTTACAGCGGGAGAAAGGCAGGCGGCTAATGTAAACAAAGCCGCCTGTCAGTCTCCCCTGTGTAAGAATGGTGATCATACGGTTCTGCTATGTAGGACCGTTGATCTCTGTTCTTACACATCAAGCCACAGCCAATCAGTTAGAAACACGCCCCTAGGGACGCACTTAACCCCTCCCTCTCAAAAAAAGTTAATCCCTTCACTGCCAGTGTCATTTTCACAGTAACAGTGCATATTTATAGCACTGATTACTGTAGTAATGTCACTGGTACCCCCAAAAGTGTCCAAAATGTCAGTCAAGGGTCCGATCTGTCCGCCCCAATGTCGCAGTCCCGCAAAAAAAAAAAAAAAAAAAAAAAAAAAATCGCAGATCGCCGCCATTACGCATTAAAAAAAAATAAAAAACAACAAAAATGACAAAAATCTTTCCCTTTGTTAGTAAACACAATAACTTTTGCGCAAACCAATCAAAATACGCTTTTTGCGATTTTTTTTACCAAACATATGGTAAAAAAAAAATTGGCCTACAATGTTAAAAAATTTAGATTTTTATATCTTTTTTGGGGGGGAATTTCATATAAAAGAAGGGGAAAAATATTGTTATTTTTGCAAAATTGACGCTCTTTTTTTGTTTTTTAGCGCATGATCAAAAAAATCGCACAGGTGATCAAATACCACCAAAAGAAAGCTCTGTTTGTGGGGAAAAAAAGAACATCAAATTCGTTTAGGTACAAAGTTGCACGACTGCGCAATTGTCCGTTAAAGTCAAGCAGTGCCGAATCGCAAAATAGGCCCTGGTCAGGAAGGGGGTAAAATCTTCCGGGGCTTAAGTGGTTAATAGGCTACTGTCTAAAATGGCCCTTTGTATGTGTGCACAAAATAGCTATGCATGCATGTTATCACATTCTGCTTGCTGGTTCCAAGTCAATGGGGAGGGTTGAGGAATGACCTTATTGACCTACCTCGTAAAAACATGCCAAGAAAATGATATAGAAAAATGCTCTCAGTCGTAGTAGACATGGTGCCCAGAGGGCTGTCCCATAGAATCACTGAGAGTCAGATATGACTAAATGGATATCACACACATTTATCTGTATCTGCCCATAATGTCCGCTGAGAGCCGATGTAAGGTCATAATGATGCAGCTGTGAGTCAAAGCTTCTAGAAGGATTTAGCAATCACTGGACTCACCACATATAGAGCAACACTGCACATTGTGTTGATGAGCACAGACACCAATAAGAATAACCTCTGTGATGGAAGGAACTATGAGCTGTAAGGCTGATATGACTGACAATAAACACATCACACCAGGTATAGGTAAATTGCGGTCTCACCTTGATACGTGTTGCCTGAGGGTCAGTACAGTCATCAAAGCGTATGCAGTAACCAACTTCGTGTCCCAGCAAAGCTCCTCGCTCCTCTGCCACCCGCCCTGCCACCTGTTACAACATAAAACACTTACAGGCATTCGGGAACAAACCACAACTTTTACAATAATCTCTGCATCATCATTTGCATGAATTTGGAGTTGGATTGAGAAATCAGTCATATTTATTCATAAGAGAAAGTTCAACCAGTACAAATTTCAGATATAGGTGGTTTCTCGTCCTTAGAAGAACCAACTGGTTTCCAACCGTTAAGGACTCAGGACCCTTTCACACTTGAGCAACCTTTCCTGCGAATTGGGATTGCAAAGACGAATGACAAGTGGTACCCCATGATTTTCAATGAGTACTATTCATATCTGTGCCAACTCAAGATTATACAGGCATTGCTTTAAGTTGCGCCAAATTCACGTCAAAGTAAGGTCAAAGCCCTGTCAAAGTCACACGACTTTCAGGTCGTACAAGTGTGAAAGCGGCCTTCGTGTTTTATCAGGGTTACGCAATCGCTTACGTTTTGGGGGTTTTATTTGGGATGTGCAAAGAGAGATCACACAAACACTTGTAGGTACAAACAAACTGTATATAACATTTAATTAACCACTTCAGCTCCAGAAGGCCATTTTTTTGCTATTCGGCACTGCGCTACTGACAATTGTGCGGTCATGCAATGCTGTCCCCAAACAAACTGTATATCATTTTTTTCACAAAAACAGCAGAGCTTTCTTTTGGTGGCATTTGATCACCTCTGAATTTTTTTATTATGTAAATAAAAATGTAAATGACAATTTAAAAAAAATAAATAAAAAAAATAATAATATTTTTAATTTTCTGCTATAAAACATATCCCATATTTATTTATTTATTTTTAATTAAATCTCTGAATAACTTTAGGCTCCGTTCACATGTCAGCGTATGATCGCGGGCAGAACCGCCGCGGTTCCGCCCGCGATTCGTAGATTTATTGCAAATCGCGGGACGCCTAGCGCTGCCCGTTGATTTGCAATAGCCCCCCAAACGCCGAGCGATGTTGCCGCGATTTACGCCCGCCGAATCGCGGCAACATCGCGCAAACAAAATCGCGGGACGCAATACGCTCCAAAGAAGCTCTTGTACTTTTTTGGAGCGTATTGCGTCCCGCGATTTTGTTTGCGCGATGTTGCCGCGATTCAGCGGGCGTAAATCGCGGCAACATCGCTCGGCATTTGGGGGGCTATTGCAAATCAACGGGCAACGCTAGGCGTCCCGCGATTTGCAATAAATCTCCGGATCGCGGGCGGAACCGCGGCGGTTCTGCCCGCGATCATACGCTGACATGTGAACGGAGCCTTAAGCCAAAATGTTATCTGCTGCATGTCTTTGGTAAAAAAAAAAATCCAAATAGGTATACAGTAAACCCCCCTCCATCGCGGGGGTTACGTTCCAGACCCACCCGCGAAAAGTGAAAATCCGCAAAATAGAAAAACCCTATTAAAATACACTGTAGGCATGTTTTTTCATTTAAACACTTAAAAGATACTGAGAGACAGAGCAAAAGCTATGGAAAACACAAAAATATTTAATTTTCAATTATTTATATAGTAAAATAACATTACAGAAAAAAACGCAATATACCGGGACCGCAAAAACTGAACCGCGATGGAGCGGGGGTTTACTGTATATTGATTGGTTTGTGTGAAAGCTATAGTGTCTACAAACTATGGGATATATACTGGAGTTTTTATTTATTGATTTTTTTTTTTAGACTAGTAATGGCGGTGATTAGCGACTTATAACAGGACTGCAATAACGCATAAGGGCATTCAGACACTGCCTGATGCTGGGGGGAACTAACTGCCATTGACATCACCAGTGACATTATTACAGTGATCAGTGCTAATAATATGGACTGTCACTATACTAATGACAATGGGCAGGAAGTAGTTACCATCTAGGGCGATCAAGGGGTTAAATGTGTGCCCAAACAGTGTTTATGTGTGTACTGTGTGCTGCTGTTACTGGTGCCGGCAGCCAATCATTGGTCGGAACCAGGTGATCGGCATGTGCTGTGATGAATTAAAGCACAGCCGGACCGGTGAGCTCACACATTACGTATTAGGTATAAGATTCAGCGCAGGGAGGTCACTCTGCCGCTGTATATGTAAGCTATACGTTCGGCAAGCTGTTCAGAAATGACAGATAAATATAACACCTTAAATAATATTAGAAAACGTAACAAGAATACTTAGCTATAGATGGCTTTTCTGTGCACCGTCTTTATAGCTTGGCACAGATGACCAAACCATGTGCTTGCTTGCCTGGTACAGACTAATGCTGGCCATACATTAGCCGAAATATCGGGTGAACTAATTTTCGAAAGAATGAAAAATCGGCCATGAGAGCAGACGATCCTGCCATCATATAATGATCGAATTTCGAACGATAAATCGTTCAATGGACAAAAATGAATCCGTTTATCGTTCAGTTTGTCACATATGACTATTGAAAACAGGTCGGACGAGAAACACATTAACCTTTCAATTTATCATTCGTTTGTTTGGCTGGCGGATTTTCAAAACTGTTCCTTCGATTTTTCGGCTCTGAAAAGTTAAAAACGATTTTCTATTTGTGCCCATTAACTGGACGAAAAACGAACGATCGGACCAAATGACAGATTTTCGAATGATCTTTCAGCTAGTGTATGGCCAGCATAACTGTTCCAATTTTTGGCTGTGGTATATATAGGACTAGTTGGTAACATCTGACCAAACCCCCTTATGGGGGTTACAATTCAAAAAAATTAACGTAAGGGCCGTGTCAACTGGCTTTTATTTGCTTCAAGTGAGTTTTGTACTCCCATACAAGTCTAGGGGATTGCAAATCCTGCTTAAAGCAGGTCTAACGCTGTCCAGAAGGAGGTAAGCTGCAGGTCAAATGCATCGGTCAATGAATTCTCTATCTCAAACCAATGACACTGACATAAGCAAATCAATACAGGCAGTAAGGGCTCGTTTACACTTGTGTTTAAGAGTGCAGTAGAAATGTGCACCCAAGTACCACCTGGTGAGCGCAGCCACTTCAAGTGAATTGGGGCATCCTGCAACCGTGTGCAATCTACTCAGTTGCAGTGCGCTAATGTGGGGTTTAGGTGATCAAAACAGGTGATGAGGAGGCGATACAACAGCTCTTCACTGACTGTCAAATTTTCTCTGAAGAGCGATCCGAATGTGATCACAAGTGCAGGGAATGTGACCACAAGTGCAGTGCTATGGTAAGCGCAGTGCTATGCTAAGCGCAGGGCTATGCTAAGCGCAGGGCTATGCTAAGCGCAGGGCTATGCTAAGCGCAGGGCTATGCTAAGCGCAGGGCTATGCTAAGCGCAGGGCTATGGTAAGCACAGGGCTATGATAAGCGCAGGGCTATGGTAAGCGCAGGGTTGTGGTAAGCGCAGGGTTGTGGTAAGCGCAGGGTTGTGGTAAGCGCAGGGTTGTGGTAAGCGCAGGGTTGTGGTAAGCGCAGGGTTGTGGTAAGCGCAGGGTTGTGGTAAGCGCAGGGTTGTGGTAAGCGCAGGGTTGTGGTAAGCGCAGGGTTGTGGTAAGCGCAGGGCTATGGTAAGCGCAGGGCTATGGTAAGCGCAGGGTTGTGGTAAGCGCAGGGTTGTGGTAAGCGCAGGGCTATGGTAAGAGCAGGGTTGTGGTAAGCGCAGGGCTATGGTAAGCGCAGGGCTGTGGTAAGCGCAGGGTTGTGGTAAGCGCAGGGTTGTGGTAAGCGCAGGGCTATGGTAAGCGCAGGGCTATGATAAGCGCAGGGTTGTGGTAAGCGCAGGGTTGTGGTAAGCGCAGGGTTGTGGTAAGCGCAGGGTTGTGGTAAGCGCAGGGCTATGCTAAGCGCAGGGCTATGCTAAGCGCAGGGCTATGCTAAGCGCAGGGCTATGCTAAGCGCAGGGCTATGCTAAGCGCAGGGTTATGGTAAGCGCAGGGCTATGGTAAGCGCAGGGCTATGGTAAGCACAGGGCTATGGTAAGCACAGGGCTATGGTAAGCACAGGGCTATGGTAAGCACAGGGCTATGGTAAGCACAGGGCTATGGTAAGCGCAGGGCTATGGTAAGCGCAGGGTTATGGTAAGCGCAGGGCTATGGTAAGCGCAGGGTTATGGTAAGCGCAGGGTTATGGTAAGCGCAGGGTTATGGTAAGCGCAGGGCTATGGTAAGCGCAGTGCTATAGTAAGCGCAGGGCTATGGTAAGCGCAGTGCTATAGTAAGCGCAGGGCTATGGTAAGCGCAGTGCTATAGTAAGCACAGGGCTATGGTAAGCGCAGGGCTATGGTAAGCGCAGTGCTATAGTAAGCGCAGGGCTATGGTAAGCGCAGGCTGTAATGCACAAGGGGAGCAGGTCATTAGACAACACATCCTTAAGACAGGGTTGCGTGTGTGGTACCGAGCTGTGTAAGCAGATACAGGGCTAGAGATAAAAGCGCTTGCGTGGACCAGCGTCAAACATATTATTTTTCCTTTGGACGCAGTGCAGTGCTGCAGTGAAAGGCTTTACTTGCAATGCAAGCACATTTAAAAAAATCAAAGAAATGCAAAGCAAACTAAAGCAGCCTAACCACTGTCATCCACACTACACCACTAACGTCAATGGGAGTCTGCTGACCTACATTTGATATTTAATTTATATGCACCTCGAGTACAGGAAAGAAACAAACTTCCCCTTACTTCCCCATTTTGATGCTCGGTTTGAACTTCAGCAAGTCGTCGTCACCCCGTCTAGATGGCTAAATGCATAGCTGCAGAATAGGCAAGTACCGTGATTTTTGCTTTACTGGGTTAGACAGTTTAGGTTTAGAATGTGGCACAGAGCAGTTTAGGCGTTAGTTAGGTTTTGCCTGGACTGCTACTTTAATCACCCCAATCTTACATCATGTATATATTTCTGAGTATCGATAGAAAACTGACAAATGTAATAGAACATTTATAACAAATTCAATACAAAACTTGGGGAAAAAAACCTTTGATTAAATGGTAAAATACATTTCTTTCTGGCTTACCGAAACTGCGGCCACCCTCCGGGGTTGTGTTACTCCAACTACTTTCCCTTCTGCTGTCCAACCAGCTTCCGCAAGGTACTATATAAACAAAAAAATAAAATAAAAAAAAAAAGATTAATTTTACACAGGGAGTATTTGTGGGCCTAAAGGGACTCTGTTGCAAAGTGAAGGACCTGTGTAAGAAGCTTTAGATGGAAGCTGCACTTCCCTTCATCTGGACCGTATCGCTCATGTCAGGTTCCTGTCCTAAATGTAGTAGATACCGGAGCTGCAATGTCTGACCCTATTTAGAAATGTTTATCAGGAAGAGCTGTACTGCTAAGTAAGTTTATGGTGCTGCCAGGATCCGTCCAGCCAGCACCACCTACTGATGTGTTTAGGGCTCAATTATAGATATTTTCTTCTGATTTAGGGTCCTTTCACATTGATCAGTTTTTAGGTTAAAAAAAAAAGCGGAAGAAAAATGCATGTCTTTTAATCCTATGGAACTCTTCACACCGGTCAGTTGCGTTTTTAAAAGTCCTACTTGCTGCATTTTGGGTGCGGTCTTGAAAAAAAGCAACTCCCCATTGACATGAATAAAAATGAATCAAAAACTACTTGCGATTGAGTTTTTTTATTTATTTCAGGTACTTAAATAGCACCGTCCGTTTACACAGTGCTTTCCATATACACTCACAGGCCACTTTATTAGGTATACCTGATTAGTACCGGGTTGGACCCCCTTTTGCCTTCAGAAGAGCCTAAATTCTTTGTGGAATAGATTCAAAAAGGTGTTGGAAACATTCCTCAGAGATTTTGGTCCATATTGACATGATAGCATCACGCAGTTGCTGCAGAATTGTCAACTGAACATTAATTTTCAAATCTCCCATTCCACCAAATCCAAAAGGTGCTCTATTGGATGAGATCTGGTGAGTGTGGAGGCCATTGGAGTGCAGTGACCTCATTGTCATGTTTAAGAAACCAGTGGTGAGATGATCTGAGCTTTGTGACATGGTGCATTATCCTGCTGGAGATGGGTACACTGTAGTCATAAAGAGATGGACATGGTCAGCAAAAATACTCAGGTAGGCCATGAATATTTAGGCTGCTTAAACAATGCTCAATTGGTAGTAAGGAGCCCAAAGTGTGAGAAGAAAATATCCCCCACACCATTACACCACCACCAGCCTGAACCATTGATACAAGGCAGGATGGATCCAGGCTTTCATGATGTTTATGCCAAATTCTGACCCTACCATCTGAATGTCGCAGCTGCAATCGAGACTCATCAGACCAGGCAAAGTTTTTCCAATCTTCTATTGTCCAATTTTGGTGAGCCTGTGCAACTTGTAGCCTCAGTTTCCTGTTCTTAGCTGACAGGAGTGGCACCCTATGTGGTCTTCTACTGCTGTAGCCAATCGGCTTCAAGGTTCGATGTGTTGGGCTTTCAGAGATGGTACTCTGCATACCTTTGTTCTAACGAATGGTTATTTGAGTTACTGTTGCCTTTCTATCATCTTGAACCAGTCTGCCCATTCTCCTCTGACCTCTGACATCAACAAGGTGTTTTCATCCAAACAACTGCCGCTCACTGGATATTTTCTCTTTTTCAGACCATTCTCTGTAACCCCGAGAGATGGTTGTGTGTGAAAATCCCAGTAGATTATCAGTTCTTGAAATACTCAGACCAGCCAGTCTGGCACCAACAACCAAACCACGTTCAAAGTCACTTAACCACTTGCCGACTGCCTAACGCCGATCTACGTCGGCAGTCAGCCCCTCACAGGCAAAGTGACGTAGGGCTACGTCACTAGCTTGTGAGGGTCTAGGGAGCGAGCGCGCGCTCCCGCGTGGTCACGGACCCCCCCACGCGTGTGACCAGCGGACCCGATGTCCGCCGGTCACTCGGCGATCGGCGGGGGAGAGGGAGGATGTCAGGCAGCTTGTGTAAACAAGCCACCTGTCATTCTCCTCGCTGTAAAGACACTGATCACACGGATCTAGTATGTAGATCCGTTGATCAGTGTCCTTACAGCTCAAGCCCCAGCCAATCACAGTAGAAAGCACGCCCCTAGGGATACACACAGCCCCTCCCTCCCAAATAAAGTTAACCCCTTCACTACCAGTGTATTTTTACAGTAACAGTGCATATGTATAGCACTGATTACTGTAGAAATGTCACTGGTAACCCCAAAAGTGTCACAAATGTCAGTCAAGGGTCCGATCTGTCCGCCCCAATGTCGCAGTACCGCAAAAAAAAAATCGCAGATCGCCGCCATTACGCGTTAAAAAAAACAACAACAAAAATTACAAAAATCTTTTCCTTTGTCAGTAAACGCGATAACTTTTGCGCAAACCAATCAAAATACGCTTTTTGCGATTTTTTTTTACCAAACATAGGTAGCATAAAACAAATTGGCCGAAAATGTTAAAAAATTTTGATTTTTACATTTTTTTTGGGGGAATTTCATATAAAAAAATGTGAAAAATATTGCTATTTTTGCAAAATTGACGCTCTTTTTTTGTTTATAGCACGTGATCAAAAAATCGCACAGGTGATCAAATACCACCAAAAGAAAGCTCTGTTTGTGGGAAAAAAAGGACGCCAAATTTGTTTAGGTACAGCGTCGCACGACCGCGCAATTGTCCGTTAAAGTCACGCAGTGCCGAATCGCAAAATACCCCCTGGTCGGAATGGGGGTAAAATCTTCCGGGGCTTAAGTGGTTAAAGTGGAGTTCCGCTCCCCCCTCCAAAAATTAAAAGTCAGCAGCTACACATACTGTACACATACTGTAGCTGCTGACTTTTAATATTAGGACACTTACCTGTCCTGGAGTCCAGCGATGTCGGCACCGCAGCCAATGTTTCCATCGGCAGTCGGGTGCTGCCGCCGCCATTGCCGGTAAGGGAACCCGGCAGTGAAGCCTTGCGGCTTCACGGGCGGGACCCTACTGCGCATGCGTGAAGCGCGCTGTGCATTCCTATTGGCTCGTGGCGGGGGAAGGAGGAGGGGGCCAAACTTCCGAGGGACGGCGCCACGGCGCCGTATCCAGGAAGTGGGGAAGGGTACCTGTCAAAAACAGGTACCCGTTCCCCCCTGAAAGGTGCCAAATGTGGCACTGGAGGGGGGGGGGAAGCAAATGAGCGGAAGTTCCACTTTTGGGTGAACTCCGCATTAAATCCCCTAACTTCCCCATTTTGAAGCTCGGTTTGAACTTCAGTCGTCTTCAGCCTGTCTACATGCCTAAATGCATTGAGTTGCTGTCATGTGATTGGCTGATTAGCAATTTGTGTTATCAAGCAATGGAACAGGTGTACATAATGGCCGGTGAGTGCATAGTATACATTCACATCATGCCCATGTTTCACAGGTGCACTGCTGGGATTCAGGCAACCAAAAAACACACAGGAAAGGCATCAAAAAAGCATTTTTTATAACTGAGAGGTGTGAAAACAGCCTAATATATAGTTGGGTGGTTACTGATCCATTATTATGCATCCAAGTCTGATTCTTGTCAGTAGCCTGAATCAATAGGATTTGGTAAAGACTATAAAGAAATGTTAGCTGCTCAGCCAACTGCCGAGATGCTTTTACTTCCCAGCATGTCACTGATCTCAAGCAAATATGCAGCCAGTGTGGCTGGAACTAATTATTCATGAAGCATCAGTATGACAGCCAGTCATCTCCGATTTATAAAGGGTTTTAGGAATGGCAAAGCAAATGTTTCACTCATGACAGATTCATTTGCATTGGTTCAGCTTTATTTATGTTAGTATACAGCCTGGGAATAAAAGCTATACAATTTTATTATACATTTTAATTAAATCCCAGACTAAACTGTTGGAATGTTAATTTTTATCAATTTTATGTATTTAACTACTTTAATACCGGACACTTTTACCCTCTTCCTGCCCAGGGCAATTTTCAGCTTTCACAATTTGAATGGAAATTGTGCGGTCATGCAACACCCATATGAAATGTTATCATTTTGTTCACACAAATAGAGCTTTCTTTTGGTGGTATTTAACTTCTTCCCGCCCTCGCTATAGCCGAAGACAGCTACAGCGCGGGCTCTAATTTCTGTGAGGCCATCTTTAAACGGCCTCCCAGTGACAGGCTCCCCGCGCGCACCCGCGAGCAAGCAGCGGGGAAAATCTGTGTCGGCCGTGTCCCTTGGACACAGCCAATCACAGATCGTGGTGAATGGCCATTCACAGCGGCCATTTACCACGTGATCGGACCGTGCAATGAGAGATGATCTCAAATGTAAACAAATGAGATCATCTCTCATCGCCGGTGTAACGTGAGAATTACCTACCCCGTGAGAAAAACCTACCCTCGTCACTTCCGGCCAGGAACAGCAGAGCAGCGCAGCAGTGCGCATGCTCACAGCCCCGGATACCCAATGGGACAGCTGAGGAGCTGACTAGTGCGCATGCGCACTAGGAGGAAATGATGACGGTGTCCGTGAAAAAAAACCTACCCACGCGGCGGTTACATTAAAACAGCTGTGCTGCAATACGAGTCATCTCCGCTCCTGTCCCTGTCACTTCTCTGCTCTCGGCAAGTAAATATAAAAGCGTCTCTCTGCTCCGTGATTTATGTTTTCATACACCCGCCGCCGCTTTAATATTTACTAGCTGAGAGCAGGGAAGTGACAGGGACAGGAGCGCAGATGACTCGTATTGCAGCACAGCTGTTTTAATGTAACCGCTGCATTACATACAGTGCCGTGCACCGGAAGTGACGAGGGGTAGGTTTTTCTCACGGGTAGGTAATTCTCACGGAACACCGGCTCTCCTTCCTCACACAGAGACTGCGTGTGAGGAAGAGCAGAGCTGATCAGCAGTTAGGGGCCACATAAAAATGTAAACAGGACACTGATCACCAGTCCCCCGATTACACAAGAGGTAAATAAAATACAATAAGTGCCCACCATCAGTGCCCACAGTGCCACCATCAGTGCCCACAATCAGTGCCCATAGTGCTGCCAGTCAGTGCACTGACTAGCAGCACTATGGGCACTGAGTGTGGGCACTGATGGTGCTGCCCATCAGTGCCACCCGTCAGTGTCCATCAGTGCCACCCGTCAGTGTCCATCAGCGCCGCCCGTCAGTGTCCATCAGCGCCGCCCGTCAGTGTCCATCAGCGCCGCCCGTCAGTGTCCATCAGCGCCGCCCGTCAGTGTCCATCAGCGCCGCCCGTCAGTGTCCATCAGCGCCGCCCGTCAGTGTCCATCAGCGCCGCCCGTTAGTGTCCATCAGTGCCGCCCGTCAGTGTCCATCAGTGCCGCCCGTCAGTGTCCATCAGTGCCGCCTCTCAGTGCCCAGCAGTGCCACCTCTCAGTGCCCAGCAGTGCCACCTCTCAGTGCTCATCAGTGCCACCTATCAGTGCTCATCAGTGCAGCATATTAGTACCTCCTCATCAGTGCCCATAAGTGCCACCTCATCAGTGCCCATCAGTGCCACCTCATCAGTGCCCATCAGTGCAGCCTATCAGTGCCCATCAGTGCCGCCTCATCAGCACACATCAGTGAAGGAGAAAAATGTATTTATTTTCAAAGTTTACTTGCAGAAAATAAGAAAAACTTTTTTTTTTTTCAAAATTTTGTCTTTTTTCTTTTTTTTTTTGTAA
The DNA here is from genome assembly GCF_965119305.1 of Pelophylax lessonae. Taxonomy (NCBI): domain Eukaryota; kingdom Metazoa; phylum Chordata; class Amphibia; order Anura; family Ranidae; genus Pelophylax; species Pelophylax lessonae. The sequence continues at coordinate 41,648,767 of NC_138778.1, read as the reverse complement.
GAAATAAAAAACCCAGAGATGATTAAATACCACCAAAAGAAAGCTCTATTTGTGTGAAAAAATTGATAAAAATTTCATATGGGTACAGTGTAGCATGACCGCGCAATTGTCATTCAAAGCGTGAGAGCGCTGAAAGCTGAAAATTGGCCTGGGCAGGAAGGGGGTGAAAGTGCCCGGTAGGCAAGTGGTTAATCACCACGTGGTTTTTCATTTTTTGCTAAATAAACAAAGACTGAAAATGTAAAAAAAATAAATACAAATTGTGTTTTTCTTAGTTTATGTTAAAACATTTTGCAAATAAATAGCCTTTGTTCATAAACTTTAGGACAAAATGTATTCTGCTCCATTTCATTGATGAAAATAACCCAAATCAGTGTATATTATTTAGTCTGTAGGAAAGTTTTTGAGTCCACAAACTATGGTAAATATTTGAAAATCAATCAATCCTAATGTATTGACGGCCTATCTCAATTCTTGAGGCCTGAAAATGCGAGACAGTACAAATATCCCCCAAATGACCCCTTTTTGCAAAGTAGACAGTCCAAGGTATTTAGTAGGAGACATGGAGAGTTTTTGAAGTTTTTTTCAAAATTTTTGGGAAAATTAAGAATTTTTTGTTTAAATATTTTTTTCCCCCCACATGCTGTCACCAGTGCAGTACAGCGTCATCATATAACTGGTGTGATGGTGATCAGGGACACTGACTGGTGACAGTATGTAAAAAAATAAATAAATAAAATTAATAATTTAATTAAAAAAAAAAAATGGATTTTTGTAAAATCTTACCGTAAAATCCTTTTCTCTTAGCTCATCGACAGACGTAGTCCTCGGTGATACACCACCTTCGGGTTATGTTACCTCCGCAGGAGCAGGACTAGACAGGAAATTAAAAAGCTCTGGCCACACCCTAGGGGCAGTCCCAGAGGGTATATCCTCTCTCTCTCTGCCTCAGCAAATCAGTTATGTGAAAAAGCAGTGCTTAGAGAATTTAACCCAACCCAACTCCAAAACAGAGGGGCGGGGACTACGTCTGTCGATGAGCTAAGAGAAAAGGATTTTACGGTAAGATTTTACAAAAATCCATTTTTCTCTAGCGCTCATCGACAGACGTAGTCCTCGGTGATACACCACCTTCGGGACGTCCCAGAGCAGTATCACAACTGAGGGGTGGGAAAATGGAAATCAATCCCAATCTAGAAGGCCCAACCGGTGCCAACTAGAAGTTTACAATGCTCATCCTTAATGATGAGACTCAACCAAAAAAAGAGAAAACAATTTTTTTTTTTTTTTTTTTCAAACAGAAAAAAACCCTCGAGGTAGACCACCGGTCTCCTCAAATTGCGGCCTGCAAAACCTTGCGGCCAAATGAGGCATCCGCCGATGCCGTCACATCAATTTTATAGAATTTTGTAAAGGTATGTACCGACGACCAGGTGGCCGCCTTACATACCTGGACCACTGACGCCTGATGGCGAAAGGCCCAGGAAGTACTGAGCGCTCGAGTGGAGTGCGCCCTAACAGGGAACGGAGGACTCTGACCCTTAATAGAATAAGCCTGTACCACCGTTTGTCTAATCCATTTGGCAATGGTCGCGGCAGATGCAGGCAAACCCTTTCTGGGGCCATTCGTGATCACAAAAAGTGAATCCGTCTTACGGAATGATTCCGTAGCTTTCAGGTATACCCTGATTGCCCGAACCACATCTAAGGAATGCAACGCATGTTCCCAATGATGCTTGGGCTGAGGACACAAGGAAGGTAGTACAATATCTTCATTCAGATGAAAATCTGAAACCACCTTGGGAAGAAAAGATGGCTTAGGATGAAGTACTACCTTATCCCTATGAATCACTAGGTATGGGGACTGGCATGATAATGCAGCCAGTTCTGACACCCTGCGAGCAGAAGTAATAGCCACCAAGAAGGCCACCTTCTGGGATAGAGTAAGCAAGGGAATCTCCCTGATGTTTTCAAAGGGAGGTTTCTGTAGAACCGACAAAACCAAATTAAGGTCCCAGGGCGGTAAGGGCGCGCGGACTGGAGGAGCCAGGTGCCGCACCCCCTGGATGAAATTCCGCACCAAGGATTTGGTAGCTAAAGGCTTCTGAAAGAAGATTGCTAATGCTGAAACTTGACCCTTGATGGTGCTCAAGGCTAGCTTCTGCTCAACCCCTTGTTGCAAAAAGGCCAATATTCGAGTCACCGAATAGGTACGTGGAGGAAATCCTAAAGATTCGCACCACGCAATATAAGTCTTCCATGTGTGATAATAGACTTTGCTGGAAGTCGCTTTCCTTGCTTTAATAAGGGTAGGAATGACTGAAGTAGACAAACCTCTGTCCTTCAGTACTTGGGTCTCAATGGCCAGGCCATTAAAACCAGCGACTGTAAAGCACGAAGGAAAATTGGTCCTTGAGACCACAGACACTCCCTGAGACGAAGTTCCCACGGAACGTCTGCGACTAACATGTCCAAGTCGGCCAGGCCGGCTTGAGGAGGCCAGCCTAGAATTTCTAGGACCACTGGCGCTGATTGGATCTGAACCAGGCGTCCCTAGAGGTATCTGGCCCCGACCATCCGAGAAAGTCTGGTCGTTTTCTGTTCCCACACATTTATCAGATACCTGATTGCTATCAGGAAGGGTGATCTTTTCTGGTTGAACCTCAGGGACCGAAGTCACCCGACTAGAGGCTACTTGGCCTATCTGGTCAACCAGATCCGATTCCTGTGAGGTATCGGGACTAATCTTAGGAAAAGGTAAAGGAAAAGATCTTTTCAGGGAACGGTAACTACCGCTTCCTGTGGTACTTAAATGTTGGAAGGGAAGAATCGCACCGGTAGTAGTGGTTGATGCTCGATCTAATGTCCTGAATACCGGTGAAAACGTCCCCCCACCCTGAAACCGGGTGGGGGCGCACCTTCAGGCTGTGTACTCCTTTGCTTCGGGTTTGGCTGGGTTGGTCCCCTTCTTGAACCCTCCTGGAGGAGTCTTGCCTTTCCCGCTAGTACCAGCCGGGCGCCCTTTATGGGCGGTAAAGAAAGGTCCTCGCTTGTTGCGAGGTCCCTTAGCTTTTGCAGCCTGTGGCAAAAAAGTGCTCTTGCCCCCAGTGGCATCCTTAATGATTTCATCTAGGTTGGCTCCAAATAGACGATTCCCCTGAAAGGGGAGATTGGTCAAGGTCTTTTTGGAACCTAGGTCAGCTGACCAGCATTTTAACCACAGCACACGTCTGAGGATCACTGCTAACTTAGATGCATGCCCTAATAGGGGAGTAGTGTCCAAGGCTGCGTCACAGATAAACCGTAGCCCTTGTATGATCTGTTCCATCAAATCAGATGTCTCCTGGGGAATATCTTTTCCCCTAAGATCTTGGCGTACCATTTTCGCCCATTCCGTAAGTGTCTGGGAAACTAGACCAATAACGATTACTGGTCTAAATGCTGACCCTATCAGAGAAAAGATAGTGCGGGACTCTGCTTCTATCTTTCGATCCACCGGATCCTTAAAGGACGAAGTGTCCTCCACTGGAATAACCGTGGCTTTATTCAGCCTGGAAATAGGCGGATCCACGACTGGTGGTACCGTCCATTTCTTAATGATGGATTCCTCAAACGGATAGCGTCTAGCAATACGCTTGGAAATAGTAAAGGTACGTTTAGAATGCTCCCATTCTCCTTTAATCTGATTACCAAAACATTTAGGTACAGGAAAAGCCTTCGCCGTCTTGATGGGCTTATTAGTCCCAAAAGGCCTCTCTGTTTCAGTTGCCTCTGCCGGTAAAGCCTCAAGTTTTAAGGTTTCTTGCACTGCCACAACTAGTGCGTCCACCAATGCTTCTTCCTGAATTATAGCAAGAGAAGAAGCGTCCTCCTCACTGTCTGAGGGGGCTTTACCTGGGATAACAGCCCTTGCAGAGGAACCTGCAACTGCCGTGACCATCTCTGAATCTGAGTCAGAGGTGTCAGATGGTATAGGGGTAGGCGGGGGTCGCTTCCTAGACCCCCGTCCCTGACAGGCCGCCTCCACCCGAGCCACCATAGACTCCAAAATTGCTGTAAATGACTCTATACTCTGTGCACCGGCGGGTCCCGAGGCCCCCTCGAGGGAAACAGGTGGGGGAATATGTGTGGCAGGGTCCATAATAACTCCAGTTACTTCCTGGATAATATAATTCAAAAGTAAAGAAAAAAACTTATTTTTTTTTTTTTTTTCTTTTCTGACCCCCAGCGCCACAAAAAGCCCCTTAGTGTTACCTGCTTAGGGATCCCTATCGATCGAGAGAGAGAGAGATAGACCCCCAGGCTCACCACTTGATGCTCAGAGTTAAACTGCAACAGCTTACAGCGCTGTCTCGACAAACAGGAAGTCTCTTGGCTGGCTGCCCAGGAAGAAAGGAGGCGGCTCCGCCCCTCTGCACGCCTTTCGGCGCCTCCCCCAAGCTCCACGAGGTGTAGGATCACCTCAAACATGGCCGCCCCCATGCTGGAGACACGAGGCTACGCCAAAATGGCGGCTCGTGCGATCCAGCAAAAAAAATGGCGGCGGCCTAAACTGAATAGCGGTGTGCTGCAGGGCACACAACACTCTCTGCATGGGGATATGGCGTGGTTGGCGGTACCGGCCCTGGCGGACCGCGTGGCCGTTCGGGAGGCCTGCTATAGCTGGAGATCTGATTTGGAAGGCAGTCTACATGTCCGTGGCTTCTGACTGGTAGGTCCCAGAATGCCACAGATTACATCTTTAAAACATGTATACAATAGATTGTTAGCTCCCAAGCCAAGCCTCCTGGCTTTTGCACACATAAATCACACTCAAAGTAGGAGGATTTGTGACATGTTATAGGATAGAAAGGACTCTTTCTTACCATACAGAGAGGGGCCCGCGTTCACCACAAAACCCGTCAGGGAAAAAGGGGGAACATACTACTCACCATACCGGAACCAGGCGAGCACCAACTCCTGACAGTACCCCTCTCCACCGGGGCGGGAGGGCTGTCGACCGATACGGACGCCGTGACTCATGGTCTTTGGCGTTTCGGCGAGACGTTTAACTCGCGTGGACAGTCCTTTAATGGGACTTTGTCGCGGCCGACCCAGCGCGGAGCTATGGCCTGCACGCGCTCGTAGGCTGAACTGGGGTGACCACCGGATCTCAACATCCAGCCCGTCGCCCAGTTCAGCTTTCTTGCTTGAAGATCTCACAGGAACTCTGGAGAAAAAAGCTGTCTAAAAAATCTTTTTAAGAAAAAAATCTTGCCAGGACCTAAGATCCCAGCAAGGTGTCTAGGTCCTTACTCCTAACTAGACAGAAAATAACTGATTTGCTGAGGCAGAGAGAGAGAGGATATACCCTCTGGGACTGCCCCTAGGGTGTGGCCAGAGCTTTTTAATTTCCTGTCTAGTCCTGCTCCTGCGGAGGTAACATAACCCGAAGGTGGTGTATCACCGAGGACTACGTCTGTCGATGAGCGCTAGAGAAAAAAAAATCTATTTATGGTCTTTATTTAATTTTTTTTTCTTTTTACGTGTGACTAGAGCAATACAGTGTTACCATAGTAACACTTTACTACTCTGGGGAGGATTTCTTTTTTTTTGTACACACTATGTTTGCTTATAACAGTGAATATCACTGATATAAACAACCATTTTTTTCTGAATCAAATCTATTAGGCCCCTTTCACACATACGGTCCGTTGACGGATGAAAAACGGACATCAATGCATCTCTATGTAAAAACGGATGAGTATGGATGATCATCCGTTAACATCCGCTTACGTCAATGTACGTTTTTTGGAACGGATGAATGCCCTATTTTTCATCCGTCAAAAAAATGGATCGGACGAAACACGCATGTAAAACGGACAAACGGTCCATTTTTCATCCGTTTTTGCATTTTGAAAAACTGATAAAAAAGGAAAAAAAAGGGTGAAAAATGGATGCAAAATGTGGAAAACTGATACATCTGACGTGACTGAACTGATGAACTGAAGAGACTGTTTGTGTGAAAGGGGCCTTAATTGTGTACTATTGTGATTAGCTGTGATTGGCCACAGCTAACCACACGGTACACATGGGTTGTGATTAACCCTGTCGGTACCATGTGATCACTGTGACCAAACATAGAGGTCATCACAATAGTACACAATAAATGGCATGAATAGAAGCCATTAGTTGTGTACAACTGTCATGTGATCTGCTGTGATTGATCACAGCGATCACGAGGTACCAGCAGTGGCCCAGTACACTGATCTGTCATCGGCTCTGTCCTGTGGACACAGAAGAAAATAACGTTTCTCCAGTGATCTCCTGTGATGTTTATTCACTATCCAGTGCTTGCATTGAAAGGGCAAAGGGGTTAATCAGGGTGTTCAATTGCTGAGCCTGAAAGATGAATTGCTTAATCATAAGTGTTTTACCTGGGCGTGTGTGAGAAACATGTAAATCACACATTTTGTCAGTACAGAATTACAAAACCTTTGGAAGTAAAACATATAACTGTGTAGATGTTAGCACAGCGTAGTGTTTACCTACTTACCCCCCTTCTTGACCAGGCCACGTTTTGCTTTTTTGCAATGCGTTACTTTAACTGACAATTGCACGGTCATGCAACGCCGTACCCAAATGAAATTGTTTACAATGACAGAGCTCTGTCCTGTCTTCCTCCTCCCTGATCAGCAGGTGCTGGCGGTCAATCATTGGTCGGCACCTGCTGATCGGCTTGTGATGTGACTAATCACAGCACAGCCAGTGCACCCCCTACCCGGAAGTGCTGGATCATCACGTACTAGGTACGAGATCCAGCACAAGAGATCAGTTCTGACACCGTACTCACATTTGAAGCGGTCGGCAAGCGGTTAAAATGGTTCTTTGCTTGCAAGAGAAAATATTGCTTCAAGATCTGGCCACACATAAAAGCCTAGAGATCTGGTCACTAGAGGTCTGCTTCTAACAATGTGAATCCTAATACTTTCTTTCAGCAGCCTACAGTATGTATCTAAACCTTTCTCCCTTTCAAAGTTACAACAAAGGGCACCACCTGGGTCATTTTGTATTAAACGTTTATTCAAAAAGTTTATATAATGAAGTACCTGGGGAATTTGTGTACTTTTGCCACATCCTGTTTCTCCAATTATCACCACTGTTTGGTAATTTTCCACCAAGTAAAGGATGTGATTTCTGAGCTGCAAGGAAAAAGAAATATAGTTATCATAAAGTTAACGGCTGCTGAACACCTGAGATTTAAATAGAAAAAAAGTTACTTAGTTTTGGGTGATGAAAATTTAGGAAACCTTCTGTGTAAGCATTAAAGCAGAGTTCCGGCCTCAAAATCGAAAAAAATCGGTTTGCTGAGGGTCACCTGAAAAAGAAATGGATGCTCCCGATTTTTTTTTTTCTTCACTTACCTTGTTATAGAAGAAAATATACTCGCCTTCCTTCCTCTTCCTCCCTCTGCGGCCGCGGCCCGCGCCGTCTCTTCCTGCTTGCGATGACTCCTGGGAGCTGAACGTCATCGCTCCCAGGAGTCAATGCGTCTGCACCGGCCCCGCTCGTCACTTCCGGTGCAGGCGCGGCATTCCCTACTAAACAGCTTCTGGGCATGCGCAGAAACTGTACAGGGATGCCGCGCCTGCCCCGGAAGTGACAAGCAGGGCTGGTGCAGGGCATTCTGGGACTCCAACGTCACCGAAAGAGGACACCAAAGAGGACACGCTGGCCACACCTGAGATGGCAGCGCTGGAGAAGAAATTTTCTAGGTAAGTATTTCTTCTAAAAGGTAAGTGCGACCCGGGACAGTACAGAGGCTATCCACTGTGGAATGTACTAGCCCTGACTGTCCCTGGGGTATTTTTATCTAAATTTCACCCCCGAGGCCGACACTCCGCTTTAACATCTGGAGGCTGGCTAAAGTGAAAATAATATCTCAGTGAGATGTCTTACTTAAGCAGACTTAAAGTGTTACTAAACCCAGGACGCTGCATTTATTATATCTGGTCTCCCACAGTACACAGACCACTTTAGTAAATATAAACTGCTAAATACCCTTTCTCATCAGCAGTATATAGCAGTCTTGTGACTTCTATCAGTGTCTAGCAGAGCACTGGGTAAAGCTTGTAGGAGTGTCTGACTGTCCCATGAGGCTGCAGGACCCCTGACCCTCTGTGCTGATTGGCCCTTTGCTGATCACATGCATTCTCCCAAGGAAAAAAAAAAAAAAAACATACTTTCTAGCAAGAATCACTCAATCTGCATTCACTATATCTGGTCTACCACAGTACTCAGAACATGGAATAGCAATTATTTTAATAAATATAAACTGCTCATTCACTGTATACAGCAGTCTTGTGACTTATATCAGTCTCTGGTTAAAGCTTGTAGGAGGAGTTTTCATTTTACTCTGTCTGTCCTATCAGGCTGCAGGACCCCTGACCCTCTATCTGGACAGTGATGATTGGCCCTATGCTAATCACATGCCAAACTGAGCAAATGCAGCTTGTTCCATAGCCTCTGTCTTATCAGGAGATAGATTGGGGACGGTGGAAGAAGGGGAGGGTCAGAAGAGACGAGATCAAACAGCATTTTTACACAATGCCAAGGATTAACCCCTTAGGTTCCACAGTGAGTATAACAATCATGCTTTACTGCATATACACACTGATTTTTACTGTTGTGTGTTTAGTAACACTTTAGGTAGATAATGTGAGTATCTAAAAAATATCTCAATGGCACTTCTGCAATAACAGAGGCGATTTTCTCATCTCTCTGGGAACTTGTGTCTCCTGCCATCCCTAGGCAAGACTCTTCAGCTTTCATCATTACTGTAAATGTCAGATGTCTGTGTCCTCCACCGCATATTATGGCTCCATCCTCTGACCCCTACACTAATGTCATGGCCTCAGAGGCGTAACTAGAACCTTCAGGGCCCCGGTGCAAGAAACCATGAAGGGCCCCCCGGACGCCTGGCCAGGGCCCTTCCCTTCAAGCCTGGGGCTCTTCCCACTGATCTTTGGACCCTTTACTCTCGTTGCAGGGCCCTTTATTACGGTCCCGCAGCGGGACCCTTTCACAAGTCCTGCAAAGACAGCAGAACACAAGTGAACTAGATGGAAGGAGTGGTGAGGGCAGCATACAGAAGAACCAATCTCCTTCATTCTCCTCCTGCAGCTACAGGAGGAAAAAGGAGGACAGTGATTTCTCTACATGCTGCCCCCACTGCCCCTCCTATCCAGGTGTACAGGGGAGCCGCGCAGGCCCCCTAGAGCATGGGGCCCGGTTGCAATTGCACCCCCTGCAACCCCTGTAGTTACGCCCCTGCATGGCCTGTAGTGATGTAGGGATCAGAAGAAGTAACCACATGCGGTAGGGTCACAGGCATGTGAACATGCCATGTACCCTTTGACAGCAGCATGTAGTCTATAACACACAAGACTTCACCATAACCAACATTAGCTTGGGGTGGAGTCCTTAAGGCCCCTTTCACACTGAAAGCCACACAACTTAAAGCAATGTTTGTGTAAGATTATCAAAGTCGCATCAAAATCTGACCAAAGTAGTGCAGGGACTACTTTGAAGTCGCACAAATATAAAACGGTACTCATTGGAAATTACGGGGAACGACTTGTCATGCGACTTTGCAGTCCCAAGTCGCAGGACAAGTCACACAAGTGGGAAAGGGGCCTTTAAAGTGGAGTTCCACCCTGAATTTTTTTTTTTCCCTGTCCACTTGCTTTTAAATACCTGTAAAACTATTAGATAATTAATTTTTTTTTTTTTGTAATTCACTTACCTTGTTTTTAAAGAAAATATACTTACCTTACTTCCTCTTCCTCCCTCTGCGGACACGGCCGCCGCCGTCACTTCCTTCTTGCGTTGACTCCTGGGAGCTGAACGTCATCACTCCCGCGCCTGCACCGGCCCCGCTTGTCACTTCCGGTGCAGACGTGTCATTCCCTGCTAAACAGCTTCTGGGCAGGGATGACGTGCCTGCGCCGGAACTGACGAGCGGGGCCGGTGCAGGGCATTCTGGGACCAAAGAGGATGCCCTGGCTTCAGCTGCCCACACCTGAGATGGCAGCGCTAGACAAGAAATTTTCAAGGTAAGTATTTCTTCTAAAAAGGTAAGTGAACCCGGGGACATTTCAGAGGCTATCATTGCTGAAATGCACTAGCCCTGACTGTCCCGGGGGTATTTTTATCTAAATTTTATTTTTCAGGTTCGGAACTCCGCTTTAAGGTTTTTGAAGTTTTGCAGAGCTCAGATACATAATTAACATTTTTTGCTTTACCTTAAAAACGGGAAGCTTCTGTCTTTGTTGTTCTATTGAAAGGGAGGCATGTGGGTTATAGATAACCGAGGTCACTTCAGCATTACTTTGCCTCTCCTCAGCAAGGTTGACACCAGGACCCTCTGTACCTGTAAACACAACACACACATATGTCAAATAAACTCACCCTTAGTAGCTTTTTTTAAATAGAAATTAAATATCTTGAAGATGAAGCAGAGAAAACAAACTGTAAAAAGGGAGGACTTTGTGCTATTCTTGGGATCAATTAGGGATCACCATATCACATCAGCAATCCTGATGCTGGCATGAGTTTGTTAGCGACAAGATTGCTGAAAAACCACAGAGATCATACCTGTCTACTTCCACATATCAATCCCTCGCCAGCTAGATGAGTGGTGCTAAAACGCAGCAGAATGATCGTTGTAGGCAAGGGAGCAATGTCTCACTTATATAGCCAGGATGGGAGCCACACAGGGGAAGCAGAGTATTTCTCCTACCCAGTTTACCCCGCTGCCGCCAACAGGATCGCTAGTGTGATATGGCCCAAGGGTCGATAAAAATAGATTTTTTTTAAAAAAAATAAACAGATTTTTTTTATTTTAAATCGTATTTTTTAAATTTAAATCAGATTTTTTTTTTATTTAACCACTTAAGGACCGAGCCCATGTTGTTCATAAGTTAAAATCAGTATTTTTTGCTAGAAAACTAGTTAGAACCCCCAAACATTATATATATTTTTTTAGCAAAGATTCTGAAGAATAAAATGGCGGTCATTGCAATATTTTTTGTCACGTGGTATTTGCACAGCAGTCTTTCAAACGCCATTTTTTCTTTGGAAAAATTGCATTTCAATGCATTTTAAAAAAATCTAAACAGTAAAGTTAGCCCATTTTTTTTGTATATTGCGAAAGATGATGTCACGTAGAGTAAATAGATACCCAACATGTTACGGTTTAAAATTGCGCTCACCATCGGAATGGCAACAACCTACGGTTAATAAAAATCTCCATAGGCGACACTTTAAAAAATTTTAACCGTTACCAGTTTAGAGTTAGAGAGTAGCTCTAAATTTAAATTATTGCTCCTTGCAATCGCGGCGATACTTCACGTGTGGTTTCATTTGCAGGCGCGACTTCCGTATACATTTCTTTCATGCGCGAGCTAACGGTGACGGGGGGCGGCTAAAAAATGTTTTCAGATTTATTTTATTTTCTTCATTTTAGCACAGGTTTTTTTTAAAACAAAAAAAAAATCTGATCACTTTTATTGCTGTCACAAGCAATGTAAACATCCCTTGTGACAGCAATATGCAGTGACAGGTACTCTTTATGGAGGGATCGAGGGTCTAAAAGACCCCAGACTCCTTCACTACACTTCCATGTATGCAAAACCCCGAAAACTGCATTTTTGAATACATTCACTTTTTGAAACTGACGCCTTTAGCAGCCGAGTAACCCGGATGTGACGTCATGGACGCCTCCTCTGGATTACGTCATCGGAGACCCGATGGAAGCCACATCCGGCTTAGATCGGGGACTCCATCCAGCCGGCGGACGCGCCGGCTGGTTGCTCGGGTCTCCCGGTGGGACGGGAGACCCGGACAGAGCCGCGGAAAGCGGCGGGGACGTCCCCTCCCGCTCAGATTATCGAACGAATTTCCGTTCATTTTTTGTTGCATGCTTGTCCCGTATTGAAAGTGGTTACTTTTATATGAAAATTCCCGTACGACAGAATTCAACTTCAGAAGTGATGTCATGTTTTGAATTGTTTTGTATGTGTTCTTGCATTTCCGAGCATGCGTAATCTTGCTTTTATGATTTTTGACAAAAACTGTACTAAATAAACAAAAATCTTACGTTGTGCCCACGTACGACAAAAATTATATAGCCTGTGCATTCAGTTTTTGTCGTCCAAAAATTTGCAATCGGCTGTCGAAACCACTATACTAACAAACCGAAAATCGGCAGATCGTTCGGATGAAATTTTACTTACGATTTTCTTATCGTGTGTACGGGCCTTTAGTTGGATTTGACCGTGTCAGTGTTTTTAGAAAATTCGGCAGCTACATACCTTTTTTCATATCGCAAATGTGTTGTCACGTGACCACCCGCCGCTCTCATCCCCCGGTCTAAGGACTACAGTGGGAGGGGCTGAGATTCCCATCTGACATCAGTCGGGTGGTCATGTGACTGCACTTTGGAGATATGAAAAAAGGTATGTAGCTGCCGGATTTTCTAAAAACATTGACACTGAAGTAAACTTATTATTACAGAGGGGCTGGCAGGAATATTGATTAGTAACTTAATAATTAATAACTGTTACTAATCAGTATTACAATAGTAAGCTCGGGACATCGGCAAGAGGGGAGGGGGCGGGGTTTTGTTTTATATACACACACACGGACAGGCAGGGAGGGGGGAGGGGAGAGGGAGAGCAGCGGGATAACGGAGGCACGTAAACTGACCACAGTATCATGGATCAGCAGCCATGATTACTGTGGTCAGTTTACAGAGGAAGATACCATTTTTTAGGTCAAGGGGATACCATTTATATGCAGTTTTCAAAGCCTACTACTGGATATGGAGCCATGGATTTTAGGCTTCCTACCCTCAATATTACAAATACTTTCCATCTGGATCATGTAGCCCTACCCTGAGCACCTTAGGACAGATTTTCTGTGTATTGGTAAGTTCCGGCAATTATGTGGAGTAATGTCTCTCTATTCTTCCTTACATCCATTACTATTATGTGGGGTAATCTCTGTTTTCCCTACATTTGTTATTGCTACCATTACTACTATTATGCTCTTTAGGTCTCATCAAAGAACTTACACCTGTAGCAGTGGACATTATTCCTAATGAACAGACCCCTTGCACATCTGCATTCTACTTTACAAGTAAGATATACGGTTATTATTTCTTACTTTTATAAGGTATCATCCATCTCGATATGCTCCTCTGTTACTAGTTTATCATAAGTATGATACAATATACAACATGATTATACCTCTTTTTTCAAAATCTCTATACTTGATTATTATATACACCTTTTATCTTACATTTGTATAGATAGCGACCGGTGTTTAGGTTCCACTTACCCCCTGTATCCGCCCAAAGCCAAATATTTGTCTTGTTTGCTTGGAGGAGGTTTGTCTAACATTAGAGTCATACACATGTGCACTTATTTATAAGTATATTGTATACTATATGATATTATGTATAGTCACTTATATTGTTCTTTTGTTTATTATAAGAATATAATTGTCTGTATACGGGCCTGATGAAGCTTACCGCGAAACGTGTCGACCTTTGAACAGACGTACTCTCATACCCACGCATTTTTTTATATATATTGTATTTCTATTGCATACATGACTTATAATCAGTAGTTATGGTTGTTTGCATATATGTTTGGTGATCTGGACCTTCTCTTTGGTCAGTTTCACCATTTTAGATAGTTATTGGTTTTAATATTTGAACTAATAAATGTTTCTTTTATATACCTTTGTATACACCTGTCTCATGATGTGCCCATAAAGTCCACACATATGTACAGTTGTTTCATACAACTGTTGTTCTTTCGTTCATATATAGATTCAGTACACACAGAGTGATACATTAAGTTCTGGAGGGGGAAGTCTGAAGCAAGGTGTCTTCTATACAGGAGAGTACTCCTAATCTCAGCTCGTTATCTATACAGGAGAATGCTCCTAATCTCAGCTCATTATCTATACAGGAGAGTGCTCCTAATCTCAGCTCGTTATCTATACAGGAGAGCGCTCCTAATCTCAGCTCGTTATCTATACAGGAGAGTGCTCCTAATCTCAGCTCGTTATCTATACAGGAGAGTGCTCCTAATCTCAGCTCGTTATCTATACAGGAGAGTGCTCCTAATCTCAGCTCATTATCTATACAGGAGAGTGCTCCTAATCTCAGCTCGTTATCTATACAGGAGAGCGCTCCTAATCTCAGCTCATTATCTATACAGGAGAGCGCTCCTAATCTCAGCTCATTATCTATACAGGAGAGTGCTCCTAATCTCAGCTCGTTATCTATACAGGAGAATGCTCCTAATCTCAGCTCGTTATCTATACAGGAGAATGCTCCTAATCTCAGAACGTTATCTATACAGGAGAATGCTCCTAATCTCAGCTCGTTATCTATACAGGAGAGTGCTCCTAATCTCAGCTCGTTATCTATACAGGAGAGTGCTCCTAATCTCAGCTCGTTATCTATACAGGAGGAGAGTGCTCCTAATCTCAGCTCGTTATCTATACAGGAGAATGCTCCTAATCTCAGCTCGTTATCTATACAGGAGAATGCTCCTAATCTCAGCTCGTTATCTATACAGGAGAGTGCTCCTAATCTCAGCTCGTTATCTGTATAGAAGACACCTAGGAGCCAGAAATCTTGCGGATTGATAGGGGATCAAATACTTATTTCACTCATTATACGGGTCCTTTCACACGGGCGGTCCGTATTTTTGTTCTGCTCAGTGACTTTTTTTTTTTAAACGACACGGATGCACTTTTGGAGGGTCCGCTCCATATGTCCATTTTTCATCCATCTGTTTGCGGATGAAAAAACTGACATAATGTGTGTCTATGGGATTGCGGATGTCAGCGGATGACACCGCTGACATAGTTACATAGTTTGTGAGGTTGAAAAAAGACATCAGTTCAACCTATGATGTATGTGTGTGTTTGCTGTTAACCGTACATTGTATACCCCTGTATGTTGTGGTCTTTAAGGTGCCCATCTAATAGTTTTTTGAAACTATCGATGCTTCCTGCTGATACGACTGCTTGTGGAAGCGAATTCCACATCCTTACTGCTCTGACAGTAAAGAACCCCTTACGTATTTTAAGGTTAAACCGTTTTTCCTCAAGTTTTAGGGAGTGGCCATGTGTCTTATTGTATTCCCTTTCTCTGAAAAGTTTGTTCCTTATGCTAGGGTCGCCAGTACAGTATTTGTACATTGATATCATATCCCCCCTCAATCGTCTCTTCTCCAGAGAGAATAGGTTCAGTGCTTGTAGTCTTTCCTCATAGCTGATGTCCTTCATTCACCTAATTATTTTTGTTGCCCTTCTCTGGACTTTCTCCAGTTCCAGCACATCCTTCCTGAGGACCGGTGCCCAGAACTGGACAGCATACTCCAGATGTGGCCGGACCAGAGTCTTGTAGAGTGGGAGAATAATCTCTTTATTTCTGGAGTGAATCCCCTTTTTTATACATCCCAGTATTCTGTTGGCTTTGCTTGCAGCGGCTTGGCACTGCATGCCACTGCCAACCCTGTTGTCCACCAGTACCCCCAGGTCCTTTTCCATCTTAGATTCACCCAGAGGTTTCCCCCCTAAAATCAGTTTTTGCGTCCTTTCCGTTTTTAAAAAGGAAGAAAAATAGGGTTCTCTTCCGTCTCAAAAAACGGAGCTGAAGGGAATGGACGCAAAACGGATGTCAGCGGATGGACATCCAATAATGTCCGCAATCCCATAGACATACATTATGTCTGTTTTTCATCCGCAATCGGATGGGATGAAAAACGGACATACGGAACGCCCGTGTGAAAGGACCCTAATGCAAATCAATTTATAACTTTTTTGAAATGCATTTTTCTGGATATTTTTGTTATTCCGTCTCTTACTGTTAAAATAAACCTACCATTAAAATTATAGACTGATCATTTCTTTGTCAGTGGGCAAACCTACAAAATCAGCAGGGGATCAAATACTTTTTTCCATCACTGCAATACTCTGATATTCCTCCTGAAGAAATGCGTTGAGGGATCGCAAGTGTAATACATCTGATGTATATATGTAAATGTGTATTTATTTCCCAAGCAAAGCAATGTCCTTGTTACTATAGGAGAGGTTGTTATGAGCCTTTTATAGAATATTGAACTTTTATAAATAAGGCACTTTTTGGGGTGTTGCTTAACTTTTTTTAAACAAATTATTTTGTACTGAATAAAAATAGATTTTGGTTTTTTAACTTCTCCTTAAAAGTCCAATTTATTCTCAGTAGATTTTTGGTTTTAGGGTTATAACCTGTCATATTTTTTTTGGCATCTGTGTCCCATTAGGAAAATTTCCCTTCACTTCCTTCCTATCCCATAGCCAAAACAGGAATAGAGAGGAAATCCCTTCAGAGTAAAGCTGGGGGGGAGGGGCGACTAATGGAGGCGTTTTGTGAATAGACAAGTGGAGGGGGGTGGCTAAATGACAGTTTTCTTCCATTCTGTGACAAGGAGAAAGGGAGCAACTATCTACAGCATTCAGTAAGAGGTGGGGAGGTATCACGCCTCATGGCTTAAGAACAGTTTTGCACCGTTCTGTAACAAGTGGAGAGAGGATGGTTGTCAATCGTGGCATTCTGTGAATAGACAAAGGAAAAAGGGGTGGTGGCTAATGGTGGCGTTCTGTAAAAGGATAAGGGAAGAGGGGGTGGCAGCCAATCACGGTGCTATGTAATTTGACGAAGGGGAGGCGGAAGGGGTGGCGGCTAATGGTGGCGTCCTGTGAATGGACAAGGGAAGAGGGGGTGGCAGCCAATCATGGTGCTATGTAATTTGATGAGGGGGATGGGGTGGTAGCTAATGGTGGCCTTCTGTGAATGGACAAGGGGAGAGGGGCTACACAATAGTACGGCCCCCTTGTATGAGAGCTGTGCATGCCATGACTGGAGCATCAGCCACATTCACACCAGTGGTGATTGGCCCAGACATGGCGTGGTGACTGGCCCCCGACATGGCAGGAAGTCCAGACAGTGAAGATTGGCCAGGACATGGTGGCGGCAGTGATGATTGGTCAGGACATGGCAGTGGTTTGCGATGATGATTGGTCAGGACATGGCGGGCGGAGATGCTTGGTCAGGACATGGCGGGCGGAGATGATTGGTCAGGACATGGCGGTGGTGACTGGCCAGGACATGGCGGGCGGAGATGGTTGGTCAGGACATGGCAGGCAGAGATTGTTAAGTGCATGGCGGGCGGAAATGGTTAGTCAGGACATGGCGGCGGTGACTGGCCAGGACATGGTGGGTGGAGATGATTGGTCTGGACATGGCAGTGGTGACTGGCCAGGACACAGCGGGCAGAGATGATTGGTCCGGACATGGCGGTGGTGCCTGTCCAGGACACGGCGGGCGGAGATGATTGGTTAGGACATGGCGGTGGTGACTGGCCAGGACATGGCGGGCGGAGATGGTTGGTCAGGACATGGCGGGCAGAGATTAAGTGCATGGCGGGCGGAAATGGTTAGTCAGGACATGGCAGCGGTGACTGGCCAGGACACAGCGGGCAGAGATGATTGGTCCGGACATGGCGGCGGTGACTGGCCAGGACATGGCGGTGGTGACTGGCCCCAACATGGCAGACAGTCCAGGCAGTGAAGATTAGCCAGGACATGGTGGCGGCAGTGATGATTGGTTAGGACATGGCAGCGGTTTGCGATGATGATTGGTCAGGACACGGCGGGCGGAGGTGATTGGTCAGGACATGGCGGCAGTGACTGGCCAGGACATGGCGGGCGGCGATGATTGGTCAGGACATGGCAAGCGGAGATGATTGGTCAGGACATGGCGGCGGTGACTGGCTAGGACACGAAGGGGCAGAGATGATTGGTAAGGACATGGCAGTGGTGACTGGCCAGGACATGGCGGGCGGGGATGATTGGTCAGGACATGGTGGTGGTACCTGTGCAGGACATGGCGGGCGGAGATGATTGGTCAGGACATGGCGGTGGTGACTGGCCAGGACATGGAGGGCGGAGATGATTGGCCAGGACATGGCGGGCGGCGATGATTGGTCAGGACATGGCAAGCGGAGATGATTGGTCAGGACATGGCGGAGGTGACTGGCCATGACATGGCGGGCGGCGATGATTGGTCAGGACATGGCAATCGGAGATGATTGGTCAGGACATGGCGGTGACTGGCTAGGACACGGCGGGCGGAGATGATTGGGAAGGACATGGCGGTGGTGACTGGCCAGGACATGGCGGGCGGAGATTGTTAATTGCATGGCGGGCGGAGATGATTGGTCAGGACATGGCGGCGGTGACTGGCCAGGACATGGAGGGCGGAGATGATTGGTCGGGACATGGCTGGCGGTGACTGGCCAGGACATGGCGGGCGGCGATGATTGGTCAGGACATGGCAAGCGGAGATGATTGGTCAGGACATGACGGCGGTGACTGGCTAGCACACGGCAGGTGGAGATGATTGGTAAGGACATGGCGGCAGTGACTGGCCAGGACATGGCGGGCAGAGATGATTGGTCAGCACATGGCAGGCAGAGATTGTTAAGTGCATGGCGGGTGGAAATGGTTGGCCAGGACATGGTGGCGGTGACTGGCCAGGAAATGGGGGGCGGAGATGATTGGTCAGGACATGGCGGGCAGAGATTGTTAAGTGCATGGCGGGTGGAAATGGTTGGCCAGGACATGGCGGCGGTGACTGGCCAAGACATGGCGGCGGTGACTGGCCAGGACATGGGGGCGGTGACTGGCCAGGACATGGGGGCGGTGACTGGCCAGGACATGGCGGCGGTGACTGGCCAGGACATGGCGGCGGTGACTGGCCAGGACATGGCGGCGGTGACTGGCCAGGACACAGTGGGCGGAGATGATTGGTCAGGACATGGCGGGAAGAGATATTTAAGTGCATGGCGGGTGGAAATGGTTGGCCAGGACATGGCGGCGGTGACTGGTCAGGACATGGCGGCGGTGACTGGTCAGGACACAGTGGGCGGAGATGATTGGTCAGGACATGGCAGCGGTGACTGGTCAGGACATGGCGGGCAGAGATTAAGTGCATGGCAGGTGGAAATGGTTGGCCAGGACATGGTGGCGGTGACTGGCCAGGACACAGCGGGCGGAGATGATTGGTCAGGACACAGTGGGCGGAGATTTTTAAGTGCATGTCTGGCGGAAATGGTTGGCCAGGACATGGCGGCGGTGACTGGCCAATGGCGGTGAGATCTCCCTCAGGAGAGGGTAGTGCTGTATGAACACCATATCACACCATACAATGTACAGAGTTCTGCTGGAACCCCTCTGGGCTCTTGAAGTTGGTGACAGGGTCTCTTTAAGTGGGCAGCATTTGCCTCAGGAGTAGTGAGCCCCTCACCCCTTGTGAACTGTTTCCCACAACCAGCAATGTGCCTCATCGCCCGGTACTTCCAGGCTGACAATAAGGATCGTTCCAGCTCAGTCCTCCCAAATGGGAATCCCCGAGCTCCCCGCACACCGGACCCGGCACCCCGCTAAACCCCTCCCCCGCACCTCGCCCGCCGTTCCCTTACCCGGCTTCCAGAAGCGGATCGGCCCCACGGGCGCCGCCATCTTTGTTGAGGGAGCACGGCGGAGGAAGTGAGCATGCGCGGAGGCCGTGGAGGAGAGTGATGGACAGTCACCATGGTTTCCTTCCGGCTTGTCGGAGAGATCGCAGATGCAGTAGCCGAGCAGCAGAGCGGACAGGGTGCGAGGCATGGGGGTGTGCGGGGCGATGGGGGAGAAGAAGGGAGGAGGAGAGGGGACACAGGGCTGCCGGGAGGGAGGAGGAGGAGGGAGGAGACGGTGATGTAAGGAGGAGGTCAGCATGGGAGGGAGAGGATTTCCGGGGATCACCAGCATCAGCTGTCCTCCATGACCACCGACCGCCTGTGCCAGGAGAGGCCTCAATATTAGAGATCAGCAATTATTGTGCAGATAGCTGTCTATGGATCTCAGTGTGCTTTGTATATTATGTGCAGATCTGTGCAGTCATCCAGTGTGAGACTTCACTTCCTGTAATAAAGACCGGTCACTGCCCCTCCCTCTCCTTGTGCAGGGTGACTGGTCTTGTCCCCGCCCCCTCTGTAGTTTTCTGCTGGCAGCCTGTAGTAGGTGGAGCCTGCTGGGCCCCTCCCACAGCTCTGCTTTCAGTACGGCCTCGTTCACGTTGGAGCAAATTGTCATGCGATTTGACAGGTCAAATTGCATGACAAGTTGCACCCTATTGTTCAAATCAGTGCAACGCCAACTTTGCTGTGAACTTTGAAACCTAGAATGTCTTTCTTTTTTAGGGAGCATCTGAGGTAGCTTGGTAATAAACAGTTAGCTCCCCAAATCATCATGGCGAATGTGGAAAATGTTGCATTTCATTTGGAAAGCAAGGTTCCAGAGTCTGGAGGTAGAAAGGAGAGGCACAGAATCCAAGTTGCATGAGGTCCAATGGGAGGTTTCCACTGTCAGTGATTTGGGGAGCCATGTCATCTGCTGGTGTTGGTCCACTGTGTTTTATCAAGTCCAAACTCAGCGCAGCCCTCTACCAGGAAACTCTAGAGCGCTTCATGCTTCCCTCTGCTGACCAGCTTTATGGAGATGCAGATTTTATTTTCTAGCAGGACTTGGCACCGCCCACACTGCCAAAAGTATCAATACCTGGTTTAATGATCATGGTATCACTGTGCTTGATTGGCCAGCAAACTTGCCTGACCTAAACCCCATAGAGAATCTGTGGGGTATTGTCAAGAGGAAGATGAGAGACACCAGACCCAGCAATGCAGATGAGATGAAGGTCGCTATCAAAGCAACCTAGGCTTCAATAACATAGGGATGTGGCACCACCAATAGCACCCAACACAGGTACCTCTTTTTTGATTAGGCTTCAATAACACCTCAGCAGTGCCACAGGCTGATCGCCTCCATGCCACTCCGCATTTACATAGTGAGGTTGAAAAAAGACACCAGTTCAACCTATGATGTGTGTGTGTGTTTGCTGTTAACCATACATTATATACCCCTGTATGTTGTGGTCTTTAAGGTGCCCATCTAATAGTTTTTTTAAACTATCGATGCTCCCTGCTGATACGACTGCGGAAGAGAATTCCACATCCTTACTGCTCTGACAGTAAAGAACCCCCTACGTATTGTGACAAGAAGTCAGGTAAATCTGTGGGTGTTGTCACAGACGGGAGATACATTTCTGCCTTGTTTAGACAATTCACCAATTACTATCAGGTGTCGGCTGCAGAGATAGCCAGAAAGGTTTAAGGACGTTGGAAAGCTTCAGCTATTCAGAATGAGGAAATGAAGGCCTCTATAAGTTATCCAGAGGATGACTACTGATTGCTGCCTCCTGAGGCTCTGTGCGTTAAGGAGAGCAGTGAGCTGAGAGAGACTTCTGAAGGTGAGGTGGTGTTGACTTTTTCTGTGTGAAAAGAAAACAAATAGACTATTGGTCTTCTGCTGTATGACCAGCAGTGTCTGCCCAGCAGTAGGTTGGGACAGACTCCATAGGTAGGTTCCTGTGTTGTGAAGGTAGACGCCCCAAGTGGCCAGGGTTTATTTTATGTTTTGTTTGATTTATGCTGTTTGAATGCTTGCACTTGTTTCCAGCAAAT
Source organism: Pelophylax lessonae (assembly GCF_965119305.1). Classification (NCBI taxonomy): domain Eukaryota; kingdom Metazoa; phylum Chordata; class Amphibia; order Anura; family Ranidae; genus Pelophylax; species Pelophylax lessonae. The sequence goes on along the minus strand of NC_138778.1, from coordinate 41,627,099 downwards.
TGGAAGAATAAACCACAGACCGTTGTTTTCAACCACTCCTCGGCTGTCTCTCTGTGTAGCGAACTCACCCAAGGGGTCACCACACCCACTACCGATCTAACCCCTTACAGTATTTTAAGGTTAAACCGCCTTTCCTCTAGTTTTAGTGAGTGGCCACGTGTCTTATTGTAGTCCCTTTCTCTAAAAAGTTTGTTCCTTATGCTAGGGTCATCGCCAGTACAGTATTTGTACATTGATATCATATCCCCCCTCAATCGTCTCTTCTCCAGAGAGAATAAGTTCAGTGCTTGTAGTCTTTCCTCATAGCTGATGTCCTCCATTCCCCTAATTATTTTTGTTGCCCTTCTCTGGACTTTCTCCAATTCCAGCACATCCTTCCTGATGACCGGTGCCCAGAACTGTACAGCATACTCCAGATGTGGCCGGACCAGAGTCTTGTAGAGCGGGAGAATAATCTCTTTATTTCTGGAGTGAATCCCCTTTTTTATACATCCCAGTATTCTGTTGGCTTTGCTTGCGGCGGCTTGGCATTGCATGCCAATGCCAAGCCTGTTGTCCACCAGTACCACCAGGTCCTTTTCCATCCTAGACTCACCCAGAGGTCCCCCCCCCCCCAGTTATTTATGCAAAAGGAGCCCCGACCAAGTATTGAGTGCATACTATACTGTACATGGACATACTTTTCAGTAAGCCAACATTTCTGAATAAAAATCCTTTTTTTATTGCTCATATGTAATTTTCTGAGATACTGAATTTTGGGTTTTCACTAACTGTAAGCCATAATCATCAAAAGTAAAAGAAATAAATGATTGATATATATCACTCTGTGTGTAACACATCCATATAAAACATATGAGTTTCACTTTTTGAAATAAATTACTGAAAAAAGTTAACTTTTTGATGATATTCTAATTTATGAGATGCACCTGTATACGGCGACAAGGCGGCTCTCCTGGGCAGAATCACCTACCTCACCTATATGATCCCACACTTCCGGGTCTGGAGTGCAAACGCATCGGCGACCATGCTCCTGCTGTGATTGGACACAGCAGGAGCCAATCAGCGAGTCTGGTGGACGATATTTCTGCTGGGACCTTCTGATCATTCAGGACACAGGCAGAATGGCGGTCTGCCTATGTAAACAAGGTAGATTGCCGGTCTGTAAGCGCCGGTTCACATACACGCGACGCTACTTCCCGGGGCGACCTCCGAGATCGCGGTGCGAGCAGCGCGCCGCGACCTCGGAGCGGCCGCCACGGACTTCATAACATTGAAGTCTATGGCGGTCGCCTCCTGGTCGCCCCAAAGAAGCTCCGGACCCTTTTTCTAGGTCGGAGCGACTTGTGTCGCTCGTATTAGAACAGGTCCGCAGCTTCCCTATGGGAGGCGACCTGTGAGGCGACCAGGTCGCCTCACAGTTCGCCCTAGTGTGAACCGGGACTAAAGCAGGAACATGGATCTCTGCCTTCCCATAGTACAAGCACAGGCTAGGTACGCAGTTAACCCCTTAATCGCCCCTGATGTTAACCCCTTCCCAGCCAGTGTCAGTAGTGTGGCGGAGCACATTTTTACAACTGATCATTGTATTAGTGTCACTTGTCCCCAAAAAGTGTCGCTTAGGGCCTAATTCACTATAGCACCTAGTCAGAAAATAGGTGAACTAATGGTAACAAGTGACTAAAATCCATAGAAAACAACTAAGGGTCCTTTCACACAGGGCGGACCGTTTTTTGATCCACTCCGGCACTTTTTTTTTTTTTTTTTTTACGGACACGGATGACACTTGTGTCACATGGTCCGTAGGTCCATTTATCATCCCATCCATTTGCGGATGATAAACGGAGATAATGTATGTCAATGGGATTGCGGATGACATCCGTTTTTGCGTCCTTTCCTTTTTTTTAAACGGAAGAAAAATAGGGTTCTGTTCCGTTCCAAAAAACGGAACAGATCGGAAAGGACACAAATCAGATGTCAGCGGATGGTCATCCGTTGACATCCGCAATCCCATTGACATGCATTACGTCCATTTTTCATCCGCAATCGGATGGGATGAAAAACGGACATACGGACCGCCCGTGTGAAAGGACCCTAAAGGGCCATACACACTATAAGATTTTCTGAAGACTTTTTCCTTCAGATTTAACTTTTCTATGTAGTGTAAGGGTCTGCCAGATTGCATACAAATTGAAAGTGTTTAGGTTTGACCTCATATTATATGGTTTTGGTAAGTCTGAAGGAAAAAGTCTTCAGAAAATCTTATAGTGTGTATGGCCCATAAGTCTAGTCACAAATGGTAATCACTTTAGAATGCGGTGAATAAATAGTCACGAAATCAAATTCACTATAGGTCACATAAATCAGTGACCGTCTAAATCAGTAGTCGTGGTAGAAGCAGGTGAATTGTACATGGAAATAATGTGTAGAGCTTAGTCTCATAGATTAAATGGTTCCTAAACCTGTGATATATTGTTTGGAGATGATCTGCTTTTAAATTTCTTGAAATTTTGTTGTAAAAGCAGAAATATGCTTGAAAGTCTGAGAAGAGATAAATTCACCCTGTTTTTAGAACGCTGTACTGACACAACTGAGCATGCCCAGACTAGAAAACTAGTCACAAACCTGCTCAAATTTTATTTTAGCCCCATGCAATATAGAGGAATTCCGAAATGAGTAATAGGCTGTTGCAGACAATTTGTCAAAATCAACAGCGTTAGGATCACTAAGAGGCTGCCTTGTTTTGTCCCTATGGAACAATCCCCTCTGTAGCGGAGGCAGTGAGCTGTCACTGTGATCACTAGAGATAGAGATGCAGCATTAGCAAAGCATGTGCAGAGCTTTCAGCAAGCTTTGTTGAACCTGTTAAAGTACCGTTAAGTCCAGTTTGTAAATGTTGAACACAAATCCTAATGGAAGTGCTAATTGCCACTTTAGGCAAGCTGTTGGCAGGCTTCAGATCTTCTTGAAGATGGTTGAAAACCTGCTGAAACCTGCTAGCAGCTTGCTTAACCACTTGCCTACTGATCTACAGATAAAGTTTTTCTTATTGCCGATACCGATATTTTGGTCATCGCATATCGGTTACCGGCCGATATTTTCGTACATTAAAAAAACTTTTTTTTTTGACTGGTACTCTTGTGGAGGGATCTGGGGGTCTAAAATACCCCAAATCCCTCCTCTGCACTTAAAAGCATTCAAAACGCCAAGTTTGGCTGTTTTTGAATGTTGTAATTTTTTTTAATTTGGCACCAAGTACCCAGAAGTGATGTCATGACATCACTTCCTGGTTTTTACATGGAGACCCAATCAGAGCCGAGTTCTCTCTCGGGTCTTCTCTTCGGCGGCCATGCAGGCTGGTTGCCCAGGTCTCTCGGTGGGACAGGGGACCCGGGCCAGCCGCAGAAGGCGGCGGGAGGGAGGAGGACTTCCCCTCCCGCTCCTTGTAATGACAGCCGAGCGGCTTCTCAGCCGCATCGGTTGTCATTACAAGACAGCCGACCGTCGGCTATGGACGCCGTTACCGGGGTGATGCCTCTAGCTGCAGGCATCACTCCGGTACAAGCACTTTCCCGAAATATCTGCAATATCGGTAACCTCGGGGGCCGATTCTGATATATCGGGGATAGTGCATATCGGACCCCGATATATCAGCTTTGCCGATAATTGGTCTATCCCTACACTTGCCTACTGGACACTTTAAACCCCATTCCTGCCCAGGCCAATTTTCAGCTTTCAGCGCTGTCACACTTTGAATGAAAATTGCGCGGCCATGTAAAACTGTACCCAAATTACATTTTTATCATTTTTTTCATACAACTAGAGCTTTCATTTGGTGGTATTGATTCACCACTGGGTTTTTTATTTTTTTACTAAGAAAAAAGAAAGGACATTTTGAGAAAAAAGAAAGTTTTTCTTAGTTTCTGTCAGTAAATTTTGTAAACAGGTAATTTTTCTCCTTCACTGATGTGCACTGATGAGGCGGCACTGATAGGCAAAAGGCCATAGGGACACAAAAAATACACACAAAAGAAAAAACTAGCAGGTACACTGATCAACAGTTTAATATAGCCCTCCAGCTGGCTATTGGTAATAATTAGACAAGCCAAAGCGTGCTCTCTATGGATCCTCTGGGTGGCAGGAACACATCTAGACAAAAACACAAAAGAAGAAAGCACAAAACCACACTAGTGTAACTCAGCTTTAATATGGTAAAGTTAAAAACACTACAATGGTCCAACTCCCATTGTGTGAAGATAAGATACAGCATGTAGATTCCACTGTGGCCTGAGGAAGGAGCCCATGCCTCCGAAACGCGTTGTTATGACAACTGTGTGACGTCCACACTTTCCTCCCCTCTGTATCCTGCTTGTGTGAGTTGGTGTGTCCTCGGAGTGCAGGGTCGGCTTGACCGGGTGCATGCCCATTAGGATCTGCACGTCGAGGGTGGTAGTGGACAGCCTCGGATGTGCTGTCAGAATCCGCACCTCTAGGTTGAACGTCCACGGCTCCCCCCTCTCCTGCTGGGATCTTGAGATGGTTTAGTGGAATGGCCACAGTGGAATCCTTTTGCTGTATCTATCTTCACACAATGTGAGTTAGGGATCGAACAATATAGTTTTTTCATTGCCGATACTGATATTTTGGTAATCGTGTATCGGCCGATATGGGCCGATATTTTCGTACATTTAAAAAAAAAAATTTCACATTTTTTTTACTTGACAGGTACTCTTGTGGCGCCAGTACCTGGAAGTGATGTCACGACATCACTTCCGGGTTTTTGCATGAAGACCCGATCAGAGCCAAATACGGCTATGATCGGGCCTTCGGCAGCCGTGCAGGCTGGTTGCTCAGCTCTCCCGGTTGGACGGGAGACCCGGGTGAGCTGCGGGAGGGGGGACGTCCCCTCCCGCTCCTCGTAATGACAGCCGAGTGGCTTCTCAGCCGCATCGGGTTGTCATTACAAGACAGCCGACTGTCGGCTATTGACGCCTATGCAGACATGTGAGGAAAGCACTGAGACACCAAGTAAAATAAAATTCTGGAGCGTACTGCTGCCATCATTCCAAGCATGTGAAATAGGAAATCCTAAGCATGTCAATTTGAAGGGCAGGGTATTCAGAATTCCTAGATCTGCACATGTGTAAACATATTAGTTATCTAAATAAGAACACCCATTATTAATTAGCATTTTTTTTAAATAATAATTATTATTATAAGATAATTACTCACAGCCCAAATTGGCCCATCTCTGTCTCATGGCAGTTGTCAAAAGATGAAGTTGCATGGAACAGAACTGACAAAAAGCTGTAGTGTAGCATTTTGTACAGGACCCTGGGAATGTGTCCTGGACGGCAGGTACATTTCCCTGATTTTTAGGTTGTGGTCCCTTAAACCCCCAGACATTATATATATATATATATATATATATATATATATATATATATAATTTTTTTTTTTTTAGCAAAGACTCTGGAGAATAAATGGCGGTCCTTGCAATATTTTTTGTCACACGGTATTGGCGCAGTGATCTTTCAAATGCAATTTTTTTGGAAAAAATACATTTCACTGCATTTAAAAAAAAAACTAAACCGTAAAGTTAGCCCAATTTTTTTCTATAATGTGAAAGATATTGTTACGCTGAGTAAATAGATCCCCAAACGTGTCATGCTTCATAACTGCGCACGCTCGTGGAATGGCTACAAACATTGGTACTTAAAAATCTCCATAGGTGATGCTTTAAAAATTTCTACAGGTTACCAATTTAGAGCTACAGTTGAGGTCTATGGCTAGAATTATTGCTCTCGCTCTAACGATCGCGGCCATACCTCACATGTGTGGTTTGGACACCGTTTACATATGTGGGTGCGACTTGCGTATGCGTTCGCTTCTGCGCGCGAGCTTGCAGGGACAGGGCGCATTACTTTTTTTTTTTCTTATTTATTTTACCTTTTATTTTTTATTTTTTTCACTGTTCCTTTAAAAAAACCTTTTCTGATCACTTGTATTCCTATTACAAGGAACACATCTCTTGTAATAGAAATAAGTAAGACAGGTCCTCTTTAATGTAAGATCTGGGGTCAAAAAGACCTCCGATCTCACATCTACACTAAAAAGTAATTTTTAGGTCCGTTCTCATCCGATCTGATACGCCAGACGGATGGAAAATAGGGTTTCCATCCATCCGGATTTGACAGACAGGATCGGATCGGATATCAGCGGACATGTCTCCGCTGACATCCGATGCCCCATAGAGATGCATGGGGCATCCGTTCAGATCCGCCTGAAAAACTGACAAGGCAAGTGTGAAAGGGGCCTTAAGCTTTGACAATAAAACCTGGAAGCCAATTGGTTACTATGTGCAGCTGCACCCAATTCTGTATGCACCAGCTTTAGTAAATCTCCCCCATTGTTTGCCAACCCCCTTGTGACCTGTCTGGCAGCCATGCCATGGAGGAGCACTAACCCCGGTGTGGGACAACAGATTGTCAGTGAGCCTGCTGTAGAGTTTCATGTACCAGGACTTTGGAATAATAATTTGGTTTGGTTGAAGAAAGCTTTTTTGTTTTTCCAGCCCCCTTCCTCTCCTACAATTAGATTTTTTTTTAAGTGCTTTTGACTTTGACAAAAGATGATGTGCTCAATTCCACATGTGCAGATGTGCTAAACAACTCTGCCAACCTTAGGGACCCGGCAGAGACCTTCGGCACATCTGTGTACATGTGCCGGTTTTTTCACATGCATGCATAAAGATGATGCCGTTATGGAGGTTCCAGTCCCTGGTTGAATGCGCATACGCGAGGAAACATGCACAGATGTGCTGCAGGTATCTGCCAGGTCCAAGGGCTTTGGTACATGTGTGCCCACATCTGGTTGATTTATTAAAAATGTAGAGGCTGCTTGCTGAATCTCATGTGAATCGCGACTCATTCCTGTTGAATTCACATGCGATTCAGTGAGGTGCGATTTTAGCCCATTCATTTTGAATGGGCACAAATCACACCGCATCACACCAAAGTCATTCATGCACCAGTTTTGGAACCACAACTTCAATCGGATCTCATGGTACTTTTGTACCTTGCGATCCTGTGCGGGCAAACGCACTGAATTTATGACATGCGTTTGGGGTGTTGTAAGGATTGCACTGACACCCGCTGCAGATTGCAAGGGCAGTGTGATTTGAATGCAGTGCGAGAAACAAACACGGATCACAGGGTTTCCCTAGGCTTAAAGCTCCATACACACGAGTAGAAATTCGGCCGGGAAATTTCGTCCGACGACCGATCTGCCGATTTTCGGCTTGTTAGTATGGTGCTTCCGACAACCGACTCCGACTTTTCGGCCGAAAAAATCCTGGTGTGCAGGCTATATAATTTTTGTCGACCGTCAAAACACGTCCGATTTTCGTCTCATTAGTACAGATTTCGATGGGGAAAAATCTTATGAGCAAGACTAGGCATGCTCAGAGATGAAAGAACACAAAGAAAGCAATCCAACGCATGACATCACTTCTGAAGTAGAATTCTGTCGTGCGGGAAAATTCGCGTGCAGTCTAGAGCACATTCCAACAAACAGACACCACTCTGGACAAAAGACGGGTGACCGGTCGGCGGAAATTCGTTGCGTGTGTACGAGGCTTTAGTCTATGGAGATGAAAATCACACCACATCCCACTAAACACTTACAGGACCCTTTTTTTTTTAACCGCATCGCAATCGCAACACATACATGTGAACATCCTTCATTAAAACAATGTTATTTCTGATGATATGCAAATCTATGCTTTTTGGAACGCATTTAAATCACATCAAATTCACATCAGTGTGAACCAGTGGTTGTGAACCGAGGCTAAAGGGAAGATCAGATATTTGCCCAAATTTTGGAAATCTTTTTTAATGTATAGGTAGGGCTTCCATTGGTCAGAAACACTCTGTACCCACAAGGATAACCCTGAATGGCACGATTATTTTATTGTACAATGGATCCGAGGCAGGGCCGGGATGTTTCTGACCGCCCTTAAAGGTAAACATCACACAAAGAAAGGATATTGAAGTTCTGCTTGAAGAAACAATTGATAATTTGTTTATGATTCACTCGTATGGTGACAGACTGGTTTGGGCTGGTTCATCCATAATAAAAATCTATAACCTTTCAGAAATGCAAAAGAAAATAAAATATTGGAATGTATGTATGAGATGGAACACATGATGCCGGTTTGGTATTGTCTTTGTATAAATAGTTTATGAAGCTGCGTCTGGAATGCACAGTACAGTTTTCGGCAGACTGTGTAAGAAGGACATGGAAGAGATAACAAAGGAATCAAAATGAATAAAAGGCATGGAAGGTCTCACTTCCAAGGCTAAAAAAATTGGACTTGTATAGTCAGGACACAAAGCAGATCTAATATTATGCTTAGATCAGGCATGTCCAACCTGCGGCCCGGAACCACAGGCAATGCGGCCCACTGCCCCCTGACGATTTTTTATGTTGCTGGGGAGGGAGGAAGTCGGGTCGGGGGCACGGCCACAGCAGCTTCCAACTAACGGTAGGCAGAGGCTGCCTCGGAGGGGGGGGGGGTGAGGCGAGCATATGCAGTGTTTCTGACTCCTACCACCATTCAGGGCCGGTGCTTCCACTAGGCAAACTAGGCAGCCGCCTAGGGCGCATTGCCACCTAGGGGCGCAGCCATGAGTCCGCACTCTCCATCATGAATGATCCTTGTGAGCTGAGGGGAGGGGTGGCCGTGGGGGAGGAAGAAGGGGCAGTGGAAGATGCCAGGTGTCTTGGGCAGTGCAGAACTACCAGGCCCTAGCTTTCCACCACTGTTAGGGCGCCCAAAGAGGCAGGAAGCGAGTCCACCAGCGTGCTGCCTGAACGATGATCCTCTTCGGCTGGAGCTGAGCGGCCTTAACCCCGGGCAGGAAGTGACTCTATGCACTGAGCTGATGTGCAGCCGTTCATTTCCCTGGGTCGGTATTAAGCAGGGAGCTGAGGAGAGCTGAACCTGAGCCAGAGCTCAGCACTGGAGGGCGGAACCTTTACTGGAACAGAAGCGACGAGGCACCGGAAGGGTCTGAGGAGGTTGGCGATGAAATAAGTGTGGAGCTCTCTGATTGCTGCTTTTCCCTCCACCAGGAGCCAGTTGGAGCTGTGGTGAGCACTGTGGTCCAGGAGAGGAGTGTCCTGGGAGAAGGAATCACAGTGAAGGAGGGCAGAGTGCGGGCCACTCTCTTCATACCGCCCAGTGAGTGTGCCCAGAACAGGGGATCGGGGTCCCTGGGTGTTACATGGAGCATCCCTGGTATGAAAGGGAATCGGGGTCATCAGTTGCGCCATTGGGAATCGGAGTCACCAGGTGTGACATGGGGGATAGGGGTCACTGGGTGTAACAGGGGTTCGGGGTCACCAGGTGAGCCATGAGGAATTGGGGTCCCTGGGTGTGCCATGAGGGAATGGGGTCCCCAGATGTGACACAGAGAAACATTAGGGTCCCCAGGTGTGACATGGAGGAACATCAGGGTCCCCAGGTGTGACATGGAGGAACATCAGGGTCTGACATAGAGGAACATTGGGGTCACTGGGTATGACAGCATGACATGGAGGAACACGGGGTCCCTGGGTGTGACATGGAGGAACATTGGGGTCAGTGGATATGACAGCATGACATGGAGGAATATTGGGGTACCAGGGTGTGACATGCAAAAACATCAGTGTCCCTGGGAATGATATGGAGGAATATGGGGGTCACTAGGTATGAGAGCATAACATGGAGGAAGCATCAGATCAGGGTCACTGGGTATGACATCGAGGAGTTTCTAACCATTTCCCTTTTTTTTTCTTTTTTTTTTGGGGGGGGGGGGGGGGGTGGGACGCAAGTAGCTGGTCTTGCCTAGGGCGTAAAATAGTCTAGCACCGGCCCTGCCACCATTACCACTTCAAATCACTGAAGTGGTTAGAGTGTTCCTTTATTATCTCTCAGAAGAAGTAAACCTCTGTATTCTGTATTCCATTTCATTTGATCATCCTATAGTTGTGCTAAATTAGCGCGGGGGGCGCGGCGGCATTTTATTACTTATATACCTTAACTATAGTATATATTTTATATGCGGCCCGAGAACATTTCTCTACACTCAATGTGGCCCAGAGAAGCCAAAAGGTTGGACACCGATGGCTTAGATATACACTATATTACCAAAAGTATTGGGACTCCTGCCTCTACACGCACATGAACTTTAATGGCATTCCAATTCTAAAGCTGGATACACACTATACAATTTTCCTTAGACTTACCAAAACCATATAATATGATGTCAGACCTAAACATTTTCAATTTCTATGCAATCAGGCAGGCCTTTGCACTACATAGTTGAAGGTATATCTCAAGGAAATCTACCAACAAAAGTTGCATAGTGTGTGTCCAGCTTTAGTCCACAGGGTTCAATATTGAGTTGACCCACCCTAGGTCTATAAAGACAAGGATGAGCGAGTTTGGGGTGGGGGAACTTGACTGGCCTGCACAGAGTCCTGACCTCAACCTGATAGAACACCTTTGGCATTTATTAGAGTGCAGAATGCGAGCCAGGTCTTCTCATCCAACATCAGTCCCCGGCCTCACAAATGAGCTTCTGGAAGAATGGTCAAACATTCCCATAGACACACTCCTAAACCTTGTGGACAGCCTTCCTAGAAGAGTTGGAGCTGTTATAGCTGCAAAGGTTGGGCCAACTCCATATTGAACCCTACGGACTAAAACTGGGATGCCGTTAAAGTTCATGTGCGTGTAAAGGCAGGCGTCCCAATACTTTTGGTAATATAATGTATTTTAGTGTGTGTGTGGTTTCAGTAGGATATACAGTATTGTACACTATAATTGTTCAGTTAAGCTGAAATAGTGGTGTTGTGTTATTGGGTGGTGAAAGATTAGGTGTTATATATTCATAAGGGTAATCAGGAATGACATGGCTTGTCAGCATACAGAGATGAGATAGAAGTGGGTTTATACAAACAGAACATTGTCTTGTTGAAAGAGGAACACTGTAAACATTAATTAACCAAGGGTGGGCACAATCGTTAAACTATCTACAAAGCATCCAGCTGCATTTGAGTTCCACACCCGCCCATGTTAGAATGTGATTATGGCATACAGGAGGTATGTCAGGTTTATATGATGCTTGCAGTCATTGATTCAGGGCTGACCTAAGACATTGTGCTGCCTGGGTCCAAGAATGAAATGCTGCCCACCCCCCAAAAAAATCTTGCCCACCAAAAGGCCCTACATCCATTATTTTATATCATGATAATTAAAGCGGAGTTCCGGGCACAAAATTGACCTAATCGATTTTGTGCCCATCCGCTGGATCTTCTTCACCTGAAAAGGAATTGGATAGTTAGGTATATTGTTTTTTTTTTTACTCACCTTGTAATTGTAGATAGAAAATACTCACCTATTCTGCACTTCCTCCCTCTGTGCCGCGGCTCCGCCGTCACTTCCTGTCTTGCGATGATTCCTGGGAGCTGAACGTCATCGCTCCCAGGAATCAATGTGACGGCACCGGCCCCGCTCGTCACTTCCGGGGCGACGCCGCATTCCCTGCTAAACAGCTTCTGGGCATGCAGAAGAGGATCGCGCCGGCTTCAGCTGCCCACAACAGAGATGGCAACGCTGGAGAAGAAATTTTATAAGTGAGTATTTCTTCTTGCAGGTAAGTGCGAACCAGGACAGATCAGAGGCTAGCCATTGTGGAATGTACTAGCCCTGACTGTCCCGGGGGTATGTTTAGTGAAAAAACGTTTTCGTGCCAGGAACTCCGCTTTAAAACTAAAATTAAATTTATCAGGAAGTCAGATTTACATGCAACAGCAGCTTGTCTATATGCAAAATAATATGACATACCACAATGTTACCGCCCCCCCATCTTGGCGCCCTAGGGCATCCATGGGTGCAGTGTGTGTCAGCACAGTGGGCCCCCCACCCCTCAGGGCCCGTGTCCAGTTAACACGTTGCACTACCTATATGGGCCAGAGACTTGGGGTGATAAAGTCTTAGATCATTATGTAGATTTTAGTCTTAAGGTGTTGGATTTAAGTAAAGCAGAGAAGAGGACAGTGTCCACAGTGGGTTGGTATTTTCTTCATGCTCTCTATACTAAATCACAAATGAGGGAGAAGGCAGAGGCAGAAATTAAGGCATTAAAAGGCCAGCAAGCAGTTGCATCAAAGTGTGTACGTTCAACTGCCAGTAAGGCTGATGATTTGCAAGAGGAGTGTGCAGCACTCATGACTAAATCAATGAATGCCTTAAGGAAAAGGAAGGGCCATAGAACTATTTATAAAGACAGGGTATGTGCCATTGTCACATCCCACAACTGGGATTGTGAGGATGTGCTCTCCTCAAATGATAGTGAGTATGAGGAGATAGAGTCTGTGTAACGCTCCTGCGTTTTTGTAGTAGGCTGGATCTGCAGCTGCAGAATCTCCACTCAGTAGTCATGTAGAGATGTGTTGAATAACCAGATCCAACTCTCCAGACTCATCACTGTGGGCTTGTCAGCTTCAGTATACAGATATACACACTCAATAAGATGTTCCTGGAGTGATAGGATGTATATAACAGTATGAAGATGATGTGCTGGAGGGACAGGTGTGAACAGTGACAGAGATGGCAAGCACTTGATAGAAATGTTCAGGAGAGTATTAGATGGTATTTAGGTAGAATGCAGATAGGTTAGTAATCGAGTATGGTAACAGGTGGTAAGGACAGCAGATGACAAATACAGGATAGACTAACCCAGTGCAAGGATAGATGGTAGTAGACTCAAGAGCTAGCAATCTATGTAACAGTGCAGATGATAGAATTAGTATGCATAGATAGTAACAGTCCTTATGTGCAGAGGTAGATAGTGTAAGTAAGGTTATGGAGGATTCCCCTGTGGGGTACTTATCACTAGTAAAGTTAGTAGTAGCAGGGTCCAGTAGTAAAGGAGTGATCCAGTAGCGAGATACAGGGATCGGTAGCGAGGTCTGTTTCCAAGTAAAAGGGAATAGCTGGAGGTTCCGGTAGCAAGGTAAGCTTGTAAGCATGTGGACACACGGCAGGTTGAACGAACGATGTGAGAGAGAACGCCGGCGGTTGAAAATAGCCGCTCTGCGGCGCTCGGCGATGACGTCATCCGTCTTAAAGGTGTATGCGTACCACCTAATTAGAAAGGTGGGACGCATATTTGAAAGAAAAGTGGAAAATAAGGGTACCAGAGGTACCAGAATCTTACAGTCTGATGTTTTTGATGATGATCATCCAATGGGAAAGAAAAAGTGTGCCAGATCTCTCAATACTAAGCATAAAGTTGATGCACATGTGGCCCTGGTCCCAGACTTTGAGAACTTTAACAGAGTGGCAGATAAAATTGCCAAGGTGAATGCAGTTGTGCCAAATGATCCTGTCTTGATAAACTTGGCAAATTGGACCCACAAGCAATGTGAACATTTGGGGCAGAAACCAACATGTGAATGGGCACAGCAGAGAGGGTTGCCTATTTCCATGGACATGATAAAGACTGTATTAGGGAACAGTACAGTGTGTGGAGAAGTGTGACAATGGGCATTACAAAAGTACCCAACTGGGTCAGTTAGGAGGGGGAAGAGGCCTGCAGATATTTGGCAGATTTACTTTATCGGTCCCCTGCCCCTGGGAAACAATGGACTGAGGTATTGTTGCACTGCAATAGACACCTATTCAGGACTTTTGCTTGTTCATCCTTGCAAACCTGCAGATCAAGCCGCAACGCTTCAACTGCTACAGAAACTTGTCGTTGCTAATGGCTGTCCCAAACAAGTCCAAAGTGATAACGACTCACACTTCACTGGATCAATAGTACAGCAATGGGCCAAAGATTCTGGAGTGTACTGGTTGTGCCACATCCCATACCATCCACAAGCAGCTGGTTTGATTGCAATGGGCTATTGAAGGACCAGATATGCAAACTTACACCCATACGTACACTAAGGGGGTGGGATCGGGTCCTTACACAGGCAATCATGTTGTTAAATTCTAGGCCAATAGCCAAAAGCGCACCATATGTGAGCATGGTTGGGGCTGGGGTGCAGATTCCACAGCTGGAGTGCAGAGTTCAGTATTTACACAAGGTTTCTGAAAGAACAGGGTGCCAAGTTACTGCTTCCCATAACATAGAAACCAAGAGTTACGTGTCTGAAGCTGAAGGCTATCTAGGAATGAGAGGGAATTTGACAGGAAGGTTTGAAGTTATATTTACATTGTCGGTTGAGCTTCAGGACAGTGGCTGGGACTCTGATTGCTTAGTGGATACTTCTCAGCAAGATTGGAAAGTGAGGCTCTATAACATCAAACTTTCCAAAATAAACAGCAGTAATGTTCTGGGAAATATCAGTATATTTCCTCTCCTCCCTATCAATGTTCTTTTGGAGGGTCAGAAGTGGATACAGGTAAGTGGCAACGTGTTGGTCAGAGATCCAGGCAAGAAGCTAGTTAGAGGAGAGATTGTAGCTGAAGGGCTGGAGTTTACTGTTTATGTATTATTAGAAGGAACAGATAATCTGCTGTGTTTTTCACTTCACAGGCGGTCTCTGATTTGATCCATAGGAAGACCAGAGAAAAGTGGTAACATGATTCACAGAATGATGGAAAACTGAAAGAGCTGTGGAGAACAAGGCCTTTGATGTATTACAAGCCTGGACTTGTTTCTAAAGAACTTTAGAATGGACTTTCTAGTGAACTTTAAGCCAAATACTGAAACACTTTCTTACTGGCAGAAATATGGGAGGGGGATACATTTAAGGCAAATTAATGTTCAGTATGAGTTTTGTTAGTAATGAAGTGATTTTCTGTGTGGAGTCTGAGAGGAAAAGAAAAAAAATCAAGGGCGGAATGTGTTGCGTTTGATATGATTTTTATTTTTTATTAATCAGACATAACATTACATGGGACAGTCTGTTTAGTAGTTTTCACAGACACAGAAAATCAGGTTGTGTTTGAGTGGATACTTCTCAAACAGTTGCTGTTGGATACAATGGGAACTTAGATACCATTGTTGTATTCAGTTGACAGTTTCGGCAGTCTATTGTCTCTATAGCTACAGTAAACAGATAATGCCATGTATGATACCAGAGTGCAATCTTGAGGTAGATATTGAGACTGCCTCTCTAATTCAAAACTACAAAGAAGTTTTTCTGTTGTTCGGTAACTATGATAAGCAACCCTGACATATATAAGTTGTCGGGCATAAGCTGAGAGGACTCCATGATGCATTAACACAATAGAAGCAAGGTCTGTGCCAGACCATAAAAAGTAGGGCTGCGCATCTTCACTTACCTCACGATTCGATGCGATTACGATTATTAGTGTCGCAATTCGATACGATTCGATTCCGCGATGCATCACGATTACTATGGGGACCCTTTTCTAAAGGGTGATCTATGGGGACCCTGCTCTAAAGGGGGATCTATGGGGACCCTGCTCTAAAGGAGATCTATGGGGAGCCTGGGACTGCCCTAAAGCGGATCCAGGGGAACTGAACTCTAAAGGGGGATCTATGGGGACCCTGCTCTAAAGGGGATATATGGAATAGATCCCCTTTAGTGCAGGGTCCCCATAAATCCCCCTTTAGAGCAGGCCAGCATCTCCAGATATCCCCCTTTAGTAGAGCAGGTCCCCCCATAGATTCCCCTTTAGTAGAGCAGGTCCCCTTATAGATCCCCCTTTAGAGCAGGCCACATCAGGTTAGAAGAGTTACCTGATGCTAGTTGTAGTACCGTAGGCCCTGGTAAGGAGGAATGCTGGGCTCTGTAGTCCCCCTAGTTGTAGTATAGCAGGCTCTGGTAAGGAGGGATGCTGGGCTCTGAAGTCCCCCTAGTTGTAGTATAGCAGGTTCTGGTAAGGAGGAATGCTGGGCTCTGTAGTATAATATAGTAGTATTATACTATAATAGCAGAGTGTGATTATTTGACAAACTTTACACTATACAGGCAAAGTAAACAGTGTGATTGTGTGACAGTATTACACTTTAAGAATACAGATGAAAGCTATACTCTAGGATAAGATCATCTATGCACTTTAGTCAACTGTCAATGATACAGTCCATGAGGACCAGAAGTAAAGTCACAAAATGCACTGTGAACAAAAGTAAAAGACAGGAGGCGCTTCTAAGTGTAATAGGTAGGATAATTTATTAAGAACATTAAATAAGCAACTCACAGACAATAAGGAGTTGAATGCCTGGGATCGATGTCCTGGAGTGAGTCATCCGTAATTCCCCACAAGGAGTCCAGGGCTGTCAAGGGGGGTCCGACACTGTGATGATAGAAACCAGACGGTGTATGACAGGACCACACAGAACGTTTGGCGTGATGTAAAGCCAAAAACGAGGCCAGAAGCGCTGAGTGCCGTGGATGGAGAGCGGATGTCATCACTAATAGTGCGACGAGTTTCCGAGCTTGCAGGCTGGTGATGGCAAAATGCAGCCCCCGAAACTGACGTCATTAGGTAATCGATTTTTCAATCACCCCGAATCGATGCAGAATCGCGAAGGGTCGCATCGCGATGCATCGATTCGGCGATTATATTCAGCAGGTCTAATAAAAAGACACTTTCACCTGATTCTCCAGCAACTGCTTAAGAAGCCTGAGTCCTCTTTGTCAACAGAGATCACAGACACACAGTAATCAAAGTTAAGTAACTTTTAAACATATTTCTACTGTTATAGACCATAGTTTATTCTTATTTTTCTAGGCATCTTGACTGTTATATCTGTCAGTCTTGTATTGTATTCCTAATATTATAATAGTTTTGTATGTACAACATTTTTGTATAGTAAAAGCACATTTATACACTGCAAAGGTCTGAGCTTCCTTGATTATACCGCAAAGTAAACTTTCTAGATAGACACAAGCAAAACAGGAGCTCAGCCGTTTAGAGCAAGTAATGTATTGTATCAATACATGCAAAGCATCCTCTGATTGGCATCTGAGTAAGGGAGGCGGGCTGATGATGTCACAATCTTTGACTCAGCCAATCAGAGGAAGCTTTGTATTCATTGCAAGAATCAAAGGTGTAACTAGTACCTTCAGGGCCCCGGTGCAAGAAACCATGAAGGGCCCCCCGGACCCCTGGCCGGGGCCCTTCCCTTCGAGCCTGGGGCTCTTCCCACTGAACCTGGGGCCCTTTACTCTCGTTGCGGGGCCCTTCATTACGGTCCCGCAGCAGGGCCCTTTCACAAGTTCTGCAGTGGGCCCCCTTCCTGCCATCTTGGGGCCTTCCCACGGTGGTGGAATGCTAGGGGCGGTCGTAAGTGTGACCTTTGCCATCCTGGAAGTTCACCCACTGGTGTCAGTTTTTTTTTTTTAGTATTATAATTGTATTATTTTTTATCATTTTATGTTATTTTTTTACAATGTCACTGACTATGATTCTGTCCATTCAGAAAAGGAAGGAGCCGGTAAATTACATATTTACAGACCCCTTCCTGGTTCTCTATTGTGATTCATCCCCTGCAGCAGCCAGCAGGAGAGGAGAGGGGGCACACTGGGGGGGGGGGGGGGGATCAGGGGAGCACACAGGGGCCCAGAGACAGTAGAACACAGGTGAACCTTGATAGGAGGAGTGGTAGGGGCAGCATACAGAGAAACCAATCTCCTCCATTTTCCTCCTGCAGCAACAGGGGAAAAAAGGAGGACAGTGATTTCTCTGCATGCTGCCCCCACCGCCCCTCCTATCCAGGTGTACAGGGGAGTCGAACAGGCCCCCTGGAACATGGGGCCCGGTTGCAACTGCAACCCCTGTAGTTACGCCCCTGGCAAGAATGCATTGTTTGCTCTGAGCGCCACTGTGGTGGACACTTCTGTGTTCTGGGTATGAGACAAGAAGTCTCGGCTCGAACCCAGAACACAGTGTGGTATGCTATATGTAGCCGCCGCTATATACAGTTTATACCGCACATCCAGGGGCCTCACAGGTTAGTGAGGTACATGGTTCCAGCTTGACCCAAACAAACTATGTAAAGTCTGTGGAAAGATGGGAGTTCTTCTTTAAGTAAGTGATGCTTTAGTATTCAAAATTGATTTTATCAATGCTGTGCTGATAATGTACTCATGGGACATCAGTGTGACATAAGGGCTGCTTCTGTTCGAGAAGTGAAGATAGAACCCAAAGTAATGTTTTTTTCCAAATAGGTATTGGGTATAAAACCCAATGTGTTTTAGGGGCCACATCGCTCCCTTCATCAGGGCTTATGGAAATATGAAATCTGTTTATATGGACTTGGACAGTGATTTATACTTTTCAAAGAAATTCATTAAAATAGTTAAATACTACACAGCAACATCAGGGAACGGAATCCATGCATCTTCATAGATGCTTCTACAGCTGTGGTGGCTGCATTCATTTTCTTTCTTTCTAGGCTTTTTTCCAATATTTTCAGCCCGCACCTTTTTATGGCAGTGAGCCCTGTGTTTTGTTGCGCAACAAAGTGCACGTCTCGTAGCCGCATTTGGGGGGCCATCAAGAAATAATGGCACCACGTTTTTTTGGAAATGCATGCAGAAACACATGTTTCTGCGCGCATTCTGGCTACACATTTTCTTGTACAATTTTCCTTTAGATTTACCAAAACCATATATTATGAGGTCAAACGTAAACACTTCCAAATTGTATGCAATCAGGCAGGCTCTTGCACTACATAATTAAAGTGAAATGATATTCCCACTAGCCACGCATTAGCCCAAAACAAACATATTAAAATATAAATGAATCAGTGTCATAAACATATAACTATGTATAAATAAACAAAAGCCCAAAAAACGTGCACTGCAATAAATCAATTAGTGCCAAAAAGTCCACAGTGTAATCAGGGAATTAAGTGATCTTTGGTGTTAAAATCCCGTGCTAAATAATGGGTCACTGCAAAACCCACCACTGTTGTGAAACCACACCCTTCAGCTAGGCAACTCACCCCATACTAATGCCCACCATCTTCATGGTTAGGGCCCAATGCACATAATAAATCAATGTAGCAAAATCGAGGAATCCTCCTCAGACTGCTCCTGCGTGTCACCTCTTCCTCTCTCTAAATGTAAGGAGAAAAAGAGTCCACTAGTGCAATACAGTTTGACCTTTTATTAATCAAAATTATGCCCAATATAATTACACTCACATAGGATAAAACAGTATTAGCGCTCATAGTTATCTAGAGGGTCTGAGGTATTCCTTCAGTCCTTACCACCTCCACAATGGCGCAACGGACCTTCAGAAAGTACCTCCGATCACTATCTTCTGGTATGCCGTGTAGCCGCGCCCTGACGCGTGTTTTGTCACATCCGACTTTGTCAAAGGGGGGTCATGTTGGCCGCTGATTGGTTCTTTACCTCAATCTGTGATAAGCAGTGTCCTTTGAACACTGATCACAGTGCATGCCGTCCATGCCTTGCAGCGGGTGCAATCACGAGAGACTGTCATATGACAGCCTACCACAACTACCCGGTCACACTGTAGCCGTCATTCGGCTATAGCATGGTCAGTAAGTGAGTAAAGGAGAACTTTGGGCAAAAGATTTTCCTACCTTCACTGAATATGCCATCTATCTTCTTTTTAGCTCAGTAGTTTCCTTGAAATAATCTGGTAACGTTCAAATAAAACCGTTATTTGCCAGTGATTTCCTGTTGTTAAGACCGGTGGCTGCTATTCCTCTGATTTCCTTAGCAACCAGTCTTGGCACGTCCCATTTGTAGTTCTTTCTACAGCAAGCAGGGATGTACTTCTGTCCCTGCTTGCTGTAGTGGGCAGGACAGGAAGAGACCCCCTGGTCTGTACCGCCCATGGAGGTAAAAATGTTCTAAAATGTCCCCCTGGGCTGCTCTGAAAGGCTGCATCTGTGTGTAACCGCACTGCCTGTGAAATAGTTTCACATGCAGTAGATAGCGAGGCTTACAAGAGCCGCTCAGTGTGTGGAACTGTCATGTAATGTAACTGTTTGCAGGGAGAACAGCTGTCAAAACTAAGCGGTGATGTTGGGGGTGGGTGTGATCCAGCAGCTATCAAACACCTGCCAGTGAGATGATGACTGCGCGGGCATTTCTGTTGCTCTGCCCCCTTTCGCAAGCAGCCCAATCATTGGCTGGTGTTTGATAGCTGCTCGGTCCCGCTCACCCCCAACATCGCCGCTGAGTTTTGACAGCTGGCCTTCTCCCTGCAAGCAGTTACATTACCTGACAGTTTTACACGCTGAGTAGCTCTCACTTTCTGCTGCATGTAAACTACCCCTCTCCTCCTGTCTGTGCCCACAAGTGCTGCCTATCAGTGCCCATCAATGCTGCCAATCAGTGCCCATCAGTGCTGCCAATCAGTGCCCATCAATGCTGCCTCATCAGTGTCCATCAATGCTGGCAATCAGTGTCCATCAGTGCTGCCTATCAGTGCCCATTAATGCTGCCAATCAGTAAAATTGTGTCGATCTGCTAAAGTTTAAGCCCAGTTTACATCTTGCGATTTGGGATTGTGGGCTATTATTCTTTAAAGGCACCCCAAACGCGATTCTGAGGCAATTGTCATGCAATGTCTTATAAAAGCATTATTCTTGTCACCCAAAATGAAGCATGAGATTCTTTTCATGGGAGAGACGTGCATGAAGTGAATGAACTGCCCTATGTGCGGCATTGTGTGCAAATCACTCAACCAAAATCGCGAGCAGGAACGGTTGTTCCCAATATGCGAAAGTGTGAATGCAGCCTTAGGGAACATCTAGAAATGTTTTTGGATGTAAACAATACTCTGAAACTTACCTCCTGTCTAATGTTCCTCCTAGAAAATAAGCAGTGCACTTCCTAGAATTTGTGTCTACAGCAGTGATGGCGAACCTTGGCAACCCAGATGTTTTGGAACTACATTTCCCATGATGCTCATGCACTCTGCAGTGTAGTTGAGCATCATGGGAAATGTAGTTCCAAAACATCTGGGGTCCCGAGGTTTGCCATTACTGCTCTAGAGCCTCATCGCTCTATACCTGAGTGGGAGATCATTGTAGGTACTACTGTCACTGACTAGGTCTGGTTTCACTAGATTTGTAGTGAGATTTGGTGATGTCATTATCCTGCTGCTCTCTGTTCTCCTTGCTGGAAGCTCACACATGGAAGCAAAACCCTGCCTCTACAAAGATAGCCACCTCCACCTAGAGAGTGCAGAACAAGGCATTGTAAATCAGAGATGGGGAACAATCAGCTGCAAGGAGACCACAGGCAATATTGGTGACTAGTCCTTTGTCCTCTTCCTGCCTTTCACTAGACGTGAGGAAAAAATCTCCAACAATATAGGCAAAAAGATGTTTTTTTTCTTAGTAGAGTAGGGGAAGGCTATAATCCATGTAAGCTTTTTATTACGGTCTGTGCCACTGTTGCATATTTTCCCTTTCTGGCTGGTAAAACCGTTGTCACAGTGACAGTAAGGGCTAATGCACTTGGCCACCTAGGGCCATACAATGTAAACTTACGGCATATTTCCCGATCCAGGAGCCACAGGTGCTGTGTAGAGCCAACTCGAAGACATGAATGGCTGACTGAGTTCAGTGTTTTATACACTATATTACCAAAAGTATTGGGACACATGGCTTTACACACACATGAACTTTAATGGCATCCTACTCTTAGTCCGTAGGATTCAATATTGAGTTGGGCCACCCTTTGCAGCTATAACAGCTTCAACTCTTCTGGGAAGGCTGTCCACAAGGTTTAGGAGTGTGTCTATGGGAATGTTTGACCATTCTTCCAGAAGTGCATGTGTGAGGTTTAGGCACTGGTGTGGACAAGAAGGCCTGGCGTGCAGTCTCTGCTCTAATTCATCCCAAAGGTGTTCCACCGGGTTGAGGTCAGGACTCTGCACAGGCCAGTCAAGTTCCTCCACCACAAATGCACTCATTTATGTCTTTATGGACCTTGCTTTGTGCACTGGTGCGCAGTCATGTTGGAACAGGAAGGGGCCATCCCCAAACTGTTCCCACAAAGTTGGGAGCATGAAATTGTCCAAAATGTCTTGGTATGCTGACGCCTTAAGAGTTCCCTTCACTGGAACTAAGGGGCCAAGCCCAACCCCTGAAAAACAACCCCACACCATAATCCCCCATCCACCAAATGATTTGTACAAGTGCACAGCTTTTGCTCAGAGCTGCACTTGAAGCTTCTTAAAAGGACAGTACATATGTAAATTCGTTTTTTAAATTCGACTTTTAATTTTCATATATTTTTATATGGTTTGACACTTCTGCACTTTAAACCACATCGGATGAATTCAGGTTGCATTTAAGGATAAGAGAGGTGATTTAAATGTTTTAAGCTCATTTATTATGTTCTGATTCACATGGTAGCACCATCCTTTATTAAACATGATTTAAAGCGGTAGTACATGATTTAAGCACTTTTGTTATGTTTATATTTTTTTTATACACTTATATTTGGGCAGCACCACCCACACTTCTTTCTGTCTACACAATGCTTGCAATGGCAACCGCTCATTGATCACTGTGACTATGTGCCCACACTGACCAATGGAAAACACTTCTTTCTTCTGGGACACCTATTGGAAGAAGCCCCAGATGCGCTTCTCATTGGTGAGCATGATCACAAGGGTGCGCTGTCCAATGAGTGCTTAGAATTGCAAGTTTTAAAGGCCAAGTTCACCCACCCCGTATTTACTGTGGAACATGTAACATCTTTCAGCTTATGTCCCCCCCCCCCCCCCGATCCCCCCATCACTGTGAGAGCTGGTAGGTAATGGTAGATATGTGCAGAATGAAAAAAAAGCATTGTCGTTTTGATTAGTTATTTAAATAAATTCACTTAGTTAAATTTGTTTAATCCATTTTCGAAATTTGTGGCGTTTATTCGAATTTTCTGAATTTGGTCAAATTGGAATTCCATTTGAAATCGAATTTATTCTATTCAAATTTTGGAAGATGGTTACATTCTTTCTATTCCATTCTATTGTTTTTTTTCTATCCTATTCTTTTATTCTAGTCTCTTCTAATATATTCTATTCGAAAAATGGTTATATTCTTTTCTATTATTTATTCTATTTTATTTTTTATTCTGTTCTCTTCTATTCTCTTTGCATTTATTCAATTCGAATTTAGGAAGATGGTTTTATTCTTTTTTATTCTATTCTATTGTTTTTTCCATTCTATTATTTTCTATTCTATTCAAAAATTGGGAAATGGTTATGTTCTATTTCATTGTTTTTTAATTCTATTCTATTATTTTCTATTCTATTCAAATTTATTCTATTTGAAATTCGAAATTCAGAAGATGGTTATATTCTTTTGATTTTGTTCCTTTATTTTCTTCTCTATTTTATGTTTTTCTATTCTATTATTTTCTAGGCTATTATATTCTATTCTCTTTGGAAATTGGAATTTGATAACGATTGAATTTCATTTTTGTTTTGATATTTTAGATTGATTAAATACGTTACTGTTGTAATTCGGATACTTCCGAATAATGAACAATTTTTCCGAATTTAAATTCCGAATTTTAAATTTTAAATTCCGAACTAACACATGTCTAGTTAATTGGCTCCTGTTTAAATTTGCCCTAATATGTGTATGTATGAATATGAGTTAGGGACCTTAGATTGCAAGTTTCTTCTGGGCAGGGACTGATGTGAATATACGTGTAAAGCACTGTGTAAATAGACGGCACTATATAAGTACCTGTAATAAATAAATGTCCTCTAGCTTTCAAACTGAACACCAGTACAGAGGTTGAAAACCAGAGGACTTGTCTGCAGAAGCCCTTACGATCTACTGCGCACCGGTGCAATGCTTTCAAGGTTCCTGCAGGAAAAGAAATAATAAATGCTAATTTTTTTCTGCAAAAATATGTGCATTTAATAATCAATATCCTTTATTGATCACTAGAGAGGCTCAAGCAGCAAGAGGTAGGGCCACCTTTTTTTTTTTTTTTTTGTTTGGAGAAAATGTCAACATTTGCATGCAACTTTAGCACCAAAAAAAAAAAAAAGAGGGCGCCTCCATATAGGTGTAGCTATTTATTAAAAAGAATTAAAGACTGAAAAATTGCACTTTGTCTTTTATTCTTTTTAGCAAATCACTACACATAAATAGAGGCGCACTCTTTTGTTTTTTGTTGTTTAGATGTGCATTAGGATCTAAAGAGGAGAGGAGCTGCATCCCTGATGTTCCCTACCACTCTCCTGGTCCTCCTATGTGCCCCGTAAATGACAGTTGGGTTTCAGTCAGCGCAATAGCTTATTGATTTTTTTTCCACAACTTTAGCCACCTATCTTGATTTACTGAATATTTTAGCATACAGTTTTCACAATAGGTAAACACTATTCAGGTTTGAATTTGCCTAGGTTTGGGTCTAGTTGGATCCTGATGAATTTACAGTTATATTTGGTCAAATTAGAGCCCATATTTAGTAAATTATACCTTTTAGGCATCAAAATCAAGCAAACCAACTGGCAACGTGGAGTGGTGTTTAGCCTTCTTAGGAGCTTAAATAACAGTGAGAAGATTTTTTTCCCCCCCCATTTCCACTACAGTTTGGCACGGACAGTCCTCTATAAGAAAAGCTTCATATTAAAGCGGAACAATTTTCACCCGGAGCTAACATCTTTGGGCGGCCGGCCAGCTACCAGGTCTTTATTGCTGGCCGCTGTCATTTGCTGGGTGAGGATGGTGTCACTCCCTGCACATTGCCAAATTTGTACAGCGAACAACGCGTGCAGTGCTCACTGTGCAAGGGTTGACAGGCAGGTAAGTAGTTTTCCCGACGCATCATGGCAGCCTACAATGGTATGTGGCTCCGCCGCCCAAAACCCGATAGGACTGGTTAACTATAAATCAAAGACAGACTCGGCTCACAGTGTTCTCTTTTTTGTCCTCACCTAATCAGGACTGGAGTCGGGAGGTATCCCTTACCGTTTGTCGCCCCAGCCAGGTTCAGCTTCTCCTGGGTGGAATTCCTTCCTGTACATTAGCTATATGGTTGAAACCCCCATTCTGGTGGTGCAGGCCTGTCAAGAAAGCTTGAAACAAGCTTTGATGTAAGTGACAGCATTTTCCCTTTGCTTTCCATATGCCTTTCACTTATTTTCTCTGTTTTGTGGGCGTTTCCAAAATGGCTTCAGCAGTGCAAGAACTCTGAGCATGAGAGGCAGGAAGTGATGCAGCCCCTGTGGCCAGTTTCCTGGCTAGCCTTTTTCCAAGACGGCGATCTAAGCATTTTCAGGCACTAATATGGCTGATGGCAAAATGTGACAGTTTTAACCACTTGCGGACCGCCTCACGACTATTTACTGCAGCACTCTGCCGCTTACAGGCAAGCGACGTAAACCTATGTCGCTCGCCCATGAGCCTATAGGGGGCAAGCACGCGCTGGCGCACTCCCGCCCCCGCTCGTTCCCTGGGGAGCCAGCATGTGTGACCGGTGGCTCCGATGGCCGCTCGCAATATCCCACAAGAGAGGGAGAAAGACAGACGGCTGATGTAAACACAGCCGTCTGTCATTCTCACTGAAGTAGGCACAGAGGCTATGTGAACCTGCTATATAGGATCGCATGTCTCTGTGGTTACTTCACTAGCCACGCCCCCTGACAGTTAGAATCACGCCCCTAGGGACACACTTAACCTCTTGATCGCCAATAAAGTTAACCCCTTCCCTGCCAGTGTCATTTTTACAGAACAGTGCATATTTTTAGCACTAATTACTGTAGTAATGTCACTGGTACCCCCAAAAGTGTCAAAAATGTCAGTCAGGAGACATTTTTAACATTTTAGGCCAATTTTTTTTGGAGACATTTTTAACATTTTAGGCCAATTTGTTTTCTGCTACATATTTTTGGTAAAAAAAATCCCAATAAGCGTATTTAGATTGGTTTACGCAAAAGTTATTGCGTTTACTAACTACGGGAAAGATTTGTCGTTTTTTTTTGTATTTGTTTTCACTGAACAACAGGAGACGTTAATCCAGAAAGAATGGAAGGGCCTGTATAAACAGGTTATCAAAACTAGTGATCGACGATATGTTTTTTTTTTATTGCCGATACGGATATTTTGGTCACTGCATATCAGTATCGGCCGATATTTTTGTACATTGAAAAAAAAATGTATTTATTTATTTTTTTGACAGCTACTCTTGTGGAGGGATCTGGGGGTCTAAAAGACCTCAAACCCCTCCTCTGCACTTAAAAGCATTCAAACGCCAAGTTTGGCTGTTTTGAATGCTGTAATTTTTTTGAATTTGGCGCAGAGTACCCGGAAGTGATGTAATGCCATCACATCCGGGTTTTTACATGGAAACCTGATCAGAGCCGAATGCATCTTTGATCAGGTCTTCTCTTCGGCGGCCATGCAGGCTGGTTGCCTGGGTCTCCCTGTGGGACAGGAGACCCTGGTGAGCCGCGGAAGGTGGCGGGAGGGGGGACCTCCCCTCCCACTCCTCGTTAAGACAACTGCATTGGTTGTCATTACAAGACAGCTGATCGTCGGCTATGGACGCTGGTAACGGGGTTTTGCCTCTAGCTGCCGGCATCACTCCGGTACAAGCACTTTCCCGAAATATCGGCAATATCGATAACCTCAGGGGCCGATTCCGATACATGGGGGAAAGTGCTTTGCCGATAATCGGTCGATCCCTAATCAAAACTGTATACCCTGAAAAAGCTAAAGGTCAACCTCCTGCGGTCTCCTCCCATGGTGCATGCATCATTAATGCAGCGGGCAAGACACGTCACCTTGCGGTTACATTCTAGGAGGCTCCCGTCTGAAAATAAGATCCAGCTCTGAAGTGCTCCTATGTACTGTAGCATCTGCAGGTGCTTTCAGAGCAGCAATAACCAGCCCATGTGCTGAGTGAGTCTAATGGGAGTGGTTTCATAATTATTAAGAAGCTGCTGTACCTGCAGGACTCTTAGGAAAGTGGCAGGGTCTGCATCCCTTTAGAAGTGATTTCCTATTGGGAGTATTTTACCAAAAATGTAATTTTTGTTGCTGTGGATGCCAAAAATCTGACCTGTATCTTAGTACAACTTCTGGGAAAATCAGTGAGCAAATTACACAAGCAGGAAGTTATGTTTCGGGGGGGGGGGGATCTGAACACCTCCAGGTAGCCATATTCCCTTGCATTTTACAGAAAATTACAGCCCTGCAGATTGAAAAGGAAAGTGGTTACCCTTTAAAGAAGCCCTTCTAGGAGATGTTAATTGATGTTTTTCAAGAGCAGTGTTCCCCGCGGTCATGGCAAGGAGGGCATTATGGCTGAAGCCATGGTCAGCAGATCCCACCTTAAAAAAACTGGTGCAAGATACCAGACAACTCAAAGGTGACCACTAGCAGGTCAGGGCAAATACCGTCTGACAAAAAAATCTGAAAGGCCCAGCATACAGGCAGCAATTCCCAAGTAGATACAAGGAGGCAAACCCTGTGGACTGGGAAAAAGATGAGTACAGGAACTGGACAAGTACCCAATCTTCATTGTATAAGCCTTAAAAATCTAGGGCACCTGTCTTGGGAGAACAGGGGGAAGTCCTTTTAAGGGTGAACACACCCAGGGGGTGCTTGTGTGAAGCTTTACGCACACACCTGGATGGAAAATATTCAGGACTAGTGGGCCATATCAGTTATATTGGTGTGACATTGATGGAAGTTCAAGGGATGTCCACCTTCTGATCTCTTCCAGCCAGCCAGGCTCCCAGATGTAATGGAAAAGTAAAGAATTCTGGTCCAGTTTGTAGGTGGATTAAATTAAAAAACGGGGAATTGTGAAGGTTCCAAGTGCCCAGAGATGAGGATTCAATTCACCTCTGTTCCTAGCGGGGGGAAAAAAAAAAAAGTCAAAATAAGGTCATCTGTGCCCAGTGCTAAACTTGAAAAAAACTCACCAAGCACAGAAAGTTGGAGTCGTGCAAGATGGAGAACCTCCAATCAATTATATTATTGATAAATCTGGAAGATTGGGTGCTCTGTAGGTTTATCAGATACCTACTTGTCCCAATCCATCCTCAATTCCTCTACCAGTTTCAGTGCCTCCCCCAGGGCATTCACAAAGGTCTTACTGTCTGCAATAGCGATGTGAAAAATCAGTAGAACTTCCACAAGAGAAGCTCTGTCCTCAGATACAGAAAGTCAAAGGTGCTTTGAGAGTGAAGTGTCTTCCAGCAGAACGGTGCCTGAGTATCCTTGGTTCTTCGTAACAGACCAATTGTTTTCGAATTGAACATTATCACATCAGACCTCAGCCAGAGGTTGGGGGGACGCATTTCAAAGAGTAGGCTGCTCAAGCTCATGGGATGTTCAGCTTATGAGGCAAAGTATTAAATGCTCTCCAACGGAGGAGTAGTGTTCAAAGCCCTTCTGTCATTCACTACTTTTAAAAGAGGAGCAAGAGTTGTACTGTGTTCTTAGACTGTCAGTGGAACTTCCTGTATCAATAATTGCATTTACACCATTTTGGCTTAGGAGGCTCTAGTTTCTCTCTCCTACAGTCAAGCATTGAGTCACCACTGCCTCTGCCAATGATGACGGATCTGCTCTCTCTCTCATGGCCAGTTTTGCTATTCAGCTATAAGAGGCTACTTTGATGGCATGGAAATTGAGAGGCAGAGGCTACCAAGTCAAGGATGCTCAGTGAAGGTAGTGGCTACCTTGCGTCAAGGTCTCCATGAATAAGACTTACCAGAGAATATTGGTAAATTATGCAGATATCATGCAGTAAAAGCCTGGAGTCCCTTATCACCTAAACCAGCCAAGGTTCTGCAGTTCTTACAACTGGAGCTGAACAGGGGCCTAGGTTCAAATATGTTTAAAGTTCAGCCTCGTCTGCACTTACAGGGGTTTAAGGAGTCTTTAAGCCTTTAGTGATACAATTTTTAAAAGGCTTGCAAGAAGTTATAGACCTGACACAAAATCATTGTTCCCTATGTGGGACTTACTTATGGCCCTCAGCTCTTTTGAGGCCTTATTTCTATCCTGTAGAATTGGCTACACTCTGCAATCTAACCATAAAGACTGTATTTCTGGTTGCTACAACCTCTGTGGAAAGAGTGTCAGAGCTGTAGGCTTTGTACTCAAGGAGCCTCACCCAACGTTCTACCCAGACAGAATAGTCCTTAAACCCCAGACTGCTTTTATCCATGGGGTGTCTTTCTCCTTCCACTTTATCTAGAAAGTCAATTTACTTTCTTTCTTTGTTAAGTGAGAGAACCACATCCCCTGGATATTGATTTTGTTGGCAGAGTATTGAAATGATGCGCTGGAAGCTTCTTGAATACAGAGAATACAGCTTTACTTTCATGGAGGAAAACAGACTATCTTTTCATAGAATATGAAACAGTAGCATCCAATTACATATAGTGAGAAAGATAATGCTTCCTCATATCATAGATATATGTACTTTACACTATAACATTACAGTGCCATCTGCTGCATAGATAGGTATAATGGATACAGTATGCAAAGCAACTTTTGCTGTTGCTCTTCCAACAGATCTAACTGATGGCCTGCTTGGCAGCTACCTTTTCATTCAGGAGAGCTGAAATCTGTGCTTAGTTCCTGCATGGCTTAAGGCAGGGTCTGTCAGCATCAACACATGCAGTCACCTTCTAGATTGTTAAAGCGGAGTTCCACTCAAAAGTGGAACTTCTGCTTTAAGTGGTCCTGACCCCCAAACATGCCACATTTGGCATGTAATTTTTTTGGGGAGGGGAAGCGGGTGCCTAGTTTTGACAGGTACCCGCTCCCACTTCCGCTCGGGTGTAAGTTCTCCTCTCCCCCTCCCTCCCTGCAATCTTCTGGGACACGTCACAGGCCCCACAAGATTGCCCGTCCCGCAAGCGGTCACAGCCGGGTGCCCACACTAGAGATGCGAGCGCCACAGGGAGAGAACAGAGGCTCCCCCCCGGTCGCATCGCTGGACCATGGGACAGGTGAATATGGGTTTACAAAAAGTGTAGCTGCTGACCTTTAATAAACACAAAAGCCAGTGGAATTCCGCTTTAAAGACAATTAAAAGAGCCTACTCTTCACAAGACCTTCCTGTTCCAGAGGACTTAAAAGCACATTCAACTATGGAAGTGCCAGCTCTGTGGACAGAGTGATGCCGAGTGTCTCCTGAGGCTATATGAAAGTCAGCAATATGGTCCTCCCCGGACACCTTCATTATTAGGTAAACCCGGCTCATGACAGTAAAATTTGGAAAATTAATTGTGCATACTTACACTACTGACCATTACAAAATTTTTCTTGCACCCTCCCGTATGGCGAGTCAGTTCTCATTGTATGCTGATATGATGCGCCAGGAAACCTGTATAGTCACCTTTCTGTAATTTTCCTTTCCTGGTGCATCTTCATGGCAGCATACAGATTCCCACCCAAATGGTGAGAGTTACAGAAAATGCTGCAAGCCAGGTCTGTCTTTGATTTATAGTTAACCAGTCCTATCAGATTGTGGGGGGCGAAGCCACAACCAATAGTATGCTGCCATGAAGATGCACCAGGAAAGGAATATTACAGAAAGGTAACTATACAATTTTCCATTTTAATGCAGAAGAGAGAAAGTATGTCTTTTCTGGATCAAAAATCCAGCATGTCTGCCCATTTTAATTCCCCAGCATAAAAGTTTCACTTTAAGTATAGGCATTTTCTTGAGTATTGTTTGCATTGGGCAAGTGTAGAAAACACAATTGCCAGCCTGGCATAAAGGGATATTAAACCTTAAAGTTTCTAAAGTGCTTTCATCAGCTGATCTAATCACTTACAGTTTGTGCAGCTTCTTTAGCTTTTAATCCTTGCCTGTGTTCCTGTTTTATGCAGGTGTCATAACAGATGCCCCAGGTTTCCCAGTACGGGGTGGCTCCTTCCTCTTGCAGCATCCTATGGAACCACCCTTGCATGCAGAGATGAGTGTTGTGTCTCCCTACACAGTGTGCATCAATAGAAACAAACAGCCCCATAGCCTCAGACAGTAAGGCAAGTCCCCTGCTCTTCTCCTCTCCTAACAGACTGACTAGAGACTGCACTAGCTCGTTAACTCTTTCCTGTGAATATCAGTTCCAGAAGCTACAAGTGCCAGAGTAAGAATGTTAACATATATGGTTTACTAGGGATGTTTAGTTTATTGGGCTCAATGTATAAAGCGATTGTAATGTCTCGTTTTTTTTTCCCCTATAAAAAAGAATGAACATGTTATACTTACCTGCTCTGTTGCAGTGGATTTGCACAGAGCAGCCCGGATCCTCCTCTTCTCAGGTCTCCCGCTGGCTCTCCTGGCCCCTCCCTCCTGTTCAGTGCCCCCACAGGAAGCAGGTGGCTATGGGGGCACCCAAGTAACAGCTCCCTATGTCCATTTAGACACAGAAACCCGCCCAGCCCCACCCCCCTCCCGATTGGCTAGATGACTGACAGCAGCGGCAGCCAATCAGGAGGTAAAATTACGACAGCCGAGACACTCGTTGACATCACTGGACAGAGAGTGACCCCAGGGAAGTGTTAGGGGGGCAGCTGCACAAAGGTTTTACTATCTTAATGCATTAGGATAAAAATCCTTCTGACTTTACAAATCCTTTAAGCTACAGCTTGCCGAGGGTTTGTTACCACTTTTAACTGTCTAAACCTTTGGCTTAAAAAAGGAGAAGTAGGGCCAAAGCTCTAGTAAGTGTGGGGTGGGATCAGAGCAGAGAGTCAGAGACTGATGGTTGCTGGCTCTCTGCTCACTGAAGACAGAGAGCAGAGACTCAGTGGTCATCGATTGCTCTTTTTTTTTTTTTTTTTTTTTTCGGTGTGGAGGCGGCAGGGAACAGATGCAGCATTGGATTGGAACTACATCCACCTAGGTAAGTATGTATGTTTTTGTTTTTTTTAACTTTGAACTTTTAATTTGGATCTTTTTTTGAATCTGAACTGGACTTGTGACACTTTATAGGGTTTCTCCTTGGCTTTGTAAAAGAAAAATATTACACAGCTTACTTTGTTTTATTGAGCCAAACTTTACAGCACATAGACAAAAAGTAAATCACTCAAACACAATACAGAGCACTAAACAACACCAAAAGGTGCATAAACCCCAATTCCCTGACAGGCCAACTGGCCAAGTAACCCATCACCAATACTTGCACAATAAGTAAAAACAACAAAAACATTACCACCTAAACATACTAAATTATTTATTGTGACTATGGCATTTTTAAAAACATATATTACAGTACAACTGGTAAGACTGATTGTAGTAGACCAGACAATCAGCAAGAACACATGGCTTACCTACCTCTTAAAAGAGTCATATACTGTCCTATGATCGTTGGCAAATCTAGACAGGGAAAACCTCAACAGTAAAGTAAATCTGTCTCAGTGGGCAGTGGTAATTGAGAAAAGCATAACTAAAAGCACTACCTTCCTTGAAGGTTCCACATCAGAACAATGGAACCAAGATATACAGACATCTTAAAAGAGACAAGGCAAACAAGAGGTTAATTTGAAGCTAGTAATATATTCTGATTCAGAGCCCCAGCCCCAAAAGCCCTGTACACACAGGCCAAATATAGGGAGACATCGGGCAGTTAAAAAAAAAAAATTTGGCCTGTGTATATGTCACCCCGTCCGACAGAAGTCAGCCATTTGGCTTCTGTCGGACAAGCATGCTGGAAAACCAGCAGCCGACCAACTCCCGATCAGCGCTCTCACCCAATGGCAGAAAGCGCAGATCAGTGTTGTGGTGGTGGGAGTGTCACCCTCCTGTCAGAACACAGCTCAGCTGGGACAGGGAAGATCACTGTACTAATGGTGCATAGTTAGCAACCGGAGCGGTTTAACCCGGCTGGTGTGTATCAGGCTTTACACAAACACCTACCTTCATTTGGTTCTCCTGGTGACCTGTTTAGAAGTAGAAGACGCCCCTCCTGTGACAATGCAGTTTACTTGACTAGCCAATTACCAAGCATGCTGGTGCAGTTTCTTCGCACCTGCAGCCTACATGACTCGGTGAGATAGCAAAAGGATAGAGGTGCATGAGTTGGAACAGAGGCCAGCATTAATGTAAATCTGTTGTGCTTTACACTATAGGGGAAAAAAAATCACAGTGCCAGGCCAGGCTGCCCAGTGCCTCCCTGCACAATGACTTATACCCAACCAGCCAATGAGGAGGCCCGAAGACAAACTCAGAAGATGCCAGCACAGGACTGTTGGACAGGTCAGCATGGAGACTCTAGTTTCAAGTTAAAGCAGAACTACACACATCGATGTAATGGTTTCAAAACAGTTACTTTCCCGGCCTGCTGGGAATGCCGTCACATTTTCTTGTGAGCAGTTTTTCATGTGCAGCACCATGGCAGTTGCAGATGAAACAAACAGAGGCTAAGCTGGCAGCCTCCTTGGCTGAAAAGGATAGAAGGTTTTAGTTCTACTTTCAATAGAGCATCAAATTTAAGGTTGGTACACTGCAATGGGTTTTTTTTTTTTTTTCCTTTTTTGAGATTCAATTTTTTTTTTTTTTTAGAAAAAAATAAAATAAAAATTTGGTATACATCAGTTGTTCATTTAGAAGTATAACTTGGCCCCAGCTTGACTATAGATCCTGTAGTGTGTTGTCTGGCTGAGTCAAATCCAAATTTAAAGAAAAACCTCAATCTTTTGCTTAACCTCAACTACCTTGCTCTTTGGATCCGCCAATTGTTCTGAAATGGCAATTTCTTTGAAGATGACATTTGCTTATGGATTTTCTACTAAAAGTTTGAGTTTAATGACCCAGGTTTACTTTAATTCTGAAGTTACAGGAATTTTTTTTTTTTTTTTCCCTCTTTAGCAATTATATGCTGAATAATCTAGTTCACCATTTATTGTTGCTGGGACAAGTCTAGTTTCAATAAGTCTCATTAGTTCAGTGTTGGTACCAGGTTCGGTGTTCACCAACATGTGGTCTTTGTAAAAGATAAGTGCACTTAAATGAAAGCATCTCACTGCCACTGCAATGGAAACATTTTCTCCATACAAACACAAGGTCATAAAAGTCCCAATACTGTGCTTTGGATAAATTCATATGCAGCATAGTTATCCTATTTATTGACATGGGTAGTGTGTATCAGGTTTAGACCTTCTTTCTGCCATTGGAGTCAGGCAAATGCCATCTGCCCAAGCCATGAATCAAGCTTCAGATGCGGACAGGTTAGACTAGCATTGCTAGAAGTGTTCAATTTTCAGGTAACCCCTAACAAAAATATGAACCTACCCTTATTTTAGGGACCATGTGTATAATTGATCCAGTGTTAAAGACTTTACCATAAACCCTCTTTTGGTGCTTCAGGAGCACTCTAGTTGAAAAATCTGGGTTAATTCACATAACAGCAGAACAAAACAAATAATAGCAGCTTATAAAATATCATTTACAGGGAAAACAGCATCAGGTCAGAAAAAGTCATCATAAAAATTACTGTTTCGAATATTTGCCAGTGTGTTGGTTATTATTAAGGATTGCATATGTTCATTGTATCTTTGTCCTAGCAGGTTGAAAAAGGGGGAAAAAAAAATGGTTTGGTCAATGGGCAGCCCTAATTTGCATTACTAACATAAAAGCCAACCCTGTGGAGGAAAATCTCTCGCCAAAAAAAAAAAAAAAAAAAAAAACTATATTGATTGGGACTAATGCCTAAAACTTGAAAAATGTAAAACAAAGCACATTAGCATAGGTAACCCACAGCAAAGCCAAGACTGCAACAATGTCAAAAAAGAGAAAGATCTTCCAACAACTGAAAGCTGGATTTGAATGGCCTTAAGCCTCGTACACACGCAACCATTATCGGCCGACCGATCGGCCGTCTTTTGTCCAGTGTTGTGTTGGTTGAAATGTGCTCTAGACTGCACACAAATTTTCTCGGCCAACAAAAATCAACTTCAGAAGTGATGTCATGTGCTGGTTTACTTTCCGTGTGTTTTTTCTTCTCTGAGCATGCCCAGTCTTGCTCATCTGATTTTTGTCTGCCGAAATCTGTACTGACTGACGGAAAAATCGGCCGTTGTGTTGACGGCCAACAAAAATTTTATAGCATGTACACCAGATTTTATTTGGCCGAAAAGTCGCAGTCGGTTGTCGAAAGCATCATACTAACAAGCCGAAAATCGGCCGATCGGACGTTGGCCAAAAATTCACAGCCAACTATCGATGCGTGTGTACGAAGCATTAGTAATGAGTCAAAGTGGCTGTATAACTTTTTCTTCCTCTCTTTTTTTGGATAGTGCAAGGAAGGTTTTAAAATCTTCCTGGCTGTGGCCTATTGGCAAGATTTTCCTTTTCTCCTGTGGCACAGAGACCCAACGAGAAGTTCACAACCTTATTATATATAGTTTTATATAGATCTGTTCCAAAAAAAAAAAAAAAAAAAAAAATTCAAGCCTTCATAAAAGGCCTTTAACACAGGTGATCCAATCAGGTCCATTTGTCAGTTTTTCAGGCAGACCTGATCAGATGGTCCATGTATCCCCACTTTAATAGACATGTGCGAGTTTACACCCACCTACCTCCAATCCTATCCAGTCGGACTAAAACAGAAGAGGATCCATCCTCATCCATGTAGGCAGATCAGTAGTTGGGTGTAAATGGACAGCTGGTCTGTATGTAGCCAGAAGGCAAAGAGGGCTTTGTCCATGTCCACTCTGCATAAACTTAAGCCTCGTACACACGCACAGATTGTTGGCCGGCCGATTGGTCGTCTTTTGTCCAGTGTTTGAAATGTGCTCTAGACTTGCACTGGACTTTTGTTGGCCAACAAAAACCAACTTCAGAAGTGATGTCATGTGATGGTTGACTTTTCCGTGTGTTTTTTCTTCTCTGAGCATGCCCAGTCTTGCTCATCTGATTTTTGTCTGCCGAAATCTGTACTGACTGAGGAACAATTGGCCGTTCTGTTGTTGGCCAACAAAAATTTTATAGCATGCACACCAGATTTTCTTCGGCCGAAAATTCGCAGTTGGTTGTCGGAAGCATCATACTAACAAGCCTACAATCGGCCGATCGGACGCTGGCCAACAATTTACGGCCAACAATCTGTGCGTGTGTACGGGGCTTAAGCAGATACGGACCTGTCATCCACCCTCTCTGCTCAGCAGAGCATCAGCAGGCAGATCCCTTGCTAAGTAAAACAGATCCCCCCTGCGTGAAAGGGGCCCAAAAAGTGATCATTCCCATAGAGCTAGTTCGCCCTTACACAACTTCCTTAGGAAGCATCTGATTAATTACACCCCAATGAGCTTGCTGTTAAATAGTACCAATTCAATATCTAATGCAGTAGCAGAGACCGTAAGGCAGTTGTAGTGAAGATAAATCATACATATACAAAACACCAAAAGGATAAAATCAGCAGCAGGTGTTAACACTAATACCATCAACTGTTAAAACCAGCAGGTGACAAAACACGTCGCATTCTGGAATGAGAACGAAGTTTAAACATGTCTCCCACAACGCCTTGGGGGACACTGAGCATCTCGCAGTTGATGGCGTTTTCATCACTCTACAGTCTGTTGAACACCAAGCCTAAACCAACTATTGCTTTAGGCAAAACTGGAAAAAAAAATTGATGTGATTACATAACATTTTAGATTTTTTTCCCGCTTGCTGTCCATCTTTGGTGTGATTTTATTTCGTGAATATTGTGCATTTATTTAAGGCTGACTGAGAAAGCCATTAAAATAGCTTCACTGTTAGATATTAAAACACTATCAGTTAAAAAAATAATAATAGTGTTACATTTCTGAGAACCTAAAACAGAGGCCGAGTCTTTCAGTCAATGCAGAAGAACTAAAGTGCTAAAATGACAGCTGTAATGAAGCCAGGGAACAATAGTGTTAAGAGTTCACATAAAAACTTAAAATTTATCAAGCTGTTGGCTTCAACTCGAAGGCGTACCATATCAAAACAAATGACGGCGCTACATATGAGGAGCAAAGCGAACACCATCTCGGAGATTAAGAAGACTGCTATGCATTACATCTCTTCTCTGAAAGCCATACGCAGTTGGCTCACAGTTAAAGTACGAACTGGTAAATCGATTCCTCCTGGACAGGATGGATA
The DNA here is from genome assembly GCF_965119305.1 of Pelophylax lessonae. NCBI lineage: Eukaryota > Metazoa > Chordata > Amphibia > Anura > Ranidae > Pelophylax > Pelophylax lessonae. The sequence goes on along the minus strand of NC_138778.1, from coordinate 41,590,019 downwards.
CCATGTGATCAAGCTTAGACCTGATAGAGGTGTAATGTAATTGACGGTCCTTGCCCAGTTTCTTGAAGGACTCACGCATGGTATAATCAGAATGGTTCAAACCACTGCTTGAGCGAATTGAGGTATCAGATGCTGTGCTAGTGGTGGAAGCAGAAGAAGAGGAAGACGTGGAGGATGTAGTAGAAGAAGAGGACAACCTTGCCACTGTGGAAACAGCTGAGGTTTTGCTCATTTCTGTTGACGATTCCTGGACTTGAGTTGTCTGGGTAGTTGCAGATCTTGAAAAGGTCACAGTTTGTGTAGAAGCCATTCTGGCCAAAATGGCCGTTTGAGTCCCAGCAGTTGAAGTACCCACATTTGTCTGAGTAGCTACATCTTTTCCTTTAAGATTCCACCAGCCATCGCTAGGCTCAGTCTGGGTGGCTATAGTTTCAGTTTCCTTGAGACCAGATATTATCTCACAGTTCTGCAACCAGTCATCTTCAGAAGCTTTAACCTTATCAGGAGCATCAGTATCTTTCTCCAATGTGGGCTTGGTTTCCATAGCCACTCTCTTGGGGGTGCTTGACAACTTTGCTATCTCCATCTGCAGGAGGTTGGTCATTAACGGCTTCCTCTGGGCTGGTAGAGCGTGGGGCAACTTATTTGTTGTTACAGTGGAGTTCCGGAAACTCATCAGAAGCTTGGTACTAATTGGCTTGGATTGAGCATAGAGAATCCTGAACTGGAGGTCAAATTTCTCCACTATTTGCCCCGATAATACTATAACATTACTGCTGTTGAGTTTGCCATCCATCCAGGTGTAGCTGTGGAGAGATGACATAGCAAGTTCATTTCTGGAAAGAAGCAAAGAAATAGATGCTGATAATAGTCATCAATAGCTGAGACTAAAAACAGTCATCAATGTTTATTTTAGGTTTTATTTTTGACAGTGAAGTTGTGTTTTTATTAGGGATGCACCGAAATTTCGGCCACATATCGGCCCGAAAATGAGCCTATCCCATTTCGGCTGAAAATGGGTTAACAATGCCGAAAATGCCAAAATTAATGGCCGCCGTGAGAAAGCAGGAGGGCGCAGCGCAGGTTTGAAAAGTCCCGCCTCTCAATGATGTCCTTACTACTATGATTTGTGTATGAATGAAGTGACACACCGGGCGGGAGGGCAGGCGAGCGGCCGCTAATAGCTGTAACTATGTGAGCCTTCACTTCCCTGTCATGCGGGTATCTCCTCTGACAGGGAAGTGAAGGATCCCATAGTTATATCTCTTATCGGCTGCCCGCCCGGTGTGTCAGTTCATTCGTACACAGATCATAGTAGTGACGTCACCGAGAGGCAGGCCGCCGGCCAGAGGTGCTTCTTTTGGACACCGGAGGAGCACTCAGCAAGCAGAGTGACAGTAAGGAGATTGAATCGTTGGGATGGGGAGGGACGCTGAGCCAGAGGGGGGGAGGGTGTACTGCCGAGGGGGACGCTGAGGCAGCTTACCAACTTACCAATGGTATTCGTATTAATTATGCAGCATGAGGGGGTTAATGTATTGCCACTTCTGGTCACTGATGCATTAGTGACCGACCAGTGGCAGTTAATTAACCCCTTTGTGCTGCATTAGTGCAACCAGTATCAGTGCAACCAGTGTTAATTAACACTGATACTGGCTGCACTTATGCAGCACAAAGGGGTTAATTAACTGCCACTGGTCGGTCACTAATGCATCAGTGACCAGCAGTGGCAATACATTAACCCCCTCATGCTGCATAATACAAATACCATTGGTAATTAAATTAACCTCTTGCCAACCCATCACAGTACATATACTGCGACAGGGTGGCAGCGACAGGTGTACAGTGCTACCCGTTTTTGGTGTATGCCCCTGTTCTATCCATTTTAAAAAAATTTGGGGGAAAAAGTCATTTTCGGTTTTCGGCCAAGGGCATCCTGCATTTTCGGTCCAGAATTTTCATTTCGGTGCATCCCTAGTTTTTATATTTTACTGCAGTAGCAAATTGGGCATTATGCTTACACAATGCAAACATTTAACATTCTAGATCAGTGGTCTCCACCTTATGGCTCTTTGCTTGCTCTTATGGCACAATTTTTGCCACGGACACCAACTATTTCTCCCCCCAAATACCAAAGATCAGGCATGGCTTCCTCCCACTGGGCACAGTTTAGCCCCCTACAGTCTGAAGGACAGTAAACTGGCCCTTTCTTTAGAAAGTTTGCAGACCCCTGTTCTAGATCACAGATATCAGAACATTGTCTAGCTAAGGTACACGTTCCAGGACCACACCTGTAACTTCCTGTGGCAACCTTCAGGCCATCTACCAGCAGGAACTTTTCACGAGCCTTCCCAACGATCTTGGCACCAGACCTGGTATAATAGTTGTTGCCTGTTAAGGTACGAACCCGCATATTCTGTAGCGACAAAAAAAAAAAAAAAAATTATATATTTATTATATATTATATTTTATCATAGGTTACAGAGATCAGCAAATACAAGATGTACATTTTAATATTTGCACCACACATTGCAAAAATCAAGAAACAGTCACCTTTACTTGAATGGGTGTGTCTATTGCTAGCTCACCTTTACAACTCGCTTATACACATTCAGTGGCATCCTTCTGAATTGATGGATCGACCACAAATAGCCAGTCCTCTGGGTATGTTGGGGGCATGTGACCTCCTCCCATGATGCAATACTCAAGGAACCAAGTGCCAGGGTCAAATACCCTGGACGACAACTTCATCATGAACCTCATGTAAGCTATCAAATTATCAGAAATCTTGACTGTTGAGCAGGGAACGGTTGAGATTTGAACCATGAATGGGCAGGCATGGCCAAGTTGATTGGTACAACCCAGTATGTTGGATTTTTAATGCGATTATAGCCGTTAGCAGGGGTGCACCGATCCAACTTTTTTTGTCCCGATACCGATATCTGGCATTGTGTATCTGCCGATACCGGTACGGATACGGAACTACACACAAAGCATGGGGCTGCTGTACAGAGCAAAGCCGCTGCTTCATGTGTATGGCTCCTCCATTCACAGGCGGAGTGCATCTGATATCACTCCGTCTGTGGGCCGGACCTATAGAGAAAGTAGCGACTCCCATCCCATACTACAACACCGAGTAAGGGATGGCTGAGCCGGGACTTAGCAAAACCGGATCGGCCCGTGGATCGGTTAATTTTACCGATCCCCCGATCCAGCTATTGTGGCAGTACCGGAGCCGATATCCGATCCTAATATCGAATCGGTGCATCCATAGCCGTTAGTAATAATTAGTTAATTATTAGTAATTATGGTGTGTTCTCCCAGCCAGGACAGCTCCACGCATCACCCCCCCAGTAGGAATTCCCCATGAACACTGTTGATGGGGGAAATCCAGAGATTTTTTTCAGGAAAGAAAAATCTCTTAATCAATGGCCGGTTTGAGGAACGGAGGAGGTGAGAGTGGAGGAAAGACTGGTATTTTGCTTGGAATTTGGCAAAGTGGCTCTTTATTGGTCCATTCCAGTTCAACTAGAAAGAGCAAACCCACTCCAACTCAAGAATAATTTCCAGCAGCACCTGAAAACATTTGCATTTTTTTTATTTTTGATACATAAAATATACATGGTTTGTTTGCAGGCTAGCGTCCTCAAGAAGGATTCACCACAAGTGATCACATCTCAAGGGTCATTTCCAGAAAGAAAAGGTTATTACAACACAAGCTGGCAAATGTAAAACATGTAACCATGCATCTTCATTGGTGCCTGCATTAGAACTATTTGCCCCATGCCAGGGTCATTTAAGCCCCCAAATTAAGTCTCACTCCTTTTATCTAATTATGGAGGTCCTGTACCCCTGATGGTTGTTTTTGACCAATTTTTTTTTCTGCTAGGAAATGCCCTATATATCATGAAAGGTGGTTAATACTCCTCAGTAATAGGGGCCTACAAATTAACAGTATTTGATGTGCTTAATAAAATGGAAGAGGGGGGGGGGGGTGGGGTTGTGTTCCATAATACAAATCCCAGCAGGTAGAACTTCAAAGATATGTATTTTTTGTATAATCTAAAACCAAACAACCAGATGAAATACTTGTTGGGCAAAAGTGCCAGGAGAAAACCATAACAGGGCAAATCTTACAACTTAAATTCCCCTCCGGGCTTAGTTTTTTTTTTTCTCTCCACTACAATCTAGTCCAGTTGACACCTACCTGTTCTGTCTCAAGTAAAATTCCAAGATTTTGGCACATGGCAAGAAAATGCGGCAGCTGAGACTCATCCACCAAGATGTAAACTGGAACGCGACGTTTTCTGCAAGCTTCATGAATATCTCGAAATATGTCATTGTCTGTAAAGGAGTCCATGACTACTGCGATTACCTGCGAAAAAAAGGAAAATTATCTATCACCCGATTGAGGCCTGTCTCAGCTCAGACATCTTTTAAAGTGTCAAACTCAGATCACAAAAATCTATCAATAAATTGTGTATCACATCCTGTCCATACTCGGTCACTAGGAGATTCCTTTTTTTTTCCTGTATTCTGCAAAATTACCTGGTTGATCCATCCTGATTCTAAATCTCCACCTTTTCTCTTCTGTTCATGTCCCCATGTCCCCAATGCAGTTGGGGATTTTGCAGTTTTCAGTGACTTTCTATGCTGAGCATTTCCCCCCTATCACATCTAAGCAGCCCATGTGACTATAGACACACATGTGGGCGTATACAGTGGTAAATGACTGCCCACTCCCTCCCTCCTCCATGCAAACTAACCAGCTAAAACACAATGGGGGTGGGATATTACATTTTGATTAATGGAGGCTTCGTCTCCCTGTTATTCTAACATAGGCTGGAGGGGCGTGAAAAAGACTGCGATTGGCACATATCTACCTACACCATTTTATTGCCAAAAATATTTGATTTGAAATATATATATACATACATACACACATACACATACACATACACACACATATATACACACATATCAATTTTAAACAGTTTATGGACATTATTTTTACTCCGTATCCCAAAGGCCGCATTTTTTTTTTCTTCTAAATTTGTGACCAGTAGCAGAGGATTAAAAGCACCCCCTGCTTAGGTTTCCCTGCAGATAGGCTAGGAAGGAGCTGGGTCATGTGGCAGCTGTATATCTATCTATTAGGAGGTACTTGGGATGTCTTTTTTTTTTTTTTCTTCATTTAAAAGAAGACAGGGCCATCATCCACATACAGAAATAAAAAAGGGACAATGTAAATTAAAGCACTTGTTACACCAACACTTCATATTCCTGATATGTGCCTGCTCTACTATGTACTTGTATGAGAAAATATCCTGTTCTTTGTATTGCTTCCTTTGTGTGAAATCCCTGGTGTTCCTGCCAGTCCCTCCGCTTTCCTATTAAAAACTGACCACACTAAGGAGAGCACACCGTGGGCAGTTCTCTAGCTATTCTGGGAACTCCGCCTGCTCTCCAATGATCAGACTTGTCCTGACACCCACCCCCGCACAGCCATTCACTGGGAAGCTCCGCGTGGTGCTGTTTTTCACCCCCCAGCTCTTATGCTAAGATCTATACAAAAATGGTTTGCCTTTCATTTCTATTTTAAAATGAATGGGTTGTTTTACAACGTGATCATTTCATTCTACTTTAATGTTCCATCCAGCAATACTGAAACCAGTAAAGCAGGCATGCTAAACTGATGTTTTCTAGGCTACGTGTGACCTTCTGGGGTTTGGGAATTTAAACTGAATGAGACCACAGCTATTCTCCAGATAAACTTATACTCTTCTATGACAATTTTGGAGTTCCCCCATGTTAGGAAGGTGCAAGGCGTGTTCCGGGAGGTTTGTCATGAAGTTCACCAGGAACGATGAATGTCCCCCCAACCGTCACTTAACAAAAGGCTGGGTAGGAAGTGGTTAAGCAGTACAAGGATAGTCTTTTTAGCTTTGGTAAGTCCTCTTTTATAGAGGAGTGCCAGACTACAGACTCCAGTATAGAAGTATGAGCACTAGTAACGTCAAGCAACTAGCATTTGGAAATTACAGCCTCACGCACCCCCAATAGATTGCATATAACAGATCTTACCTACAAGCCCATTCAGAACAATATACTTGGGGCTCCCCCCCCCCTCAGAGCCCCCTCCCCCCCTCAGAGAATCGGTGTAGGCACGCCGCCCTTCCGAGTCAGCCCTCATTTCCACCCCCTACCTACCTTTGAGCATGTCCCTTGGTACCACCACCCCTTTTAGAGAACACAGCACCAAGTATTATTTTTTATATTGTGCCAATTAATTTGTATGGAATTTGTTAATTAGAACAAGAAAAATAGTAAAATAGATACCTCTAGCATTAACAAACCCCCCACCAACAATAGCTCCCCCCCAGCAACAATGGATCCTTCCCATAATAGTATATCCCTCATCTCCCCACCACAATATAGCCCCCCCCACCAGCAACGACGGACCCTCCCATCCATAGACCCCTTCCAGCAACAATAGATCCCCAGCAGCCAGCATCAATCGCTCCTCCAGCATTTCCCAGCACCCGTTGCCATTACATACATTTGATGCTAGAGGTGCTGGAACAGCGTCCCCCCCCCCCCCCCCCGAAAAAAATTCCCGACTATACTGTACAGTGAAAATAAATATCCACTAATGATACATCCCCCTTATAGAAAGGATTCTGGTAATCCATTCATGCTGATAGCTAGGTTTAGATATTAAAGTCCTAAATTCACAAGTGAAGTCTTGTCCTTTTCCATGTAAAATCAGATAAATATTAGGAATGTGAAAAATGCCGATCTTCAGGCTCACCTAGCAGCTGCTTGGGGGGGGGGGGGGGGTATTTCTGCCCTCCAGAAAATAGTCATCATTCAAGTCCGATATTAAAGGGGACAGGTGAGCATGAGCAGAAAGTGACGCATCCATGCACAATCTTGGGAGGGGGTGCCAGCTGCTGTTAGATTGAACATGTTAGGGCAGAAAAGGAGTGGAGCTGTAGGAATATTTCAAGTGGTAATGTCCCCTCGAGGACCATGAAGACTCATCATGTGATGTTTATCACGTAGATGATCGAAGGAGAATCTGACAGAAATCAGGGAAAGCCTAAAGGGCTCTGTGTCACCCTGAGAAAGTAAACACATAAGGGCAAGCTAGGGTGCAAATTTAAGTCTACATGAGTCTTAAGGCCGTACACACGCATCGAAAATTGGCAGGGAATTTTCATCCAACGACCAATCCCCTAATTTTCGGCTTGTTAGTATGATGCTTCCGACACCCGACCGAAAAAAATCTGGTGTGCAGGCTATAAAATTTTTGTCCGCCGTCCATACCTGCAATGCCAGCCTGGAGGCAGGCATTCTGGATACGGACACACACCAGGCTTACCCTGCCTGGTAGTGCATGGGTCGGCTGTTGTAAGCTGACCATGTGGAACCCACTTTGAACTTACCTGCCTCATGCTGTTACTGGGTGATACAGAGTTGGAACATCTGGCTTTGTATAAGCTACAGAATATGTGGATATATAGAGCCCCAATGAGATGCCCCCACGCACTTTGGTTGTATGCTGTCATTGTGGTATATGGAGCAGCCACCAAGGCTTTTGTGGTAAAAGCTAGTGTGATTCCTAGTATAGGTGCGAGTATTCATAGATTTATCCTTATACCTTAAAGTGGAGTTCCACCCATTTTTGGAACTTTAGATCTTTGTAATCCCCTTTAAAATGGCTTTTACCAATGGAAACTTTTTTTTTTTTTTTGCTAGTAAATACCTTAATTTTGGCTTTATTCCTCCTCTCCTCACTTCCTGGTCCGATCGGCGATGACGTCATTCGGCGATCCGCAGTGTCTGCTGGGATGTATTCTACTTGCAGTAGCTGTATCTGTACTGAGCCGTGCCTGCCCCGCCTCCGCCCCGCCTCCTCTCATTGAATTGCATTGTATGAATGTATTAAGGCCGTTCTCTGCCCAGCCTCCGCCCCGCCTCCTCTCATTGAATTGCATTGTATGAATGTATTAAGGCTGTTCTCTGCCCAGCCTCCGCCCCGCCTCCCCTCATTGAGTTGTATTGAGAGGAGGCGGGGCGGAGGCTGGGCAGAGAACAGCCTTAATACATTCATACAATGCAATTCAATGAGAGGAGGCGGGGCGGAGGCGGGGCAGGCACGGCTCAGTACAGATACAGCTACTGCAAGTAGAATACATCCCAGCAGACACTGCGGATCGCCGAATGACGTCATCGCCGATCGGACCAGGAAGTGAGAGGAGGAATAAAGCCAAAATTAAGGTATTTACTAGCAAAAAAAAAAAAAAAAAAAAAAGTTTCCATTGGTAAAAGCCATTTTAAAGGGGATTACAAAGATCTATGTATTCCAACCTATTAAAAATGGGTGGAACTTCGCTTTAAAGATTACAGTATCATTGCTTCAATATGGCTTTGTGATCATTACCGTGGCAGCTTTAGATTGTGCTCAGCCTGATTGTTCAGTCCACCAGTCTGCTATGATCCGAATCGCATTGGTAATTATCGGTCTGTCTTGGTCTCTCTGGCCCTGATGAAGCCTTGTGCGAAACCCGTCGGCTTGCTGGGAACCCTTAGACCGTGCTCCATCAGAGACCCCAATACCATCTTCTGATACAAAGTATCGGCATTCCCACGCGGAATTTATTTCTACACATGCTTCTCTCTTGTTTTATATACGTTACGTATGGGAATTCTTCCCCTTTGATGCACATTTTTTTTATCCATTATGTGTACAATAAAGATGTGTTTTATACAAATTGTGTGCCATCTGTGATCCTGCTCCTCCCATTGGCCTTGAAAGCCCCATATTTTTCTCTTTTTTGGAATTATTATGCAATTCCCTTACAGATGGGTTGTTTTTTTTTTTTTTTTTTTTTTTTAAAACAGATGCAGTTTACTACCACTTTAAAGTTTTTCCCCGGTTTGCAAAAGACTACAATTTTAGAACCTATTTAAATCACAGCATTGCAGTAACGCCCATTGGTGCAACGTGGTGCTTATTATTCTGAATGGCGCCCGGCCTTCTTAGCACACTTGCATGCATTGCAGCCCACTGCAACAAGCTAACCTGCATTATAGTGTGCTGGCGAGAATGTTGTATGCATGGTTTTTGGAGCATTTTGGTGTGTTGGGCAGCCCAATCAAATGAAGGTGCTGCTCCAATGCAAGTGAACCAAGCCCGTTGCATGCTGCAGCAGACCAGGCCCTTAACCCTTCTATTGGCCAAGCATATAAATCTAGTGGTATAAAAATCTGGTTCATTAGCCATTTCAAATGGACACCGTTCCCCAAAACCTGTAGACTAAAAGGAGAGGTTATTTATATGCAGATCTAACTTTGTGAAAAGTCAAATGCCAAGCTCTCATTTCCAACCACTCCCCCTGGCTACGGACCAATGCCGACAGAGCTTCAATATGCAACTGTCCTTGGAAAGGCAGAGGTGTGGCTTCACTTTCTCCATGCTGGAAGGATGGCACTCAATAGCGAGAAATCAGATCATTTTGGACAGACTGGCGTTTTTGTCTTCACCAACTCTGCACCAGTGGGTTGTCTATAGGCTAAATCGTTCATAATTAGTTTCTGTAAACATCGGCTCAACAAAAGGCTTGCTTTAAAGCGGTAGTAAACTTATCAAACAAAACTCAGAAAATTAATGTAGGCATGACACAAAAGCCTTTTATATCAATCCACCTTGTAAATTACGTTTTTCCTGTCACCCATCCAAAGCCAGCGCCATTTTTATGGTTCTCTTCCGTATCTGTGCATTGTTCAGATGTGGAGTCCCATTCACCCATTGTTTCTGTCCAGGTGGCTAGATAATTAGTTCAGGGGTATTATATTTCTGTACACAATTTCATCTGCATAGGATAATGTAATCAGGCACCTGACCCGATGGGATAATCTGATCAGGAGGGGATGTCCTCCTGTGTAGTATATATTGTGTGTGAGTTTGTTCAATAAATATTCCAGATCTATACAAGCTAAGTTCCGACTAGTTTTTTTTATGGGGGGGGGGGGGGGTGCTGTAATATCTGATATCTATGTTAAAGACTGAAGGAAGCGGTATTCTGATGGAAGCACAAGCAAATTGTGGGGGTCGCGGTTCCATTACACAGCATATTAGACTTACCTGCTTTTTTCAGTAGTTCTGCACAGAGCCGCCCTGATCCTCTTCTCAGGTCCCTCACTTGCACTTCCCTCCTGCCGAGTGCCCCCACAGCAAGCAGCTTGCTATGGGGGCACCAGAGCCGCTGCTCTGTGTCCATTCAGACCTGAAGCTGAAGCTTGGCAACGATCATGGTCTCACTGATTTGATTAACAGCAGCAGGAGCCAACAGTGCCCGCTGTGTTGCTCAGCCAATCGGGGGGGAGTGAAGAGTCCCAGACAGCCAAGTCTCTTGTGCAACAATCGCTGGATTGAGATGGGGGCTCAGGTAAGTGTTAGAGGGGCTGCTACAGAAGGTTTTTTGATCTAAATGCATTAAGAACACCCTCTGCCTTTTAGAACCACTTTGGCCTTAACGCACACAGGGTGTGCATTAAAAAAAAAAAAAAAAAAAACACAACACCCTGTGTGCATGAGGCCTTTAAGTTGAGGGATGTTAGATGGAAGCCAACCAACATGACCACCCACAAGCAAATTTGCGAACATTTGGCCAGTTTAATGTCCAATAAGCTGCAATATAATCAGCATCCTGCCATCCCTTCAGATTTTGATCAGTCATACTTAAAGAGGAAGTAAACCCTCCTCAGGAAGTTGTACCTATAGGTAAGCCTATATTAAGGCTTACCTATAGGTACTGTAAATATCTCCTAAACATGTACCGTTTAGGAGATATTTACCTTTAATGCAGCCAGTGACGTCACTGGCGCATGCGCTCTGAAGGAACGGCAGATCGTGCCGTTCCTTCAGAGCCCCGTGCCGTGACCGTCGGCTCCCGCGCGCGTGCGCGGGAGTGACGTCACCGCGGCTCCGGCCAATCAGATGGCCGGATGCCGCGATCCCGGAAGACGGGCGACTATACATGTCGCCCGTCATACAGGTAAGCGGACGGCACGGCGGGGGCTCGTTCTAAGGTAAGTATTTCATAATGAGCTAGTATGCGATGCATACTAGCTCATTATGGGTTTCTCTTTCAGGTTGTAAAGAAGACAAAAAAAAAAAAATTTCTTGGTGTACAACCTCTTTAAACAGTGATAAGGAATAAATGGGCCAAATCAAAAAGCAAACACGAAGAAAGCCAAGGCAAACCTTGGCTAAATCTATATTCGTCATTGAATATAAATATGAAGCCTGTGCAAACATCTCCAAGCACCGGCTGAGAAAAATCGCACTAGCCTCCAAACTTTCATGTGACTGATAATAATGCTCAAGGCAAAAGCAGCAGTTTGAGCAAACATCAGGGAGTTGGAGAGCGTTCATTGGAGCTGCAATGTTTGACTTTGATTTATGGAGGTAAAGCCAAGCTATCTTCAAAGCAACAACCTTCTACAGCATAAGACAAGACCCAAACAGGATATTATGCACCATCACAGCTCAGCATAACTGCCCTCATAAATCACGTCATATAGGCGGAAGATTAGCATCTTCTGAAGCCGAACATTTTCACATGAAAGACAGCGTGCTTTCCTTTAACATTTCTGTACATCACCAGCTGATAAAAATTAAAGTGATTTTTTTTTTTTTTTTCCCCTTTCTTACCAGCAGCCTGTTGAGGTCAACCATTTTATCAGCTTAAACAGTTTGCACAGAAAACTAGTTGTGCAAAAGCCAACTTCATAGACTGGTGACAGAAATAATTACTGGGAGTTTTTGGTGTGCATAAAACGGTTAACATCTCATTCCACAAGATAAATGTCTTGGTCAGATTATAGGCTCAGTGGTGGAAGCCAATGTTGACTTATTTTATTTAAGTGCTTTTGAATTGCTAGGTTACAGATAGCCTAGATGTAAGGGTTGGGCTGAAGGCGGTGAATGACCCAAGTCAGATCTTACCTACCTAGCTTGGCTAGACAAAATAAGAGAAGTGTAGAGATACAACTTCTAGACCAGCCTCTCAAACTTTTTAAAGCGGAGTTCCACCTAAAAAAAAAAAAAAAAAAAAAAATAATACATAAAAATACCCCTGGGACAGTCAGGGCTAGTACATTCCACAATGGATAGCCTCTGATCTGTCCCAGGTTGCACTTACCTTTTAGAAGAAATACTTACCTTGAAAATGTCTTGTCCAGCGCTGCCATCTCAGGTGTGGGCAGCTGAAGCCAGCGCGATCCTCTTCTGCGTCCTCTTCCGTCTTCTTCGGTCCCACGATGCACTGCACCGGCCCCGCCATCACTTCCGGGGCTGCAGCGTCATCCCTGCACAGCTTCTGGGTATGACGTCGGGGCCGGTGCATGGATTCCTGGGAGCGATGATGCTCAGCTCCCAGGAATCATTGCAAGCCAGGAAGTGACGGGCTGTGGCCGCAGAGGGAGGAAGAGGAAGTAAGGCGAGTATATTTTCTTCTAAAACAAGGTAAGTAAAAAAAAAAAAAAAAAAAAAAACGCGATTATCCATTTGTTTTTCAGGTGACCCGGAGCAAGAAGATGGACCGATGTTAAATTTTAGGCTGGAACTCCACTTTAAGGCTCCATGTACACGGGACGCTGGAAATGGCCATTTAGGAGCAGTTGGGCGTTTTTTTTTTTTTTTTTAGAAGCACCTGAACCCATCTACATTTTATCTTATCTGTCCATGTACACCAGGTCGTTTGCGGGCAGTTGCGTTCAGGGACTTTTTTTTAGAACGCAATTATTTGCGTTCGAACGTGTGTTTCCCGGCGATTCAAACGCAAAAACGCGACCGAACGCGACGACCCGCGTTTGGCGTTCGCGTTTTTTCCATTTTAAAGGGGAATAATTTTTTTGACCTCTAGGAACAGTTCTAAACGCAAACGCCCGCTAAACGCGGGTACAAACGCGACCAAACGGACGTTTCAAACGTCCTAAAAATTCCAGCATTCAAAGGGACTTTTAACAACGTCCTGTGTACATGGACCCTAAAACCCAAAAGGAAACCTTGAAATAACTTTTTGGTCTCAGGGAACCCAATCGTATGTGCAATAAATGGGTGCGCTAGATGTGAACAGTGTATGCTATAAACAAAAGGAAAACACTGTATAAAGGAGTATCTGATAAATTAATAATACACAGGTAATGATGTATTGTGCACAATGTGAACAAAAAGTATACAATATGAAAAATTGAAACAAAATCAGTCCAAATAAAAAAGTCAAAATGAAAAAAAGGCTGTGATCTTCTTAAAAGTGGAAAGGTGAAGAGGATGTGCAGACACAGAATCCCTCTTGGCACCCACGTGTAAAGGAGAGAGGTAATGCCCTTACCAGCTCGACAAAAATAAACACTTGAAAAGATGACACCAGCCAGTGTAATGGATAGTAAAGAAATCCCAACCTTTCACTCTTCCACCAGATGTGTGGTATATGGAAACTCTTACCAGATGCAAGTATTTCACAGTTAGATGGGGAGTGATATTATTCTCCAGACTACCAGGCAGTAAATTCTGCTCTGACTCCTGTTGTGGTGGGGAGGTGAAATCTCTTTCTTGTACCCCTCACATTCAGCCACAGATAAGGGTCTCTAGATCATGCCTCGGAAGAAGTCCTTTGGCGACGAAACCGGTTGAGCTGAGCTTCACATTCTGGCTTAGGCACTTTTGGATGTTTTTTGCCCACCATCACTGTGAAATCTGCTGTTTATGCTGCCTTTTTATCTGCCGTTTATACTGCCCTTTATCCCCAGAGGAGCCGCTTGGTTTATTTGGGTTCTCCGTTCTTTGCCACGACTCAAACTGCTCAGTCCCCTCTGACGCACCCGAGTCCTCCTTCAACCCAGCTCCAACCACTACCGAAAACTACAGAAGGGGTGGAACAAGACCAGTCACCCTTCAACAGAATTCAAAACCTGCACAAAGATGAAGATCAGGCAGGTGGGGTGTGTTAGATCTATAGCAGATTGATTATTATTCTCCAAGCTATTAAACTATGCACAACTGCACCAGATTTTGAACTCTCCAGTTGTAGTAAATCAATCCCATGGAGAATAATAATCAATCTGCTATAGATTTAGCACACCCCACCTGCCTGATCTTCATCTTGGTGCAGGTTCTGAATTTTGTTGAAGGGTGACTGGTCTTGTTCCACCCCTTCTGTAGTTTTCGGTAGTGGTTGGAGCTGGGTTGAAAGAGGACTCAGGTGCGTCAGAGGGGACTGAGCAGTTTGAGTCGTGGCAAAGAACAGAGAACCCAAATAAACCAAGCGGCTCCTCTGGGGATAAAAGGCAGAATAAACCGCAGATATCACAGTGATGGTGGGCAAAAACATTTAAAAGTGCGATAGTCAGAACGTGAAGCTCAGCTCAACCAGTTTCGTCGCCAAAGGACTTCTTCAGGGGCACGATCTAGACACTTATCTGTGGCTGAATGTAAGGGGTACAAAAAAGAGATTTCACCGTAACAGGAGTCAGAGCAGAATTTGCAAGAAAGTTTACTGCCTGGTAGTCTGGAGAATATCACTCCCCATCTGACCTGTGAAATACTTGCCTCTGGTAAGAGTTTCCATATACCACACATCGGGTGGAAGAGTGAAAGGTTGGGATTTCTTTTCTATCCATTACACTGGCTAGTGTCATCTTTTCAAGTGTTTATTTTTGTCGAGTTGGTAAGGGCATTACCTCTCTCTTCTTTACACGTGGGTGCCAAGAGGGATTCTGTGTCTGCACATCCTCTTCTTCACCTTTCCACTTTTAAGAAGATCACAGCCTTTTTTCATTTGGACTGATTTGTTTCAATTTTTCATATTATATACCTTTGTTCACATTGTGCACAATACATCATTAACTGTGTATATTAATTTATCAGGTACTCCTTATATACAGCGTTTTCCTTTGTTTATAGCATACATTGTTCACATCTAGCGCACCCATTTATTGCACATCACACGTTTACTTTATCCAGGTTAATGTTTTGGTTGCTGCTGGAGACACTTTTGTTTGCGCACCTTATTTTTCAACCCATCTGATAGTCTATCTACAGTTCAATGTACATTGGTGTGATGGTCAGTGGAATAATCTCCCCTTACAGATAGCTAATAAGATCCACTGTGGTCAGTGGTTAATTAAGAGGCAAAAATTGCACATACAAGGAGTTATCAAAAAGTTTTGAGACTAGTTTTGTAACCCTAACAGATGGCAGCACAAGGCTGTACAAACAGTTACAGGGAGCACTGACCTTCAGAAGTCAGTTTTCCAAAAACACATCTTCCGGTGTACATTGGGAGTTGTGCAACTGGTGCTATTCTGATCACGTGTGTTACCAGGTCTGCTATTTCATCATAGACTGGAAGTTAAAAAACACACAAGTTTCTCCCTGGAAACAAACTCACTTCTGCACCCACCAGATTTGGCTTCACCCTCTTCCCAAAAGATAAAAGCTCAAAGTTCGCAGTTTTTACACCATTGTGGAGATCCAGCACGAATCACAGAAGGGGCTTGACATGCATCGAAAAGAAGACTTCCAGGATACATTGCAGAAGTGGCAGCAACCCTGGGAGTGCTGTATTGCTGTGCAATGGGGCCATTTTGAAGGCGATAGCGTGTAAACTTAGATCAAGTACTTTCTTGTTAACGGGGCTAGTCTTAAAAAACTTTGATATCATCTTAGACCAAGAAAGCCATAGGCAACCTTTTAAAAAGGAACCATGGTTGAACAAGGCACCTCTGGAGATGCAACCTCCAGAGCAGGCCATTTTAACATTTTTACCCCAGAGGAGCCCTGGGAGGAGGGAAAAATCAGATCTTAGGGAACCCCTTGCTAAAAGCAATTTATTAGGGGTCAGTGTAAAAATTTTCCCTTACATTAATGGTCAGAATGCCACCCTTACAGACAAATAGAATAGTTTCCGTCCTGTCACCGCCCCCCTTTTTTTGGTTTGGTCCACATGGGACATCATACAGCCAAAGGTCAAAGAATCCCTAGCAACCTCTCATGGACCCCAGATTTTCAGAAACAAAACCCTAGTTTAGAATGGCTGCTCTAGAGAGATATAACCTCTAGTAGAATACCATTGGGAAAGGCATCATCATGGGTAAGAACCTTCAGCAAATTTGGAAGCCACCACTTCCATGCTCCAATTTTTTAGCTTATCTTGGTGACAAAAAGTAGCAACTGTCTCAAAGTGTTAATACTGAATACACAGATTGGGCGGGTAATTTCTACTAAGACCCCTTCCACGCAGGTCGTTTCTACTAAGACCCCTTCCACACGGGCATTGATTTTCTGTAAAGGTGAACTTACATTTTAAGCTAGCACAATATTCTTTTTAGCCCTAAGTCCGATTTAAGCTTTTGTAGGAAAATACAATTTTCCTTAAAGTGCAGGTTCAGCCTAAAACTAAAATCTCGAAATCTACTTGCTTGCAGCCGCAATCCAAGACTAACCTATCTAGCCCTGTAAAGCAAAAAAAAAAATCACTATATATACTTTTTCTGAAGCCGCTCCCGTCCTGTCTCCAGCGGCAGAAGCCGTGTGTAGGAGGCAGCCGGCAACAGCTGGGAAATTAAGTCAACCTTAAGTTACTACCATAAGGGGCTTCCGTTGTTGGCTGCCTCTCCTGCACCAGCCTACACAAAGAAGCTGCCGCTGAGAGCTCAGCGTGGAACCAAAGCAGCTTCAGAATAAGCATGCATAGCCATTTTTGCTTTACAGGGCAAGATAGGTCAGTCTCCGATTGTGGCTGCCAGCAGGTCAGTCTCCGATTGTGGCTGCCAGCAGGTCAGTCTCCGATTGTGGCTGCCAGCAGGTCAGTCTCCGATTGTGGCTGCCAGCAGGTCAGTCTCCGATTGTGGCTGCCAGCAGGTCAGTCTCCGATTGTGGCTGCCAGCAGGTCAGTCTCCGATTGTGGCTGCCAGCAGGTCAGTCTCCGATTGTGGCTGCCAGCAGGTCAGTCTCCGATTGTGGCTGCCAGCAGGTCAGTCTCCGATTGTGGCTGCCAGGAGATTTGAGTTTTAGGCTGAACTTCAACTTTAATTCTGTATTGCATTTTTTATTGGTGCCCTTACGCATTATGTATCCATTTGCTACAGAAAGCTACCTTGGCCCAGGTAATTTAGAATATCAGTCCAATCCCAAACTGAATAGGGCTTTGTTCATGTTATGTCTATCAGGAGATACAAGAGGGCATCAGCTGAGTGCTGTCCAAATGTGGGCAGTTCGACACCTTCAGACTGGTCATAGACATAACGACGGGCAGTAAAATATCTACAAGTCATCAAACACCTCAGATCCTCTGTGTAAATTGGACCATTAGTGAGAGGCAAAAGACTCAATAGCACCCTAGTTATAGAAGTGTAAAGTGATGTGCGCACTAGACAGTCCTCAAATGCCACCCTGTGATGACCCTTAGATGGCCACAACTTCATCCAACCTCCACCATTAAGACCACTTCTACTCATCCTGGCCATACATGTTTTATAATAATGCTCTTCAAAATTAATATTTAGCTTTACTAACAAACGTAAAGGGCGCAACTTTAATCAACCATTCCCAGCCATTGTTCTTTTGAACCCTAGGGTTTCCTCCAGAGATAGTAAAAGGGATCTTTAAGCTGCAGTAAAACAGATTTAATGATTCCTGCACAGTTCCAGGGCCAATGTCACTTGGCACAGCCAGTGAATAACTTTCTAGTGGCCTTTAAAAGTTGTACTCTGACAACTGTAAAGGGGGGGGGGGGAACATCCTTCCCACTGTTAACCAATGAGAAGCCCCGTTTACAGGGACGGCTGGTAAAAATCAGATGGTTGAGTCATCATTTGACTGCCAGCCTACAATAAAGCCAGGAAGGGGCCGTTCACATGCCATGGACACAAAGCTTTGAGTTGCAGCAAAAAAAAAAAAAAAAAAAAAGTCATGTTGAGCTGACCGGCGAACAAGCCCATTCAAGTCAGTGGGGCCACCTCACAAGACAAAGATTTTCTGCCCTGGGCAATCAACCCAGTTTGACTAAAAAAAAAAAAAAAAAAAAAAAAAAAAAAAAAAAAAAAAAAAGGAAAGAAATAAATCTAAATAGAGATTCTAAAGCAAATGGGAAGGAATTTATGGCTATTCAGTAATTTGTGCATTTGAAGTGCATTGAACAACCACAGGTTGAACTGGATGGACTATGGTCTTTATTCACTACTATGTAACATCGATTGGTTAATAAAACGGAAGCATGGATGACCACCAATACTCCGAGGCAGTTTAACCATGCATGTTCAGGCTTGAGCCTACATCAACCTAAGTGCCCCAGCAACTGTGCAAATGTCACATGTAATAAGACCAGACCATCCGAGAAATGACTTCCACACCTCCAATGCAAGCTCATCCCAACGTTTGGTGAATGCATAGGAACCGAGGTCACTGATGAGATAGAACGCTTACAAATCTCATCCTGCAACCTAAAGGTCAGGGCCACTGTGGCTACCTAACAGATCTAACTGTCACCATACACAATACAACCTGACCATACAAACATGAAGACTGATAAGGAATTCACAAAAGGGGTGGGAAGGAAAATTAAAATAAAAACCCACATCAATCCTGTATGTTTCCTTTTTTTTTTCTACCCCCCAGAATAGCGGATGGACACGATTGGTCACCTATTCATGCCAATTGTGTCTCAATCTATTTCCTGTTCCATTGTTTTGTAGCATCAGACATGGATCGTTCTGCATCAGGGCACCGTGTATGGTCGCCATAAAACACTCCACCCAACAAGGACAATGGATCTTCTGGTCTGTGTACAGCATCACATAAACCTGTTCTATCTAATATACTGTATAAAAAAAAAATATATATATATATATATATATATATATATATATATATATATATATATATACACACATACATACATACATATATACACACACACACATATATATACATATAGGGCTTTTTCAGTGGGAATGCGGGGGAACGCAGTTCCGGCACTGAATGTATGACATGGCAAGGGGTTCTCAGGTGTGCTGGAGGGTCTACTGCTGCTGGGGGGGATCTATTGTTGCTGGAGGGGATCTACTGTTTAGGGAGGGGTCTATGATGCTGGCTACTGGAGAGTCTATTGTTGCTAGCTACTGGGGGTCTGTTGTTGCTGGAGGGGGGGGGGGTCTATTGCTGCTGGCTGTGGGGGATCTATTATATTGCTTTTCTTGTTATTACCAAATTCCATACTACAAAATGACACTTGGCTCTATATTCTCCAAAAGGGTCTGTACAGGGAGATGGGTAGGGGGGGTGAAACCAAGGGTCAGTGGTGGGTGGGGGGTGAAGTTACTTAGAACGGGGGAGTTCCTGCACCTATTCTGAGAAAAAAGCCATATATATATATATATCTCTTTGGATTAATGAAGTGTGGGAATGTGCAGAGTTGATTCTGTGCATTCCCATGATTGGTCATATCTATGTAGATATGATTATATATATATATATATATATATATAGATAGATAGATAGATAGATAGATAGATAGATAGAGAGAGTTTTTGATCCATGGCCTGACAACTGATCACAGCACTTGTCTTAGTGATCTCTCAGGAATTATTAATCCTCATCATTCCTACTATGGCTGGCCACACACTGTACAATCTGATTGTACAATCCTCTTAATTGAATTCCTATTAGCTTCCAATCAGGCAGGTCCTGATACTATAGTGTACACAGGTAGTAGGCCTGCTGGGGGATCGTACAATGCATGCTATGGACCCCCTCCCCAGTACACCCACCTCCCGGGCGCCCTTGATCAGAGCCCGGACCGCCTCCTTGCAGCTGTAGATGGTCTCCCCGAATCCGGGCTGGAAATGGACCTCCACCCGGGTGGCCCCCCGGTACGATCCCGCACTGAAGGCCGGCCAGCCGAGCTCCAGCAGAGGGGGCTCCACATCGGAGATCTCGGGGAAGTAGGTGACCGAAGAGCAGTCCACAGAGGCGGACACGGAGATCTCCTCCTCCCCGCACTGCAGGCTGGAAGCCGAGTTCAGGATCTCCCCGACCTCCGGTTCGGACAGGAAGCCCGGTACCCGCTCCCGGTGCAGGAATCCCCGCAGAGCCTCCGGACCCCCGGACACCAACTCCTCCAGGGCCAGCCGCTGGGCCTCGCTGTACAGATCGGGGGGAGCGGCGGGCCAGCGGGAGCCCAGAGGGGTGAAGTCTTCCAGACACTGGGACAGGTTCGCCATGACGGAGAGAGCAGTCCCAGCAACTAAAATATCACCGGAACCCTGCCACCGCTAGTTATAGGACATTTAAATCCAAACAAGCCCGGGGCGGCCGCTCATTGGCTCAATAAACACACCCCCGGATAGTGATAGGACGAGAGGTACAGCCATGGGAGAAAAAAAACGCCTTTTCAGTTTAGGATTGTCACGTCGAGACACGCCCAAACACTACTGTTTGGCTGAGCGTTGACTTGTGGGCGGGGCGTCTACTGCAAGGTGTGTGTGTGTGTGTGTGTGTGTGTATATGAGTGTGTGATCACAGGTCACTCTACCTTGGTTTTATGATTGGATTGCACAATAACTGCAGCAAAAATCTCACTAGGATTTTTTTTTCCTACAAGCTTTAACAAAACAAAACTCTCACTTATTGCAGTTAGACCCCATTCACACTGCCGCGACCAGAAAGTCGCCTCATAAGGGGCGACTTGTTAGCGCAACTTTCAGCGCGAATTCAGCGCGACTTGTATGATAGACGACTTTGTACGACTCTGTATTTGGCCAATGAGAATATGATGGTTCTGGGTCATGCTCAATAACAAATAAAAAAAGTTCTTAAAAATTGTAGTTTTTGATAGAGAGCCAATTATTGAAAAAAAAAAATTAGATTTCTTTGGATTTAGTGTCAGGGGGGGGTCTAAAAAGTGTACCTGTGAAGTTTCAGCTCTGTAGCATGTCCAGAACCAGAAAAAAAAAGATAATTTTTCTTAGAATTTTTAGTAGCACAGGGATGGGGCTCCGCTCCACCTGGGTATTTTTGTTGCAGGCGTTTATCGGGCATTTTTTTAGCGTCTTTGGAGGCAGGCATGACATCTGAACTTCTGTGTAGGGGTATATATACACACACACACATATATATATATATATATATATACACATATACACACATATAGGTGTAATAGGAGCGGAGCCACATTCCTGCAAATAATTTCATTAGCGCATGGTTGTGGCTCCGCTCCTATCACACCTGTATGTGTATATATACATATATGTGTGTGTGTATATATACCCCTACACAGAAGTTCAGATGTCATGCCTGCCTCCAAAGACGCCCAAAAAATGCCAGATAAACGCCTGCAGCAAAAACGCCCAGGTGGAGCGGAGCCCCATCCCTGCGCTACTAAAAATTCTAAGAAAAATTATCTTTTTTTCTGGTTCAGGACCATTTTAATGGAAAGTCGGATCACAAGTCGCTTCAAATAAGATAAGGAGGCAACTCCCATTGAAGTCTATGGGGCAAGTCGGATACAAGTCGCCTCAAAGTAGTACAGGACCCTTTTCTGAAGTCGGAGTGACTTCAGTAGTGCCAATTAAATCGGCACTCATTGATTAACATTGCTTTTGTTATGTCAAGCGACTTGGGGCGACTTGAAGGCACACAAGTTGCCTCACAAGTCGCGGCAGTGTGAATGGACTCTTAGGCCCCGTTCACATAGGGGCGACGCTACTTCGCACTGCGACCTCCGAGGCGCAGCGTGCCGTGACCTCGGAGCGGCCGCCACGGACTTCATAACATTGAAGTCTATGGCGGTCGCCTCCTGCTCGCCACAAAGAAGCTCCGGACCCTTTTTCTAAGTCGGAGCGACTTGTGTCGCTCCTATTAGAACGGGTCCGCAGCTTCCCTATGGGAGGCGACCTACGGCGACCTGTGAGTAGACCAGGTCGCCTCAGTGTGAACCGGGACTTAGCCGGTGTATTTGTAATTTCCTGTTTTATATAAATAAATATGCTAAAACAACAATTATTTAACCACTTCTGGATCGAAGATTTTCCCCCTTAATGACCAGGCCCTATTTTGCGATTCGGCACTGCGTTACTTTAACTGACAATTGCGCAGTCGTGCGACGCTGTACCCTAATAAAACTGATCTCCTTTTTTCCCACAAATAGAGCTTTCGTTTGGTGGTATTTGATCACCTCTGCGATTTTTATTTATTGCGCTATAAACAAAAAAAGAGCGACAATTCTGAAAAAAAAAAAAGTATTTTTCGCTTTCTGTTATATAACATTCCCCCCCCCCCCCCCAAAAATTGAAAAATCAAATTTTTTCATCCTTTTAGGCCAATTTGTATTCTGCTACAGATTTTTGGTAAAAAAAAATCCCAATAAGTGTATTTTGATTGGTTTGGTCAAAAGTTATCGCGTTTACTAACTAGGGGAAAGATTTATGTCATTTTTATTTATTTTATTTTTTTTTACTAGTAATGGCGGTGATCTGCGATTTTTAGCGGGACTGCGACATTGCGTTGGACAGATCGGACCCTTAACTGACATTTTTTACACTTTTGGGGGGGCCAGTGACATTACTACAGTAATCAGTGCTAAAAAACATGCACTGTTACTGTAATAATGACACTGGAAGGGAAGGGGTTAACCCAGGGGCGAGCAAAGGGTTAAGTGTGAGCCTAGGAGGTGTTTTCTAACAGGTATGCGGGAGGGACTTGTGGAATCAACACAGAGACTTGTGATCCTAAATAGGAGGACCACAGGCACTCTGTGTTCATTCCAGAGAGAACAACTGTCTGCTGTGTTTACAAAAGCTGACAGTCGTACTCTCTCCAGCGGGGCAATCACGGATGCCCGGCGGCAATTTCGGCCGCCAGCTCCGTGGATCGGCATCCCCCCTGCCTAGTGGGGGGCGGCGCCCATTCGCCCCCAGGAGCGCTCCCACAAACTGACGTACAGGTACAGCGCTTCGTGCAGCCGAGCCAGCCTGCCGCAGTATGTCGACAAGTGGTTAAAGAATTACTCAACCCACAATAGTAAAATCAGTCTGTGATAGTAAAAATATGCAGTATTGTTTTGCTTACTGTGGAACCTAAGGGGTTAATCCTCTGCACTGTGTAAAAAGTCTGTTTGATCCTGTCTTCTCTGATCGTCCCCTTCTTCCACAGCCCCCAATCCACCTCCTGATGGAACAGAGCCTTGGCAGCACTCTGCACATGCTCAGTTTGGTGGGTATTGCTGGAGAGGTTTTTTTTTTTTCTTTGGGGGGTGCATGTGATCGGCACAGGGCCAATCAGCACTGTCCAGACAGAGGGTCAGGGGTCCTTCATTCTCATAGGACAATCGTAGGAGAATGAAAACTCCTCCTACAAGCTTTAACCGGTGCTCAGCTGGACACCAATAGAGGTCACAAGACTGCATTGTGTAAAAAGGCTTTTTGATCCTGTCTTCTGATCCTCCCCTCCAATCCATCTCCTGATAGAACAGAGCATTGGAGGCACTCCTCACATGCTGAATCTGGTGTGTATTGCTAGAGAGTTTTTTTTTTCTTATTTTATTTGTTTATATATTTTTGGGAGGGTGCATGGGATCAGCACAGGGCCAATCAGCACTGTCCAGACAAAGTCCTACAAGCTTTAACCGGACACTCATAGAAGTGAAAAGATTGCTATATACTGCTGATGAGAAAAGGTATTTAGCAGTTTATATTTACTGAAATAATTGCATTTCCATGTTCTGTGTACTGTGGGAAACCAGATATAGTGAATGCAGGGTCCTGGGTTTAGTAACACTTTAACCACTTGCCGACTGCCACACGACTATTTATGTTGGCAGTCAGCCCCTCACAGGCAGAGCGACGTAGGGCTACGTCGCTCTGCCTGTAAGGGTGTGGGGAGCGAGTGCGCGCCGCCGGAGGCGCTCTCCCGCTCTTGCACGGTCACGGACCCCCGCGCGTGTTCCCGGCGGACCCGGTGTCCGCCGGGCACTCGCGATCGTCCGTGACAGTGGGAGAAAGGCAGGCGGCTAGTGTAAACAAAGCCGCCTGTCAGTTCTCCCTGTGTAAGAATGATGATCAAACGGTTCTACTATGTAGGACCGTTGATCACTGTTCTTACACACACAGCCACAGCCAATCACAGTTAGAAGCACGCCCCTAGGACACACTTAACCCCTCCCTCTCCAATACAGTTAACCCCTTCACTGCCAGTGTCATTTTTACAGTAACAGTGCATATTTATAGCACTGATTACTGTAGTAATGTCACTGGTACCCCCAAAAGTGTCAAAAATGTCAGTCAAGGGTCCGATCTGTCCGCCCCAATGTCGCAGTCCCGCAAAAAAAAAAAATGCATATCGCACGTGTTAAAAAAAAAAAACAACAAAAATGACAAAAATCTTTCCCTTTGATAGTAAACGCAATAACTTTTGCGCAAACCAATCAAAATAAGCTTTTTGCGATTTTTTTTTTACCAAACATATGGTAAAAAAAAAAATTGGCCTAAAATGTTAAAAAAAATTATTTATACATTTTTTTGGGGGAATTTCATATAAAAAAATGTGAAAAATATTGTTATTTTTGCAAAATTGACGCTCTTTTTTTGTTTATAGCGCATGATCAAAAAATCGCACAGGTGATCAAATACCACCAAAAGAAAGCTCTGTTTGTGGGAAAAAAAGGACGCCAAATTAGTTTAGGTACAGCGTCGCACGACCGCGCAATTGTCCATTAAAGTCACGCAGTGCCGAATCGCAAAATAGGCCCTGGTCAGGAAGGGGGTAAAATCTTCCGGGGCTTAAGTGGTTAAAGTGGAACTCCAGGAAATCTTTTTTGACATTTGATGCTTAGTCACCTCTAATCCAGCTTAGTTACCTCTAATTCTTGGTATACTACATCTGGGGAATTGCTGGGGAATCTTCTGGCTGAAAGGGCACAGAGCAGTGACCCCAAGGCCTGGTTCCGCGCCCTTTCATCCCTGAGACCCCAATTTTTTATCAGCTGTAGGGGAGCGTCTTGGCTACCTACGATCATTTTTTGGGGTCTCCAGCACCTTTGGTTCGCCCGTGACAGCAATTTTTCCGCAGCGGTGTGTGCGTCCCACCTCAGCCCCTCCTCCTCTCAATCAGCTGTTCGTTAAGTCTTAGAATTTCATCGGACCTTGAAAATGTCTTGTGCGCGTGCGCACCGGGGCTGGCTAGTATCCAGCCGGAAGTGACGAGGTCTGGAATTTTCATGGGTCCGACAAAATTTTAGAACACTGGCCCTGCATTTGGTCCATCCCTAGTCCTGAGTTTAGAAACACTTTAATGCATACAGAACTGCATTTGTTTGTGCCTTTCATATCTACCTAACACACAGCTTTAGACCCCGTTCACACTGGGGGGACGCTACTTGCCAGGGCGACCTCACAGGTCGCGGTGCGCAGCTCGCACCGCGATCTCGGAGCTGCCGGCATGGACTTCATATCATTGAAGTCAATGCAGGTCGCTCCAGGTCGCCTGACAGGTCGCTCCAGTGTGAACGGAGTCTTAAGGACCCCCTGATTAATACCTTATTTCTGCTTCAGTTGTTTCCCTTTCGGTTGCACCTTTAAAATTATTCTTCAATATATTTTGTTTCACAATTCACTCAAGTGAAGCAGTTAATCAAACAGTCCTTCAGGGAAATTCCAAATGCTTTTGTGAATTTTAACTGATTCTCCCCTTGTTTTTTTGTGACACATGCTGATATCAGCCCTCCGGCCTTTATGGTACAAGTCTTACCATGCAGGCTCTTCATTATTGAGGGGGGTTTTTGTAATGTTCTGCTGAACGCATACCTTTATCATGACTTGTTGCATAAGGTTTTGCCTTTTTTAGCTAGTCACACTTTTATCTGGTGTCAAATCAGCTTATAAAATGTAGATGAGTCCAGATAGATGTGCGCTTGTGGCTCTTTGGAGATGACCAAGTGTAAAGAAGCGTGGGGAATTCAGAAAAAAAGTATATATACAGTACTGGGCAAAAGTTTCAGGCAGGTATGATAAAAATGCAGTAAATTAAGAATGCTTTCAGAAATAGAAATGTTCATAGTTTTTCTTTTTTTTTTTTTAATTAATTAATGAAATTAAAATCAAGCAAAGTTTTTTTATTTTATTAATTAACGAAATGAAAACTAAACATAAGAGAAATCCAAATAAAAGTAATATTAAGGCCTCATGCACACTGGACGTTTTTACAGCTGCTTCTAGGGGCGTCTGACATTTTCCTGCCTCTAAACGCCCCTCCACGTTAGCCTACAGTGGGAATCAAAAGTTTGGGCACCCCAGGTAAAAATTTGTATTAATGTGCATAAAGAAGCCAAGGAAAGATGGAAAAATCTCCAAAAGGCATCAAATTACAGATTAGACATTCGTATAATATGTCAACAAAAGTTAGATTTTATTTCCATCATTTACACTTTCAAAATAACAGAAAACAAAAAAATGGCGTCTGCAAAAGTTTGGGCACCCTGCAGAGTTAATATCTTGTACTGCCCCCTTTGGCAAGTATCACAGCTTGTGAACGCTTTTTGTAGCCAGCCAAGAGTCTTTCAATTCTTGTTTGAGGTATCTTTGCCCTTTCTTCCTTACAAAAGTCTTCCAGTTCTTTGAGATTTCTGGGCTGTCTGTCACGCACTGCTCTTTTAAGGTCTATCCATAGATTTTCAATGTTTAGGTCAGGAGATTGTGAAGGCCATGGCAAAACCTTCAGTTTACGCCTCTTGATGTAATCCCTCGTGGATTTCGCGGTGTGTTTAGGATCATTATCCATTTGTAGAAGCCATCCTCTCTTTAACTTCAGCTTTTTCACAGATGGCATCAAGTTACCATCTGTCACGGGGTAACGTGGCAGAGCCTGACGTAAGAGGAGTGGCTTACCGGGTAACTGGCGTGGCACAGGTTCACCAGAGGCGCGGAGTCTAAGTGTAAGCCGGTCTTCACCAGGGCCCCAGAAGGTGGGGATGGATTTGGCTGCTTGCTAACACCAGGTCGCGGCCCCCCGGATTCCCTGGGAGAGCCAGGAACAGATCCAGGACCAATAGCCGGTAGCAGGTAAACAGATCAGGACGAGACAGGAGGATAGTCAGGACAAGCCAAGATCAGGGCGGGCAGCAGGTAATCAGAATCCAAAGACAAGCCGGGTCAGGTAAACAGGAACAGCAGATATAACAGGCACAGGATACAGGAGAGCTGAAGACAACACAGCAAAGTGCAGTGCTGCTGGGCTGTTTAAATAAGGCAGCCTGTTTGCCAATTACAGCAATTAGTCTGCTCTAGGTTAACCCTTTAGGAGACTCATGACAGCACATCAGTGTGCTCAGGAAGCATTCCTAACAGCGCCTGCGCAGGGTATTGAGTCTCTGACATTGCCCCCCCCTTAAGGGCAACCTCCGGGTGCCCAAAAGGTTCCTTTTGTGGGGATGGTTGCGGAAGAAATTCCGGATTAAGTCCTGGGCATGGAAATTCTGTACCGGTTCCCAGGAATTTTCTTCGGGGCCGTAGCCCCTCCACTTAACCAGGTATTGTAGCTGGTTCCTCCGCCTTCTGCAGTCTAGGATGGCCTCCACCTCAAATTCTTCGTCCCCGTTGATGGTGACAGGAGCAGGTGGTTCTGAACTTCTACCAGGAAAGGAGTCAGGTACTGCAGGTTTCAAGAGTGAAACATGGAAGACTGGATGGATCTTGAGGGAACCGGGAAGCGTCAATTCGTAAGATACCTCATTTAATTTTCTCCTCACAGGGAATGGGCCAATAAACTTGGGTGCCAGTTTTTTGGAAGGGCATGCCAATCGGAGATTGGTGGTGGCTAACCATACCAGGTTGCCGGGCTGGAGAACCAACTCGCCTCTCCTTCTTTTGTCAAAGAACTCTTTATTGGAGGTCTGAGCCTTGGTCATGGCATCCTGTAAGATTTTGTTGTTCTCCTTAAGGAACTCCAAGATATCCCGGACTGCTGGCACTGTAGATTCAGGAATAAAGCAGGGCAAGAAAGATGGGTGATTGGCATAGAATGGGGACTGACCTGTAGCCGAGTGTTTGGCGTTATTGTATGCGAACTCTGCTGATGGAAGTAGCGAGACCCAGTTATCTTGAACAAAGGTGGTGAAGCATCGGATATATTGCTCGAGGGTCTGGTTGGTCCTCTCAGTCTGCCCGTTAGTCTGGGGATGGTATGCGGAGGACATTGACAGCTTGATTTTCAGTGAATCACATAACGCTCTCCAGAAGCGAGAAGTAAATTGGACACCTCTATCCGACACAATGTTCATTGGGACCCCGTGAAGTCTTACAATTTCTCTGATGAAGACCTGTGCCGTCTCAAGCGCGGAGGGTGTACCTCTTAGTGGTATGAAGTGAGCCATTTTCGACAGACGGTCTACTACCACGAAGATTGCAGAATAACCGTCTGATGGAGGAAGTTCCACAATGAAATCCATGGCAATCATCTTCCATGGTCTGTCAGGAACTGGTAGTGGTCTGAGCAGGCCCCATGCCTTATTTCGGGTTGCCTTGCTTCGTGTGCAAACAGTACAGGAGGAAACATATTGTTTACAACACTTCTCCAAGTCGGGCCACCAGAACGTGCGCTGCACAAGATCCAGGGTCTTATGGATCCCGAAGTGACCAGCCATCGGGTGGTCATGACACAGTCCTAGGATGGACACACGAGCACTTTCTGGAACGAAAATTTGATCCCCTCTCCATAGAAGTCCATTTCTGGGTACCAGTATAGTTCCAGCAGGATGGGGAGCATTTACTGTGGCTTGTCTCAGAGCGGTAAGAAGGTCAGACTGTAATAGCAGAAAGTTACCTTGGGTTAAGATGGTGTCAGGTACAATGGTTTCTTTAGAACTGTCGTACATTCGAGAGAGAGCATCGGGTTTCGTATTCTTGGAACCCGGTCGGTACGTTATATGGAACGTAAATCTGGAAAAAAAAAGTGCCCACCTTGCTTGGCGAGGTCTCAGGCGTTTGGCCGTCCTCAAATACTCCAGGTTTTTATGATCCGTGTAGATGAGTATGGGATGTGCCGCCCCTTCCAATAGATACCTCCACTCCTCCAGGGCGGTCTTGATGGCAAGGAGCTCCCGATCCCCTACATCATAGTTCCTCTCCGCAGGAGAAAGCTTACGGGAGAAGAAAGCTACCGGATGAATCAGGTCCTTGAGACCTTGACGCTGGGAGATGACTGCTCCTACTGCGATTTCCGAGGCGTCAACTTCAAGGATGTAAGGCAGGGCGGGATCCGGGTGGCTGAGGATAGGAGCAGAAGTAAACAGCTCCTTCAGGGCTGTAAATGCGACTTGCGCCTCGGGAGACCAGTGGAAGCGGGTACCTTGTTTGGTGAGCAGGGTAATAGGGGCGATGATGGAAGAGAACCCCTTGATAAATTTCCTGTAGAAATTTGCGAATCCTATAAAACACTGAATCCCCTTTTTATCCACCGGTGCGGGCCAATCCAGGATGGCGGAGACCTTCTGAGGGTCCATTTTGACCCCTTCAGAGGAGATTATTAACCCGAGGAATTGGATACTCTGCTGTTCAAATTCGCATTTCTCGGGTTTTGCGTAGAGCCTGTGTAGCCGGAGTCGGTGGAGTACCTTTTTAACGTGTTCTCGGTGCTGGGCCAGGGAGGAAGAGAAGACCAAGATATCGTCCAGGTAGACAATAACAAAGATGTCCAGATAGTCTCTGAAGATGTCGTTGACGAAGTGCTGGAAGGTGGCCGGGGCATTGCAGAGCCCGAAAGGCATCACCAAATATTCATAATGCCCGAATCGGGTGCGGAATGCTGTCTTCCATTCATCCCCCTCCCTAATACGGACCAAATTGTAGGCTCCCCGTAGGTCCAGTTTGGTGAATACAGAGGCGGTTCTTAGTCTCTGGAAAAGTTCAGGAATCAAGGGTAGGGGGTACCGTTTTTTGACCGTAATTTTATTTAACTCACGGTAGTCCACACATGGCCGAAGTGAATGGTCTTTTTTCTCCACAATTCTCCGATAAAGGAAAGATACGTCCGAAAGGGATCTCGGCCCCCGGAAGCAATTCAATTGGACAATCATAGGGGCGGTGGGGGGGTAAGGTCTCAGCCCCCTGTTTACTGAAGACATCCAAGTATTCGTGATAAGATACTGGGACAGAGGAACGTATCTCCTTATCAGCGTCCATACAGAGTAGGGTGCTAGGAGCACTATGGCGTACTGGCAGGCAATGATTCTGGCAGTAAGGGGACTGGAACTTGACGTCTCCAGAAGTCCAATTAATCTGCGGGTTGTGCGC
The DNA here is from genome assembly GCF_965119305.1 of Pelophylax lessonae. NCBI lineage: Eukaryota > Metazoa > Chordata > Amphibia > Anura > Ranidae > Pelophylax > Pelophylax lessonae. The sequence goes on along the minus strand of NC_138778.1, from coordinate 41,559,668 downwards.
CTGCAACCAGGGTAACCCCAGAATAACGGGAAACAAGGGAGAAGAGATGGCATCCAGGCATAACAACTCCTTGTGCCCTTTGAGAGTGGCCACAGGCAATGGAGGGGTTTCTTGGGTAACTGGCCCAGACTTGATGTGGGACCCATCTGCTAGGAAGATGGAGAGTCCCTGCGACTTGGGTCGAAGTGGGATGCGTTGATGGGCAGCAAAGGTAAGATCAATGAAGCAGCTGCATGCCCCGGAATCAATAATAGCGGTGACCGGGATCGGGCCTTCTGGGAGCTGAAATGAGATAGAGAGAGCCAGGTGAGTGGTATTGTTGACAGAGACTGGATAACTTGAGGGGGATATAGAAAGACGCTTACGCATCTTTGCTGGGCATGAGCGTACAAAGTGTCCGGCCTCTCCGCAGTACAGGCACAGGTTGTTCTGACATCGTCGTGAGCGTTCTTCTGTTGATAAGGAAGGACGCATAAGCCCAAGTTGCATCGGCTCCGACGTATCCGATTCAGAAATAAGCGGAGCAGTGTTGCTGGAACGGGCACCAGAGGAGAAGGTGTGGACGGGATTAGGAACCTGTGGCAACATCCAGACTGGGCGGGTCTGCTGCGTGGACCTCTCTGCTCTACGTTCACGGAGCCGGCGGTCTATCTGTATGGCCAGGGTGATTAATGCCTCCAAGGTCTCGGGTATACCCACTCGGGCCAGTTCATCTTTCAAGTTTTCTGAAAGACCCAGGCGGAACTGATGTCGCAAGGCTGCGTCGTTCCAGTGAGTGTCCGTACTCCAATGCCTGAAGTCAGTGACGTAATCCTCTACGGCTCTACGGCCCTGTTGAAGTGAAGTAAGCGCGGTTTCTGCGGTAGCAGTGCGCTGCGGGTCTTCGTATAACTGCGCCATTGCGTTAAAGAAAGTCGTCATGGAGTCCAGCTGGTCATTGCGCTCTTCAAGCAGGCGGTGAGCCCAGGACTGAGGTTCACCTTGAAGCAGGGATATGATGAACCCCACTTTGGTTGCTTCCAAGGAGAAGGTTCGGGGTTGCAGGGAGAAGTACAGCTCGCAGGCATTGCGGAAGGCTCTAAACTTGCTCCGATCCCCAGAAAACCTTTCCGGCGTAGGGACCCTTGGCTCAGGAGGCAGCATCACCACGGTCGGACCGGAGGGAGCCATGGAAGCAGCAGAAACTGTAGGGTCCGTGGAGGGGGTCAGGGACTGAACACGCCCCTCCAGCTGGGTATAGCCCTCTTGCAGGGACTTAACGGCTTGGGTAAGGGCCGCAAGGTGCTGGCAGATGTCATCCATAGGAGAGGCTCCTCTAGCAGGCTCAGTCTTGGCTGTGTTGTACTGTCACGGGGTAACGTGGCAGAGCCTGACGTAAGAGGAGTGGCTTACCGGGTAACTGGCGTGGCACAGGTTCACCAGAGGCGCGGAGTCTAAGTGTAAGCCGGTCTTCACCAGGGCCCCAGAAGGTGGGGATGGATTTGGCTGCTTGCTAACACCAGGTCGCGGCCCCCCGGATTCCCTGGGAGAGCCAGGAACAGATCCAGGACCAATAGCCGGTAGCAGGTAAACAGATCAGGACGAGACAGGAGGATAGTCAGGACAAGCCAAGATCAGGGCGGGCAGCAGGTAATCAGAATCCAAAGACAAGCCGGGTCAGGTAAACAGGAACAGCAGATATAACAGGCACAGGATACAGGAGAGCTGAAGACAACACAGCAAAGTGCAGTGCTGCTGGGCTGTTTAAATAAGGCAGCCTGTTTGCCAATTACAGCAATTAGTCTGCTCTAGGTTAACCCTTTAGGAGACTCATGACAGCACATCAGTGTGCTCAGGAAGCATTCCTAACAGCGCCTGCGCAGGGTATTGAGTCTCTGACACCATCCAAAATTTGCTGAAATTTTATTGAATCCATTTTTCCTTCTACTCGTGAGATGTTCCCTGTGCCACTGGCTGCAATACAACCCCAAAGCATGATTGATCCACCCCCATGCTTAACAGTTGGACAGAGGTTAAAGAATCTATAAATTACAGTTCCCAATATGAATTAAACTTGTGCTTATAAAGTGTCAATGTGACTCAATAAATACCCCATAAATTCAGAGTTTGACATCTGAAGACGTCACCGGAAGTGACGAAATGCGTAAGTTTGGACCGCATAACGTCATTACGCTACCCTAGTTGGAACGCAAGCCAGAAGTTAGCCCGTGATTCCGCGAGGAGGACGCGCAGCCCGCACCGCTGACCACCAGGGATAGCGTGTATTTGGTTTTTATCCTTTCTGAACCCAATGTATGGGTAATAAAACCGTTTAGAGACTATATTACGCTATTTGGAGCCTTAATTTCTCCTTCCCACTATATTGGACCGTTATATCCCAGAGTCCAGAGGAGCCAATACTAGCCCACAGGACCACCTAAAAGGGGAAGCCATTTGGCCCAGGGGGCCACCAAAGCCTGAATGGACTTAGTGTCATATGACACATAAGACCCACGCCATCTGGTAAGTGACCCATCTTATTTATTTACACTTGGGACAAGGAATCAACACTTTGAACAATCAAGCCAGAGCACTTGCACTTTTGTGGATAACCACTTTGATTGAGGACATTAATTTCCTGAGCATTAAGTCATTATTTATTGTTGGACTTTTATATATTTTATATCTCTTCTAAGGATTATTGTTGATTGATGCTTATTTATTTATAGTTACAGTCACTTATATACACCAGTATATGATCCACTGTCACCTTTTATGCCTTTTTATACGGAACTACATCTAATTTTATGTTACCTAATACGATTTTACTATTTATGGGGTATTTATTGAGTCACATTGACACTTTATAAGCACAAGTTTAATTAATATTGGGAACTGTAATTTATAGATTCTTTAATCAGCAAGCGCTGTATTTTGGCCTTTTTACAAAGACCATTCCCTTGGCATCTTCTGATGTAGAAAGAAGGTAAGCATGATGTATCTTTCATCCGCTGAATTAAACTGTTACTAAAGCCTCGTTTTTTTTTTTTTTCAAGTAAAATAACAAACATTCCTATACTTACCTGCTCTGTGCAATGGTCTTCTTCTGGGGTCCCCCGCCGGCACTCCAGGCCCCTCCTCCTTGGCGGGTGCCTCCACAGAAAGCAGCTTTCCACGCAAGCAACCGTGCGTGCTCGCTCCTGAGTCCTGCTGCTATCAGTCTGTCCAATGAAGAGGGAGACTGCGGCAGAGGCCTCTGCTCTCGTGCACATCACTGGATCGGATCAGGCTCAGGTAAGAAAAAGGGGGGTCTTTGGGGAAGCTGCAGCACAAATCGTTAAGGTGAAAAACCTTAACCACTTAGCGACCGCCCATGGAAGTTTTACTGCGGCAGGCAGCCGCTCCTGGGCAAAGCGACATAGTACTACGTCGCTCGCTCAGGAGACTCTAGGGGGCGCGCTCCCAACCCGCTCGTCAGCTGGGGAGCCAGTGCGTGTGACCAGCGGCTCCGATGGCCGCCGGACACTCACGATCTCCCGCCGCTGACAGAGAAGGACAGATGGCTGATGTAAACACAGCCGTCTGTCATTCTCCCTGAAGTGATCACAGAGGCTATGCGATCCTGCTACATAGGATCGCATGTCTCTGTGATGATCTCACAAGCCACGCCCCTCTACAGTTAGAATCATGCCCCTAGGGTCACATTTAACCCCTTGATCACCAGTACAGTTAACCCCTTCCCTGCCAGTGTCATTTTTACAGTAACAGTGCATATTTTTTTAGCACTGATTACTGTAGAAATGTCACTAGTACCCCCAAAAGTGTCAAAAATGTCAGTCAGGGGTCCAATCTGTCCACTGCAATGTCACAGTACCGCAAAAAATCGCAGATCCCCGCTATTACTCGTAAAAAAAAAAAACACCAAAAATGACAGAAATCTTTCCCTTAGTTAGTAAACGCAATAACTTTTGTGCAAACCAATCAAAATACGCTTATTGCTATTTTTTTACCAATAATATGTAGCAGAAAACAAATTTGCCTAAAATGTTAAAAAATTTTGATTTTTACATTTTTTTTTGAGAATTTCATATAAAAGAATGTGAAAAATATTGTTATTTTTTCAAAATTGTCGCTCTTTTTTTGTGTATGGCACAAAAAATAAAAATTGTACAGGTGATCAAATACCACCAAAAGATAGCTCTATTTGTGGGGAAAAAAAGGACGCCAATTTCGTTTGGATACATCGTCGCACGGCCGCGCAATTGTCCGTTAAAATAACGCAGTGCCGAATCGCAAAATAGGGCCTGGTCATTGAGCAACCAAATCCTCCGATCTTAAAGTGGTTAAGGCTTTAGAATCACTAAGTTTCCTTGGCCAACCACTGCATCTACGGTCCTCAGCGTTGCCCGTTTGCTCTTCTTTAAAGCGGAGTTCCACCCTGGATTTGTTTTTTTTTTTTTTAATACCCCCGGGACAGTCAGGGCTAGTGCATTCCACAATGGCTAGCCTCTGATCTGTCCCGGGTTGCACTTACCTGCAAGACGAAATACTTACCTTGCAAACGTCTTGTCCAGCGCTGCCATCTCCGATGTGGGCAGCTTGAAGCCAGCGCGTCCTCTTCGGCGTCTTCTTCCGCCTTCTGTGGTCCCACGATGCTCTGCGCCGGCCCCGACGTCACTTCCGGGTCACGCGCGTCACCCCTCCACAGCTTCTGGGCATGCCCAGAAGCTGTTTAGAAGGGGATGACGCGCGCGACCCGGAACTGACGTCGGGGCCGGTGCAGGCGCAATGATTCCTGGGAGCTATGACGTCCAGCTCCCAGGAATCATTGCAGAGCCAGGAAGTGACGACGGGCCGCGGCCGAGGAAGGAGGAAGAAGGAAGTAAGGTAAGTATATTTTCTTCGCTACGAGGTAAGTAAAAAAAAAAAAAAATATGCGATTATCCATTTCTTTTTCAGGTGACCCGGAGCGAGAAGATGGAGGTAAGTATAAAAATAGGGTGGAACTCCACTTTAAGCTTGAACAGCACATCTTGAAACCCCAGTCTGCTTTACCATCTTTGCCTGGGAGAGACCCCACTAGTGCAGTATAACTACTTTGTGTCTTGTTGCTGTGCTGAGTCTTGCTATGGTGTGAAACTGGCTTTATTGACCAGGCTCTGGCACATCTGAAACTATGTATCAGAGATTTGTAGCCGCTACAAATTTTGCAGAATATATTCTGTGGCAGTTTGTTGCTTATTCCAGAGTCATAGCTGAAGATGAACAAACTGCTTGTCTTGTGTTTTGATTATCAGTAGCTGCATTGGAAACCAAAATTTGCTACTGAACCTTGTATCTTGCATTATGCTTAGGGTTTGTGCACACAGATGGATTTGCCTGTACATTTCTACTTGTCAAAATCAATGACAGTTAGAAACCCTTTCATTGCCCCTGCCAGTGTCATTAGCAGGGCTGGCCCTACTATGGGTCCCGCTGGGTCCAATGAAGAGGGGCAGTAAATGGCTCCCAAGATTTTATTTTCCAGAAGTTATTTTATTTTCCATCTCGTACTGACGCCCGTAATACAAACTGAAACTGATGAGTATGAGGAGGCGGAGGGACTCCTCCGGGGAACGTCCCTCGCGTGATCGTGCTGTGCGTAATGACGTCAGACATCAGCGCACTCCATCTCACGCAGGGCAGGCTGGATCTTCTAGGGCGGTGGGTGCAGCAGACACAGGATTGACAGGAGGACTGAGGACAAACAGTGGGTGTTGGACCGGTCCGGTATCCGCTGGTGAGTTATGGAAGAAGATAACAGTATATGCTGCTGTATAATATTTTCTAAATGTTATATTTATATAAAATAATGGATGTGGGGGCCTTTAGTTGAGCATGATTTTTTTTTTTTGGGGGGTGGGCAGCAATTTATTCTTGGACCCAGGCAGCACAATGTCTTGGGCAAGCCCTGGTCATTAGTACAGTAACAGTGCATATTTTTAGCACTGATTAATGTAACTGGTACCCCCAAAACTAATGCTCACTAATGACCCAGACATAATCTCGGAGGTAGGAGTCCAGGACAACCTGGGCTCTAGCGATCACAGGATGATCACATTTAGTGTAAATAACAACATAACAAGACAAGTGGGGAACATAAGAACCCTAAACTTCAGAAGGGCAAACTTTCCAAAATTGTACTCAATGATGGAAAGGGTAAACTGGGACCAAACCCTGGGATCCCTGACCACAGAGGAAAAATGGGAATGCTTTAGGAACATATTAGGCAAAGGCATCTTGCAGTGCATTCCTATGGGAAATAAATTTAGAAGAGACAAAGCCAAACCTGGCTGGCTAAACTGTAGCGTCATAAAACTTATTAGGGGGAAAAAATTGGCCTTCAAGAAGTATAAATCAGAGGGCACAGTATCGGCTTTCGAGCAATACAAGGAGGCAAATAAGAAAAGTAAACAAGAAATCAAGATGGCTAAAATCAACTTTGAGAGACAAATAGCGGAGGATAGTAAAAAAAACCCAAAGAAATTCTTTAAATATATCAACAGCAAAAAAACTAAGGCAGAGCATATTGCACACATAATTAACAATGATGGGAGGATGGTTACAGAGGACACTGAAAAAGCAACCGTGCTAAATGCTTTTTTCTCGTCAGTCTTTACACAGGAAAAGGAGGGGTACACTGACCATGACTGTATGGTTAGTAGTAATAAACAGGACTTGCCACCATGGCTAACAGAGGGGGAAATCAGGGAAAGGCTGGATAAACTTAACACAAACAAATCACCAGGACCGGATGGCATACATCCGAGAGTACTCAAGGAACTCAGTAAAGTTATATCGAGACCACTGTTCCTGATCTTTGCTGACAGTATTAGGACAGGAGATGTACCAGGGGATTGGAAGAAAGCTAACGTGATTCCAATATTCAAAAAGGGCCAGAGGCATATCCCGGGAAATTATAGGCCTGTCAGTTTGACATCAGTAGTATGTAAACTTCTGGAGGGGATGATAAGGGACTATATTGTAGAGTTTGCTAAGGACAACAACATCATCAGCAGTAATCAGCACGGGTTTACAAATGGGCGTTCTTGTCAAACCAATCTCCTTACATTCTACGAGGAGGTGAGCTGTGAGCTAGATAGGGGGAGACCAGTGGATGTGGTGTACTTGGATTTCGCTAAGGCGTTTGATACAGTTCCCCACAAGCGCTTAATTTATAAAATAAGGTCTGCAGGTATCGATAGCAGGGTTTGCTCTTGGATACGGAACTGGCTAAAAAGGCGGGTCCAAAGGGTAGTAATAAACAGCGCATACTCAGACTGGTCTGAGGTGGTAAGCGGGGTCCCCCAAGGCTCAGTCCTGGGACCAACCTTGTTCAATTTATTCATAAACAACATTGAGGTCGGGATCAGTAGTTCGATATCAGTTTTTGCAGATGACACAAAATTGGGCAGGGCAATAACTTCACAACATGAAGCAGATATCCTGCAGAATGACCTGGACAAAATAACAGAGTGGGCAACGACATGGCAAATGAGGTTTAACGTGGAGAAGTGTAAGGTTTTGCACTTGGGGACTAAAAACATAAAATCACAATACACGTTAGGAGGGGAGCCCTTGGGGGAATCAAAAATGGAGAAGGATCTGGGAGTATTGGTTGATGATAGATTAGGAAACAGCATGCAATGTCAAGCGGCAGCTTCCAAAGCCAACAGAATATTAGCATGCATAAAGAAAGGGATGCATTCCAGAGATAAGACTATAATCCTTCCACTTTATAAAACTCTGGTCCGACCGCATCTGGAGTATTCCGTCCAGTTCTGGTCGCCAGTCCTCAGGAGGGATGTGTTGGAGCTGGAGAGAGTCCAGAGAAGGGCAACTAAACTAATTAGGGGATTGGAGGACCTTGACTATGAAGAGCGTCTACAATAGCTCGATTTATTCTCCCTGGAGAAGAGACGTCTGAGGGGGGACATGATAGCAATTTATAAATATCTTAATGGGGATCCCAGCTTAGAAAAAAAGCTGTTCATTCGAAGGGATTGCATGAGGACTCGAGGGCATACAATGCGATTAGAGGAGAAGCGTTTTAACCTCAGGCAACGCGGGGGGTTCTTTACTGTTAGGGCAACAAGATTGTGGAATTCTCTACCACAAGAGGTGGTTTCGGCGGGTAGTATGGTGGCTTTCAAAAGACTCTTAGACTTACATCTCAAGGATCAGAACATTCAGGGGTATGGGAGATGATTACACAGCCACACATGCCTACACAGGTTGAACTGGATGGACTATTGTCTTTATTCAACCTCACCTACTATGTAACTATGTAACTATGTAAAAGTGTCAAAAATGTCAGCTGGGGTCCGATCTGTCCGCCGCAATCCTGCTAAAAATCACAGATCGCTGCCATTACGAGTTAAAAAAATAAAATAAATAAAAATGACATAAATCCTTCCCCTAGTTTGAAGACGTGATAACTTTTGTGCAAACCAATCAATATACACTTATTGGGATTTTTTTTACCAAAAATATGTAGCAGAATACAAATTGACCTGAAATGATGAAAAAAATTGATTCTTAACTGCTTCCTGACCACACACCACCTGTTTACTGTGGCAGGGTGGCTCCCCTGTGCAAACCAACGTAGACTTATGTCGGTCGTGTACGGGAAACTAGAGAGAAGAACGGTCGGCTGTTGTCAACACGGCTGACCGTTCTCCCTGGAATGATCATAGAGCCCATGTGATCTTTCTATATAGGATCACATGTCTCTATGGTCATCTCAGAAGCCACGTCCCCCCCCCCCCACAGTAAGAATCACTCCCCTAGGCTCACATTTAACCCCTTAATCACCCACAGGGTTAACCCCTTCCCTGCCCGTGTCATTATTACAGAAACAGTGCATATTTTTAGCACTGATTACTGTAGTAATGTTACTGGTACCCCCAAAAGTTTAAAAAATGTCAGTTAGGGGTCCAGTCTGTCTGCTGCAATGTTGCAGTCCCGCAAAAAATCGCAGATCGCCGCCATTACTAGTAAAAAAAAAAAAAACAATAAAAATGACATAAATCTTTCCCGTAGTTAGTAAACGCAATAACTTTTGCGCAAACCAATCAAAATACGCTTATTGCAATTTTTGTTTAACAAAAATATGTAGCAAAAAAAAAATTGGCCTAGAAAATAATGTTAAAAAAATTTAGATTTTAAAATCTTTTTTTTTGGGAATGTTGTATAGCAGAATGTGAAAATATTGTTTTTTTTTTTTTTGTTCAGAATTGTCACTCTTTTTTTGTTTATAGCGCAAAAAATAAAAATGACACAGGTGATCAAATACCACCAAAAGAAAGCTCTATTTGTGGGGAAAAAAGTCATCAATTTTATTTGGGTACAGTGTTGCACGAATACACAATTTCCATTAAAGTAACGCAGTGCCGAATCGCAAAATAGGGCCTGGTCAGGAAGAGGGCAAATCCTTCCGGTCTTAAAGTGCTTAAATTTTGTTTTTTTTGGGAAAGTTATATAGCAGAAAGTAAAAAATATTGTTTTGTTTTTTGTTTTTTTTCCAGAATTGTCGCTGTTTTTTTGTTTATAGCGCAAAAAATAAAAATCGCACAGGTGATCAAGTACCACCAAAAGAAAGCTCTATTTGTGGGGAAAAAAAGGACATCAATTCTATTTGGGTACAGCGTCGCACGACCGCGCAATTGTCAAAGAACGCAGTGCCGTATCACAAAAATGGCCTGGTCATTAAGGGGGTAAATCCTTCCAGTCCAGAACTGGTTACATGATCTCATTGGTCAGTCCTCTAGAATATAAAGCACAAGAGACAAGACAAGGAGACTTTCAGACATTTGTATGGAACACTAAACTCACATTCATTACCTTTAGTATTAATAAAGAACATTAATCAATGACAGAAAACATTGTATTAGTATTGTTGAAATATTTTTCATACTTTGAAAATGTGTGCATATCCTCAGTCAGTCCCTGTAGCAGCACTTGCTGTTTTTTGGATCTTCATAACAACCAGCAGAGGAAGTGATTTACTTCCTGCTGGTTATAAAAGTGAAAAAACCCATCCAGGGGCACCCTTTAGATGTATATGTTCCAGGGACAAAGCTGCCCACTGAATGGCTTAGGCCTCTTTCACACAGGCTTTCCGTCTGGCAGACTCCGTTTTGCTCATCGGGGATTGATTCGCAGATCCCCGCTGAGCAGGCGGATGACAGCTCCGTCTCTACTTACTTTGCAGAGACGGAGCTGTCAGATCCCCGCTCTCCTCTATGGGAAATTGGATGAGAACGGACCGCCTGTCCATTTTCATCCGATCCCATCCGATACGATCCTCCAGACAGGTGGAAAATAGGGTTTCCATCCTTCTGGATTTCACGGACAGGATGGGATCAGATAGCAGCGGGTGTCAGCGTAGATGTCACCACTGACATCCGCTGCTCCATAGAGGCGCATGGAGCGTCCAATGAGATCAGCCTGACAAAACTGATAGGCGGACCTGATCGGAAACCCAGTGTGAAAGGAACCATAGACTTTAGCTATGCTATTTGAACACCAGTTGCTTGATTACATGCTCAGGCCTGCTTCTGGAATTGATCAGCACAATATAGCTAAAGTCTGCTGCATCCAGTGGCCAGCAGGGAGAAACATGCCAGGGATTGTTCTTTCACTCATCATCATCACACTCTCTGTTCTCAGTGTGGCCACAAGGGGAGATATTGAGCGCACAGAATGAATTGTAGACACAGGCATAAAGGAAATGGATGCAAATAGGGATCTCTGGAACAATTCTAAGGTTATTATGGGGACTAAATATACGCAGAATGGTAAACCATTGAAATAGAAGCTTAAAGCATATATATATATATATATATATATATTTTTTTTTTTTTAAATCAACTTAGGTTATTCTTTAATATCCTTATATAGTTATAAATATCCTAAATAATATCCTTATATAGTTTGAAACAAGTTCTCATGCTTTAACTGTTCTGTTGAAACCATCCGCTCTTTTCTCCTAGGGAGATGGTGAAACACTGTCTTCTTGTGGAGGAATTAGAGTACTGCAGTCAACAGTCACAATATAGGGGATAGAATTCTTGCAGTCTGAACACAAAGCAATGTCTCTTCAGTCTTGTTTAAATGTATTTATTATTTGTGAAGGACATATTGTTTAACACACTTGTTCACTTTTTCGAAAAGGTACACATTTAGCAATTATGTTTTTAGTAAAATGAAGATTTTGTTTTTTTAAAGGGCTGACCAGGCCCCTTTGGAGGCCTCCTTGACTGGCAGTTCTGGGAAAAGCTTCCTCTTTCCCAGATATCCATTCTGGGCTTCAACTTTTGGCAAAAATCTTTTATAGATGGTAGTCTGCTGCATTGAATATGACTGTCCTGAGACCCGTTTCCCGATTGGCCGAAAGGAGAAGCCCTGCTATTGGCCAAGGAGGAGGTAGGAGATGCAGGGGAAGCCCGACCCACGGAGGAGACCGAGGGGGAAGCTGCCGCCGCTGCCTGCCCAGGGTGGGTGAGCCAGCAACTGGGGGGGGGGGGGGGTTAGGTGTGTGGGCTGGAGCTGGTGTGGTTGGGGGGGGGAGGGGGTATCGTGTGGTCCATCTGCCGCCCCCCAGGCCCATGGCGCACCAGCTGCCACTGTTTTGCACAATATTTTTTAAAACACAAGGTGCAGGCTCTTGTAGTCTTTGTTCAGCAGAGCTCGGATTAGGAGAGAAAAAGCAGCACAAGGAGCTAATCAGTTGTTCTGCAGTGGCCATGTGCTAACAAGAAATATGCTGATAGGAGAAGAAAGCATAGTGACACAGAAATGAGGCCCTCAGCCCACTGCTTCTCATTTCACTGTCCAGTCACAGGACATGACCTGTAGATGTTACTTAAAGTGAAACTGAAGGCATGTTTTAACAGCCTGCAAGCAAGCAGGCAGTTTATTATAGTAATGTCTCCTCTACAGTAAAACACACCTACCTTCTCACAGTCTTTTGCAGTAGCATTTAAACTGAGCTGTGCAGCTTACATTGCCGGCACAGTCCCTGTGTACGGGAATGACTGACTCCTGTGTGTGTAGGGAAATATATCATCCCGGCCTGGCCAATGGAGATGCCAGATGCCTGACACTGGGGTTGCCAACAAGGGATCAAGGCCATTTGAGAGGAGGTAAGTATAATGCCTTTAGTTCCACTTTAGCTCCGGAAGGTTTTACCCCCTTAATGACCAGGCCATTTTTTGCGATTCGGCACTGCGTTACTTTAACGAAACATTGCGCGGTCGTGCGACGCTGTACCTAAATACAATTGATGTTTTTTCCCACAAATAGAGATTTCTTTTGGTGGTATTTGATCACCTCTATGGTTTTTAGATTTTGCGCTATAAACAAAAAAAAGCGACAATTTTAAAAAAAGGCAATATTTTTTACTTTCTGCTATAAAACATTCCCAATAAAAAATGTTTTAAACATCTTATTTTTTATCAGTTTAGGCCGATTTGTATTCTGCTACATATTTTTGGTAAAAAAAAATCCCAAAAAGCATATTTTAATTTGTTTGCGCAAAAGTTATAGCGTTTACAAACTACGGGATAGATTTTTGGAATTTTTATTTATTTTTTTGTTTTTATTAGTAATGGCAGCGATCAGCATTTTTTAGCAGGACTGCGACATTGTGGCGGACAGATCGGCCCCTAACTGACATTTTTGACACTTTTTGGGGACCAGTGACATTACTACAGTAATCAGTGCTAAATAATATGCACTGTTACTGTATAAATGACACTGGCAGGGAAGGGGTTAACACTGGGGGTGATCAAAGGGGTGAATGTGTACCTAAATGTGATTACTAACTGTGTATGGGAAGGGTTCTGTTCTGTGACAGGCATAGAGAGATCGGGGTTTCAGCTTAGCTGAATCTTCTGATCTCTCTCTGCCTGTCTGACAGAAGACTCACCTGCTTTGTTTACATAGGCAGACGGGTCTTTTGTCAGTTTATCTGACGATCGCGGGAGGAAGGCGGCGATTGCCGCCGCTCCTCCCGCGGCCCGCCTCTCGCTGTGTCTAAACACGAAGCCTCGTGCACAGAATCAAGTAGTACTACGTGATTTTGCGCAGCCAAGCCACCCTGCCGCAGTAATACTACGGTGGGCGGTCGGCAAAAAAAAAAAGTTAACACAAGTAAATATAATATACCTTCCTATCTATTTAGTAATGCTAGCAGAATAAGGATTAAAAATTCAAATATACAACGACCACCCAGTGACGCATACGTGCAGCATGTGGGTGATAAAGCCCACCCTTTAGTTGCCCACATAAAAGGTCTTAAAGGGGTTAAAGGACTGTAAGGTTCTTCTTTTACAAAGGAGTTTATTGATAATCAGTCCAACACACACAATCAACAGTTAGAGGGTTACATTGCACGGCGATCGAGAACAGAACAGGAAAATATATATGTTCAAGGTTCGGCACCCATGACGGTAAAAATCCAAAAGCTACTAGCAGAAACATCATAGGAATTCCTACTACAGTATATATTGAAATAGAACAAAGGTATCCAGGCATACAGCCTATTGAGCAAGACATAGGAGCTGATTGTCAGTGAATACTTGTAGGTAGAAATGCAATATATGTAAAGATATAAAAAAAAAGGGAAGAAATGGTGCTATCACCAAAACCATCTGTCAGAGACTCAATACCCTGCGCAGGCGCTGTTAGGAACGCTTCCTGAGCGCACTGATGTGCTGTCATGAGTCTGCAACCTAAAGGGTTGACCCAGAGCAGACTAATTGCAATAATTGGCAAACAGGCTGCCTTATTTAAACAGCCCAGCAGCACTGCACTTTGCTGTGTTGTCTTCAGCTCTCCTGTATCCTGTGCCTGTTATATCTGCTGTTCCTTTTTACCTGACCCGGCTTGTCTTTGGATTCGGATTACCTGCTGCCCGCCCTGACCTTGGCTTGTCCTGACTATCCTCCTGTCTCGTCCTGATCTGTTTACCTGCTACCGGCTATTGGTCCTGGACCTGTTCCTGGCTCTCCCATGGAATCCGGGGGGCCGCGATCTGGTGTTAGCAAGCAGCCAAATCCATCCCCACCATCTGGGGCCCTGGTGAAGACCGGCTTACACTTAGACTCTGCGCCTCTGGTGAACCTGTGCCACGCCAGTTACCCGGTAAGCCACTCCTCTTACGTCAGGCTCTGCCACATTACCCCGTGACACCATCTCAACCAGGACCGTGCCTGGTGACCCAATATGCATATGAAAAAAGTGAGTAGAATAAAGCAATAGTGGTGGAAAAATGAGGAACTAGAGAGAGAACTAGAAGTAAAAGAGGAGAAGAATTGTAAAGTCCCGTGGGGTGTGCGGCAGAGAAGCACTAAATAGAAAGAAGCATATGATCAAATCTGGAAGGTTGGGATCCACGGTTGCCAGACCTGAAGAAATTTTCCGTGCAAAAGTTTGGGCACCCTGCAGAGTTAATATCTTGTACTGCCCCCTTTGGCAAGTATCACAGCTTGTAAAGCTTTTTGTAGCCAGGCAAGAGTCTTTCAATTCTTGTTTGAGGTATCTTTGCCCATTCTCTTTGCCCATTTGCCCAGGTCCCAGAAGATTTCTGGCCAATCAAGATGTGCAGTGCAACTCGCGCATGTGCAGTGTGTACCCAGCTGTGAAGCCGCAAGCTGTCACAGCCGGGTGCCCACACCAGTGATGCCGGCGCCGAGGGAGAGGATCGAGGCTTCGGGCGGCCACATCGCTGGACCATGGGACAGGTGAGTGTATGTTTTTTGTAGCTGCTGACTTTTAATAAACACAGAAAAGGCTGGAACTCTGCCTTAATACGTACATGCCGGTGTTCAGCCGAAAACTCCAACTTGCTGAATTCTCCAACGACGTTACTTCCAGTGAGGGTACACCCAGAATATTTAGAGATTTTGACCTCTTGGTGTTTTCACAGAACACTGGCAGCCTATACACTCCGGTAGATGCTATAATTAGCGCAGATTGTTAGTCCGCCTGGCGCCTGCTAGTTGTCGCCGCCCTGGAGACGGCCATGTTTTTGGTTACTAGCGGGCGGACTAACAATCTCGACTAATTATAGCATGTACCAGAATGTAAAAGCTGCCGGTGTTGTGTGAAAACACCAAGTGGTCGAAATCTTCGATTATTCCTGGTGTACACTCACCAGAAATAACATTGTTGGAGATCTCGGCAAGTCTGAGTTTTCGGCAGAACACCGGTGTTATGTCGATAAGCGACGCTCTGTAGGTATGGGTCGCTCGCAGACATACAGTCTTCCGGTATGTGTCCCATACCCTTGCTTTGCGACGATTTTCTGTCGATATTAAACGCTCTCAATAGCGCAATGCGCAGCTACGAGCGGCATTTAAAGAAAAGCCGCTGCTTTGTCAATATAGGCTGTTCGTAACAGCGTAACGGCCCATATCAACAAAGCTGTGGATCTTTAAATGTGCATGCGCTATTCGAGAGCAAGCAGCTTTTCTTTAAAAATGCTATTCGAGAGCAAGCGTTTCATATCATGAAAACACCTGTCGCAAAATGAGTGGAACGCAGAACGAAAGTGGAACGCATACCGGAAGATTGCGTGTCTCACACGCAGTTTGCAATCGTCCAATACCTGTAGAGCGTCCCATATCGAAATAACACTGGATCTAAGCAAGCCAATATTCTATTATTATTGCTGTACATATGTAAACTTTACACAAACATTACAAGCATGCAGCATATGTACAGAAGCTGCCAGCAAGACCCTTCGTAATTTTCATAATCGTATGAATGAGCCCTGATCATCATACCTGATGTCTGAAGGGATCTGAACTGCCAGCCAAAATAGTTGACTTTATCGGCATGATTATTGGCCATAAATAGAATATAGTAGTGATGGCGAACCCATGGCATGCAGAGCCCTCTCTGTGGGCACACGAGGAAGAAGAGCCGGCCAACCTGTACGAGGTGTATCTCGTCCACACTGCACCCCCCTTAAAACTATATCTCCCACAGGCCTTTTGCGCCATGGGTGACGTGTCCAGGTTGGCCGGGATGAGACGAAGCGGTGCTGCCGGGTTGGATGCCGCATCTGTCATGGGCTGTCCCCGTTGTCTTGCACAGCAGATTGGCTGTGGAACGAAGTCGCCTCCCCCTCGTCAGCTGTGTACATCTACATAGCCTGAGGAAGGATACCCACGCTGATCTGAGGTCTGTACTAGGTTTATTTTATTGTAGATGGACAGAGTGACCAGGAAGGATGGGGGATAGATGGAGAAGGAATTGTGAGGGGGGGGGGGTTAAGTGGATATGTGCTGTGGGGGTGCTTTGGGAGGGGGAAGAACCTATGCTAGAAGCGGGGGTAGAACTTGAAATCTGATCCCCCAAGAACATAAGCCCTCTCACCTCCAAAAGCGCCCCCCGGCACATATCTGACCACCTCACCCCCCCACACACCTCCCTACTAGCACAAGTGGAAAAGGGTGTGTGTCTACTGAGGGAGGGGGGTCTTTACTTAATGGAGGGGGGTCTGTACTGAGGGACAGGAGTCTATACTGACATATACACCAGCTGTGTCTCTAGATATAGGGGTTGTGTCTCCAGAATAAGAAAAAGGGTCTTCAGAATAGCAGACGTTGGGCAATCGGGCAGGTTTTGTGTTGCAGTTTGGGCACTCGGGTTCAAAAAGGTTTGCCATCACTGGAATATAGTATGTATAGGCTGTCATGTGAGGTGGTTTAGGGAATCCACAAAGAAGGAGTTCAGTTGGAGGACTACTAATCCCAGCATCTGAGATGTTTTGCAAAGCGCACATGACTTCTGTTATGGGAATCTATGGCAGATGAGGACCTCACCTGTTCAGGAAGGGGATTTCGGTCTAAGGGGGACACAGCCCAGCAGCCACCATTCCTTTGACCTGGAAGGTCACAAAGCGTTACAGGTCTCTCTGCCGTAAGGCAATTGAGACCCAGCGTATCTGGTGAGTTTACACCCTATCCTTTCCTGAAGTCACTCCTCAAGATTGGATTTTCTGGTCCATTGGAGGATCCGACACCGAGCACTAGCACTTTTCTTTGCACTGAAGTGGATTATTTGTCACTAAGTCACTTATGAACTTTTTAATTTGGACTTCACCTGGCATTTTTACACTTTCATGTTTTATATGTATCACTGTGTTTATTTTAAGGGTATAAATTTTATGTAAATTTTCGCAATAGCTCTTTTATTACAATTTATATTCCTTTATGTACTTACCAGCAAGCGCTATATAATCCCATATATTTTGGGGTTTCTTTACTCATCTCACATATTATTAAATTATTCTAAGCCTGGGTAGTACCAGGAAAACTGTTGAAATGTCGTATATAGAAGAGGTGATCCTAAAAAAGAATTCTTATTTTAGGGCATCAAAGGTTATTAGCCCAGATGCTCTAGTGCTAAAAATCGAGCCTTGGTCAAATATATTACATTAAAATAGTTTAAGAGAAACAAACTATTTATTTAACATTTAATAGGAAAGAACGAGAAAAGAAGACAATTTTGAACTTGTTTAGTGGTTTCCAATCTTATTACACCACCGGCATGTAGACACCGTAAATGAATGTAGCAGGAAGCCACACACAAGGGACCACTTGCCCAGACAGGCAATGAGTTTATAAGACTACCTCAAGCAATGCTAAGCAGCTTAGCTAGCTACAGATCGGATAGTAGAATGGTTTAGTGCAATTTATCTCAGAGACTTTAAAATCAAACTGGCACAAAGCATCCAGCTCATCACTAATCTGGTGGAAAAGCCTCAGTGCTACGGTGCGATTGCAAAGGGACTAAGATTTCACTTTTTTGTTCGACCTTTGGGTTCATTTAGCTTGTTGTATACTCTAAATGTCAATAGTTTCCTACTTAGTCTGCCTTCTCGTTTGACTGGAGCCTTCACTGCAAATACTTCACAAACAGCTAGAAATACATAGCTCACATTAAAAGTTACATCTACTTTATGAAAAAAATGCCCCTAAGAAAAAATACTTCTTTCTGCCTTTATGAGCCTTGTAAATGTGCCTTGTCAGCAGTTCTCAGCAGCTGTTCAACAACAGTTTATTATTGGAAGTTCTGCACTCCTTGAATTATGAATATTCAAGTCAACAATTTAAAGTGGAACAACTATAGTATAAAAAATAGTTTCTTGCAAGAAGGCTTTTTATTGTAGAAGGGGGTCTATTGGGGTGGGGTGGGGGGTTCAACTAGCACTGAGATTTCTTTTTTTTTAGAAATTCACCCCTTGGCATACCTTGTGGGGTTGATTTACTAAAACAGGAGGGTGCAAAATCTGGTGCAGCTTTGCATAGAAACCAATCAGATTCCAGATTTTATTGTTAAAGCCTAATTGAACAAGCTGAAGTTAGAAGCTCATGGCTTAGCGGAGCACAAGATTCTGAAGGCTCCAGTTTTAGTAAATCTCCCCCTGTATGTCCCTTTCTTCAGTAAATGCCTATTGTCTAAGTACATGAAAATGGCAGCGCATAAACACACCGGGATGCAAAGGATTAAAAAGCCAGGTGGACATTCAGTAAAAAAGGGGGGGTGTAACAGTTTATTGGTAATGGGGACCAAAGAAAAAAGTACATGAATTGCTTACATCACCCTGGGCTGGAGTGGAGAAAAGCACCGACAGCGAGTGACACGGATGCTGAGAAATCAATCTCCAAGGACCGCTGAGTGGTGTGTATGCAGAGCGGGAAACCAGCCAGCGCAGGGATGGAATCATTCCGATGTAGTTCCAGTATGGTGACGTCAGCCGGACAGGCGCCACTCGCGGGAAACAAACAGGAGCCAGGGTGGAAAACAAACTATCTTGTCGCCATGACTACATGTTTCACGCCATGCGCTTCATCAAGTCAAGTTGATGACTTGATAAAGCGCACACTGCTCAGCGGTCCTTGGAGATTGATCTCTCAGCATCCGTGTCGCTCGCTGTCGGTGTCCTTGTCCACTCCAGCCCAGGGTGATGTAAGCAGTTCATGTACTTTTTTCTTTGGCCCCCATTACCAATAAACTGTTAAATCCCCTTTTTTACTGGATGTCCACCTGACTTTTTAATCCTTTGCATCCCGGTGTGTTTATGCGCTGCCATTTTCATGTACTTGTATCTGTGTCAGCACCCTTCCTATGCTTGTTGGCTGGCAGCATAACAATCGCCGGGGAGCCTCACAGGCTTGCTTTTACCCTCCACCATACAGGCACCCCAGGAGCACCTGGAATGTGTTTATTGCAATGCCTATTGTCTGCCTGCTTGCAAGTTCTTAAGATTATACACTAAGCTGCACATGCACAGCTTGCTGTACAGTCTTGGCATGCCAGCATGGACATGGGAGTCATATCATCTCAAGCCAGCTAATCAAGATCATTGAACTGGGAACTGAAAAGAAGAGCAGACAAAGATGTCACCAGCGGTGAGAGAGATCACAGACGTCACATCACTGGAGTGGAGGTACGTGCATTGGACTTTAGTTCTACTTTGAAGTAAAACTTTTTCAACAGGGAATATGGGCACACTCATTGGCGACCTCCTTCAATTTACTTGAATCTTACACAAACTTGCCCTGCTAACATGTGACAACAGTCAGGTCTAGAGTTTGGCTGTTTAGGCTCCAAAGCACTGCATCTTCCTATGTGCTGTCCAAGGCTAGCTGTGAGGATGGGCAGGGCACCCCTCCACCCTTGCTGCTGTCCAACAACATAGCTAGCAATGAGAAGGCTGCTTTGACAAAGTGCAGTTTTCTCTGTCTCCAAGACAAGCTTCTCACAAGGCAGGTACTTGGGAACGCAAAAGTGCCATCCGTCAAAGCAGTTTTCTCCTTGCTAGCTGCATTGTTGGACAGCAATGGAGGGAGGAGGGGTGTTCTGTCCCAGCTTAAAGTTAACTTTATATTAAAAAAGAATAGCGCACACATGCAAAAGAAATGACTATCAAATATGAAGAAAATCCATAAATAAAAATGGGGATTTGGTCCCACCATATGGCCATATCGTGCTCAAGCCCACCACTACGTCAAAGTACCCCATTGTCAGTGGGTCCTACACTATCCATAAAAAAGGATGAATCCAGCCTCTCTAACCCTTGGAGACAACACTCCTTGTTGGGAGAGATGTGCTAATGCACTACAAGGGACTTTTATCCTTTTTTATGGATAGTGTAGGACCCACTGACAATGGGGTACTTTGACGTAGTGGTGGGCTTGAGCACGATATGGCCATATGGTGGGACCAAATCCCCATTTTTTTTTATGGATTGTCTTCATATTTGATAGTCATTTCTTTTGCATGTGTGCGCT
The DNA here is from genome assembly GCF_965119305.1 of Pelophylax lessonae. Taxonomy (NCBI): domain Eukaryota; kingdom Metazoa; phylum Chordata; class Amphibia; order Anura; family Ranidae; genus Pelophylax; species Pelophylax lessonae. The sequence goes on along the minus strand of NC_138778.1, from coordinate 41,539,341 downwards.
ATTCTTTTTTAATATACATGTCGCTTAGTTCATAGCTCTCACCAGCTTTAGAAATACATGTTTGGGGTTTGCTCCCCCAACTTTTTGCTTGTTCATTAAAGTTAACTTTAGACAGCACCTAGGAAGTTGGAACAAAGTACTACATGTACGTAGTCTCCTGGGGAACAGAACAAATAAATAAAAAGTGAGACCAATTACACTCTCTGAAGGATTCACACATAAACCATGTTTGTTAAAACCATCTGTTTATTACAAAAGGAAATGATACAGGATTTATCCAATTCCATTGCTACTTTTTGCATGGATGGACCAAGTTTTGTTCCCATAATGCTTTGCAAACTGCCCTGTTAAGGCCCTCACACATACAGAGTCCACATATATATTTGTAAATGGCTTTAGCTTATGCTATTTGTGAGATTTGTGACACTATTTCCCTAACTAAGAGAAAGAAAAAAAAAAGAATAACAGCTTTACTGAGGATCCAGTTTTGAGAGCCTACTCTTTCTCGAAAGAAGGTCCAGTCAATGGCAATTAAATTAGTTAATCTCTTCTTGTCTGTTGCAGGTTTAGACTACAAATGAAAGCATCCAATCTGCATCACTGACATATGGATTTTTCCCTTTTAAAATAACCCATCTAGATACTAATATGGGAGCTCCAATTGCTGATGACAAGTGTAGGCATATCAGGTGCCAAGACTTCTTCCATGTCTAGGACCCAGTAAGTGGTGAATCAAGAGTATGGAGGGCAGCCCCAGACGTTGAACCTTCAAACACAAGTCATCAAAGGCAGCTCTAATATATGACAGGTACCCTTTAAGCCCCAGTGTATGAGTTGTGGACCATGTCCTGAGATCAGAGGTAAATGCTTCTACTAACCTAGAGATAAATCCAGTTGTGTAGAAGTCAATAACAGATGTATTGATTATAGGGATGGTATACAGCAAAGTAAAGTTTACAAGAGTTTGGGACAATGTCTTTTTTTAATTAAAAACCTGTAGTGTGTTTTTCCCAAGCTGAGCCGCATGGCCTCTGCGTCAACATATGGAGGCTGTAAAACATAAAGAACAAGCCAGCGGGGACAGATTTACCTGAATGAAGCGGGGAGCACAACCAAATGCCTTTAGTACTGGCTTATGTCAGGGAAAATCTTAACAATTGGACACGGTTTGCAGATATGAAGGATAATTATATTCATTGGTTGACAAGGGGGACTGCAGGTGTCCAGACAGCAAATTGTTGGTCGATTAGTCCAAAATATCACTGTGTAGACAAAATCCATCTCATGGCTATCACCAGTTTAAACATATGTTTAAAGTTAACCTTCTATGGTTAAAATAACAAAGCTGGAGACATTCTTCTGAAAATGTTATGCCTCGTTTCCACTGAGTGGTACGGTACGGTTCGGAACGGTACACCTTGCGTTTCCACTGCCAATAGTACCCTTTCATGATAGGCGTGGTGTAGCAGGAAAGCTGTGATAGACGATTCTCTGTCAACCAATCAAAGTTCTGCAGAGTGTAGCTTCACCCTGTTGGTACGGTACTAATGTGCTGGTACCCCAACGAAAGGGTCCCAAAAAAATGGTACGGTACGGTTCGGAATTTGGGTTCCATTCATAATGGAAACGGCATAAATAGCGTACCGTACCGAACCGTACCAGAAAGCTCAGTGGAAACGAGCCATTATTTAGTTGCCTAGCTGTCTCTGGCTTCAATACCATTTGAGTTCAACAAAACTAGAATACCATTCCAGTTTCCCTGCAGGCTGCTCCTGCCAGCCATGTGTGCCAACTAAGATAGGACTCTTCCCATCTGCCATAAATGTCACAGACACTATGACCATGTGACTTTAGCAATTTTCTTTCAAATAAACATAGGTGGAAATTGCCTACCCACCACAACCCCCTGCTCTGACTCATTTCTCCCTATTCGAAGGCTTAAAATATAACTAAATGCAAAACTTTCCTTTTTTAGCTTTGGATAGAGTGGGAAGGGATTAGAACACCCGTGTTGGGGAACCGAACACTCAAGGGGTTTAAGTACCTTTGACTGCTAAAGCCAAATTAAAAAAAAATTATTGTACAAGCATGCAGAGGGAGCAACAAGCAATACAGTGTATTGTGGTAAAAAATGTCTGCTCTGACTAACTAAGGACTTCTAATACAATTGATATGTTCTGAAGTGGGGGGCACCTAGCTATATAACTTTCTTTGAAGCCCCATTGCTGTCTGTTCCCCCATTATAGAGCTCCAAACTTTCTATTTTTCCTGTTTACTGTTACTACAGAGAGTGAAAGTAAAAGAAAATCCTTAGTCTTGGGTTGCCAGCAGAACAGGAATAGAGGGGAAATATTCCAATGGTGACACTAGTTCTGGTGACCCTAGTGACAACAGGGGTTAGAACTCTCCCTTATTCTATACAAAATAAAAAAAGTTTTGCCTTTGGTTCTATTTTGATCATAGGGGTTACTGACCTAGAACAAACATGCAGTCAGTGACTTCAGAGTATAGACAAAACCTAATCTGCCAAAGTATTCCTTATAAAACATTTGAAGCCAATGGATCTGCATGACAGCCAGGCAACTAGCATTTTTAGAAGGAGTGGTCAGCATTGACAGCTTCCATATTCCCACGCAATGGGTTTACTTTCCTACAGCATAACAGCAAGTGACTAGTGAGGGCAACTACTTCTGGGTCCCTGAGGTTCACAGGCCCAATATGTAAGTGCTTGTCCCATTTACTGTATGTACCAGCTGTGCGATTAACTTACTTACTAACTTACTTACATAGATGGCATGGTATTTTATAAGTAAATCCCACTTTACAAAGAAGATGGCTTTGTTTTTTCATCCTAAACGATCACTAGCTTCTGGTTAGAATTATCAGAATGCTTCTACAAGGCATCTATTGAAGAGAACAGGAAAATGTGCCATTCCAGGTAGAGATAAAATAGTGATTCATGAGAAATAGAGGCTTTCAATAGTCAATAATATCAGTTCTACGTCTATACACTGCTTGTGGGATTTGTTCCCTGCAACAAAAATATAAGGTGGGGCACAGATGTGAGCTGTGACTTTAGTCTTAGTTTAGGCGCTACTCTGGTTATGTGGTAGCCCTGGGCACCAGGGAATATATATACATACATATATATATATATATATATATATATATATATATATATATATGTGTGTGTGTGTGTGTGTGTGTGTGTGTGTGTGTGATGCTAGCAATTTAGTAGAAGCTGTTACTGGGAGAAGAGGCCATATTTATTCTCTGTGTTTGGCCATCAGTCCTTAGGTTGTAGTTGCAAAGCTTTTACCTTGGTAAGAAGGGACTTTACAGTTTGGGACTACTCATATCCCCTTGCTTGGAGATGCTGGACTCTGGGTCCCCCTCCTGTAAGTGCTTGAATCTCTGAACTCTACTATGGACTGTTTCTAACGCGAAAGTTGTGTGCCATTGTTCCTTGTAGGAGTGGGACTTGTACAATGCATTATTATATAAGTAAACTCTTGAAAAGACACTCTTTGGTGTGGACTGCTCTTTTCTCTAACCTACATGGGAATGTCTCCTTCAAACAACCCTTTGCATTAGGGGTCACAGTGGGGTCCATTGCCAACGTGGTCTAGGACAGTTGTGAAAGTATCCCAGGGAGTATTGGTTTGCGAGACATGGTTGCCTTTTAGGTTTTCCCTAATTGACCAATTCTGAGGGCTCCATGCTGAAAGTACTCACCTGGATCAAGGTAATGCACTGTGCGCTGCCCAGGAATAGGTTAAAGGGCAGTTGCACTCCCCAAGCACACAACAAAAAAATGACTTGTTCTGCCGCTACCTCTGGGTGTGTGAGATGCCTGGCCCACTGCTGAGTGCTATGGTTCCACCCTTTGGCCCCTGTAGTGACATAATGACTGGTGGAAAGAACCAGAACATAGATGTGACTAGGCATTCAACACTCCCAGAAATGTCAGATGCTAAATATACAGTATTTGCAGCAAGCATAGCTCTGCAAGAAAGTGAGGATTAGCAACATGAATAATAGGAAAAGCGAGTATCAATACCGTTGTTTGCAGGGAGACCTTTGTTTCATGTTTTTATTCCATAAACAGAATTACATTAACATTTGATATGAAAATTGTGGATAAAAATGAATGCAAGTAAAATAACACACACACAAGGCTTTTGACCCTCTGATTTGGCTCCCCGGTTTTCATTATGTCTCTAGCTCAAGCTTTAGCAATGTTTGGAAAAACATACACTGTACCACACTCTTAGGATAAGAAATATAAAAAGAACAATCGGCCCTGGGACTTTAGATGAAGTGAGCACATGTGGCCAGTAATAAAAAATGAATGTAGATATATGGAAAAGTAAAAAAATGAATGTAGATATATAGAAAAAGTATTTTCAACCTTTATTACAGTTTGTTGGAGTAAATAATAAATAACATCATGCACCATGAAACACATGAAAATGCCAAACCAATCAGTGGTATTGCAGTACATGATACTGATAATAATGAGTTACATAAATGTATATATAATAGTACAATGCATCTTGGTATCAAAAATCAAAACCTAATAGTATAATGTATTTTGGTCTCGACGCGTTTTGCGATCTAACGCTCGCTTCTTCAAGAGTAGGTGCATAGGGAGCATGTGTAAAGAGAAAAACATCAATATTGGAGTACAGACTAAAAATTATGGAAACAATTCTGTAAAATATTGGGAACTCCATAGAGGACCCAAAACGTATGAATCGGTTGGGCTGGAGTCAAAAGATAGGCTCAATTCGGTGGTGGTGGGATAGGTTTGGCATTTTCATGTGTTTCATGGTGCATAATGTTATTTATTATTTACTCCAACAAACTGTAATAAAGGTTGAAAATACTTTTTCTATATATCTACATTCATTTTTTATTACTGGCCACATGTGCCCACCTCATCTAAAGTCCCAGGGCCAATTGTTCATTTTATATTGTTTATATTGGGATGGAGGTGTGTTACAGATGGCACCAGACCATTCTCTATCTTCTACTCTAAGGATAAGGGAAGATTAATCCCCACTGAAAAGTTTGTTCAACTCATACAATACATATTTTATTAGCTCAGCATGACAAAACACAAGAAAAATTTGGGGCCACATGTTTTTACCAAAAATCTCATCCACTTTTCGCCTTGTTTAGTAAAGCAGAAAACAATATATTGATCTTAGTACACCAAACTCCACCAGACTACACATTAACCAATCAGATTCCTCCTTTCACTTACTTAGAATGCAGGCAGGACATGAAGTTTGTTTTTTGACTGGTTATCATGGGTCACTGCATTTTGCTTTTACTATATAGAACAGGCCTGCTGGAGACAAAATTCGATCTGGCATACAGTACCTGTGATATAATCATCACTCTGCATTGTATGAACAATTGCAAAGCAGAAATATAAATATATATTTTTAAACATATACTTTTTTTTTACATATAGACATCCTTCTGTTCACAGGAATATACTGTACATGTTTAGTCAATAGATAAGTGTACTTACAGAAAAACATCCTTTCTATCCCATCCAAAAGAAAATTAGAAAAATACTACGTCTTTTTGCTTGGTCTGGAATTGAGGAGTCTGCATGAAAAGTAAACTTACACTTTAAAGACTAACTTCAGCCAAATAAAGTTATTTTGATTTTGAATAGAGTGGGAGCCTCTGTAAAGTCTTGGATCTAACCCTTCCTTACTGTATCCAAACAAAATAAAAAATGTAAAAGTACGTCTGTGCCCAGACTATGGCCATTAGGGCCCTTTCACACTGATATTTTTTTCCTGCATTTTTACCTTGCAAGAAAAATGTTTCCCTTCTTCACACCACTGCGCTACGGGTGCAGTGCATTTTGAAAAGTCCTGCATGCTGCATCTTTCAGGCGGTTTTGAAAGTTGCACCAAAAACGCGGCTCCCCATTAAAAAGAATGGAAAATGCACTAAAAACACACCGTGTTTCGCGTTTTTGGTGCATTTTTAGGTCACATGTCAATTTTTCGCAGGTGCAGGCAACCAAACAACGCACCAGAAATGCATCTGAAACACAGCAAAATTGCGGCAAAAACACATACCCGTTTTTACCACAATTTTGTTCACAGCAGTGTGAAAGGGCCTAAAATGTTCACATATTTACCACAAGCAGTAGCAGGGCTTTAAAATAGGCAATCACAGACCTCTCTAGCTGCTTGCACTGTAAAATAAATAATTATCAAAATCCTCAAATATCACAAAAAGTCTGATTTTACCTGCTGTGTGCTATATTAGAAGGATGGTAGGCTTCCAAGATTTGCTCTCTATAGAATATAGCTAAGATTTTGGTTCCCCTGTTGTGAACTTTGAAGATGAATTTTTCCACAAGAGAGGAATTAGGGCTACTGAAAAGTGCTCATACTGTTTGCTCTTAATTTGTAAATACTTTAGTGTGCATAATCTGGGAATAGGGTTTTACTTTAAGGTAAACTGTCATTAACCTGGACAATTAAAACTGGGCATTTGATAAAATATGCATGAGTTACCTTCTAACATTACATGTAGAAATGATCAGTACATCCAAATACAAAGAACATTCAATGTACATGCAAATCATGACCTTTTCCTGAAAAAAAGTAGCCTTTTTCGTGTCCCCCTTCACCTCCCAAGTGTGTCCTTTGGTAAGTGAAGCCATTCATTTTTATTAAAGAACAATTCCTAGGCAATTTATTAAAAAAAAAAAAATGTAGACTTGGTCCTTAAGGTCCAATACAGATTGGGGTGGCCCAAACTAAGATTTTGGATCCACTGATCACAATGACATTCAGTGCAGGTAATGCATTTTTGTATCACATGTTTTTGTTTGAACTGTTGAAGTTTCTGACAAATTTACTGTTAGCATATCAAAGCTTTATAAATATACATATCTCTCCTAATTTCTATAACTATATATACTATACTAGACTGCTGCGTTGTATTAGACTGGGCCTTGTTTGAAAGTAGAGAACTGTATTTCCTGCCCCTATCAACCAATGCAAGGTGAAAATAAATTACGTTTTGGATTACCTACTATAGACCAGACCATTTTACCTTGCACACTTTGATTACTTAGACTGTACCTTTAAGCAACTCTATCTAAACAGAACATTTCCAAAAAAAGGTTCAAAAAGGCCTCAAAAAAAGGCTCAGAAATTAGTAAATACCTCTCTCGCACAAATCTTCAGAATCCATCAATTCTGGATGTGTGGGTTCCTGGTCTCAGAGGTTCAATCCACTAGCCCCCACATCACTACTTTGACCTGTAGTGACGTTCTTAGGTCACCATAAGTTTGACACTCCTGAATGTTTTAGGTTCAGAAGTTTGGCTTTGCGGGTGGTAGGATAGCACCATCTTCTATGTAGAGAAACCTCTTTTGGAACTTTTACTTTAGTGACAAAGTTGCTTTAAAATTTGTTCAATTGGCTCTACATTCTAATGAAAAGTCACACTGACGTGTTTACATTTTCTCACTTAGGTGGTTTGTTAGTGGTCGGTCATCCAAAACCATATTTCAGTCTTTGGTAAATGCTGTTTCTTATATATTTAATGGACTCTGTTGAGGTTGTTCCAGGGTTTGCACAACTGCTGTGTCCATTATGAGTTTCTCACTTTCCTGTTGGAATTTTAATTTAATATATCAGAATGCAACAGTAAGAGCTGGTAAGGGTGGTCAGGAACATCTCCAGGGTGGACAGGAACAGTCAGGAATAGCAGAGAGATCTTCCCGCACCCAAGGCCTACAAGAAACATTCTGACTCAGGCTCCATCTATAATAAATTATCAATTTGGGTGCAATTGCCCCTATAAGGGTTATACAACCTGGTTTCTCTGCAGTGTGCTTAAGTCACTTTGCTGTCAACTTCATTAGGCACCAGTAAAAAGGAGCTGGACTGATGTAGCAAGAAGGGACCACTACTTTCGTAAAAGTCATGTAAACTCCAAATTGATTTATAACTCTTGGTTTGTACAACACCACCTTGACCAGACTAAATAGTTGCTTTTCTAACACCCATTTTTTTGTGCTGTAGGTCTAAATGTTATTTGTTGTTGAGGGCAACTAAGACAGTCCTTATTTCAGACCATATGGTAGGTTTAGCCTTTGTTTCCTTATAATAAACAGATTATAGGTGAAAGTGCTGTCGGTCAATTACACTATCCATCACAAAACACTTTCAGAGTAAGCCATGGGGAGCCTTTGAAATCATTGCATCAAATAAATACTGTAAGTCACATGTTATAGCAACGATGTCACTACTGATAAAAAAAAAATATATATATAACATACACATATTTACGTCACTGAAAATATATTCACGTGTAATAAATGTGTTTAAAACATGGGCAGATTGATCTTTTTCATTGGATATATGGGAAGTCAACAATTCCCCATCCAATCAATTTTAGGTGTTGAACAACTATATCAACTATCCTGTACATGATCTGTTTGTTTGGTTTGCTAGCATTTGTCTATATTCTTAGGAACATATGCATGGCAAAATATATAAAAAAATCAGGATATTCGCACCTCTGTCATACAAGAAGACAAGTTTTAAAATGCACATGGACACTTTAAAAAGAATCAGTGACAGACTTCTGTAAGAATCTCAACTACTATTATAGTAATTAGAATCTGAATATTTGTGGCTGATTCTCTTTAAGGAAAACTCCACCTACCGGTGAGTATGACATGGTTTGGGGTTTGTACTCACCAGCCCAATTTGTTCCCCAATCCAATGTAACCAGTCAGTGATAATGAAAACTCATTTGAAGTATCAAACAGGACTTGCATGGATAGAATAGGATTTGGGGCATATTCTACCCAGTCACACCCCCCCCCCCCCTCAAAAAAGGAAAATACATATCAAGCGGTGTTCTGCTGTAGTACATAGATACACTTAGTTGCATTTATACAATATCTACTGTATGCAAAACTTAATACACTTTATGTACAGAATTACACTCTCTGTGTAAGAACTCATGGGTCAGTCTATATACATGTATTTGTACAAATATTTCTATACATATGGTCATTCCAAAAGGACATTATATGGTCAAAAGTTTGTGGACACCTGACCGTCACACCTACTATTTTGCCAAAACTATGTTGACGTTCAGATGTTTCCATTGGAGAGTGGAGATGAGCGCACCTATGAAAAGTTTGGTCAGTTATGGTTCAGTCAAACATTTTAAACATTCACAAGCATCTAAAATTTTGAATTTCTGATGCACAAGTCCCACTGAAGTCAATGGAAAAAGCATCAAATGATACAAAATTGTCTTGGAAAGATCTTGGCAATCGTGTGGATGAGATGCCCGGGCCACAAAACAGCCTGAGCCACATCTACAAGGCATACTAAATAGAAGGGTGGGACTTGGTGGCACTGGAAGTCAAGTTAAGGGTGCCCAGACAACAGCAGGAGCAGATAAAAGGCAGAACTTGACTCAAAGCAGCCTTTATTCCCTTTGCCAATCCAAACCAACAAAAATGACATTGAAATTTGGATTCAGTTTTGGCCATGAAAATCCATGAAGTTTAAACCGTAATTAACAACATTTGAAATTCAGGTCAGCTCTAGAGAAGGGTACTGTTAATGCTACAGCATAGAAGAACATTTTAGATAATTGTGAGATTGCAACCTTGTGGCAAAGTGGTTCTAAAGTCTAAACATTTTTTTAACTTAATGCAATCCTTACATAAGGTAAAAAATGTTTAGGCATCAGCATCACCCCTCACCCACCTTTTAATTATCTGAGCCCTCATTCGATCCAGCCCTGTGCACATCTGCAGCTCTTCTCTCCCCTCACTTCTGGGTCTCACTGGCTTTGCTGGGGCATTGGGAGCCATTGGCTCCCAGTGCTGTCACTCAAAGCCAGCGAGGAGGGAGCGGGGGGTGGGGCTTATTTTCACTGTCTGTGTCAATAGATGCAGTAGCAGGGCTCGGCGCTGGACAGAGGAGAAGCACCAGGAGCGCCAGCGGGGGACACAAGAAGAGGAGTTTCACAACCTCTCTGTGCAACTTTATTCCAAGTATTAACATATTTCTTATTTTTTTAATTTTGTTTTCACTTACAGGAAGGCCCTTTTCTGTTTCAGCACCCCTGGACAAAGTCAGCTCTATAAAGATGGTTGGACAAGTTTGGTGTGGAGGAACCCAAGTGTCCTGCAAAGAGCCATGATCCTAACCCTACTGAACACCTAATGAAAGGGAATGCCAATTTTGAGCAACATCAAATTTCTTTATGAGTGAATGGGAACACATTTACACAGAAAAACCCCATAATCATGTGGAAAGCCTTCCCATAAGAGTGGAGGCTAACCAATGCCACAAAACAGGAAGGGTGTCAATTTCATATTAATGCCCATGGTTGTGGAATGGTATGTCCAACAAGCTCATATAGTTGTGATGGTCAGGTATCCACAAACTCTTGGTCATATAGTATATATATATGTACACTTTGCTCTGCGTATAACACAGATACAGGACTTTATAGAAGCTGCAGTCATGACAGCCGACAGCATCGTAAGATTTTACTGGCTTCTTCCTCTTCTTCTTCAGATGTAGCTTTTAGCCGTAAAATTGGGGGATCCCCACTAGTGGGTGTATAGTACACAGGCGTACCATTGGAACACCATGGGGGTGTGCCAGGATCACTAGCGTAGTCTACATTGCCGGACCCAAGCAACTCACTCGTACTCCTTGCCAGGTACCTGCTCTGCTTTGCTACCATCCTCTGCCGCTTCAGCTCAGAAAGTGTAATTGGGGCCTGGTCCAAGATGCTGCTCCACACAGGGCTTTGTGTATACGAGGACAGGGAGTAGTTGGAGCTGCCATTGGAAAGGGGGGTAGGAACTGGTGAGTCAGAAATGGTTTGAGAACAATAAAAAGGAGGGACTGGAGAGCAGTACCCATTATGGTACTGGGCTTCTGAAAAGTTATCGTGACTTCCTCGGACTGGGTCAGGATCCAAGGGTTTACTCTGTAAAGACAAACATAAAAAACACTATTATACTGCTGTGACTAAATAGATTACCATCGTACTTCTTCCCATGCATCAATTACTTCTCTAGATACTATATGAAATGGTCTTAAGGAGTTTTATATACAATAGACCATTCTTCTTTTCTGCTGGAAAATGCTTGTTTTAGAACTGCAGGAAAGCAGCTAAAAACTCAATTGAATAACATATATAGGAACTTTAATGGGGGAGGAATCGTAATCCAGTCTAGCCTGATTTGAAATCCATACAACCCTGTTGGACAACAAAGCTGGCCCCCTGACCTCCACTGAGATAGTGGCATAGCTTGGTCAAGAGCACACCTCTATTAGCTGACTGAGCAATGAAGGAGTGGCAGTAAAGGTGTGTCACCCACTCTGTCCACCATTAAAAAATTATTAGAAATCATTTTTTTTTTTTAATGTCACTAGTCAGTGACCCTGAACACCAATATGTGTCACACCAATATGTGTCTGCATTGGTGACAGTATGTAAAAAAAATAAAAATTGTGAAAACATTTTTTTTTTAATTTCTTCATTTTCCCAAAAATAGTGACAAAAAAATTACAACTTCAAAAAACTTGCCATGCCTCTTACTGAATACCTTGGACTGTCTGCTTTCCAAAAAGGGTTATTTGGGGGATATTTGTACTGTTCTGGCAATTTCGGGCCTCAATAAAGAGAGACCAGCAGTACACGGGATTAATCGATTTTCACATATACACATATATACGGTATATATATATATATATATATATATATATATATATATATATATATATATATATATAGATATATATATATATATACATACACTAGGGATCGACCAATATAATTTTTTCATTGCCGATGCCGATATTTTGGTCATTGCGTATCGGTATTTTCGTACATTTAAAAAAATAAATTATTTTTTTATTTTTTTACTTGACAGGTACTCTTGTGGAGGGATCTGGGGGTCTAAAAGACCCCAAACCCCTCCTCTGCACTTAAAAGCATTCAAAACGCCAAGTTTGGCTGTTTTGAATGCTGTCATTTTTTTAATCTGGCGCCGAGTGCCCGGAAGTGATGTCATGACATCACTTCCATTTTTTACATGGAGACCTCATCAGAGCCGAATACGGCTTTGATCGGGTCTTCGGTGGCCATGCAGGCTGGTTGCCCGGGTCTCCCATTCCACCGGGCGGCTTCTCAGCTGCATCGGTCGTCATTACAAGACAGTCATCCTTCGGCTATGGAAGTAAGTACCGGGGTGATGCCTCTAGCTACAGGCATCACTCTGGTACAAGCAGTTTCCAAAATATCGGTAATATCGGCCACCGTATTCGATATATCGGGGAAAGTGCATATCGGCCCTCAAAATATATCGGCTTTGCCGATAATCGGTCGATCCCTAACATACACCATAGTTTGTGGGCTCTATAACTCACAGATTTGGGGTATTTTCACCAAAGAAATGTAGCAGTATACATTTTTGCCTGAATTTATGAAGAACAATTGATTATTTGCAAAATGTTATAACAAATTTTTTTTTTTAAATCAGACTTTTTTCTAACAATGAATGTAAAAAACCCAGTGGTGATTAAATACCACCAAGCTCCATTTGTGTGTTAAAAAATGATAAAAATTTAATGTGGGTACAGTGTTGCATGACCACACAATTGACGTTCAAAGTATAACAGCGCTGAAAGTTGAAAATTTGGCCTGAGCAGGAAGGGGGTGAAAGTGCCCTGTATTGAAGTGGTTAAATGCACCCCAGATCCCCGTTCTGTGTGGTTTACGGACAATCGTCAGGGGCTGGAGGATATGCAGATCGGCTTGCAGGCAGAAGTGAAGGATCGTGGTGATCATGCGCGGAGCTGCCACCCTGTAGCAGCTAGTGTTTAATTCCACTGGATGATTTTCTACTGGAAAAACAAATGCAGCAAGCAGTATTGTACCCTCTGAGTCCATGATAGAAGCCATTTGTCGTTACTCTGCGGTGTAATCTTAGAAGATCCATGGTTTGCCTTTAACTACTTGTACATAACATAAATGTGTTATGTACAAGTGACATTCAGCAAATATTCACTGTAGGTGAATCTTCATGGGGCATGTGTTTTAAGTTATAGCCAATAATTTTACCATCAGTAAATGTATGTCTCATTCACTGCTTTATAAATATGATACCTTCACAGGAAGAAGGGGACCTACCTATGGTATATCTCTGTGTTGCAAGAAGAGTTTCCTTAATCATCACTAGAGGGAGCTGTTTCCCTCTATTCTGGGAATGGCTTTGACACTTTTGGACACACATTGGGGTGAACAACACTGAAGTTACACTATTACATTAGTTGTAGAAATGTGTCTGTTCATTAAATGATAAAAATGCAAAAATAAAAACGTTGTGGTTAAAAAAAAGTGTGTGTGTTAGATATGGAGGGATGGATAATATAGATAATAATAATTAATATTATTAAGGGAGACAGTACAGTTACAATACAATTTAACACAAAAGCGTTAGACATTAATTAAGTGTGTTGAGTTATTTTGGGGGGACAGCAAATTTACACTGTTATACAAGCTGTACACTCACTATTTTACATTGTAGCAAAGTGTCATTTCTTCAGTGTTGTCACATGAAAAGATATAATAAAATAAATAATAAAATATATACAAAAATGTGAGGGGTGTACTCACTTTTGTCAGATATATATATATATATATATATATATATACTGTATATAGGTATATATATATATGAGGGATCGACCGATTTTCGGCAAGGCCGATATATCGGGGGGCCGATCTGCACTTTCCCCGATATATCGGAATCGGCCACCAAGGTGACCGATATTGCTGGAATTTCGGGAAAGTGCTTGTACCGGAGTGATACCTGCAGCTAGAGGCATCACCGTGGTACCGGCGTCCATAGCCGACGGTCGGCTGTCTTGTAATGTCAACCGATGTGGCTTAGAAGCTGTCATTACAAGGAGCGGGAGGGGACATCCCCCCGCCCTCCCGTCGCCTTCCGCAGCTCGCCCAAGTCTCCCGTCCCACCGGGAGACCCGGGTAACCATCCTGCATGGCTGCCGAAAGACCCAATCAAAGCCGCATTCGCCTCTGATCGGGTCTCCATGTAAAACCTGGAAGTGATATCATGACATCACTTCCGGATACTAGGCGCCAAATTAAAAAAAATGACTGCATTCAAAACAGACAAACTTGGCGTTTTGAATGCTTTTAAGTGCAGAGGAGGGGTTTGGGGTCTTTTAGACCCACAGATCCCTCCACAAGAGTACCTGTCAAGTGCTAAAAATAATTTTTTTTGTTTTTAAATGTACAAAATATCGGCCAATATCCGCCGATACCGATATGCAATGGCCAAAATATCGGTATCGGCAATGAAAAACCGATATTGATCGATCACTAATATACTGTATACATATATATATATATATATATATATATATATATATATATATATTTATATAAATATGTGTATGTATATATATATATATATATATATATATACAGTATATACAGTATATATATATATATATATATATATATATATATATATATATATATCATGCTGGTAGGTTAATTGGCTCTTGTCTAAAATGGCCCGGAAATGTGTATTTATGAATGTGGGTTAGGGACTTTAGATTGTAAGCTCCTTGAAAGCAGGGACTGATGTGAATGTACAATATATGTAAAGCGCTGCATAAATTGTTGGCGCTATATAAGTACCTGAAATAAATAATAAAAAAAAAATGTTGATTATTATTATTATTATAATACAGGATTTATATAGCGCCAAACAGTTTGCGCAGCGCTTTACAATGTGAGGGAAGACAATAGAGTTACAGTACAATTCAATACAGGAGGAATCAGAGGGCCCTGCTCGTTAGAGCTATATAAGTACCTGAAATAAATAATAAAAAAAAAAAATGTCGATATAATATATAAAAGTACAATGGTGCTACTGAGTTTCTATACATTGCTTACTGATCCCACATAAGATGACACAGCTGCCATTTGTCACACAGCAGTGTGCTAATAGTGACTGTACATGTGATGATGTCATCACCCCGTGTATTGTACACTCAGTTCTATGCTGAAGTCCCCACACAGGGGGCGCCAGCAGAATACCCAGACACCTGATTACTCAGCCAGACCAATATCTCTCCACATAATGAGATCTTCAGATGTAATTGTCAGAGCTGCTCTAACTGTTCCAGATCTACACCCCCACACACTATTATGCTAGCTTGAGTTTCCCACTTATGATTAAACCTACACTGTGCTTTTTATCATGACTCAGGGTGGACTTACATGGTCCTGGAGTTGTATGTGATGCACCTGATTCAGGCCTACTTATGATAAACAACAGCTACACTTTTTCTATAAAATCCCCCTGCACCCATCCCTAGCTCCAGGGTCAGGACGAGGGGTGGGCAGGAGGGACAGTTGCCCTGGGCGCAATGGTTTATTGTAGGGAAGGGGTAATGGTTTATTGTAGGGAAGGGGTGGTTCAATGCCGGGGCAAGGTCATCTAGAGCCCAGGGTGAACATGCCATACTGCGCCCCCCTCCCCCCCCCTTTCCCCTAAAATGTATGAACATTATGTGTCAAAAAAAATCCCCCACAAAAACACTGAGCACTAATCTGCATGCTTACCCCCTAAGGATAAATTCCCTCTCCTCTCAGTACAAATACACTCCCCTGATGAAATAGCCCTGCTCAGCACTAATCTTTACCCCCCCCCCCATTCCTCAAATGCCCCCAGTTCCAATGGCCCTACCTCAAAAAAAAAAAAATGCACCCCCTCCCAGCACAAATCCTCTACACCTAAAATTTCCCCTTCAAGTACACATCATCTCCCCTCCACTTCAACTCCCCCCTCCCAGCACAAAGTCGTTCCTCCTATCACAAATCTTCTTCCCTCATCCCCCATCCCAACACAAATCCCCCTAAATCACCAGTCTTAGCACTCTAGTCCTAACATTCCCCTCCTAGAACAATACTTACCCCCGCCACCCCCCACAAATGCCCCCTTCCAACACAAATCCTCCCCCCCCCATCTCCATGTGGTGCCCCCCCCTGCTTCACATGATATCACAGTGCCCAGGGCAGCTTCCCCTCTTGCCCACCCCTTGTCCCGGCCCTGGGTGGCTGTCTTCTGTTACAGGGCTGACAGGAGAAGTGACACTGGCAGTGATTTTAACAAGTGAGTGACTGCTGGGGGTAGTATCCAAGCTTGTACATCAGAAACAGGGGAGGGGGGGGGGAAACGACACAGTTTGGCGTCTTTGCCCTGGGGCTAGATGACCTTGTCCTAGCACTGCCTAGCTCCTATGTGAACACCCATGCGATCCGATTCCTGCACCATTTGGCAGTTTGCACTGCGATCTGCAAACCAATCCGGGGGTGTCATTAACTTTGTATTTACACCCACAGTGGTTCACATAGGGCAGTGGTATCGCACTGGTTCCCACATCGCAATAGTGTGAACCCAGCCTAAGTATGCTGTTTCTTCCAGACCTGTGCAGTAACCCAGTGGGAAACTTTGCCTCCGTAGAGAAGCTTCCTGTAATAAAGACCAGTCACTGCTGCTCTCTCTCCTAGTGCAGAGTGACTGGTCTTGTCTCCGCCCCCTCCTGTAGTCAGTAGAGCTGCTGAGTCCCTACCCCAGCTCTGCTCCCTGCACAGACTATATACAGCACAGTGATGATGTCACTGCTACAATATCTGGATTTGGAAAGGCATATGGTGCACACAAAATGGATTTATATCCTTTGTGGCTGCTGAGGAATGTATTTGGATCAATGTTTTTCTTCCAGCAGTTCACCCTTAAGGCTCCATTCACACCTGAGAGTATAATTTTTAGGCGTTTGGGCGTTTTTCAGGCGTTTTTTGGGCATTTTTTGCAGGTGTTTGGAGGCAGGCATTGACATCTAAGGTCCCTTTCACACTTGCGGACCGTTCAGACGTCAGTTTTTTAGGTGGATCTGAACGGATGTCCCATGCATCCCTATGGGGCATCAGATGTCAGCGGAGACATGTCCGTGACATCCGGTCCGATCCGTCAAATCTGGACGGATGGAAACACTATTTTCCATCTGTCCAGCCAATCGGATCGGATGAGAACGGACAGGCAGTCTGTTCCCATCCGATTCCCCCATAGAGAACAGAGGGACCTGACAGCTCCGTCTCCACACACAGCATGGAGACAGAACTGCCATCCTCCTGCTCAGCGGGGATTGGCGGATCGATCCCCCGCTGAGAAAAACTGACTCCCTGTGTGAAAGGGGCCTTACAAAAACGTTTGTAATCTGCCAAAAAAAGGAGCTCATGTACCTTTTTGAGCTTCAGGTGACAAAACGCTCAGATGTGAACAGGGGCCATTGAAATGAATGGGATATTGTTTGTTGAACGTTTTGAGACTTGAAAGATGAGCGTTTTACGAGCTGAAAAACGCTCAGGTGTGAACAGGGCATAAAGAAGTTGTAAAGGCAGAAGGTTTTTTTTATCTTAACCACTTAAGCCCCGGAAGATTTTACCCCCTTCCTGACCAGGGCCTATTTTGCGATTCGGCACTGCGTGACTTTAACGGACAATTGCCCGTGGCACTGCATCTCCTGTACCATGCCTGTACCATCTGTGCCATATCTGTGCCATGCCTGTACCATCTCCTGTGCCATGCCTGTACCATCTCCTGTACCATGCCCAAAGCCCTGCATCTCCTGTACCATGCCCACAGCCCTGCATCTCCTGTACCATGCCCGCAGCCCCTGTTTTGGGTCTCGTGGTAATCCAGTTGGGTCCAGTAGCTGCTACATTTCCCACCCTAGGCTTATACTCGAGTCAATAAGTTTTCCCATTTTTTTGTGGTAAAATTAGGTGCCTCGGCTTATATTCGGGTCGGCTTATACTCAAGTATATACGGTATTACAGAGGGGATCTTTCTACTTAAAGGGGCAGCTGCACTGAATTAGAAATTGTGGTATTATGATTCTTTAACCACTTTACCTCCACTCACATGGAGGCTACTGCGGCACTTTGCCACGATCCCGTCCAGCGACGTAGACCTACGTCGCTGGACTCCTCCCCCTGTAGGCGGCGCTTACGCGCCGCCGGAGGCGCGCTCCCGCTGTTTTCATTCACAGCGGGAGTCGGGCCAGGGGAGGAGCAGCGGCGATCGCCGCTGCTCTTACCCGATCGTCAGGGATCGAGTCTGGAGATCCGCCCGCTTGTGTAAACACAGCGGGCGGATCTCCATAGTGACAGGGAGTGACAGATCGGAGTGTTCAGCATAGCTGGACATCCGATCTGTCCCTGTCTCACAAAGTCACCTCCCCCCCACACGTCAGTAAGCACCAGGCATACATTAACCCCTCCCTCTCCAATAAAATTAACCTCTTCACTGCGAGTGTCATTTTTACAGTAACAGTGCATATATATAGCACTGATTACTGCAGTAATGTCACTGGTACCCCCAAAAGTGTCAAAAATGTCAGTCAAGGGTCCGATCTGTCCGCCGCAATGTCGCAGTCCGGCAAAAAAAATCGCAGATCGCCGCCATTACACGTTAAAAAAAAACACCAAAAATGACAGAAATCTTTCCCGTAGTTAGTAAACGCAATAACTTTTGCGCAAACCAATCAAAATACGCTTATCTTGGTTTTTTTTACCAAACATAGGTAGCGGAAAACAAATTGGCCAAAAATTTTAAAAAAATTTGATTTTTACATTTTTTTGGGGGGGAATTTCATATAAAAAAATGTGAAAAATATTGTTATTTTTTCAAAATAAACGCTCTTTTTTTGTTTATAGCGCAAAAAGTAAAAATCACATAGGTGATCAAATACCACCAAAAGAAAGCTCTGTTTGTGGGAAAAAAAGGACGTAAATTTCGTTTGGGTACGGCGTCGCACGACCGCGCAATTGTCAGTTAAAGTCGCACAGCGCCGAATCGCAAAAAGTGGCCTGGACGGAAGACAGCAAAATCCTCCGGTGGTAAAGTGGTTAAGACTACATTTTACTTTCTGACAATTTATTCCCATTGTATTTGGATTTAAATTTAGCACATTAGGTAAGGCGTGATATAATCTGCCAAATACCACCGTATTTTATTTAACCTGTAGGGGTTAACTAGGGTTTAAAAACAAGCACGTGCTTAATCAGCACCCTTTCATTCTCTTTAATTTTGGCATGTAACTGTGACTGTAACCGATCTGCAGGAAGTCACATTTAGGGCACAAGCACACGGTCAATTTTGTACTAGCTTAATCAGGTTACTAAAACCACTAGCAATTATTTACTAAAAGTAGTAATCAGGGACTACACAAATAGAGCCAATGGATCATTATGGTTTTAGCTATAAAAACAATGTAGTAGTGATTAATCGTACACTGTTGGACCAGTGTGTGAGTAAAGAAAAATTTCAGGCATGCTAAGTTTCTATTTTTTGGAGCCAAAGCAACTATATATATATATACCATATCCAGGGCCCCCGATAAGGCAGTACAACCAGTCCTGCTGTACTGGGCTCAGGCCGCATCATCTAAAAAGGGGGTCCCAGGGCAGCTTTATTGTTAATTTCTGCCAAAAAAATAAATGGATTTTACTAGTCCACACCTCACTCCTACATGCTTACCAGGGCTTAACCACTTTAGACTCGGAGGATTTGGCTGCTCAAAGACCAGGCCCTATTTTGCGATTCGGCACTGTGTGAATTTAATGGACAATTGCGCGGTCGTGCAATGCTATACCCAAACGAAATTGACGTCCTTTTTTTTCCCCACAAACAGAGCTTTCTTTTGGTGGTATTTGATCACCTGTGTGATTTTTTTTTTTTGCTCTATAAACAAAAAAAGAGCGACAATTTTGAAAAAATAACAATATTTCTCACTTTTTTTTATATGAAATTCTCAAAAAAAAAAAAAATTAAAAATCTAAATTTTTTAACGTTTTAGGCCAATTTGTTTTCTGCTACATATTTTTGGTAAAAAAAAAATCGCAATAAGTATATTTTATTTGGTTTGCGCAAAAGTTATTGCGTTTACTAACTAAGGGAAAGAGTTATGTCATTTTTATTGTTTTTTTTTAAACTAGTACTGGCGGCGATCTGCGATTTTTTTTTTTTTGCGTCGGACAGTTTGGACCCCTGACTGACATTTTTGACACTTTTGGGGGTACCAGTGACATTACTACAGTAATCAGTGCTATAAATATGCACTGTTACTGTCAAAATGACACTGGCAGGGAAGGGGTTAACTTTATTGGTGATCAAGGGGTTAAATGTGACCCTAGGGGCGTAATTCTAACTGTCAGGGGGCGTGGCTTGTTAGATCATTACAGAGACATGCGATCCTATATAGCAGGATCACATAGCCTCTGTGATCACTTCAGGGAGAATGACAGACGGCTGTGTTTACATCAGCCGTCTGTCTTTCTCCCTCTGCTACGGGAGATCGCAAGTGACCGGTGGCCATCGAAGCCGCTGGTCACTCGCGCTAGCTCCCCAGGGAACGAGCGGGGGCGGGAGCGCGCCGCCGACGGCGCGTGCTCACCCCCCACAGGCGGCTGAGCGAGTGACGCACGCATACGTCACTTTGCCCAGTAGCGGCAGAGTGCCGCAGTATATGTACAAGTGGTTAAATTACATTTCCCTGGGCCCCATCAGGAGGTGGGAGCAGAGGAGGGACTTTTTTCAATTTTTGAGGTGTAGGCAGATGATGTCAGCGCTGCTGTTCCACTGCACCCCAGGGGGGGGGGGCAGGTGTAGGCGAGGTTGGGAGGCCCGATCAGGAGGGCTGTATGGGGCCCCAAGATTTCTAACAGCGGCACTGACCATACCTGTCCAATGCCCCTAGAACTGGGGCGCTCAACCTGTGGCCCACGGAGCCCTCTGATAAGGCCCTTGGCTCCAAACCAGGGAAGCGCATGCTCGGGGTTGGCAACCCATTCATCGAGATCTGGGCTTGCTGACCCGCCTTCCCAGAGCATCAGAGTGCATAGAGTCGGCATCGAAGGAAGCAGACAGCCACAGAGAGAGCATAAGCTGATACTTCCCCTGAAGCGCCGGCTCCTGTCCCAGGCAGAGTGATACCAAGTGCACTTCGCCTAGGACCTTTCTAGCAGCCTAGTGATGACAACAAAAGCTGGAAGAAGAAAAGGTTGGTGTCTTAAACAACACATACACTGAGCTTTTGCAATGGGCATATTAGCACCTATAAAAGGGTTAGCAACTATTAGGCTACTTTCACACTGATCTGCAGGTGTA
Organism: Pelophylax lessonae; assembly: GCF_965119305.1. NCBI lineage: Eukaryota > Metazoa > Chordata > Amphibia > Anura > Ranidae > Pelophylax > Pelophylax lessonae. Next base: position 41,518,033 of record NC_138778.1, on the reverse strand, counting down.
GCACAGTGCACCTGCGGGTTTCCTACAGGTTAGCTGCACTGAGACATAGACTTCTATTATATCCTGCAGGTTTGGTGCCCTTTCTGAAAGCACCCAAAAAACTCCTAGTTTTGGCGCACTTTCAAAAATTGCAACACTCCCACAAGATATAATAGAAGTCTATGGCAAAGTGCAGCTAACCCCCCCAGGAAAGCTGCAGGTGCACTGTGCTACACCTGTGGTGTTGGTAAACGGCAGTGCACCAGTGTGAAAGCAGCCTATAGGCGACTCAGGATAGTAAGGGCTCAATTACATTTGCGGTTTGGGGGTAGTAAACCCCATAGTTGAGATGTGTTTATACCACACATCCTTAACCATTGGTGTAGTGTCAGGGTTTGCAATGGCAACCCCACCCCATGCTCCAGGGGGCCCTTATGGCCTCCTTGTCACATTCTGTTTACACTTAGGCTCCGTTCACATGTCAGCGTATGGATCGCGGGCAGAACCGCCGCGGTTCTGCCCACGATCCGGAGATTATTGCAAATCGCGGGACGCCTGTGCGTTGCCCGTTGATTTGCAATAGCCCCCCAAACGCTGAGCGATGTTGCTGCGATTTCCGCCTGCCGAATCACGGTAACATCGCGCAAAAAAAAATCGCGGGACGCATTACGCCCAAAGAAGTACAAGAGCTTCTTTGGAGCGTATTGCATCCCGCGATTTTTTTGCGCGATGTTACCGCGATTCGGCAGGCGGAAATCGCGGCAACATCGCTCAGCGTTTGGGGGGCTATTGCAAATCAACGGGCAACGCACAGGCGTCCCGCGATTTGCAATAATCTCCAGATCGCGGGCGGAACCGCGACGGTTCTGCCCGCGATCCATACGCTGACATGTGAACGGAGCCTGAGACAGGATGGGTAGCGGGAGTGGTATATACAGGAACCGATCCTCTCAATTTTCCTCCTGCAACCACTGAAAGCTGGATTCTCCTCCTCTCCCTCCCGCCAACATTTAGTGGCTACAGAAGGAAAATGTTTATTAAAGTAGTTCTAGAGCCTAAACATTTTTTAACTTGAAGTGATTGTTAAGCCACTTTGTAAACTACACACAATCCCCTCCGTTAGAAAGCATCTTATGCTGCAGTGAATGTTCTTTGTAAAAAAGATTCCAATTTCTTCCTGATTTCAGAACGCTCACGTGACTCCTCTCTGCTCCCTCTCCCGATCTGACAGCTAGGGCTGGGGGGGGCGAGAATCCTTCATTGCTATGGGAGGAGGGGAGGAGAGGAGAAGAGAGCCAAGACGTTAGCCAGGAAGGAGGGGAGCAGTGAGGGGTCACGTGAGCGCAGAGTGATGCTCTGAAATCAGGTAGTAATGGGCATATTTTTTTAGAAAAAACATACACTGCAGCATAGGACGCTTTCTAACAGAGGAAATTGTGTGTATTTTCTACAGGTATTTCAGCAGCAGGAGTGGGGTGGGGGGGGGGGGGGGTTCTCAGTGGTAAGAGTTGACAGGCAGGGAGGGAGGGGGGGGGAGGACGGGGGAGAGGAGGACAGAAGAGAGAGCGGATGAGGGAGGCATGTAAACTGACCACAGTGTCAGGGCTAAGCAGCCATGATAAACCGTAATCAGTTTACAGAGGGGAGGGCATAGCCAGGCCGGATCAGCCAGGTTTCTTTGCACAGAGCAGGTAAGTATAGAGATGTTTTTAATTTTTTCCTTTACAATCGCTTCAAAATTCAAAATAAAAAAGTTCTAAATTCTGAACCATTTTATTTGATTGTGGCCCGCGAGCAGTTACCAAATCACTTAAGTGGCCCTCGCTTCTCAAAACGATGAGCACCTCTGACCTAGAAGCTGAAAATCACTGAAGTGATCTCCACTTGCTTCCGGGTCCTGCATAGAGCCACCGGCCTGACGCACTGTGAACACAGGAGGTTGGCCGCTCAGCACAGGACCCAGCAGCAAGTGGAGATCACTGGAGTGGGTGGGATCGTGATGTCATCACAGTGGGCGGGACATTGGCAGGACTATGCAGAGGCATTGATTGTGATAGGCGTTTGCTGTGATAAACAAAGATGCCAATGTTTTTCCTGTCTTAGACCCCGTTCACACAGCGGCGACCCAACTTGCTGGGGCGACCTGTGAAGTCGCGGTGCACAGCGTGCACCGCGACCTCGGCGCGGCATGCACGGACTTCATATAATTGAAGTCAATGCAGGTCGCCCCAAAGTAGTACAGGACCCTTTTTCTAAGTCGGAGCGACTTGTGTTGCTCCTATTAGAACAGGTCCTGTGCTAATCTATGGCAGGCAACCCAGCGCGACTTGTCAGGTGACCAAGTCGCCTGACAAGTCGCGCTAGTGTGAATGGGGACTAAATGCGAGTGTGATTCTTGTGCTGCACTAATACATTTTATATGTTTTCCACTATGAGCAAACTTTTCTGTGGCTATTCAACCCTTGATGATGATGATGATGATGAGTAGCTGAATGCCAACAAAAATGACTGCCAAGGAAAGTTCTTGAGGATATACTAATTTCTTGCGGTCTCTGACCTTTTTTGTTCCTTAAAGCTGAGTTCCAGCCGTTTTTGTGTTTATTAAAAGTCACTGGCTACAAAAAGTGTACTGCTGACTTTTAATAAACACACACTGCCCTGTCCCACGGTCCAGTGCTCTCCCTCTTCTCCCCATGGCACCGGCATCTCTAGTGTGGGCACCCGGCTGTGAAAGCTTGCGGCTTAACAGCCGGGTGCACACTGCCCATAGTTACATAGTTAGTTAGGTTGAAAAAAGACACAAGTCCATCTGGCTCAACCAATAAAAAAACAAAAAAAACATTAAGGAAAGCCCAACCATACAATCCCAGATACACAATCCTATACCCACGCTGTGGGTTCTAAGTGGACGGGCAATCTTCTGGGTCCTGTGGCATGTCCGAGAAGATTTTAGGGAGGGAGGGGGAGAGGAGAACTTCTGCTCGAGCGGCCTAGGTGGCCTGAGCGGAAGTGGGAGCGGGTACCTGTCAAAACTAGGTACCTGCTCCCCCCCCCCCCAAAAAATGACATGCCAAATGTGGCATGTCAGGGGGTCAGGAGGCTTTAAAGCGGTAGTATACTGCTTTTTGCCACTTTTAACTACACGTAAGCCTATAATAAGGCTTACCTGTAGGTACAATTAATATCTCCTAAACCGGCACGGTTTAGGAGACATTTGCACTGCATGCAGCCGCTCACGCGAGCGGCGCATGCGCTCTGAAGGTCCGGCGGACCTTCAGCTTTCCTTGCTGGTTGCTTGCCGGAAAATGACTCCCACGCGCATGCGCGGGAGTGACGTCATCGCGGCTCCGGCCAATCACAGCGCCGGAGCCACCGAACCCGGAAGAGACGCCGAGGGATCATGTCAGCTCCCACAGCGGTGTCCGGGGGTCCATGTCGGGGCTTCGTTCTAAGGTAAGTAATTCATAATGAGCTAGTATGCGATGTATACTAGCTCATTATGCCTTTGTCTTGCAGGGTTTTTTTTTATTATTATTTTTTTTAAGTATACAACCGCTTTAAAGCGGAAGTTCTATTTTTGGGTGGAACTCCGCTTTAGGGCCATCTGAATAAGGCACACCTGAGGATTACAGTGGTGGATGGTATTGCACACTATGGATTGGATTTGCACACTGTAGAAAAGGTGTTTTTAGAAATTAAGTGTAGCATACATAGATTGTCATTATTTGAATTATGGGGAATTAATTTAAATTGCAAATGCGATTTGGATATTACTCATTTATTCACTTCTGTATTTTGGGATATGTGGATTTTGTTGTATGTGAAACACGCACATTTGCAGTATGTTTAATTACATTTAAGTGCTGCGCTATTACTTTAGAGGTAGGTATACTGTACCACTTTATGGAGTGTTGCTTACCCTTTGTATATCGGGGCTACCTTCCTCTTCCTCTTGTGCTCCTTCTGCTTCAGCTGATACAAGACATTGCCACACGACGGCCTCCTTCTCATACTCCCGTCTGTACATATTAGTCCTCTCTGATAAGCTGGCACGCCGCACAACCTTTCTGAGAAACAACCAAATTGTCAGATCACTGGAAGATGTATAAAATCAACAGGAAAGATAAACTATTGTGACAGTCACAGAACAAGACATAGCTAAAATGTCTGTATAAAGAATATTTAAAATGACTGTCCAAATAATGCGTGTTTTATCAGGATAAAATCTGCAGAAAAGATTATTGTGACATAGAACAGAAAAAACATTCACAGTCATTTACAGTATGGAATTCTGAAAAGGATTGTTTAAATATTGTGTCTTTATCATAGGTGTGCACAGCCTATTGCATTAGGGTGTGCACCCAAAAGCTTAAACACATTTGCATGTGTGTGCGCATGTGTAAAGTATATATACTGACGGCGTCAGCAGAGCAATGGAGGGGGTCAGTAGGGCAGAGATTGGTGTCAGTATTTTATAATTTTATTATTTTTTCACAATTTTATTTAGGAGCCTTGTTAGAGGGCTTTGGTGAAATATCAGGGGTCCAAACAGGGGGAATCTGCACCACACAGGGTGCTAGGGTGTGCCCAGGCACACCTGTCACACCTTGTGTGTGTGCCTATGGTCATTATAAACTTAAAGACATTTTCAAGTGAATTGACAAAGGTTGTTAGGTGTTAGGTGAATACACTTTATGTTAGCAGCCATTGGTCTCCATATCCTACTGCCAAGTAATTAATTTGGGTTATTAGGAGTATTTACATATTGGTAAGCGCTGATTAATAACCACCATTTTCAAGTAAATGTCATAAAATAATGTCTCTATGTAATGAAGAAAAAATCCCTCGTGCTGCACATCACTGCAAATCCACTTAAGAGAAGTATGTGGCAGTCTCCAGCCAGGCCCCCCAGCATGTTTCGCCCCTTCCCTCCTGCAGCTTAATCATGGGCGGCATCTACATTTGTACATTGGTTCACATAAAATAATATCAATTACACAAACAACTTTTATAAATGATATTTTTAAAAATATTGTTAATATTAAAACCCTAATTAAATTATAGTAATAACAATAATATAATAAAATCTTTATAACCTATACAGTATACTATATGTACATAAACGTATATAATAAATTAATTAGTCCAACAGAAAAAAAATCCAAACTGAAAAGTGATCCATTCCATGATCATCCATCTTCCTATAAAGTGCTCAGTGCATAAAAGTTCATTAAGTGCTGAAGTGCTTCAGATAAACATGCCATGCAGTGTGCACATCTCTTGTGCCCCTTTGCTAAGGTGACCAGATTTTTAAAATGAAATCCGGGGACATATTTTTTTTTATTTTATTGGTAAATGGCACAGGACTGGCATAATACACAGAGCGCTGGGCACAGGACTACATAATACACAGAGCGCTGGGTACAAGACTGCATAATACACAGAGCGCTGGGCACAGGACTACATAATACACAGAGTGCTGGGTACAAGACTGCATAATACACAGAGCGTTGGGTACAGGACTACATAATACACAGAGCACTGGGCACAGGACTACATAATACACATTTGCCCCCACATCCAAAGCTCACCTCTGCACCCTTCTCTCACAGATTATCTCTGCAGACACCTTTTAGCCCTTCACCCACAATAGCTAAACTCTCCATCTCTTCAACAGCTGCATCAGCTATGACCCCCTGCTCCCCTACTGCCCCCACCTGTATACAAACAGACCCCCCCCCCCCCCATCTACTCATCTCCTGTTCTCTGCCTCTCCTCCAATGAACAGCAGCAGGAGCGGCAGTGAGATCGTCCAGCAGGGGGCATCTGCATCTGAGCCACCAGGCTGTTTCTCAGCCAGCATGGGATTCCCAGTCTACATTAATCCATCTCTGAATCCAGGGACAAAACCGGGGACAGACTTGGACTGGGGACAGTGTCCTCAATCCGGGGACTGTCCCCAGAAACTGGGGACGTCTGGTCACCCTACCCTCCGCACCAGAGAAAATGGATCCTCAGATTTTCAGTTGGGGGTCAGACTTGCTTGTATCTGGTGAAGGGGGGGGGTTTACCACAGGTCTTCTCTTTCTTTGTATGCCTCCAACACGCTGGTTCTATTTTTAGCTAACACTATACTTGATTTTTCTCCAGGCTCAATAGAAGGAGAGAGTTCTCAAAGTGTAGCATTTCAAATTTAAAACGCAAAATTCTAATTACATTTACAAAGTATCCAGTCAAACATCGCTTTGCAACGTACCATGGCTCTTCTGGTGTTCAGCATGCATTCCACTGGTAGAGGAAGTGACGTAATTGGTTAGGGAACTGGCAATTGCTTTGACGCGTTTCGCCCCTCCCACTGGGTGTTATTAAAGACATCGAAAAACATGTCTTTGATAAGGCCCTGTGGAAGGAGTGAAACGCGTGGAGGCATTTTCCGATTCCCTAACCATTTATATCACTTCCTCCACCTGTTGAACGTACGCCGAGCATGCGGCAAACCCCGATGGGCCCTGGTACATTGCAAAGCGATGTTGGACTGGATACTCTGTAAGTGTCATTTTCATTTTGCGTTTTCAATAAATTTGAAATACTACACTATGAGAACTTTATCCTGTTGAGCCTGGAGAAAAACGAGTATAGCGTTAGCTATATATAGAACCAGTGTGTTGGAGGCATACAAAGAAAGAGAAGACCTGTGGGACCCACCACCAGATACAAGCAAGTCTGACCCCCAGACAGAATAGCTGAGGGTCCATTTTCTCTGGTGGGGGGGGGGGTTAAGAGGGGTGTGAGCCACACTTTACGGCATGTTTATCTGGAGCACTTTATTAATGATCTATTGAGCACCGAGCACTTTATAGGAAGATGGATGATAAAGGAATGGATCACTTTTAAGTTTTGAATTTTTCTGTTGGACTGATTCATTTATTATATACACCGATCAGCCATAATATTATGACCACCCACCTAATATTAGGTATGGCCCTCTTTTGATAAAACAGCCCTGACCCATTGAGGCATGGGCACCAAACTAACATCCACATGAATGGCAGGACCCACGGTTTCCCAGCAGAACATTGCCCAAAGCATCGCACTGCCTCTGCCGACTTGCCTTCTTATTCCTGGGGCCATCTCTTCCCCAGGTAAGTGAGGCACACGCACTCGGCTATCCACATGATGTAAAAGGAAAGGTGACTCATCAGACCAGGCCACCTTCTTCCATTACTCCGTAGTCCAGTTCTGATGTTCATGTGACCATTGTAGAAGCTTTTGACTGTCGACACGGGTCACCACGGGCTTCAAAACACCATACACAACAAACTGCCATGCCCACTTTTTTTTGCTTTTACTGCATTACCTTCATGGACAACATGTTCCCTTGCTGCCTAACATATCCCACCAATTTTAAGATGCCATTGTAACGAGATATTCCTTTTACCTGTCAGTGGTCATAATGGTATGGCTGATGGGTATATATTTATTTTTATTATTTAGCGCCTAATTTTTCTGGTTTATGATGTGGGCTACACTGTAGGTAATATTTTAGATCATTTATAAGTTGTATAGAACTTTTTGAGCAGCAGCTACAGAGGTTTGGATGCACTGAGTTTAATACATAGCGCAAGTATTTGAATTTTGTTATATGTACATAATTGGATGGTTGAGGCAGTGCAGCCTTGCTTAAAAAGTGAGTAAAGACATTATAATTTTTGGACAAACGAAGGTGATTCTGGGTAGTCATTATGTCCTGGAACCCTAAAGCGGACTGTACAGGGATCGAATATCGGCTCATTCCCAGGTGGCTTGTGGCAAACTTTAAACAACACTTTTTATGGTTATCTTTAAGAAATGGCTTTCTTCTTGCCACTCTTCCATAAAGGCCAGATTTGTGCAGTATACGACTGATTGTTGTCCTATGGACAGAGTCTCCCACCTCAGCTGTAGAGGGACAGCCAGGTCTTCGTAGATTTGCAGTGGTCTGATACTCCTTCCATTTCAATATTATCGTTTGCACAGTGCTCCTTGGGATGTTTAAAGCTTGGGAAATCTTTTTGTATCCAAATCCGGCTTTAAACTTCTCCACAACAGTATCTCGGACCTGCCTGGTGTGTTCCTTGTTCTTCATGATGCTCTCTGCGCTTTAAACTGACCTCTGAGACTATCACAGTGCAGGTGCATTTATACGGAGACTTGATTACACACAGGTGGATTCTATTTATCATCATTAGTCATTTAGGTCAACATTGGATCATTTAGAGATCCTCACTGAACTTCTGGAGAGAGTTTGCTGCACTGAAAGTAAAGGGGCTGAATAATTTTGCACGCCCAATTTTTCAGTTTTTTATTTCTTAAAAAAGTTTGAAATATCCAATAAATTTCTTTCCACTTCATGATTGTGTCCCACTTGTTGTTGATTCTACACAAAAAATTACAGTTTTATATCTTTATGTTTGAAGCCTGAAATGTGGCAAAAGGTCGAAAAGTTCAAGGGGGCGGAATACTTTCGCAATGCACTGTAGTTAACCAGCTGTTTCCTATCATAACAGGATATTGGTATATTTGTCTTACAATTCTTGTTAAACACAGTAAATGTAGAAGGGGTCAAAAATAGAAACTCGCGATTTACTGAAACCACTCTGACCTTCAGCTAGTAGACTTGACTTCCTTTGTAGATTGTGCCAGACAATACACTAAACATCTGGCCACAGCCAGGACCTCTTACAGCTTTATAATGAATAAGAAGGATCTCACTGAAGCTCGGGCTTTTCTAATTTAAAAAGAAAATTATTATTACATGATCCCCAGTGCACATAGCCGGACTGAAGTGGTGATGTTAGTGCACTCATTTGGGTGTTGCTTTTATTGAAAGCAGGTACTTTTTGCACAAACCCAATGCAGAAATGTACAAAGGAAGGAAAAATTAGGCATGTCCATGTACCATGTACGGCAAATGAACAGGTTGACTGTTGTGAACTTAGAAGATTAATTTCTCCACAGTGCCTGCAACTACAGAGGTTAGTAATGGCTAGTTTTAATGCTCTTTAGCTGCTTGTTAAGAACATTTAGGGCCGGTTCACACCATGCATGCACATGAATCACACAGGAACATGCTGTGCATTCATGTGCAAGTCACATTTTGAATGGGCTAAAATCGCACTGCATCAAAAGTAGTGCATGCAATACTTTCTAAAATGCACTGCAACCAGATCGCATAGGTAAGAATGTACCATGCGATCCAGTGCAGGCAGGTGTGGGAAAATGCACTGAATTTGCGACCTGTGTTTGGGGTGTCGGTAACTTTGTTTTAACACCCGCTGCAGATCGCAAATGGAGTGCATTTTGCATACGGTGTGAATCATGCAGGAACGCACAGTGCGTTTCTGTGTAATTCATGTGCGGGCATGGTGTGAAACGGCCCTTAAACACCCCGGTTCACACTGATGCAGTGCGGGAAATGCTGCAATCTCTGTGTGTTCCCGCACTGCATTGCGCAAACGCTGTGTTTTGCAATCTGCTGCGGGTGTCAATTCAAAGTTAACGACACCCCAAGATCAGGTTGTTGCCTGAACCGGATCGCATGGTAAAAAAAAAACATGTGATCCGGTTCCAGTGTCCAATGCGGCTCAAAAAAAGAACCTACACTTCTTTGGTGCCATGCGGTGCGATTTGAGCTTATTCAAAATGAATGGGCTCAAATTACACCGCACAGAATTGCATGTGAACTACACAGGAATGCGGTGCAATTCACATGCGGTTCATAGTGTGAACTTAGGCAGCCAGGACACAGGTGCACTTTAATACAGTATATAAGAAAAAACATTTCTGGGAGGAGTAAAGCCTAATGACATAACTGGCAGGTCTCTACTCCTCTCCCTCTATCACAGAGTATTTTCTGCAATGTTATGCAAAAAACACTCCAAAGGGCAGGCTCCCCACCACAATCTGCATTTCATGAATGTCACGTAAAATGTAGGTGCAATGTGAAGTAAATTCTGCGGCGTCCTGCAAAAAAAAAAAAATGGTCTGCACTCTATTTTAAATAGGGTCCTATGCAAGGGAGGACTGGGCCAGGGGGCAGGGGGGCAACTGCCCCCTGGGCTGCTCTGATGCCCCATAAACCGGCTGCACCTCTTCTGCCACAGACATGCTTAAAGGACTCCTGGTGAAGGGAAGAAAAAAGTCCCTGCTGCTGACTTACTGAGTGTGTGATGAAGACAAGGACAGAGCGCAGGCCTCCCCCTCCCAGCATGGATGGTGTAAACTGTGTCTGAGCAAAGGCCGGTTCCATGCCCCACTGGAGACTCTCCTCAAGTTCAACCCCTGACCAAACTTTCTCAGTTCCCACCAACCAGCCCCTGCTGGCCATGTTTGGAACCCGGATTCGGCTGGTGAGTAGAGAGTACCTGGAATGGAGCTTAAGCATGGAATGGGGGTCAGAAGAAGGCCAGGAAGACGGAGAGTGGGAGGGGGGCTGAGTCGCTGCACCATGGGCCTCTGGTTTGTACTTGCCCCCTGGGCCGAAAGTTGCCAGTCAGCCCCTGGTCCTATGTGTACTTTAAACTGACCCACATCCCAGCAATACCTGTGATCCACATTTTAATATATAGACTATTAGGGCACTTTTATATTAACTATCCACGAACTTCCGCTCTGAAATTCACCATATGCAAGCGCAAGGAACCAGTGAGAGTAACAACCGTTTCAAGCAAGTGTGCTGACTTGGAGACGAATATAGCCAATTGTATATTAAAAATTAAATTATTTTTCATTACAAGCCTTCAACTGTGGCATTGGAGAGCTGTACGGGCTGCTGAGCCAACAGATTCCCTAGTAAAAAAATATTGCCTGAGAATTTAAATGTATAGTTGGCACTATGTTTCTTACTGACCCGTGGCTTCCAGTGCTGGAGCTCCTGCGGCTCAGAGAGGACTTGTTCTTCTGCTGAGACTTCATAATGAGGTCATGCTTGTGCTTCAGCTCCAGCAGCAAAGAGCGCAGCTCTTCATCTTCACACAGATCTAGGGAGAGAGGAATATAAATCAGGAATGGGAATTCAAGGTAAATCTCTCCAATGGGCAAAAAAAAAAAACATTTTTTGTTGAGCACTACTAAGAATGTTTTAACCACTTAAGCCCCGGAGGATTTGGCTGCTAAAAGACCAGGGGGTTTTTTGCGATTTTTTACTGCGTGAGTTTAACGGACAATTGCGCGGTCGGGCGACGCTGTACCTAAACAAATTTGACGTCCTTTTTTTCCCACAAACAGAGCTTTCTTTTGGTGGTATTTGATCACCTGTGCGATTTTTTGATCATGCGCTATAAACAAAAAAAAGAGCGTCAATTTTGCAAAAATAACAATATTTTTCACATTTTTTTATATGAAATTCCCCCCCAAAAAAATGTAAAAATCAAAATTTTTTAACATTTTCGGCCAATTTGTTTTATGCTACATATGTTTGGTAAAAAAAATTGCAAAAAGCGTATTTTGATTGGTTTGCGCAAAAGTTATCGCGTTTACTAACAAAGGGAAAGATTTTTGTCATTTTTGGTGTTTTTTTTAACGCGTAATGGCGGCGATCTGCAATTTTTTTTGCGGTACTGCGACATTGCGGCGGACAGATCGGACCCTTGACTGACATTATTGACACTTTTGGGGTTACCAGTGACATTACTGCAGGAATCAGTGCTATACATATGCACTGTTACTGCAAAAATGACACTGGCGGGGAAGGGGTTAACTGTATTGGAGAGGGAGGGGTTAAGTGTGTCCTAGGGGCGTGTTTCTAACTGTAAAGGGACATGGCTATTGGTGTAAAAACAGAGATCAACGGTCCTACATAGTAGAACCGTCTGATCTTCATTTTTACACCAGGGAGAATGACAGGCGGCTTGTTTACATAAGCCGTCCGCCTTTCTCCCTTCACCGGAGCGATCGTGAGTGACCGGCGGACGATCGGGGCGGGCGCGCGCCCGCAATTGGCTCACAAGTCAGTGACAGGCGAGTGACGTACCCCTACGTCACTCTGCCTGGCCGAGGCTGACCGCCGCAGTATAAAGTCGTGCGGCGGTCGGCAACCGGTTAATTGTTGTCTGTACTTTCTTGGACTGGACTGCAGCCCCACATTTCTTCCATTGGTTTCCCATTGGAACAGGAATTGCAGGAAAATCCCTCCAATGGTCTCATTCTACAGAAAGCTAAAATGATGAATGAAGTATTAAGGCATCATTCTAAATGTCCTGGAGCAATGATGAACCCATCACACAAACAGAATCGCGGGATGCATGGCGCATAAAAGAAGCTCTAGTACCTTTTTTGGGCGTCATGCGTCCCGCGATTCTGTTTGCGCGATGTTACCGCGATTCGGCAGGCGGAAAACGTGGCAACATCGCACAGCACTTGGGGTGCCATTGCAAATCACGGGCATCACACAGGCGTCCGGCAATTTGCAATGATTTCCGGATCGCGGGCAGAATCGCAGTGATTCTGCCCGTGAACCGCTATGCCCACATGTGAACGTAGCCTTACATAATCACTACCAAAAACTGGTACCCACTTCCAAAACCTTATAAGCTTGCCTGTGCCGATCAGCAGTAATAGGGCCTGTATCAGTGGGCTTGCTTTTTAAATGCCTTCTACTTGCATTTAACATCAGCTTGGGCTGTCCCGCGATTTGCAATGATTTCTGGATCGCGGGCAGAATCGCGGTGATTCTTCCCGTGATCTGCTACGCCCACCAGTGAACATAGCCTAACCACTCATACATTGTTTTAATTCTTCTCTTGTTGTTACATTGGATGGTTTAATATTGTAACCAGAGCTCATATTTTTATCCTGCGTAGAATTTTTTTAACAATCTGTCTAATAAAATCATATATTTTTACAAAATTTGTTCTCAATAGTAATTTGCTGCCATAAAACCCCTGGGGGAATTTCCTTTGCTTTTCAAATAAATATTGGAAGTGAACCTATTAAAAAAATTGAAATCTAGACTCACCAAGAGGGGTTTCATCCAAAGAGGTCTTACAGCTCAGACTAGCTCCGTGTGAGACCAAAATCTCTGCCACATAGATCTGAAACAGGCACAGCAACACAAATATTATTCTGGAGACTTTTCAGGAAAGATGTTTAAAAAATCATTTTCTGTGGATATCTAGAAAGGATTGCACAGAAATTGCCCAACTAAAATAGGAGCAACCTAAAGGGTGTGAATAGCTGAAAGCGTTGTGTTTCTTTAGCTTTAGATTGAGTATAAAGGCATATAACCCCTAGCAAATGTTTTTTACTTTGTGTCCTCGCTTGATGGATTCACCCTCTATTTGTTCTAATGACCACTATAACTTGGATAGAAAGTGATTGGAAATTAGTGATTGACCGTTATCATTTTTTTAATGCCGATACCGATATTTTGGTCATCGGATATCGGTATCGGACGATATTTTTGGACATGTAAAAAAGTTATTTTTTTTATTTTTCCCAGGTACTCCTTGTGGAGGGATCTGGGGGTCCAAAAGACCCTAAACCCCTCCTCGGCACTGAAACAAGTTTGGCTGTTTTGAATGCTGTTAGTTTTTTGAATGTGTACCCGGAAGTGATGTCATGACATCACTTCCGGGTTTTTACTTGGAGACCAGATCAGGGCCGAATGCGGCTTTGATCCGGTCTTCGGCAGACGTGCAGGTAGGATACCCGGGTCTCCCGGTGGGATGGGAGACCCAGGCGAGCCGTGGAAGGCGGCGGGAGGGGGGGGGGCGTCCCCTCCCACTCCTTTTAATGACAGCGAAGCGGCTTCTCAGCCACATCGGTTGTCATTACAAGACAGCTTACCGTCGGCTATGGATGCCGGTACCGGGATACTGTAATGCCTCTAGCTGCAGGCATCACCCCGGTACAAGCACTTTCCCGAAATATCGGCAATATCGGTAACCTCAGGGGCCGATTCCGATATATCGGGGAAAGTGCATATCGGCCCCCGATATATCGGTGTTGCCTATAATCGGTCAATCCCTATTGGAAATCCTACATTTTTCAGGAATTTCTCTTACTTTGTAGACATTTCCTTTCACATTCTATTGTGTCTTTGGGACAGTAAAAAACTTTCATCCTTCAAAGAAGACACAAACAGCAAAAAATAAACTGACCCTTCTATTCGCAATAAAAAACCTAAAAAAAATAAATAAACGTTTGTCTATGCATACACTTTAACATTATGTGTTGCTTAGTGTGTAGTATTAAAGGTCCACTATCAAACAAATATTTTATTTCAATACCTGTATGTAACCCTGTCCTTTCTTTATTTAACAAGCTCTTATTTCCATGTATCTCCACATTTATATGCAGAGCAAATTGTCCAGCAAACATGACGGTGACAAAGGTTAGGCAAAACCTTCTAGGCATGGCTGAACCCACCATGGGTCCCGTTGGGTCCATTGGACCCAGGCAGAACTTGGAGAGGAGCAGCATATTGACTCCCAAGATTTTTTTTCCAGCAGTTTTATGTTTATCAGTTTGCAGCGCGTTATGGGCGGCATTTCCCCATCTTATACTGCCGCCCGTAGTACTAACCGAAGAGTATGAGGAGGTGGAGTGTCTCCTCTGGGGAACATCCCCCACGTGATCGTGGTGTGCACAATGATGTCAGAATTCAGCGCACTCCATCTCAAGCAGGGCAGGCTGGATCTTCTAGGTCAGTGGGGTGGACACTGGAGTGACATGAGGACTGATGACTGACAGTGGGTGTTTGGTGGACTGGTCCGGTCGTGAGTTTTTGAAGAAGATAACTGTATATATAATACTTTCTAAATTTTATATTTATATAAAATAATGGATGTGGGGCCCTTTTATTGGGCCTGATTTTTTTTTTTTTTGGGGGGGGGGGGGGCAGCATTTCATTCTTGGACCCAGACAGCAAGATGTCTTGGGCCAGACATCTTGCTGTCTGGGGGTGCTGTTGCAGCAATAATTCTCTGAAAATAGGAAAATATAAACCATGTGAACACAAGATGATCATTGTGAGCACTCCATTGAGTGTTAAAGTTCACCCCACAAAGGCTGTGGGCTAGGGGTGCCATTGCCGTTCATAATGGCATTGAGCCCAGGGCTACTAAGTGTCCTGGATTCCATGGGGTTGTCCTTTAGAAAAACGCAGGAAACTTAGCAGTATACATGTGCAATTTGTTTACTTATGAATTCGTTTTTGGACAAAATTTAGCATATTCGTTCATTCGGGAGCATCATAATGAACGAAAGACTCTTTTGACTAAATCATACAAAAACTAATTTTCAGAAACAACAAAAATCCGAAACAACGAAAACCTGAAAGAACTAAAATCCAAAAGAACGAAAACCTGAAAGAACTAAAATCCAAAAGAACGAAAACCTTGAAAGAACTAAAATCCAAAAGAACGAAAATCCGAAAATACAAAAATCTGAAAGAACGAAAAAAGATTCAATCTACAAATTTAACAAATGGATTACATTCAGATAATTTTGTTTTCGTATTTTTCTTCTTTACGTCTATTCATTGAATATAAAGAAATAATTGATGAATGCATACGTATTCATATTCTTTAGATATTTTTGGATTCATTCGATTTTCGGATGGGCAGTGTTAGTGTGTTAGACTGCATTCCATCCAGAGTCCAGACAGGGTGGGTTAGGCCAGTGGAACTGTTTGGTTGGATTTGTTGATTACAAATACATCCACCAATGCCTCAATGAATGAAGGGTGCGAGCCCGAAGTAACAAATGCCGTATCTAAACAAATGCAATGTAACGAATACGAATACATCTGAAGTTACAAATGATCTGAAGTAACGAATGCTGAGCATAACAAATGATCCGGTGTTCCGTGAGAATTACCTACCCCGTGAGAATTACCTACCCCTCGTCACTTCCGGCCAGGAACAGCTGAGCAGCGCAGCAGTGCGCATGCTCACAGGGCCGGATACCTAAAGGGACAACAGAGGAGCAGACTAGTGCGCATGCGCACTAGTATGGAAATAGCACAGTGTACCGTTGAAAAAACCTACCCACGCGGCGGTTAAATAAAACAGCGGGGCTGCAATACGAATCATCTCCGCTCGTGTGCCTGTCACTTCCCTGATCTCGGCAAGTAAATATAAAAGCGGCTGGCGTCTCCGTGATTTATGTTTACATACACCCGCCGCCGCTTTTATATTTAGTTGCCGAGATCAGGGAAGTGACAGGCACACGAGCGGAGATGATTCGTATTGCAGCCCCGCTGTTTTAATGTAAGCGCTGCATTACATACAGTGCCGTGAACCGGAAGTGACGAGGGGTAGGTTTTTCTCACGGGTAGGTAATTCTCACGGAACACCGGTAAGCGAAAAAAAAAAAATGAATGAAACTAAAACTAAACAAATTTTTCGGTAGTGCACATGTCTACTCAGCAGTCCCCAGCCCCACGCAGATCCCCCAGTTGCCCCCCCAACTGACTCTCAGCTACTTACAGCCAACCTCAGGTCTACAGCTACCCAGCCTTGTCCACAGTGACCAACCCCATAAATGGTTGTTTGGAGGGGTGACACAAGGTAGCTAACCTGTCAATTGAAAAGCAAGATGGGATAAATGAAGGTGTGTGAAAAACAGCCGGTCCCTAGTTTATCAAACTAGGGACCGGCTGTTTTTCACACACCTTCATTTATCCCATCTTGCTTTTCAATTGACTATTCACAGGGATGGAGATACTGAGCAGTGCTCGCCAGTTCTCACATAAAGTCCCAAATTGCCCATTGCTTGCAAGGTAGCAAACCTAGGGGAAAAGTAGGATTATTCCAGCCCTGGTCCCAGCAACTCTCACTATCACATTTACTGGCCAGTTGGATTTTCCCAGCTGAAAGCTATTTTTTTTTCCTGCAATGGGATCAGCCAGGTGCCTAAACACACACAAATGTTCCTCATTATGTCCAGATCAAGCAAAAAGTCTCTAATGCTTGTGGGCACCTTAATTGTTCAGCTGAACAATTAAACACAACAGAGCAAAATTAATTTACTAAAGGCCACTTGAGATATCAAATTGCTTTTGGGATAAAAAAGGAAAGTGGAGCACCTGCGGCAAACCAATGCAAAAAAAAGACTGAACAGTCTTCTCTGCATCCAACCCAACAGCCTTGTGTTGCTAGGCAGCAATGCTAATGTACCCTAGTTAGGCTATCTTCATACCGGCATAATGACATCAAGTTCTAAGCTAATCTCTCAGTCTGAGCAGAATGTGTTCTTACCTGACCCCAAAATGCTGCAGCATGCAGAGGTTCCCACATGTCCGGGTCCTTCACGTCCACTTGAGCCCCATTTTCAAGCAGTGTCTCTGCTACTTCTGCATAACCTCGAGAAGATGCAATATGGAGCTGTACAGAAATAACACAGGTTTTAAGTCACTATTATTATTTAAAGCCTATATCCAGCTAATTTTAGTTATTTATTTATATTTTTTGGGGAAGGGGGTGGTCGGGGAAGTTTTCCTTTTACGTTTCGTTCTTGTGACACCCATACAAGAAATGGGTAGTGTGACTGCTACTTAGGCAGGAAGGCACAAGCAGCAATCCAGATATTACCAGCATTTAACCCTTTTCTGTTGTTTGGAAATGTGTTTTTTTTTCTGTGTCCCTCTCAAACAGAATTACCATCACTTCCTGTCCTGACATTAGACTAACAGTGGGTGGCTCTACTCTGTGAGTCAAACAGGCTGTACTGCACAGGACAATGCTGTCAATCTAACATGCTTTCAGGCACTGAGAGATGGAACAGGGAGTTTGTTAGGAAGCTTACAGGAGAACTCAAAGAAGACCTCAGCAGAGATTATTTTAATATACAGTTCAATGAGCAGAAAACGATAATGTAATACAGGGAGGGAACGACTTTTCGTCAGTGTGTACAGCAGTCTGTCCGACAGAAGCAGGTCTAATGATGTCAGGAGCATGTAAACACTCCTGTTCCATGACAGCTGTTGTGGTTTTGGCTATGATGCATTTCCCCTCTCTGCCTATCCACCTGCAAGGTGATTGATGTAGCCAGTCTCTGGGTGGAGACCAAACCTGATTTAAGCCAGCCAAGCCTGCAGTCTCATGTTTGTGATAGTGTTTGTTACACATGCTTCAAGCTCCCTGTTTGTCTGCCCTGGTGTTCAGATTCTCCAGTTTATGACCTCTGATTAGAACTTGGACTATTCTCTGAACTCTGCCTGCCTTTTGACTATGGATTGGACCCTGCCTATTCTGAACCTTGCGTGCCTTGTACTTGGACTGCCATTAAACCACTCTGTCTGTCTGCCAACTGCAAGTACCTGTTAAATGTGTTCTGTTCAAATATTTGCTCAGCTCGCACCTGCCCCGGTGTGGTGGTCAAGCACTATAACATTGTGTATAAGACCTGGGGGCAACCAAGTACTGGTATGCCTGCTTGCCTTATGGAAAAGGGGGCTGCTAAAGGTGAGGAACACAAAAGCCAGCTATAGTACATGACCGCCAGTGCCAGGGGTAGGCGTGACAAACAATCTTTTGTTGCAGGAACATGCTGGAGAACCAGTATTCGATCAGCGATTGCAGCCAGCGGTTAAGCAAAAAAAAAAACTTGCAGTATGTACCGGGCTTTAATCTGCAAAAGGAAATAGTCAAGTCACTCTGCTTGCTATGCAGTATGACAGGTATGCCTGGATTTGTAGAGCAAATTACCATATACTATATGTGTTTGGATGGTGTATTTAGATCACTTCTTGGCCTTTTCGCTAAGAATGAGCGCCGGTTTGCAAATGTGCGATGACAGGCATCGCATGTGGTTTGCAGCACACTGCTCTGCAAATCACACACAATGTCTATGCAATGCAAATTCAGCCATACATATTGTATGGCTGAATTTGCATTGAATTCGGACACAACTCGCACAGGACCCTTTTTTTGGGTCCGTATCAGAATCGGATCACATGGGTGTTCACACCTATGCGATACCATTCATGTCTGAACCGACAATTTGCAATGCGATATGCAAACTGATCTGGGGGTGTTGTTAACTCTGTATTGACACCCCCAGCGATTTGCATATGGCAATGTGAACTGCATGCCAGTTGAATGCGATGCGGGAACCCGCAGTGGATTCGCAGGGTTCCTGCATCGCATTTATGTGAACCGGGACTGAGTTTAGTAACAGTTCGTATCAGTGTTTAGAGTGTTTACCCCTGTTTCAGTGCAGCCAGTTTAGCTTCATTTAAAGAAAATTTAATTCTAAGGGCTCATTCACACAGGCTGTGGTCTGTACAGTTTGAAAGAGCCCATTGTTCATGTGGCTGTAGCCACTTTGAGCCTAATGCAGGCAGCCTGTTTTAATATATGGGGATATAGCAGCTGTAAGGACACAGCTGCAGGTCCTAATTGAACAGACATGTCGGTACACGGCCCCCAAAAGCAGACAGTGTGATTTTGGGGCCGCACATCCACACATCTGTCAATTAAGGACCTGTCGCTATGCTCATACAGCTGCTGTGTCCCTAAAGAGTAAGTACCATAGGCTGCTCTGTACTAGTAATGAAACTAAACCCTGGTGTGCATCACTTTGCTAGGATGCTCAGGTGTCCGAACACCCAGAGCCTGGCTAGAAGAACCCCCGCATCTGCACCGCCACTCCAAGAGCCAATGAATGTGAAAGACAGGGCACTCCAGCTCCCACCTACTACTGCAACAGCTAAAGGCTAGCTATCAGGGCCAGGGCTGGTACTAGGCTATTTTGCACCCTAGGCAAGACCAGCTACTTGCCCAGCCCCCCCAAAAAAAAAACTGCACACATTGCCCCCTTTCCTGCCCCGTTTTAACCCTACACTCCCCTTTCTGTATACACAGCCCCCTTAAATCCTACACCCCCTTCCTGCACACACTTTCACCCTTTAACCCTACACTCCCTTCCTGTACACGCTGCCCCCCTCCCTTCCTGCACACACTCCCCCCTTTAAAGCTACACCCCCTTCCTGCACACACTGCCCCCCTTTAATGCTACACCACCTTTAACCCTACACCCCCTTCCCATACACACTGCCCCCCTTTAACCCTACACCCCCCTTCATATAGACACTTCCCACCTCTAAGCCTATATGCCCCTTCCTGTATGCACTGCCCCCTCTCTATAGGTGAAATCCACTGGGGATGAGGAGGTGACAGGAGATGAATGTGGCACTGGCCATGGCTGCGCCCTAGGTGGCAGTGGGCCCTAGGTGGCTACCTAGTTTGCCTAGTGGTAGCACCGGCCCTGATCAGGGCAGCCAGCAAAACAAGGTTCCAGTAGGAGGAAGACTATGATAGCTGAGAACCACTGTCCTAAATGCAGAAGTGTCAGTGTGAATGAGGCCTATAGGAATGTAAAACCTCCCTGAAGCAGGGCAATGTAGGTATAAAGGAGGTGAACAGCAGATTATACGCTCCTGTCAAAATACGAATGAGCTCACAAGCTTCTCAAACTGATTTCAAACCAATGCCATCAATATAAACTCCACAGATTTTATTTAGAATTTGATTAAAAATTATCTAATGGATTATTCTAAATCAATTCTTCCCCCAAGCACCATGCTTTGTTTATGTTCTGTAAAACGGGGAATAATCGATTGAATATAACTTTGCAAGCAGATCAGCGAAAGCAGCAATGCATCCGATATGAATAAATTGCTGTAAACGTGTGCTGCTTATAACAAGTTCTTTCTGAACCATGGGATGAAGTGGATGACAGCTGCTGAGTGCTCTCCTTATGACAGAGAGGGGTATAACATACAGACGTGACTTGCTTGTACAATTAATTAACCTATCTCACCAGGGTGGCCCCTTGGATGTCTGTTCTGTTCAGGTCCTGTCCGGTTGCTACCAGCGCTCTGATGTCACTTAGCATGTGGCGCTCGGGAGCCTGACGAGCTTCATTAACCATTTCTTGCGTGATGCCTAGGGGGAAAAAATGGGTCAGTAAAGGTTAACCACTTCTAGACTGGAAGGTTTTACCCCCTTAATGACCAGGCCATTTTTTGCGATTCGGCACTGGGTTTTTGTAATGGACAATTGCGCGGTCTTGCGACGCTGTACCCAAATAAAATTGATGTCCTTTTTTTCACACAAATAGCACTTTTTGGTGGTATTTGATCACCTGTGTGATTTAAATTTTTTGCGCTATAAACAAAAAAAGAGCGACAATTCTGAACAAAAAAAAAACAAAAGTTTTCACTTTCTGCTATATAACATTCTCAATTAAAAAAATAAAATTTTTTCATCATTTTAGACCAATTTGTATTCTGCTACATATTTTTGTTATAAAAAACATCCCAATAAGCGTGTTTTGATTGGTTTGCACAAAAGTTTTGGCGTCTACAAACTAGGTAAAAGATTTATGTCATTTTTATTTATTTATTTATTTTTTTTACTAGTAATGGCGGCGATCTGCGATTTTTAGTGGGACTGCGACATTGTGGAGGACAGATCGGACCCCTAACTGACATTTTTGACACTTTTGAGGGGACCAGTGACATTACTACAGTGATCAGTGCTAAAAATATGCACTGTTACTGTAATAATGACACTGGCAGGGAAGGGGTTAACTTAGGGGCGATCAAAGGGTTAAGTGTGAGCCTAAGGGGTGTTTACTAACTGTGAGGGGGATGGGCTTGTGGAATAAACAGAAAGACCTGTGATCCTAAATAGGAGGAACACAGGCGCTCTGTGTTCATTCCAGAGAGAACAAAGGTCTGCTGTGTTTATAACAGTAGACCGTCATTCTCTCTCCATGGCGAGCGTTCGCGGGTGCCAGACGGCAGTTGCGCACTGGACACCTTTGCTGCCATTGTACTATTTTCTGGGTGCACCCCTGCGCCTTTAAGAAGGAGAAGATGAGGGGTTTGTGACCTGTGAAGCTCTGGTGAACTCCATGCCCAAGAGGGTTAAGGCAGTGCTGGAAAATAATGGTGGCCACATAAAATATTGACACTTTGGGCCCAATTTGGACATTTTCACTTAGGGGTGTACTCACTTTTTTTGCCAGCAGCTTAGAATATAATGGCTGTGTGTTGAGTTATTTTGAGGGGACAGCAAATTTACACTGTTATACAAGCTGTACACTCACTACTTTACATTGTAGCAAAGTGTCATTTCCTCAGTGTTGTCACATGAAAAGATATAATAAAATATTTACAAAAATGTGAGGGGTGTACTCACTTTTGAGAGATACTGTACAGGGCAGTGAGTAAACAATGCAACTGCAGGAAAGGAAGGGCATTATGGGCAGGATCGCCAGGTAACAATAAGGGAAAAGCCTACACAAAGAAAAAAATACAGCCATCGAATCTAAGGGCTCATTCACACGGGTGCTCAACCTCATGCAGCAACCAGAGCAGTTTGTTCCTTTTTTTTCTTTACTTCCACTGAGCTGCATGCATGGTGCACCCATCCCTATATACCTGTCAAACTCAGCTGTGAAGGTGAGCCCATTCAACCAATGTATAACCATTCACTTTCCATGAGCTGCTTCATTCAGCTCAGTGCTAGTGACACAAGCATACAAATGGCTCTGGCTGCTGCACGGGGGTTAAACGCCCATGTGAATGAGCCCTGAGGACTCATAAACTGGTTTGTATAACATTTTTGTTTTTGGGTTCAAATACACTAAACCCTGTTTACCAATCATATATGATATTGCTGAGATGAGTGGCATCGTCAGCAAATATAAGATACTTTTAGCCAGTGGTATCAGACTCCGGTCACACTATGTCGGATCAGACTCCGGGGCAACCTGTGAAGTCGCGTGCAGTGCGACTTTGGCACGACTTGCACGGACTTCATAAAATGAATGTCTATGCAAGTCGCTCCAGGTCGCCCCGAAGTAGTACAGGACCCTTTTTCTAAGTCGGAGCGACTTGTGTCGCTCCTATTAGAACCGTTCCTGTACTACACTATGGGACGCGACTGACCGCGACTTGTCAGGCTGACCAAGTCGCGGTCCAAGTTGGATCAGTGTGAATGGGCTGTCAGTCCTGTATTTGTGAAAGTTTGTTATTCTTTCATATAAATTGAGTTTCAATGGAAGTTTGTAAAATGAAACATGAGTTAGAGAAGGTTGTAGTAATTGTCTCTTTTCACCTTTGTAAGTCATGAAATTCTCAATGACATTCAGCGTAGCTTCGTCCTCACACAGGTCATATACCATGTTGCCATCCGCATTTACTGCCAGCAGATCTGCCCCACTGAAAGAGACAAGCAATTACAATAAAACATGGTTGGTTGGGGATACCTGTAATGTAAAGGGTTAATCTGCCAAATAATGTATCTCAATCTTAAAGAGGAAGTAAACCCTCCTCTGACACTTTTACCTGTAGGTAAGCCTATGATAAGGCTTACCTATAGGTACTGTAAATATCTCCTAAACATGCACCGTTTAGGAGATTACCTTACATGCAGCCAGTGACGTCACTGGCGCATGCGCTCTGAAGGAACGGCCGCTGGTGCCGTTCCTTCAGAGCCCCGTGCCGTGACCATCGGCTCCCGCGCGCGTGCGCGGGATTGACGTCACCGCGGCTCCGGCCAATCAGATGGCCGGATGCCGCGATCCCGGAAGACGGGCGACTGGACATGTCGCCTGTCATAGAGGTAAGCGGGCGGCACGGCGGGGGCTCGTACTAAGGTAAGTATTGCATAATGAGCTAGTATGCGATGCATACTAGCTCATTATGTGTTTCTCTTTCAGGTCGAAAAAAAAAAAGTGTGTATGGGTTTACAACCTCTTTAAATAGATGACAGACAAATCCACTTATTTTAAAAGAAAAGGTTAGGGTCTGCCTGCTATTATCTCATGATCAGTCCCGGTGTTGTAATAGGACAATCTAATTAGAAAAGCACTGAGCCTATCACAGGATCAAGGAATGAGATTTCTGTTGGCATGTTCATGCGAAAAGAGTGTACAGAATGCCTTCAGCTGCCAAGAAGTGAAAATTTGTTCTTTGACAGTTTTAAAAATGTATAGTAGTGTGCAGATTGAAATGGAATAGAAGAGCAATTTTAGGCTTAGTTAGATCTAGACTAGAACTCCACTTTAAAATGTAAACTTTTAATAGCATTTACAGGTGCATCTCATAAAAATAAAATATCAAAAAGTTAATTTATTTCAGTAATTCAATTCAAAAAGTGAAACTTGTATACAGTATTTAATATAGATACGTTACACTGCACTGACTTTGTACTTGATAACACAATGGACCAATACCAGCAGATGACATGGCTCCCCAAATCATCACTGACTGTGGAAACTTCACACTGGACCTCATGCAGCTTGGATTCTGTGCCTCTCCACTCTTCCTCCAAACTCTGGGACCTTGATTTCAAATGCAACATTTTCCACAGTCCGTGATGATTTGGGGAGCCATATCATCTGCTGGTGTTGGTCCACTGTGTTTTATCAAGTCCAAAGTCAACTCAGCCCTCTATCAGGAAATTCTAGAGCACTTCATGCTTCCCTCTGCTGACCAGTCTTATGGAGATGCTGATTTCATTTTCCAGCAGGACTTGGCACTGCCCACACTGCCAAAAGTACCAAAACCTGGTTTAACCACTTGCCGTACGTTGACTGTACTGCGGCAAAGTGGCTCGATTCCGTCCAGCGGCGTAGACCTACGTTGCTGGACTCCTCCCCTGTAGGCGTCGCTCGCGCGCCGCCGGAGGCACGCTCCCGCTGTTTTCAGCCACGGCGGGAGTCGGGCCAGGGGAGGAGCGGCGGTGATCACCGCCGCTCTTCCCCGATCGTCGGGGATCGAGCGTGGAGATCCGCCCGCTTGTGTAAACAAAGCGGGCGGATCTCCTAAGTGACAGGCAGGGTCAGATTGCAGGATTCAGCATAGCTGAACCTGCAATCTGTCCCTGTGTCACTCAGTCCCCTCCCCCCACACACGTCAGTAAGCACCAGGCATACATTAACCCCTTGATCACCAATAAAAGTTAACCCCTTCCCTGCCAGTGTCATTTTTACAGTAACAGTGCATATTTATAGCATTGATTACTGTAGTAATGTCACTGGTACCCCCAAAAGTGTCAAAAATGTCAGTCAAGGGTCCGATCTGTCCACCGCAATGTCGCATTCCCGCAAAAAAAAATCGCAGATCGCCGCCATTACTCGTTAAAAAAAAAACAATAAAAATTACATAAATTTCCCGTAGTTAGTAGCTGCGATAACTTTTGCGCAAACCAATCAAAATACGCTTATTGTGATTTTTTTTTACCAAACATATGTAGCAGAAAACAAATTCGCCTAAAATGTTAAAAAATTTTGATTTTTTCATTTTTTTGGGGGGGAATTTCATATAAAAAAATGTGAAAATATTGTTATTTTTTCAAAATTGTCACTCTTTTTTTGTTTATAGCGCAAAAAGTAAAAATCGCACAGGTGATCAAATACCACCAAAAGAAAGCTCTGTTTGTGGGAAAAAAAGGACATCAATATAATTTGGGTAAAGTGTTGCACAACCGTGCAATTGTCCGTTAAAGTAACGCAGTGCCGAATCGCAAAATATGGCCTGGTTCGGAATGGGGTAAAATCTTCCGGTCTTAAAGCGGTTAAAAATACGCTCATTGAGAATTTTTTTGTCAAAGACATGTAGCTAAATACATTTTGGCCTAAATATATGACAAAAATTGAATATATTGGATATTTTTTAACTGTCAAAGTAGAAAAATATTGTTATTTTTTCAAAATTGTCGCATTTTTTTATTAATATCGCAAAAAATAAAAATCACAGAGATGATTAAATACCACCAAAAGAAAGCTCTGTTTGTGGGAAAAGAAGGACGTAAATTTCGTTTGGGTATGGCATTGCATGGCCGAGCAATTGTCAGTTAAATTTGCTCAGTGCCGAATCGCAAAAAGTGGCCCAGACGTAAGACAACAAAATCCTCCGGTGGTAAAGTGGTTAATCATAAATCATTTTTTTTTTTTATTGGTCTTATGTAATATTCTAATTTTCTGAGATACTAAATTTTGGGTTTTCACTAACTGTAAGCCATAATCATCAAAATTATAAGAAATAAATACTTGACATATATCACTCTGTGTGTAACGCATCTCTATAAAATATATGAGTTTAATTTTTTGAATTGAATTACTGAAATAAATTAACATTTTGATGATATTCTAATTTTATGAGATGCACTTGTAATTTCTAAAGTTTGCATTAGAAAAAACCTTTGCATTGCACTAGAAAAATATGCCGAGCCTAATTCAACTCAAATAATTCACTGCCCTCCATATTCACTGGCTCAAATTCTCTTCCCACCACCTTCCACATCTCAAATTCACTTCATCCCAACTACCTTCACACAAATGACAAGGTCAACAAATACAAGCTGCAATATGTTTACAGCCTGGGCCCTTGCATACATAGACCCACTGTAGCCAGTGTCACCTTGTAACCCAGGGCCATGCTGATGATCAGGGCCGCTGATAGGGGGGGACCACCAGCCCTCTTGTAGGGGGCCCGAGCACACAGGGGGGCCCACACAGAGAGGAGGATTAGTGATGGACAGCAAATACAGAAATCTTCCTCCAGCACCTGAATCTGATCTGTCCCTCTCCCTGCTATCAGCTTTTATCTGTTGAGAAAGAGACAGTCGTCCCTCACTAATCCCCCTCCCTTGTGTGGGCCCCCCTCCCAGCACTTATCTCTGCTCAGGAGTTTATTTGTAAATTGTAACTTTGTTTCTCTCTCTCTGTCTCTCTGATCACTGAGCTCCAACTGCCCAGCCTGTATATTTTTCTCATCTCATCTTCTTTTTTATTTAACATATTTTTTTTTTTTTTAAATTTAGCAGGAATTATGGGAGTTATGTTATATTTGTGTCTGATAATAGTGATTTTGTTGTAATTTTAGCTAAATATATCTTTAATATTTTCTTGAGGGGGGCCCTGCCAGGTAGTCTGTACGGGGCCCCGCAATTTCTAACAGCAGCCCTGCTGATGATCACGCATTCCCACAACTTATCAGTCACTGCCTGGAGCACTGGTCACAGTTAGGAGCGAGATGTGGTGAGTAGGCTTCCTGCTTGCCAACCACCACCTTCATTGTGCTAACATAGGCACCTTCCCCACAGCTCTCTGAAAAACTCCTCTACCTGCTGAAGGTATATTTTTGACATGCTTGCTTTAGAGCAAATGCATTTATTCAAGATTAGGAGCCATCATTTTGGGATCTGGAATAAGTATATAAAACAATAACATTCATTAAATCTAACCTGTACTTAGAAAACATGTAGGCTGCCATTGCTGACCTCCTATGGCAAAAATGCTAATTTCCAGGCTGTTATGCTGCTTTAAGGACTTTAAAACTTTTTGTGTCACCTACTTAGAACAAAAATCTAGATCATGAGTTCTTATTTTAGTTTAATGTTGCTAGTGTACTTTTTTTTTTGTTAGGTCAGTCACTTATAAACTACTAAGCCGGAGATGCTTAATCAGTTTTCAAAAGGAGGTCAGAAATGTCATCCCCTGATTCTTTTCCAGGAGAGGTTTCCTTTACAGCCCAACTCTAGCCAAACAGGGGAGGACTGGGAATCCTTGGCTTGGGTAGGGGAAAATTCAATCAACTTGGTCATGATAGATTTCTGTGGACTAAAGAAAGTGTACTAAGGACAATGTGTAATGGTACAGCAGTGATTGGTGGTCATGATGAAAGGTTCTAAAGGACTTGGTTTATTTTGATATAACTTTTGATTATCGTCACCACCGATATATCGGGGGACGATATGCACTTTCCCCTATATATCGGAATCGGCCCCTGAGGTTACCGATATTGCCGAAATTTGGGGAAAGTGCTGTACCGGAGTGATGCCTGCAGATAGAGGCATCACCCCGGTACTGGCATCCATAGCCGACGGTCAGCTTTCTTGTAATGACAACTAATGTGGCTGAGAAGCCGCTCGGCTATCATTACAAGGAGCGGGAGGGGACGTCCACCCCCTCCCGCGGCTCGCCCGGGTCTCCTGTCCCACCGGGAGACCCGAGCATCCTACCTCCACAGCCACCAAAGAGAAGACCCGATCAAAGCCACATTCGGCACTGATTGGGTCTCCATGTAAAAAAACCCGGAAGTGATGTCATGACATCACTTCCGGGTACTCGGCGGCAAATTAAAAAAACTGACAGCATTCAAAACAGCCAAACTTGGCGTTTTGAATGCTTTTCAGTGCCGAGGAGGGGTTTGGGGTCTTTTAGACCCCCAGATCCCTCCACTAGGAGTACCTGTGAAGAAAGAAAAAAAAAAAAATGTTTTTACATGTCCGAAAAAATCAGCAGATATCGGCCGATACCGATATCCGATGAGCAAAATATCGGTATCGGCATTAAAAAAACGATATTGGTCGATCACTAGTATTAGGTCACATGACTTGTCAGAGACACAACAAAAGTTGGTGTTGGAAGGTATCATCTTGCCAGACAAGGTGAATTCAGGTCTTAATTTTGGAGCGAGTAGCTACAGAATATAATGCGCAGTATGTGTAAATGGTTTCAAGTCCTGGGCTGATAGGTGTCTGAGTGGTAAAGTATGTCTACTAAGGGTCAACAGCCCAACATACACTACAATGACAAAAGTATTGGGATGCCTGCCTTTACATGCACAGTTATTTTAATGGCATCCCAGTCTTAGTCCGTAGGGTTCAATATTGAGTTGACCCACCCTTTGTAGCTATAATAGCTTGAACTCTTCTGGAAAGGCTGTCCACAAGGCACTGATGTTGGACAAGAAGGCCTGGCTTGCAGTCTCCGCTCTAATTCACCCCAAAGGTGTTCTATTGGGTTGAGGTCAGGACTCTGTGCAGGCCAGTCAAGTTCCTCCACCCCAAACCCGCTCATCCATCTACGGACTAAGACTGGGATGCCATTAAAGTTAATGTGTGGGTAAAGGCAGGCTTCCCAATACTTTTGACAAAACAGTGTATCTTACAGTGGGCAAATGTGCCCCTATTCCAGTCCTCCCCTGCCGGGAAACAACAGACTGTCACGATAAAGTAAGAGACCATAGTAAATTGCAACATAATATGACACAATATACTTACTGCTGAATTAGTATCCGCACCAGGTTGGTGTGACCACAGGTGGCCGCCGCATGGAGAGGTGTCCAAAGCTCATTGTCTGTGACATTAACATTAGCACCATGTGATAACAGCAACTTGAGAAGATCTTCATAGTTATCAATGCAGCACTGAGGGGACAGAGTGACAGGACAGATGATGTGATGCAGGAAAGACAGTGACTGAGAATGGGCAGAATTTGCAGAATATGAAATACAGTCAGATGCAAGAGGATGGAACTACTGGTAGGTTCAAGATGGGGGCACTGTACAGACACAATACAAAACAATAGGAAGGAAGAGGTGTTTTAGCACCTTCATGGACAGGTCACATGACACACAGGTCACAGACAAAGTGGTGTACAGACAACATTCTTAAACCACTAATGGAAATGTTTTAAATATCCATACATTTAAAGGCAACCATAGCCATGAGGAGGGCAAAATAATTCAACTGCCTATACATCTCTTTACCATGCTAGTATCCTGAAAACTATGATGCCCCATCAGTAGAGTTATAGCAGGTGTTGTAGATGCTACAGGTATGATTAGGCCAGGAAGTGACAAAGGACTGCACTGCAACATTGTACAGCGCCGAGCAAAACAACAAAAGAATAAGCGCAGGGCGAGCATGACTGAGCCAGCAGTGGAATTGGCCTAGCAGGGGTTAAAAATAAATGGAACATCATGTGGGTTCTCCCCTATTGGCCCCTGTTAGTTGCTAGGGAGGGGACGAAGAGGGGGGAGTTTGCTGACCTGTAGTTCCCAGGCATCAGAGCAGCGTGGGTGTAGAATCGTTCCCGTCCGCCCGCCCGCCCCTACATTGGGATTTCTGTATAATGCGCTTCTTTTTCAGATTTTGCGGTTGGGGTCTTTGGAGGTGTTTTTGGTAAAACCTGCTGTGCTTATCAGCTGAGGGACCCATCTAAGGTATGGAGTCACCTGGGGAATCCCAGTTAATAGATGGGTTAACTGGTAGTTTAAATTGGGAGGTATCTGCTGTGTGTTGAGGTCGTGGTCCCCGAGCCGGTGTGGTTCGGCTGGGGACAGTTAAGAGTTACACAGATACAAAAATGGTACTTGATATTTGGGGCCTCCAAAGATCTGCAACATGTTATCTTTTATTATATTATTTTGGTTCCTGTTCTAAGGAATGTGTTCTATATATTTTGTTACTGGTTAATAAATGGCCATTTCGGCCAATTTTACTCCAATAACGGTGTCTGCGTATTTACTGCAGGAAGTTTAGGTAAAGGGTTGGGTCTTTGGGATAACGGTTATGTTAAGTGTGATAATTACATCTGGGGTGCCTTAGTCATGTTTAATACAGGAAATTCACCTGCCACATATACTTACCCAACCAGCACCATAGCAACTCCTCTCTATTGTAATGCAATACTATAGATACTTCTGCTAAGAGTGTCTCTGGTCAATGATTGATAACTGCCACTAGGAAGATGAGGTACTATGGCACAGAACATGATACATATGAATAGGTAAAAGATGGCTAATAATGCTTTTTGGGGGAACAGACTGGGCAGACAAAGATGGTCTGTCTGCAGAGCAGTGTCTGTTGCATGAAGGACCATTACCTGTAGACAGGGCCACCATCAGGGAGGTACAGCTCATACACATGTAGGGGGCCCGGCCGTCCCGAGGGGCCCCAAGCAGGGTAGGGTTGCCACCTGTCCTCGCAATACCATTCAATTGTAAGCTCCACCGTTCCCATGCAGACTGGCACTATGGGGGAGGGGGGGTTCCTGCCTTTCCCTAGCCCTCACACACGGCTGTAGGCCCCACCCTCCCCTGTTCTCCAGCTGTTCACGCCTGGACAGGAGGGGCGGCATTTACTAGAACCGTTCACCTTTATTTTCCTGGGGTGGAGGAGGTGGGACTGGAGGAGGAGGAGGACATGGGATGAAGTCCATGAGACTGGAGGAGGATGACGACATAGTAGGCGGGCCCTACTGTGTAAGGGGCCCAAAAATTTCTGATGGCTGCCCTGCCTGTAGAGTTACTGAGCTGAGGGGTTGTTGGACAGGGCCCACTTCAGGATCAGTAACCCATGTCTCATCGCTCTATATACACCAACCTGTTACAAAGGTGAGAAAGATCCCAGAGATGTTCCTCATATGGTATGGAATTGTGACAAGGTCAGACCCTTCTAGTGGCAAATTACAGCCTTTATCTCTGCTACTTTCGAATTCCCCAATATTTGTAATCCCAAATGGTGCTTATTGGGTATTTTCGAAGACTTGGAAATGAGTGCCATTTCCTACAGATTTTACTGTACTATGCCAGGAAAAGGGGAGTGCTCCAATGAATTTATACTGAACCCCTACATATTAATTTTATGGAAAAGGTTGATGAACCAGAACGTACCCTTGTACAAACCAACCTATGAAGCCAGCGGATGCCTATGGAAATTCTCTAAGATAAGGGGAGCCAGGATACCAGCGAGTCTCTTCTCTCACTAGTCACTGACCCTTCATTCTAAATTACCTCTCTATTTTTTGTATGAAATATCTCACATACTGAGTAAGTTTTAAAAGAAAACCACAGTATCCATATACAGTTCATATGCCATATAGTTACATATTTACATAGTTTGTGAGGTTGAAAAAAGACATCAGTCCGTCCAGTTCAACCTATGTATGTTGTGGTCTTTAAGGTGCCCATCTAATAGTTTTTTTAAACTATCGATGCT
Source organism: Pelophylax lessonae (assembly GCF_965119305.1). Classification (NCBI taxonomy): domain Eukaryota; kingdom Metazoa; phylum Chordata; class Amphibia; order Anura; family Ranidae; genus Pelophylax; species Pelophylax lessonae. The sequence goes on along the minus strand of NC_138778.1, from coordinate 41,486,267 downwards.
CCCTGCTGATATGACTGCCTGTGGAAGAGAATTCCACATCCTTACTGCTCTGACAGTAAAGAACCCCTTACGTATTTTAAGGTTAAACCGTTTCTCCTCTAGTTTTAGTGAGTGGCCACGTGTTTTATTGTATTCCCTTTCTCTGAAAAGTTTGTTCCTTATGCTAGGGTCATCACCAGTACAGTATTTGTACATTGATATCATATCCCCCCTCAATCGTCTCTTCTCCAGAGAGAATAAGTTCAGTGCTTGTAGTCTTTCCTCGTAGCCGTTGCCCTCCATTCCCCTAATTATTTTTGTTGCCCTTCTCTGGACTCTTTCCAGCTCCAGCACATCCTTCCTGAGGACCGGTGCCCAGAACTGGACAGCATACTCCAGATGTGGCCGGACCAGAGTCTTGTAGAGCGGGAGAATAATCTCTTTATTTCTGGAGTGAATCCCCTTTTTTATACATGCAGCGTCCCACTCATGACACGTGGGAACTGCAAATGTATTATTTCTTTGTCATCGCTGTATTGCATGTCATTTTGCATTTGACATTTGTTAATCCCTGTTCATAGGCTGGTCAAGTGTGCTTCATACTTCCCACCACAAGATGGGGATAGCACCACTTTGGGATATCTATCCCAGCTCAGGTTTATCTGTGGTCAGTTGTTCAGTTCAGGAAGTGAGTGTACAGAGGAGAATGTGAAGGTGACAGAAGGTCAGTCCAGAGAAGGGACAAATTGGAACTGCTTAAATCAAAGGGTAAAAGCCACCAAACGGCAGCAAGACCTTTGAGAATAAAGGTGAAGGATTTCCTTAGCCACTGGCAACCTCACCAAATTTCACTGGATTCTAAAGGGACCAGGAACAAGTAAGCATTATACTGAACCACAGCCTGAGACAAGACCTACCAAAACCTATTAACAGTGGATAAGCAGAATTCCTCTATTTACCCAGAGACTGTATTCTATCTGGATGTTTGTACTGCAATCAAAACCAGTCACAGTAAAAGTTGTGAGTTGTATCCTACCACTGTCTACCTCATTCTTCACTATGGCTATTACAACTGGTTGTACCACCATTAACGGTACTGGCGTCACGACAAATACCATCAAGGGACCCAGCCACCACAAGCACTCTAAACACCCCTGTCATCACGGGCACCTCAACCACCATCTTGGCTGGCGTTTCCCTATCACAGAGCGTGCCCCGGAGGATTTCGTGCTGTCTTCCTCTTCACTGTGCGACCAGCCCAGGGAGGCTTTCTGCTAACCGTGAGTAAACCGATGAACTGTATTATTGCTGTCTCTCATCGGCCCACCGTGCACCTCACGTGTCGCCCCTGCGGTTCTGGCTCGTCGCATAAAAATTTGGCGTCACGAACAGGATACTAACCCCTGCGCCTTATCTAAAAGACTGTTGCATCAGAATAAGCCCCTTTGCTTTATTGAGAGACTGTTTACTTATTGCACACTGTGTGGGGTCACAGAACTGTTTAAACTGTTTCAAAGTCGCATGGAAGTGTTTTCCCAGTTATCAGCATAAAAATCGCAGCATCCAAAGTGAGAAAATCGGACATTTGTGTGTCAACAAAACTGCTTGCTGTATTTGAATTGACTGTTTCTATTCACTTAAAATGGCTGCCGGAGACCTTCTTGTCCAAAAATTTCTGCGCCAACACTGTGGATAAGTTAGTGACACCCCCTGAAGAGCGGGAAAGTTTGGTGCCACCCATTTATGCAAAATTGTCCGGCCAGCCCGCCTTACCTTTTGCTGTGTCAATCCTGGGAGGTGAGTGTGACAAGTGCACGCCCCAGAAGTCGCCAGACTTCGCATGCGAGCAAAAGAAGAGAAAATAATCGCATTGCTTGCTGTCCGAGCAGTAATCGCAACCTGTCAGCTTCCTCTACTAACTATAAGGAGCACTAATAGCAGGAACTCTGCCAGAGACCCAAAATCAACATTGCTGCAGCATTGTGTTCAGCTGACATTAAATTCTTAAAGGGCCATACACCCGCAAGGCAGCGGTCGCCCATAGCAACGCCGTACAAAAAGTGTCTAAAAACGCATTTGACTTACCTAACTATAATTCACCTGCTGTCACCATGTCTGTGCAGGAAGATGACGTGCAGCCTGACCTCAGCGGACCCCCTGCATCAGCCACAGTCGGTCCCAGCGCAATACCAACCGCTGCAGCACCAAGCTTAATGCCTTTAACCATGCCTTATTATTTTGGGGCCCCCTGGTTCCCACGATATTCTGGAGAAATTCATACTTTAATGGACTTTAAAGAAAAAATTCTTGCTGTGTTCAGATTGTACCCTGTGTCCTCAGAGCAACAGATGGAGATTCTTCTTGCTCAATTGGAAGGAGCTGCGCTCAGAGAAGTGAAATCTTGGCCGAGCTCAGAGAGAAAGACCATGGAGCAGATTTTTGAACGTCTCTACACCACCTTTGAACCCAGAACCATGTCAGAGGTCAAGATGAGGTTCTTCAGCAAGAAACAGCAATCTGGTGAGTCACTCAGAGACTTTGCATTATCTTTGCAGGAAGCCCTTAGAGCTGTTGTCCAAGTAGACCCCCGTGAGGCAGAGAATCAGGACAAAACCCTGAAAGAACAATTTATTGAAGGCGTCCATACAGACAATCTAAAGAGCCAGCTAAGAATGTTAGCCGCCCAACATCCAGGAGCTACCTTCTTAGATTTTAAAGAATTAGCCATCAGCATACTGGGAAAAAGCCCACCAACAGAACCTGTTAGATCTGTTGAAGTGCCTGTATCACAGCTGGTTACCCCTGCAAAGTCTTTACCTATAGTCAGTCAGGCAACCCAAGCTCCAGTTCCTGACGCAGTTGCCGCCTTGACTGAGCAAGTCCATTTCCTGACTAAAAGTCTGGAGAAAGTCCACCAAAAGTTGGAACAATGGGAGAAACCATTAATGCTAGAGGATGAGAAACCTGTGTCCAGAAGACTCTTCCCCTCTAATTATAGAGAGACTTATTCCAGAAATTCTGGCGGACGCCCCCCTGACCGCACTAGTACCCCTAAGCGGCCAATCTGCACGTACTGTCACAAACCAGGCCATACAGAAGCAACCTGCTGGCAGTTAAACAGGGAAACCCCCGAGGCCAAGGATCACCCCTCGGGAGGTAAACCAATAGGTCCAGAAGATCCCCACTGGATGCCAAGATACGTTGGATCCCGTCCTGAAGTGGCACTTCAAATAAATGGAGTTCCTTTTGTTGCCCTAGTTGACACCGGATCCCAAGTCACCACTATCCAACAAGCAGCCTTTGAAAAATACTGGGATCAAAATCAGCTTACCCAGCCTCCAGAATCCTGGCTGAGTCTCATAGCCAGTAACGGCAAACCCATACCAGTCCATGGTTATTGGGAACCTACCATTCAAGTAGGAGGAACTACACTACATCGACAAGGCCTTATTGTGGTACGAGTCAGAGACAATAACCCTAACCCTCCAATCGTCCTAGGAATGAATGTCCTCAGGAACTGTTATGTTGAGATGCTAGAAGCCTTGCACCAGTTAGTGCCTACTGCCTCTCCTGATTCTAAGAAGGTGATCCAACAAACCATCCGTGTACTAAATGCGCAACAGAGATTCGCCAACGAAAAAGGAGAAATTTGCTGTGCCCGCATCCGAGATAAGCAACCTGTGATCCTCAAACCCAACACCGAAACTCTTCTGTGGTGCCGAGCTGTAGTCGGAATTCAAGGTCAAGACTACCAAGCCCTGGTAGAGCCTGTTGTTTTGGAAGACTATCCCCTAGTTAGAGCTGCAAGGAGCCTAGTAACCGTCTCTGAAGGTAAAGTGCCTATACGACTCCTAAACTTGAGTGATAGCAGTGTAACACTAACAAAACACCGTTCTATTGCACAACTAATCCAAGTCACTTTTCAAGATGTCATCAGTGTGGCTACAGCTACCACAGAAGAAATTACCAAGAGACAGAACCCACAGGACCAAAATGTAAACACATCCTGGTGGAAAGAACTTCATGTGGGAGATGCTTCCACACCAGCAAACCAAATTGAGGGAGTACTAAAAATTGTGAAGGAGCTTCACCATGCCTTCAGTAAGCATTCTACAGACTATGGAGAAGTGGATATCATCAAGCACTCCATCCCTACAGGTTCACACCCACCGATCAAGGAAAGATATCGGCCTATACCACCAACTATGTACCAATCCGTAAAGCAAATGATCCAAGAGATGAAGGACTCCAATGTTATTAGAGACAGCCATAGTCCATGGGCTGCACCTCTAGTCCTTGTACGTAAAAAGGATGGTAACATCAGATTCTGTGTGGATTACAGAAAAATTAACCAAATCACCCACAAGGATGCTTACCCTTTACCACGCATAGAGGAATCTTTGACAGCTTTAGGATCCTCAGCCTACTTCTCTACCCTTGATTTAACCAGTGGATACTGGCAAGTACCAATGGCACCTGAAGATCGTGAGAAGACTGCATTTACCACTCCTATGGGCCTATTTGAGTTCAACTGCATGCCTTTTGGACTTTGCAATGCGCCCGGAACTTTTCAAAGATTAATGGAGCGTTGTTTAGGACACAAAAATTTTGAAACCGTCCTGTTGTCATCATCTACTCCAAATCTTATAAAGATCACTTGAAACATTTGGCCGAAGTTTTTCAAATCCTCATTAAACATGGACTCAAAGTCAAACCATCTAAGTGCTATCTACTAAAGTCAGAAGTCAAATACTTAGGGCATATTGTAAGCTCTGAGGGTGTTAAACCGGATCCAGAGAAGATAGCCGCAGTCCGAAATTGGCCTACTCCTACTACAGTGAAAGAAGTGAGGAGTTTCCTCAGTTTCGCAGGATACTACAGACGCTTTATTCCTCATTTTGCCCAAATTGCGGGGCCAATACTAGAACTTCTGAGAGGACATCCTAAGAGGTACCAAAAGTCTCCAATACCAGTTGAATGGAACACAGAAAGAGAAATTGCCTTCCAGCTCCTGAAGAAGAAGTTGACAGAACCACCAATCCTAGGCTATCCAGATTACCAGCAGCCATTTCATCTTTACACAGATGCTAGTAAGAAAGGTCTGGGAGCTGTCCTGTCGCAAGTACAAGAAGGAAAAGAAATAGTTATTTCCTACGCTAGTAGATCTCTTAGAGGTACTGAAAGAAACAACCAAAACTATAGTTCCTTCAAATTGGAATTCCTCGCACTCGTGTGGGCTGTTACAGAAAAATTTAAAGATTACCTTGCCGCAACACCATTTGTGGCCTTCACAGATAACAACCCGCTAGCACATCTTAATACCGCTAAGTTGGGAGCATTGGAACAAAGATGGGCCTCGCGCCTAGCTAACTACGATTTCACCATAAAATACAGAACAGGAAAAGCAAATGAAAATGCGGATGCATTATCTCGTCTGCCTACCCAAGAAGACACTACTACACAGGAAGATGTTTGGGAAGAGGTAGAAATGCCAGCTTTTTACAAAAATTTTGCCCAACAAGACATTATCACCATCAAAGGAAGAAAAGTTCTTAACCTTCAACAACAAGTGGATCCAAAATCCCAAGTGGACAAAGAAAAGTGGATCAAGCTGCAAAATGAAAGCAGAGTGTTGGGAGAACTGCAAGATTTCTTCACCAGCGGAAGAACACCTGAAAGAATTCGCAGAAGAAATGCTGATCCAGAATTGTCAAAACTATGGAGGCACAGAAAACATCTCTTCCTACAGAAGGGCCTACTATTAAGAAGAACTTTAGACCCAATTACCTGGGATCGTCTATACCAAATCTTAATACCACGCCGAGATGCAAGAATCATTCTTGAAATGTATCATGATCAATCAGGACACTTTGGCGTGCAGAAGACAGAAGCCACCATCCGTAGGAGATTCTACTGGATTGGGATGAGAGGAGACATTGAAAAGTGGTGTCGAGAATGTTCCACCTGTGCTGTTGGAAGAAATGAAAAACATGACCAAAAAGCACCCTTACATCCCATTGTAAGCCAAACACCACTAGAAATAGTTGCAATTGACCATGTGAAGCTGGAACCAAGTCGCTCAGGTTACACATATGCCATGACCATTATTGATCATTATACCAAATTTGTTGTAGCCGTACCTGTCAAGGACTTGACCGCTAAAACAACTGCAGATGCCTTCTGGAAACATTTCCTATTGCCATATGGATGCCCAGAAAGAATCCTTACAGATCAGGGATCTGCCTTTGAGTCGCAACTCTTCAAAGAACTGTGTACACTTCACAATTGTCAGAAAATCAGGACCACAGCCTACCACCCCCAAGGGAATGGACTTTGTGAGAAAATGAACCAAACTTTAATTGAGATGTTAAGAGCAGTACCACCTGCTACAAGAAGTGATTGGCCTACTCTATTGCCTCAATTGATGTACACCTACAATAACACCATTCACTGTTCTACTGGGTATACACCTTACTATCTCATGTTTGGCCGACAAGGTAAACTACCTGCTGACCATACTTTGGGCGTACAAGTGCCTGATGAAATCAACCCTCTACCAAAGACTGATTGGGTGAGTGAGCACCAAAGACGTCTAATTGATGCACAAGAAATTGTTCAACATCGCATGGAACATGCTCATGAAAAGCAACAAAAAGATTATAACCAATCTGCCAAAGCAGAACCTCTCAAAATTGGTGACCATGTATGGTTAAAAAACGACCATCGCACCAGCAAGTTAGATAGCAAATGGGAGAGAGAACCTTACACCATTACAGCTATTCTCAATCCAGAGACTCATACTTATGAGATCACCAAAGAAAACAAATCACGTGTAGTACATCGCAATCGCCTTAAGTTATGTCTCAAGGAAAGTACTCAAGAAGAAACTCTTCAAGAAGAAGCGGTCCAAGAGGAGACACAATCCATAGAACCAGAGCCTACAAAATCATCTGATTCAGAGAATCCACTACAGTCTTTTGGAAAAGCATTATTAGACTCTGATCCTTTACAATGGTTCCTTACACCATGGCTCAATATCTTAGTGCCTGCCAAGACCAATACAACCGCACTTCAACCAGAAGAGCTATCTCAAGAAGTGTCTACTACAGCTCAAGAGACACCAAGTTCCCTTGAAACAAGACCTGTAGAAACTCAGCCGCTACGAAGATCCGACAGGACTACAAGAGGACAACCACCTGTCCGTTTTAAGGATTTCCTACACCAGCAGCCATGAAGACAACTACCAACCCTGCCATCTCATCGTTGAATGCATCCTTACATCATCTGAAGTTCCAGAGTGAGAAGAAGACTTACTTGTGATATGTTCATTTCCTTTAAAGGACTTTTTAAAAGGACTACTTACCTACTGTTTTGCAACGTTCAAGCCTGCACCCGGAGATAGACTTTCACGTACCTGAGCCTCCGTGATATTCGTCTGTTGACATTTTCCTGTGCCCAGGGAACGGACTCATACCCTGTGAGCCTCCTGAGATGTTATTTTTGTTTTGTTTTTTCTTTTTCTTTCTCATCGTGGACTATTCTGGTTTTGCCATACATCACCAGTCTTCAGAGGAAAAACTACACCCCTTTTTGTCACCTTTTGATACATTTCGTTGTTGCCTGAGATATGTTTGCCTAACCCATTTTACTTGCAGATACAAGAAGTACAAGAATGGGGTTATGTTGTTATTTCCTATGCATGCATGCTTTTCCCTTTCTCTTATATCTTACAGGAAGACACAACATCGAGTCAAAAATGTGTCGAGGTCGACACACGTTTTACCATGGGGGTATGCAGCGTCCCACTCATGACACGTGGGAACTGCAAATGTATTATTTCTTTGTCATCGCTGTATTGCATGTCATTTTGCATTTGACATTTGTTAATCCCTGTTCATAGGCTGGTCAAGTGTGCTTCATACTTCCCACCACAAGATGGGGATAGCACCACTTTGGGATATCTATCCCAGCTCAGGTTTATCTGTGGTCAGTTGTTCAGTTCAGGAAGTGAGTGTACAGAGGAGAATGTGAAGGTGACAGAAGGTCAGTCCAGAGAAGGGACAAATTGGAACTGCTTAAATCAAAGGGTAAAAGCCACCAAACGGCAGCAAGACCTTTGAGAATAAAGGTGAAGGATTTCCTTAGCCACTGGCAACCTCACCAAATTTCACTGGATTCTAAAGGGACCAGGAACAAGTAAGCATTATACTGAACCACAGCCTGAGACAAGACCTACCAAAACCTATTAACAGTGGATAAGCAGAATTCCTCTATTTACCCAGAGACTGTATTCTATCTGGATGTTTGTACTGCAATCAAAACCAGTCACAGTAAAAGTTGTGAGTTGTATCCTACCACTGTCTACCTCATTCTTCACTATGGCTATTACAACTGGTTGTACCACCATTAACGGTACTGGCGTCACGACAAATACCATCAAGGGACCCAGCCACCACAAGCACTCTAAACACCCCTGTCATCACGGGCACCTCAACCACCATCTTGGCTGGCGTTTCCCTATCACAGAGCGTGCCCCGGAGGATTTCGTGCTGTCTTCCTCTTCACTGTGCGACCAGCCCAGGGAGGCTTTCTGCTAACCGTGAGTAAACCGATGAACTGTATTATTGCTGTCTCTCATCGGCCCACCGTGCACCTCACGTGTCGCCCCTGCGGTTCTGGCTCGTCGCATACATGCCAGTATTTTTTTGGCGTTGCTTGCAGCGGCTTGGTGTTGCATGCCACTGCCAAGTCTGTTGTCTACCAGTACCCCCAGATCATTTTCCATCTTAGATTCACCCAGAGGTTTCCCCCCTAGTGAGTAGCTTACTTTCTGGTTTCTGACACCCAAGTGCATTACTTTACATTTTTCAACATTAAACCTCATCTACCATGTAGTTGCCCACCCCATTATTTTGACTTATTTTATTATTCATAGACCACTTGGATAGTAAGGGCCCCCAATAACTCACCCAGGCAGGGATAAGAGCTCCCCATAGACAACTTGGAGTGCTAAGAGCCCCCCACTGGACCACCTGAACAGTGATGAAAAAATATGGCTCTCCATAGACCACTTGGACAGCAAGGGCCCCTAATAGATCACCGAGCCAGGAAAAAGGAGCTCCTCAGACAACTTGGAGTGCTAAGAGCCTCCAGTGAACCACCTGAACAGTGATGGAAGCTCTTCAGACCACATTAATATGGCTCTTCATAAACCACCTGGAAAGCGATAGGAGCTCCTCATAAGTACACTGAAGAGAAGTCCACCTCAAATATAACCTGGACAGTAGTAAGGACCCCCTCGCAGCTCACATGGCCAGGAGGGGCCCCATCGTAGACCTGGGAAACAGCAGGAACAGCCATCAGTCCTTTCGTTGGGCGCTTCCTGTTTCCTTTCTTTTTTTTTTTAATCTTGATTCATCCTCAGCCTGTAGGACAATCCTGTTGTATGTTTAATGACTGAAATACTGCCTTGTGAATGTACACCCATTCTTTCTTCAATAAAACAAGCTTAAAAAAATAATTGAGAATTATTTGAGCTGTTGAACAAAAAGGGCCAATTTATTTCCTCGCTCAAGTCAATTTTGCCTGACAGGTAACCCCGCAATTATTTAAAGCAGCTGTTATTGCAGCCTACAGATGTCTAATATGGGAAGCACAGAAGCTAAGTGGTTAACACTTCTGCCTAGCAGCACTAGGGTTCGCCGGTTTGAATCCCATCAACAACACTACCTGCCTGGAGTCTGCATGTTCTCCCTGTGCGTGCGTGGGTTTTCTCTGGGTACTCCAATTTTCTCCCACACACCAAGGACATGCTGGAAGGTTAATTGGATCCTGCCTAAACGGGCCCTACTATGTGTATGTATGACTGTGAGTTAGGGACCTTCAATTGTAAGCACGTTGAGGGTAGGGACTGATGTGAATGTACAATATATATGTAAATTGATAATGCTATATAAGTACCGGTAATTAACATCTTCCTCAACATTATCTGAGCTCTTCATCATGGTTCTGGGATTAACCTTTTGGCCAATTTAGGGTGTTTTTTTTTTTTTACAATTTCGTCTCTCAAACTCTCATCAGGGAACACTGAAGTCAGCTTCTGCTCATCTTGTCCCATTGTTGATACCAGAAATAGCTATTTGCACTTAACTGTAATGCATGATGGTAAAATACCAGTGAACTATCTGTGCCTAGCGGGCACCCCTGTTGCATAGGCCTCAAAGTTGTTATTGTGCAATGGTAGATTGCTTAACCGCTTGCCGACCGCCGCACGACTATTTACTGCGGCGGTCAGCCCCTCACAGGCAGAGCGACGTAGTATGGTTACGGACCCCCCCCCCCCGCGAGTGTGACCGGCGGACCCGATGTCACTCGGCGATCGTCGGTGCAGAGGGAGAAAGGCAGATGGCTGATGTAAACAAGCCGCCTGTCATTCTCCCCTGTGTAGAAACAGAGATCATACGGTTCTACTATGTAGGACCGTTGATCACTGTTCCTACACCTCAAGCCACAGCCAATCACAGTAAGAAACACACCCCTAGGGACACACACCACCCCTCCCTCCCAAAAAAGTTAACCCCTTCACTGCCAGTGTAATTTTACAGTAACAGTGCATATGTATAGCACTGATTACTGTAGAAATGTCACTGGTAGCCCCAAAAGTGTCAAAAATGTCAGTCAAGGGTCCGATCCGCAATGTCGCAGTACCGCAAAAAAAACCGCAGATCGCAGCCATTACGCGTTAAAAAAAAACAACAAAAATGACAAAAATCTTTCCCTTTGTTAGTAAACGCGATAACTTTTGCGCAAACCAATCAAAATACGCTTTTTGCGATTTTTTTTTTACCAAACATATGTAGCAGAAAACAAATTGGCCAAAAATGTAAAAAAATTTTGATTTTTACATTTTTTTTGGGGGGAATTTCATATAAAAAATTGTGAACAATATTGTTATTTTTGCAAAATTGCCGCTCTTTTTTTGTTTATAGCGCATGATCAAAAAAATCGCACAGGTGATCAAATACCACCAAAAGAAAGCTCTGTTTGTGGGAAAAAAAGGACGTAAAATTCGTTTAGGTACAGCATCGCACGACTGCGCAATTGTCCGTTAAATTCACGCAGTGCCGAATCGCAAAATAGGCCCTGGTCAGGAAGGGGGTAAAATCTTCCGGGGCTTAAGTGGTTAAGGCACTTCTGCCTTTGAATGCTAGTCTCACAATATGTTGAGTGAGGTTTGGTGATGTGAATACAGTGCTGCTCACTGTAAACCTGGGGGCTTCTTGGAGTGGAAGCTGTACATGAGGACCGGTAGTGCAAGGATCTCACTGCTTTTGCTTTATGCATTCTGTGGATTTGTGTTTTCTGCTCCTCTCCTGATGCTTCCTACTAATACCCACAAGATCACCAGTCATCAGGGGGCAGCTCTGACATGTATTGTACCTCTACAGAAATGGCCAACTCCACACAAAGACACAGTGTGGAACAAGGGCATGTTACATAGTTACATACAGTATATAGTTACATAGTAGTTGAGGTTGAATAAAGACTATAGTCCATCCAGTTCAACCTGTGTAGGTGTGTGTGGGCGTACTCATTTCTCATACCCCTGAATGTTTTGATCCTTGAGATGTACATCCAAGAGTCTTTTAAACATAACCATACTCCCCACAGTTACTGCCATTTGTGGTAGAGAATTCCACAGTCTTGTAGCCCTTACTGTAAAGAACCCCCTGCGTAGGTTAAATCGCTTCTCCTCTAATCGCATTGTATGGCCTTGTGTCCTCATGCAATCCTTGGGACTGAATAGTTTTCTTTCTATGCTGAGATCAATGTTGAGGTATTTGTAAATTGCTGTCATGTCCCCTCTCAGGCATCTCTTCTCCAGGGAGAATATATCAAGCGCTTGTAAACGCTCTTCAAAACGAAGGTCCTCCAATTCCTTAATTAGTTTAGTTGCCCTTCTCTGGACTCTCTCCAGCTCCAACACATCCTTTCTGAGGACTGGTGACCAGAACTGGACAGCATACTCCAGATGCGGTCAGATGTAAGTTGGTAATAGGAAAGAATAAATTGCAGGGAGACCAAAGACTGGTGACTAGTTCTTTGTTGCCTGCCTGGCTACCTCTTTTGGGCACAGCTTCCACAAGTATGGTCCTCTTTAAAGTTAAACTGAGTTTAACAAATTAAACTCCTAGGAGGAGTTATTTGGCAGACATGACATGCAAAATCTCTTCTGACAAAAATGTTCTTTTTTTCTTTTAGGAGTTTTGAGTTTGGGGGGAAAACTGCATGATACATGCGCAGACTAGTGCATACTCAACTGTTGCATGCTGAGTATGGAGCCAGGTGCTAGGGCCAATGTAACTTATGTGTGCATGTACAGGATTTATATAATCAATGCCTGCTCAATCCCTGAAGAGGAGCAATGTGGGACCTGGAAGAAATGGCAGAGAAGAGGGTGGCAGCAGGAGGAAGGAGCAGTGACAGCGAGCCTTGATCTATCATCTGGTGAAGGGCACTCTAGTATGTATAGTAAATATGCCATTATGCGCAAGGGCACTCTAGTAGGTAAGTGTGCAATTAGCTACCTAGAAACGGCAGAGAGGAGATAGAAGAAAAGAAGCAGGGGGATGAAACGGTGACAGCCAGCCTTGAACTGCCAGCACTAGAGGATGGCACGCTATGTGCCACTATGCTGTGCGCTTAAGTTCTGCTTTAAATTATATAGTTGTCATGCAAACTTATGTCAGAAACAAGTCGCTAGAGGATATGTACTGTATATAAATAAACTCTTAAAAGACACGGAATGCATCAGGTGGTCAAAGTAAATGGGCACCTAATGGATACTAAGCACACAGCCTCTCAGATAAATTACATATTATCCTATTCCAGCTTATACTAGTGGTAGCTCTGGAAGCAAAGCTGACTTGCCTTGGGCTGCTATTGGGTTAATTTTCACAAGCATTAAAGCAAGTACAACTATTTAGCACATGTTCAGTACAAATTACGCAACATCATGTACTCCTGCCAATGCCTTGACAGAATTTCTAAGAACAAATTGCTACTGAGCAGATGTACCAACAAGTACATCATGTGTGATGGCAGTCTAGGTGAATCTTGGATTGCTACGCTAAACTATCACTAACTGCACAAGTCAACTTGTCATTAAAAGAAATATAGGGGCTGCAATTTATGATCTTATTATATATATATATATATATATATATATATATATATATATATATACAGTGGGTACGGGGAAAGTATTCAGACCCCCTTACATTTTTCACTCTTTGTTATATTGCAGCCATTTGCTAAAATCATTTAAGTTCATTCTTCTTCCTCATGAATGTACACATAGCACCCCATACTGACAGAAAAACACAGAATTGTTGACATTGTTGCAGATTTATTAAAAAAGAAAAACTGAAATATCACATGGTCCTAAGTATTCAGACCCTTTGCTCAGTATTTAGTAGAAGCCCCCTTTTGATCTAATACAGCCAGGAGTCTTTTTGGGAAAGATGCAACAAGTCTTTCACACCCGGATTTGGGGATCCTCTGCCATTCCTCCTTGCAGATCCTCTCCAGTTCTGTCAGGTTGGATGGTAAACGTTGGTGGACAGCCATTTTTTGGTCTCTCCAGAGATGCTCAATTGGGTTTAAGTCAGGGCTCTGGCTGGGCCATTCAAGAACAGTCACGGAGTTATTGTGAAGCCACTCCTTTGTTATATTAGCTGTGTGCTTAGGGTCATTGTCTTGTTGGAAGGTAAACCTTCGGCCCAGTCTGAGGTCCAGAGCACTCTGGAGAAGGTTTTTGTCCAGGATATCCCTGTACTTGGCCGCATTCATCTTTCCCTCGATTGCAACCAGCCGTCCTGTCCCTGCAGCTGAAAAACACCCCCACAGCATGATGCTGCCACCACCATGCTTCACTGTTGGGACTGTATTGGACAGGTGATGAGCTGTGCCTGGTTTTCTCCACACATACTGCTTAGAATTAAGGCCAAAAAGTTATATTTTGGTCTCATCAGACCAGAGAATCTTATTTTTCACCATCTTGGAGTCCTTCAGGTGTTTTTTAGCAAACTCCATGCGGGCTTTCATGTGTCTTACACTGAGGAGAGGCTTCCGTCGGGCCACTCTGCCATAAAGCCCCGACTGGTGGAGGGCTGCAGTGATGGTTGACTTTCTACAACTTTCTCCCATCTCCTGACTGCATCTCTGGAGCTCAGCCACAGTGATCTTTGGGTTCTCAGCCACAGTGATCTTGGGTACCTCTCTCACCAAGGCTCTTCTCCCCCGATAGCTCAGTTTGGCCGGACGGCCAGCTCTAGGAAGGGTTCTGGTCATCCCAAACGTCTTCCATTTGAGGATTATGGAGGCCACTGTGCTCTTAGGAACCTTAAGTGCAGCAGAAATCTTTTTGTAACCTTGGCCAGATCTGTGCCTTGCCACAATTCTGTCTCTGAGCTCTTCAGGCAGTTCATTTGACCTCATGATTCTCATTTGCTCTGACATGCATTGTGATCTGGAAGGTCTTATATAGACAGGTGTGTGGCTTTCCTAATCAAGTCCAATCAGTATAATCAAACACAGCTGGACTCAAATGAAGGTGTAGAACCATCTCAAGGATGATCAGAAGAAATGGAAAGCACCTGAGTTAAATATATGAGTGTCACAGCAAAGGGTCTGAATACTTAGGACCATGTGATATTTCAGTTTTTCTTTTTTAATAAATCTGCAACAATGTCAACAATTCTGTGTTTTTATGTCAGTATGGGGTGCTATGTGTACATTCATGAGGAAGAAGAATGAACTTAAATGATTTTAGCAAATGGCTGCAATATAACAAAGAGTGAAAAATTTAAGGGGGTCTGAATACTTTCCGTACCCACTGTATATATACATATATACACACAGTATGTATAGTTTTCAGGCGTGGTCAGTTAAAGTAATAAGGCTTGTGGATCATCATGGTAGCTAGAAAACTAGTGTTTTAAAAAGGGGAGCTCAACAATGGCCAATTTACTAAAGCTCAAATCCTGGAAGATACACATCAATGAATGTGTTTTTTTTTTTTTTTTCTAATTCAACCAGTATAAGTACCTGAATTTGACCTGGTACCAGCCTCTTTTGGTCCTTATTTAGCAGAGCAGAGCTCGGACTGGGACAGAAGAAAGGAGCACAATCAGCAGTGCCACTGTGCCAGGAGAATGCTGATAGAAGGAGACAGCGGAGAGACAGAGAGTTGAGCTCATCAGTGTACTGCTTCTCTTTTTTTTTTTTTCTGCCCTTACAGGATTGGGGTGGTGGGGAGGAAACCTGTAAGCATACTGAACTTCAGCATTGAAAAAACAAGACTCCTCTGCTAGACAGGGCTTTACCCAGGTTGAGTTGCAAGTTAAAAAATGACTTGCTAAGCTACTGCTAGACCTGCCAGGCTTCACAAGTTTGTTGCACAAATGCAGCAGGTCCGCATTGCATGACCACAGATCAACTGTCTTTGCAAACATTCTGTATAATAAGAAAGAATTGGCCGCACTCCAAGCTGCATCCAGATTTGGTTTATTGGACGAACATCCCAAGTGTTACAACAGCGTACAGGTAGACGCGTTTCACACACTAACAGGTGTGCTTATTCAAACATTCTGAATTTCTGCTGCAAATTCTGGTTCAGTTATGTTGTACAATAGTCATCCCACCACAGGGGTCACTGTGGCTGAACTTTCATGCAGTAGACTTGTAGAGCTCTTGCTGTAGACTCACCACTGCAACTTTGCTTTTGCTAGAGATTTGCCACGCAAATTTGCTACAAATTGGAAAAGTGTCAACTAGAACTTGTGCATCAAGTGCTCTGCAAGTGTACAACTTGCCAGTGAGTTAACAAGTTAACAAGACTTACAATTTAACACTGCCACAAATTTGTGGCAAGTTATCTTTGCTATCTGGGTGCTTTGTGGCTAGATGGCCAGGAATACAAATCCCTTGGCAAGGATGGCAATGTACAGCTTGTTTATTATATCTGTGTATTTGGCTATTTGCCTAGGGTTTAGCTTTAAGTGAATTGTTCTTGGGAAGATTTTATAAGGACAGTGCATTTGAGTTAACAGGCCTTCATACAAAATTACCTAACCTTGGGGATACATAGTTGCCAACATTCGAAAAAAATTCCCAGGGACACTTTGCAGCACAGCTATCAATTACTTACCACACCCACTTCCATGAAGCTCCGCCCACTCCACATAATTAATCTCCGCCTACTTATCAGATTATAGGGTACGCTCAATAAAGAGAGAATTACAGGAAATTGAAAAGGAATTCCAAACGTAAGGCCAAAGTAGCAGAGTTGGAATAAGTCTCCCATTCAGCTGCACTACTTCTGCCTAAAGTTTAAAATTCTCATCCCAATTCCCTGCAATTCTAAAGTGTCAAATGTACTGAGGTGTGACCATACAAAAATTGTAATATGTAAATATAAATAAAGTGCAAGGTGTAAATAAGAACGATAAAACCTAATTATACTATCTGGTATAATTAGGTTTTAATGACGCCAGGTGGCGCCATTACGTAACTGCGCATGCTCCTGCCCGGCTGAGCTTGTAAGAGCTTTCTCGAGCCTGGCAGGCATTGGAATGGTGGATGCGTAGTTACAATGTCGGCCCGGAACCATTTATTTTACGGGCACCGGCTGCCCGTAACGGGCATTTACGGGCAGCCCGATTAACAGGCGCTTGTGGGGACAATGTAAATTACCCGGGACAGGCTCCTATTTGCTGGGACTGTCCCTGCAAAAATGGGACAGTTGGCAAGTATGGCGATAGGGTGATAGTATTATCCATCACCCATACAGCACCATCATAGTTGCATAGGTGTGCGCAGCCTAATGCATTAGGGTGTGCACACCAAAGCTCAAACACACACTACCAATCACACATGATGTTCAATCAGAAACAGAAGGGGCCTGTAAGTTATATATTTACCTGCCCATTTCCCCACTCATCCTAAAGCATCCCCGCAGCAACAACTGGTGGGAGAGGAGAGGAGGGAAGCCGGCAGAGCTGCGGGGGTAAGGAGGAGGGGAGCCAGGTCAGTAAGGGGAATCTATGCTGCACAGGGCCATTAGGGTGTGTCTGGACACACCTGGCACACCCTGTGCGCACGCCTATGCATAGTTGGGATGAAATAGGAAAATTAGTTAGAGTTTTAACATTTTTTTTTCTTTTTTCAATCAGGCAGGAGCTATCTCAGCCCACCAGGCTCTACAAAAATATAAATCACTTTTGGGTGGAATGATTATTTCCTACATATGTTACTTAGGAATAAGAGAAAGCAGAACTGTAGAAAGCAAGCACATCCATGCTATTTATTTAGAATATGTGTTGTATTGGCTCTTTAAGTATGAAAAAAAGGCATTATTCTAATAATGATGGGAATTTGATGCTGAATTGTGTTTATCCCTATGAGTCTGGGCTCTAGTCCCCCAAAGGCCAGCTACTTTCCTACCATTGTGAAAAACAGCATTGAACGCAGGCCAGTATAATTAGGACTGAGGATACAGGATCAGACGGACAAACAGTGGGTGGCAGACAATGCCTGCCTTGATACTCAGATCTATGTAGGGTGCTGGGAATGTGCAATCTCTGAAGTTCTTTCTTATGGTTAAAAATGGCAGTGGCTTCACTTAACCTCTCTCTTATAAAAGAGTTAAGTACTACAACATAAACAGTCAGCTACCATGGACCTTTAAAGGTGACCTGTACATCCGTGGCCAAAAGTTTTGAGAATTACACAAATATAAATTTTCACAAAGTCTGCTGCTTCAGTGTTTTTATATCTTTTTGTTAGATGTTACTATGATATACTGAAGTATAATTACAAGCTTTTTATAAGTGTCAAAGGGTTTTATTGACAATTACGTTAAGTTTTATGCAAAGAGTCAATATTTGCAGTGTTCACTCTTCTTTTTCAAGACCTCTGCAATTCACCCTGGCATGCTGTCAATCAACTTCGGGGCCACATCCTGACTGATGGGAGCCCATTCTTGCATAAATAATGCTTGGAGTTTGTCAGAATGTGTGGGTTTTTTTTTTTTTGTTCACCCACCTCTTGAGGATTGACCACAAGTTCTCAATGGGGATTAAGTCTGGGGAGTTTCCTGGTCATGGACTCAAAATTTCGATGTTTTGTTCCCCAAGCCACTTAGTTATCACTTTTGCCTTAACCACTTGCTGACTGCCTAACGACTATTTACGTCAGCAGTCAGCCCCTCACAGGCAAAGCGACGTAGGACTACCCCGCACGTGTGAGCGGCGGACTCGATGTCCGCCGCTCACTCGCGATCGTCGGTTACACCGGGAGAAAGGCAGGCGGCTAATGTAAACAAAGCCGCCTGTCATTCTCCCCTGTGTAACAGCACAGATCATACGGTCCTGCTATGTAGGACCGTAGATCTCTGCTGTTACATGAAAAGCCACATCCAATGACAGTTAGAAGCACGCCCCTAGGGACACACTTAACCCCTCCTTCTCAAATAAAGTTAACCTGCCAGTGTAATTTTTTACAGTAACAGTGCATATGTATAGCACTGATTACTGTAGTAATGTTACTGGTACTCCCAAAAGTGTCAAAAATGTCAGTCAAGGGTCCGATCTGTCCGCCGCAATGTTGCAGTCCCGCAAGTCCCGCAAAAAAAATCGCAGATCGCCGCCATTCCGCGTTTAAAAAAAAACAATAAAAATGACAAAAATCTTTCCCTTAGTTAGTAAACGCAATAACTTTTGCGCAAACCAATCAAAATACGCAATTTTTTTTACCAAAAATATGTAGCAGAAAACAAATTGGCCTAAAATGTTAAAAAAGTTTGATTTTTTTTTTTTTTTCAAAAAAAATTGTGAAAAATATTTTTATTTTTACAAAATTTTCGCTCTTCTTTTGTTTATAGCGCATGATCTAAAAATCGCACAGGTGATCAAATACCACCAAAAGAAAGTTCTGTTTGTGGGAAAAAAAGGACGTCAATTTCATTTGGGTACAGCGTTGCAGGACCGCGCAATTGTCCGTTAAAGTCATGCAGTGCCGAATCGCAAAATAGGCCCTGGTCAGGAAGGGGGTAAAATCTTCCGGGGCTTAAGTGGTTAAGGCAAGGTGCATCATCATGCTGGAAAAGGCATTGTTCCTCAAGAAACAGTTTTTGGATGGTTTGGAGAAGTTGCTCTTGGAGGATGTTTTGCATTGTGAGACCGCTCCCTTGGCTGAGAAGCAACCCCACACATGAATGGTCTCAGGATGCTTTACTATTGGCATGACACAGGACTGATGGACGCGCTCACCTTTTCTTCTCCGGACAAGGTTTTTTCCTGATGCCCCAAACAATCAGAATGGGGAGTCATCAGAGAAAATGACTTTACCCCAGTCCTCGGCAGTTCAGTCCTTGTACCTTTTGCAGAATATCAGTCTGTCCCTGATGCTTTTCCTGGAGAGAAGTGGCTTCTTTGCTGCTCTTCTTGACACCAGGCCATCCTCTTTGTCTCACTGGGCGTGCAGATGCACTCACACCTGCCTGCTGCCATTCCTGAGCAAGCTCTGCAATAGTGGTACCACGATCCAGCTGAATCAACTGTAGGAAACAGTCCTGGTGCTTGCTGCACTTTCTTGGGTCCCCTGAAGCATTTTTCACAAATGCAGTGGAAATGTTTTTTTATGGGAATAAGTTTATTTTCATGGCAAAGTGGGACTTTGCATTTATTTGCAAATCATCTGATCATTCTTTATAACAATCTGGAGTATATGCAAATTGCCATCCTAAAAACTGAGGCAGCAGACTTTGTGAGAATTTATAGTTGTGTCATTTTGAAAACTTTTGGCCACAGCTGTAGTCTTCAAGCCCAATTGCAGCCTTCAAATGAAATTGCCCTCCACCCGTCTGAATAAAAAAAAAAAAAAAAAAAACAGCTTTTTCTGCAGTACTCATCCTATCTCAAGCTCTGTGCCCTGCAGAATCACTGCTATGTAACTGCAGGGTCATTTAACCTACCTCCCCTGAGCCCAGGGCAACAAGGACCTTTTCCCTGGGTTCACAGGGGAATGCTGCAGGACCTGTCAACCTCTATAGAATGAAGAGGAGGGAAGGATCTGGGATGTCATGTGGCAGGGCTGTCATGTGGCCGGTCGAAGGGATTGCATGAGGACTCGAGGGCATACAATGCGATTAGAGGAGAAGCGTTTTAACCTCAGGCAACGTGGGGGGTTCTTTACTGTTAGGGCTACAAGATTGTGGAATTCTCTACCACAAGAGGTGGTTTCTGCGGGAAGTATGGTGGCTTTCAAAAGACTCTTAGACGTACATCTCAAGAACATTCAGGGCTATGTGAGATGATTACAGTCACACACACCTACACAGGTTGAACTGGATGGACTATTGTCTTTATTCAACCTCACCTACTATGTAACTATGTAACACCTCCACATTAAAAGATATAAATACAAAAAAATAAAATAAAGGTGTTTTTTTTTTGGGGGGGGGGGGGGCACCATTGAGTCGGGCTGTAATTATTGTGGAGCTTTGGAAGGGGGAGGGTGCCTGCATTCTGTAAAAATGTTAATGCCTATAATGCTCATGAGAACCAGGAACAATGTGATCAAAGCTGTTTTGACTTTGGGTCACCAAACATGAATTTGATCATGCTGATACATGCCCTATTGATTGAAGTGAAGTGTGAGTTTTAATGACAGGTGCACCTCATTATGAATGACAGTTTGGGAAGAAGTGTCAGTACACAATATGTCTCCACATACCTGATGTAGAGCTGTCAAGCCATCTTCATTACTTAGGTTGGGGTCCACATTACTCTTAAGCAATGCCAGGACTGCAGAAGACAGAGAGATAGAGAGAGAAAAAATAGTTTTAACCTCATTGTAGGGAATATATAGTTCTTACAAATGATTTAGTCAAATTTTTGTTGAGACACTTTAATGTGCAAACTTTAGCCAAAAAAGTCTAACGGTGGCACAACTAATTGCTAATTCCTCAACTTTCTATTGGTCAGTAAGGCTGTCAATCAGCTTAAAATAAATGTGTGGCCCCTGTCGGGGTTTTGAAGCAGCAGCAAGTTCTTACTGGAAACATCTCTCAATGACAGGACCCCAAAATGTCAGGTTGCTCTATAATGCAACAAAACAACCAGAACCGCTATAGTCACACCCCTGCTCTCCTTACTTCTCTATTGGCTACATTGTGTGATGGGTGACCCCAAGGGCAAATAGAGAGGTGAGTAGAGCAGAAGGGGTAGTCAATAACAACATCAGCACTAGCACTGGGAGGAGAATACAGAAAGATCCCGTTGCCTCTTCAGGACCCTGCTAGGGGCTAGAGGTTAACTTTAATAGACCAATGAGGAGTTGCAAGAGGTGGGCAGGGGTGGTCAACACACCTTTTTCTGCAAAAGTCAGTATTTATTTGCATATCTGAAAGCTCGAGATTTTGGGGATCCTGGTATAATCAGGAAACTTTAAAATGCTACAGACACAGTGGGGTTGATTTACTAAAACTAGAGAGTGCAAAAGCTGGTGTAGCTGTGCATGGTGGCCAATCAACTTCTAACGATAGCTTGTTAAATTAAGCTTTTAGAAAAAAGCTGATTGGTTTCTATGCGGAGCTGCACCGGATTTTGCACTCTCCAGTTTTAGTAAATTAACCCCATTGACACTTTAGATCAGTGATGGCGAACCTTGGCACCCCAGATATTTTGGAACTTTATTTCCCATGATCCTCAAGCACACTGCAGTGTAGGTGAGCATCATGGGAAATGTAGTTCCAAAACATCTGGGGTGCCAAGGTTCGCCTTCACTGCCTTAGATACTTTTACTTATGAAGCGGTTTTAATTAGCCTTCTATCATAAGAGCCGGTTCACACTATTACGACTTGCCAGGCAACTTGGTCAGCCTGGCAAGTCGCGCACCGACGGGTCCATTGAGTAGTACAGGACCGGTTCTAATAGGAGCGACACAAGTCGCTCCGACTTAGAAAAAGGGTCCTGTACTACTTCGGGGCGACCTGGAGGCGACTTGCATAGACATTCATTAGATAAAGTCCGTGCAAGTCGCGCCGAAGTCACAGTGCACGCGACTTCACAGGTCGCCCCCGAAGTCGGAGCGACCTAATGTGAACGGGGACTTAAACCTTTATTAGCAAAATATAAAACATCACAAACAGAAGAATGCATATCTTCCAACTTCCTTCACTACAGTTTTGGAGGTGCTCTTTAAACCAATCACTATTATTGGGGTGAGTGCCCACAGAAAAGAAAGAAGTCATTGGTTGGCTAAACTTTAGCCTATGGAAGCCTGAAAACAAAAGAGGTTACTTAGCCCTGACAAGCCAAAACTTCCATATTTTTGGTCATAAATTTCTCCAGACATTTAAGAGCTTATATTAATTTCTTCAATTCATTGCAATTACAGACTTTTCAATTTATTCTAGATTGGCACTTCTACATTGTTCAAGTTCAGTTTAATAATGTACTCAGTTAAACTGTGATTGATCACATGGATGGCAGTAATGTGCAGAGCAGTGCTGATATTCAGCTGGACCAAAGATGGCTTCCTTGTCCCCAGAAC
The DNA here is from genome assembly GCF_965119305.1 of Pelophylax lessonae. Classification (NCBI taxonomy): domain Eukaryota; kingdom Metazoa; phylum Chordata; class Amphibia; order Anura; family Ranidae; genus Pelophylax; species Pelophylax lessonae. Next base: position 41,463,670 of record NC_138778.1, on the reverse strand, counting down.
CATTTTAATTAGAAGCTCTTACTGAATGAATTTTATAAATTGAATAAATTATTATATTTACTTTTATTGACACAGCACGATTCAGTGTTGCCAACCTCCCGCAGCTTTTTTACTGACAAAAATATGAAAAATGTACTGACGGAGCACATTTTACTGACAACCTGAAAAATGACACAACTATTCAAATCTAAGACGATCGATATTTAAACAGTATTTAAACAGACATAATATGGAAGCACTGACAATACCCATACCAAGTAATTTTCCTGGCTTATACTTAAAGTGGTTCTAAAGCTTTAAGGTTTTTCACGTTAATGCATTCTATGTATTAAAGTGTAACTAAAGGTAAAACTTTTATTTTTTTATTTTTGAATAGAGTAAAGATGGATTAGAACACCTTTTAGGTTTTTAGTGCTACCTCTGCCCCCCTTAGAGAAATCTTCCAATAGGGACACTAGTTCTAGTGACCTGGGGGTCCCCAGGAATTTCTTTTAATTTGCAGGTATTTTTATCTCACTTCCTGTTTTGGCTATGGGACAGGAAGTGAAGGCAAATCTCCCCAGTGGGATACAGATGGCAAAAAATAAACTGACAGGGGTTATATCTCTCCATTACTCTATCCAAAAAGAAAAAAAAATGTTTTGCTTATAGTTCTTCTGTGCTGCAGCCCCCTCCCCCCCCCCCTTTTACTTACCTGAGCCCGAACTGATCCAGCGATGTGCACAAGCGCAGCGGCTCCCGCTGCTGTCTCTCTCCTCATTGGACAGACTGATAGCAGCGTGAGTGATTGGCTCCCACTGCTGTCAATCAAATGACGGGAGCAGGGGGGCAGGGCCAAGTCCCGCTGTCTGTGTCTGTCTGCTTTCCCTGGGGGCAACCGATGAAGAGGAGGAGCCAGGAGCGCTGGCGGGGGACCACAGAAGAAGAGGATCAGGCAGCTCTGTGCTAAACCATTGCACAGATCAGGTAAATAGAGATATGTTTGTTATTAAAAAAAACAAACACTTATAACCACTTTAAAAAGTCAACACAGCATGACAAATTATTGGCTCCTGATATCTTCAGACAGTAACTGATTTTTCACAAACTGTCAGTAAATTTACCAATGTTTGATGACCCTGACACGGTTGTGTCTAATGCTATTTGCTTTATGTAAAATGGCGGCGCAAATGAAGTGCAAACTGCAGGAGCCCAAACAAACAAACCAGATTTCATTTCATTCAAGGTGTGATGTCAGTTCATTTGAATCTGTTTGGTTTCCACCACAGTTACATATCCTTATTTCTTAAATATATAGTCAAATCAAGCCTAACAAGTCCATAATGCACAGCACAGTCACCTACATTACCTGTAGATAGCAAGTTTACATTTGGGCATATGTACAAAAATAGACTTTTCATACTAAAATGTGACCTGAATTTTTTAAAGGGGAACACCATCTGTTTAGAGTCTATATAGGTCAAAATGTTTGTCAAATTTTTTTTTATTGCTGGGTCCCTATGGAGAATTGAGATTTCCCCATATTTCATGATCCTGTAACATTCAGAGCATTGCAGTGCTTCAACCATCCTGGCATTCCCTTTTCCCAGAGTTTATTCTCTATTTAATATGAAGGAACCGTTAAAGGGGCAGAGATAATGTCACCAGTTGAACTTTCTTTTTCTCCTCTCTTGAGTGCCTCTTCATAGATTCCTATAGAGGAACTACTAGAAGTTAGTCCCACCAGCCAGAGGACTGATGACATGAACCAAAAAAATGATTATGCATTTATACTTTAAAAAGCAGAAAAACAACTAGAAAGTTGCCTGGGTGAAGGTCTGTGTCAGGTTTCTGCAAAACAAGAGATTTGCACTAGGAGCTTTTTTGGAGGCTGCACACCCCAATAAACATTAAGGAAACACAAGAGAAAATTTCCCCAGGGTTTTTTTTTTAGCAGCAATTCATTCCAAAGGGCACGTATTTGTAAAAGTACAAAAGATTCTTTTAAATTACAATTCTGTTATGAAATAGGTTTTCCAAGAATAAAAATATGAGCTCTGGTTTACAAAAATATTGATAAAATGATATCCAACAGCGAAGAAAAAAATTATGCATAGTTACAAACGGATACTACAGCATATTGACCCGGACACGTTTCGACCATAAAGTAGGGGTAGTGGTCTTCTTCAGAGCGGTATTTGTGTCAGGTTTCTGTGGTAGTGAGACCTTGTAGAATGCCAACCCGGGGTTCCCCAGGGTGGAGAGTCTAAGCCCCAGCCTGCTTCTTCACCAGGGCGCCTGATGGTGGGGATGGACTTGCAGTAAACTGGCACCAGGATGTGGCCCCCAGGTACGCCCAGCTGACGATACGGAGACCACTCACCTGTGCAGAGTACAAACGACAGGAGACAGAAGAAGATCCAGGAAACAAATCGAGGTCAGCGCGTGTGGCAGGCAAGCACAAGCAGAAGGGGAAACCAAGGTCGGGACACGGGAAACAACAAAGGAGAGGGAACACCTGCCTAGTGCATTACCATAAACCAATTTTGCTAAGAAGAAATAGTAACAAGTGGATACTCCAAAAAGCATATCATGCACAAGCATATCTAGAAATGCAGATGAGAACACATCTAAATCACCATAAGAAGACCACCTAACGTCTAGAAATCAATATTTAATAAAGTGAAGCGCTGCCTCTTACATAAAAATGTGTAAATAGTGGGATGTTTTAGTTCAATATAAGTGTATCCATATTTTAATAATCACATAGAATGAATAACATAATCATGAGCTCAAATATCCCATATGCATTACAGGAAATGGTGATAGTAAATAAAGATAATTCAATAAAGTGCTCAGTGTCCATACAACAAAGTCCCGCCACTTAGGGAAAACCTCTTTTCTGTGTCCATACAACGGTGTAGTAATGGTGCTGTAAATTTCATATACAATGATGAATCAGCATATATCCGTGCCACCGATGGAAATACATAAAATAAGTAAAAAAAATATATTTGCCAAAAAGTGAAAAAATAACCAAACCAATTGATAGGAATATAAATGTCCTGTTTGGGTGTAAATGGTGAATCCCTTCACCTATAGGTGTCTCGAAGTAAGTGATGCAACGGAGGGACAAACACCAAAATTTTCATCGCCCGTCCTCAGCACGACCAATTTTCGTTTAATGTGTACACAGTACGTCGGGGAAAAATCGGCTACGAAAGACCGTGCATGATCGGAAGTTGCTGACGACACGGAAGTTTATCATAAAAAATCAACTAACCTTTTCTACTGCCTTTGAATAGCCAGGGTTCCAAGACCAAGTATTGCAAGGGTCTCGGATGTTTCGATCTCCATCTTCCAAGATCGTTGTATAACGAAAATGGTGATAAACTCTCGAAATTTCAGAATAATCTGAAGCGCAGTTCCACGAACGATCCGAGAACAAAAGCCACGTCATATCCGCAAGAAGGAACTCAAAGGCGTGGCCTTGGGGGGTCACAAGTATATGTACTTACATCACACTCTACGAACAAACGTCAACAAAAAAAAAATCGTACCAGAAATTTCATGAACATTTATGCACTGTCAACTAAAAACGGTTATGAACACTGAGCAAGAGAGATAAAAATCGGAGGATATTTTATCCGCTTTCCGTCAAGTGTGTACGGGCCTTTAGTCATGGGAAATATACAGGTTCAATTAATTGTGGCATCTGACCCAGGAGGAGATAAAGGATAGCAACACTTTACCTAAATATGTATTGACAATGATTACTGCAGACAAAGCATTCACACGCTCCTCTATAGTCTGTTCTCAGTCACTACCATCCTGACAATGTAATTACACAGACCATCATTGTTTACACAGCATGGCGTTAATCAAACACGCAGTAGAAGATTTCCTTGTGTGCATTTTTCCTATTACAGAGCAGGTAAGATCCATCCTTCATCTAGAATCATCTTTGGCTGGCCAGCGGGTTGAACGAAAAAAACTGACCCAATTCCCCTATCTACACATTCCAGGTGGATGGGAGAATCCTCCCCACTGTGTCATTGTATTCAGACAGCTGTGTATTCCCCTGCCGTCAGAATACACAGATCAGCGCTGCAGTCTATTGCCTGCAGTGCTGATCGAGTGGCTTTTTTCCAATAGGGTGGTTGAACAGGAGTTAACCAATAGATCGACTTCTGTTAAAGAGGAAGTAAACGTCCATCTTTAAAGCTGAGTTCCGGCCTTGGAAAAGTTTTTTAGAAAAAAATACCCCCGGGACAGTCAGGGCTAGTGCATTCCACAATGGATAGCCTCTGAACTGTCCTAGGTCGCATTTACCTTTTAGAAGAAATACTTACCTTGAAAATTTCTTGTCCAGCGCTGCCATCTCAGGTGTGGGCAGCTGAAGCCAGGACGTCCTCTTCGGTATCCTCTTCCATGTCTTCTTCGTCTCAGAATGCCCTGCACCGGCCCTGCTTGTCACTTCTGGGCCAGGCGCGGCATCCCTGCACAGCTTCTGGGCATGCCCAGAAGCTGTTTAGCAGGGAATGACGCACCTGCATTGGAACTGACGAGCAGGGCCGGTGTAGGCGCATTAACTCCTGGGAGCGATGACGTTCAGCTCCCAGGAGTTATGGTATGCGGGCCGCGGCTGCAGAGGGAGGAAGTAGAAGGAAGGCAAGTATACTTTCTTCAAAAACAAGGTAAAGAAAATCGGGACTATCCATTTATTTTTCAGGTTAATGTCAGCAACGGATGGCCCAAAGTCATTTTTGAGGCCGGAACTCCGCTTTAAGTTTCACCTATAGTAAGCCTATAATAAGGCTTACCTATAGGTAGTGTAAATATCTTCTAAACATGCACGGTTTATGAGAAATTTACTGTCGTATTTACTTTGTGTAGTAAAGTGACCATGTACAAAGTGCCTAACGTAGCCCAGAAGAACCCACGAGGGGTAGGCCTCTCAAGTGACCCCACGCTTGATGCCCAACAAGAGGGGGACATGGAGGATGTGACAAACAACCACCATCATGCCCCTTACAAGCCTATCCTAGGGTGACAATGATTGCTACCTCTAGATACAGTACAATAAATGACCGTTGTCACCCCGGGACAGGAAGTGTGTTACTGGCAGCATCACCAGGTTTAAATAAAGGAAAACAAACCTGATAAAAACAAAATCAGTCACTGAAACAAAGGTTTGGTAAGCTGCAACAGATTACATTTTTATATTTGGGTTTAGATGCACTTTAACTTTAGGAGAATGTTAAAGGAGAACTGTCATGTAGGGTGCAGTTGCTGACCTATCTTTCTGAAAATACTGTTTGGCTGTCATTGATCCAATGACTTTAATACCCTGAGTCAGTAAACCAAAACAAGTATCTAGAAAAGGGACATACTTGAGGTTCCTGGCTGGGCATATGGACAACAGCTCCAAAAAGTCCCAGACCCTATAATCAAGTTTCACCCTGTGCTGTGTTTGTTACAACCAAGGAGGTCTATAGGATAAGAGAGGACATTAAGGCAGCGATGCAATAAAGCAGCCAAATTCTAGATGGATGGGCTATTGGTGCACCAAAATGCACTACGAATGCTACATGTACAATTTCTGGCAGCGCACTGAACTGCAATGCATATTAGCATGTTGTCCTGTGCTGCAACATATGCCCATCGGTAAGGTGCGTTGGAGTGACTTTCAATATGAATGGCACTGCATTGCACCAACACATGTCATATGCCATTGGTGTGCATTACTGCAACGCAATAGTGTGAATGGCGCCTAAATGAACTATTCCTGTGTTTCTGCCTGAGTCAGAAAGTGCTTATGTGGCTTGGCATAATGCCCAGGGTAAAGAAAACTACGGGAAAAGTGTAGGGTGTGCCCAGGTGTTGGCGGTGTAGGTGCAGAAAATAAAACATTTTCCAATTTTTTGCATATGTCCTTACGCAAATACCTGTGTTTATGATAGCATCTATATAAATCCTGTATAATAAATAATAATAATAGCATCGCTTTAGACACGGAGAACAGCTGGGCACAGTCATTCTTGTGAAAAAAAGGGGCGTACATTGCACCTGGGCTTTCCAGGCCAAGGGAGGGAACGCCAGAATTTACATTGAACGGGCTTGGGCGCCTGTATGCAAGAGCCCTTAACACTTATTTTTCAAGTGACTTGAATGGGCTCACTTAAAAAAAAGCAATGCATCTAAATATGCAAGTAAATACAATGCAAATTAGCACTTGAATTTGGTTTTGTGCAGTTAAAGGAAAAATCATCTTTCTGTTCAAAAAATACTTTTCTGTTTTACTGTTTAGCAAATTATAAAAAGTGCCAAAAAAATCCACTTTTGTTTATTTGGAACAATGCCAACAGTGTAGAGAATGCTCCCACCAAAGTACAAAATGGCTCCCACCAGGCTCAATTCCTGGGCATGTGATTGGTTCGTTGCTTCTCCTTGCAGATAGGCCCTCACACTTAGAACTTCCACTTTCTTCTATTTAGGGAAGTTAGAGGAGTGGCCTGTCCTGGTATCTGCAGAGGAGAAGCAGTTAAGAATTAATTGCAGTGGAAATAGCTGATCTGGAGAGGAGTATTCTTTTCTCAGAAAAAGTAGAACTTTACTTTAATATAACTATTGCAGTAGGCAGGCACATTCGAGAAAATAATTCAAATTAAAGGTGTTTGTTAGTACGTGGTCATGGGTAAAACCGGTCAGAATAGTTGGTAACCACTTCAATACTGGGCACTTTTACCCCCTTCCTGCCCTGGCCAATTTTTAGCTTTCAGCGCTGTCATATGACGTCCACCTGGATCAACGAAAGTTACTCAAATTATTTGGCGCTTTGGGGCAATTTCTTTTTTTGTTGTCCCTATTTTTCCTCAATGAAAGTCCCACCTGGCCGTCATTTTGCTATAGGCTGGGCAGGAACTTGGTAAATATCTTAATGTGTGTCCTAAACACAAATGTGACTATTATTTTTAATCAACCCAGTCACATTTCTTCATGTTTATCAGATGTCACTCAGGACCCAAGACAGGTTCAGTCTTCCTTTGCTGTCTTAAGATGGCCATACATATTATAATATGATTTGCGACATCTGGGGTCCAGATCACTAGCCGGCCATCTTTAGTAAAAACAAACAGGCAAACAAAAATACTGTAGCTTTTCTTCAGCATAAATCAAAAACAGTCCATTATCTCGGGTACAAAAACAACACTTCAGCTCACCCCCAGCATACATTTGTCCCACGACGGGGTTTAAAGTTCCGGCCTGCTCCAAGGGTCAAGTGAAACAGTTAAGTCCATAAACATCTCAGCAGACAAATAGCCCACAGCCATCTCACAATTGTGTCCTGTTTTATTCAATATCTAATGGACACCTGCTGGCTGCTTCCTTCCCTTTCAGTCCTCTCTTGTAGGTGGGATACCCTTTCAGGACTAAAGTATCCATAGTCAGGGTTGGAGGCTCTTTCCCACCCAAAATCTTCCTGAGCCTCCCGATTGCGGGACCTATATGAGGACTTAATGATCATAGGAAAACTGCAAGTCAGTTCTCCACCTTTACCGGATCACCCCAGAACCTCTCACCCAGCACCAGTGTGAATTTTTCGAGTACTCCTGGCTGCTTCTTGTCATTCCTCTTAAAGGGACCACGACCCTAATAAAGGATATCCATACCTTCCATCTGGGATCCGTCCATGGTGTCCTTTAGGTTTACCAAAACCATTGAGTGTGAGGTCTTACCTAAACATTTTATTCAGTTTGTATGCAACCAGCATCCACTAAGCATACAAATTTAGGACTTTAATGTGGTATGAAACAGCCCAGTGGAAAAGCTACATGCAATCTCTTGACCCAGGGACCCTTAACCAGTTAAGCCCCCCAAAACAAAGATGAAAGCTTTTGGGCCTTGTCTAGCTCCACCCAGATAGTACACAGTATTAGTGTTCCTGGTGTAGCCAACACTCTGATGATTTCCTTAAGAGAGGCAATGACATTGTGCATGATAGGTCTGTGGGACATAGTGAATACCTAAGTAGTGACAGTCCATGCCTTCAAACTCATAAGGGAGTATAAAAATTTGATGTCTCCATGTAGTCGATGTTTAGGATCCCCCTGTGACTAGACCCTTGCTCGCTCGCTTCCACTCTCCCGACACTCCTCTGTTTCTAGTGAGTCAGCTTGCAGATCGCAACGTCTGATGGTTCGGTCAACCAAGGATCCGGGATCCAAACTACAGCCATGTGCCCTCCGGAATCCATTAGAACAAACACCAAGCAGGTTGTATGTAAGTTCAAACAGGAAGACCATTTATTGGAAGAACATAGCACACTTTTATACAGAATTTGTAACATCCTGCCCCCAACAACCGCCCTCCTATTGGTCAATTGCAAAGTACCTGCAGTTCCCCTTCAGGTCCTCCTTTCGCCATGCAAAGGAGGACTTGAAAATGAGTCAGCAGGGATTGGTCAGATAACTTGAGTAGAAGGACTGTTATGTGTAATGAGACAGAAGCCCCAGGGGGCAATCAATGTACACAATAGCCAGACACAGAACAATGGGTCCCTAATGAGCCCCCAATACACATTACTCTGAGTGTTAATACATCCCTTAGCAGACAGCAGGTGAGTTCATTAGCACACCCGACAATAGGTGAATGGAAAGCCACCTCAGACAAAAGCAACATGGTTAGACAGTCCGTCTCCTCATTGAACTTCCTGGAATGACCATATTAGGAGTTGTACTTCCTGGTCAGAGACCTTGCTGACAAATATGAAGCAATTCAAACCATCACCCACCTGTCCTTAAATTCCAGTGACGGTGAGCACCGTCACACCCCCATCCAAGGGAGTATGGGAGAGTAGAGTCCCCTATGCAGGGGAATATGGCATTGCTGATTGTACTCCCCATAGAGCAGTGGCGGCCCGTGCATAGGGGGCGCCAGGGCGCCGCCCCCCTAAAAAAAAGGAGAAAAAAAAAAGACAAAAAGAACAATAAAGTTACAAAAAAAAAAAAATCGGTTCGCAGGACTCGCCGACCTATGTGGTGGCTAAAGGGGGGGTGGGGTTTACGACCCAGAAAAGGCGCCAATTGGCTGCCTTCTGGGGGCGTAAGGGGGCGTAACCTGGGCGCCGGAAGGAACGCCTGACCACCCCACCTTCGTGATATCCTGGCTGTGATTGGTCCAGTCTCCAGCCTGGACCAATCACAGTGGGACATCAGCCGGCGTCAAGATCACCGCTTCCGGAATCCGCCTTCAGACTGACTTCCTTGCCACCCGACCGCCCGAATGTGTCGCGCAGCCAGCCCAGCAGCAGCGGAGAAGACTTCGGTGGACGGTGGTCGGTCCCATCCGCAGCTCCGCACTCACCACCAGTCACCACTCACCGTGACAGGAAGGAGCCTGGAGCAGGAGGACTCACTGAAGAGGAGACGGAGTCGGAGACCAGTCCAGGACTCGGCGAGTCGGATCGGGTGGCGGCGGGCCGGGCCTCTTCTTCGTGGACGTGGACGGACGGGACGGCGTCGGCGGCAGTGGTACTGCAGAGACGAGACCGTGCATCCATCCGGAATCCGAATCCAGACCAGGTCTCCAGACCTGTGTGCAGCAGCGCGGCGGTAACGGTAAGTGAGTCCTCAGGCCTCAGCCAGCCAGCCATTGCCATGCCATCCAGCCAGCAGCCCATGCCATGCCAGCCAGCAGCCCATGCCAGCCAGCCATTGCCATGCCAGCAGCTGTTGCCATGCCAGCCAGCCAGCAGCCCATGCCAGCCAGCCATTGCCATGCCAGCAGCTGTTGCCATGCCAGCCAGCAGCCCATGCCAGCCAGCCAGCAGCCATTGCCATGCCAGCCAGCCAGCAGCCGTTGCCATGCCAGCCAGCAGCCGTTGCCATGCCAGCCAGTCAGCCAGCAGCCGTTGCCATGCCAGCCAGCCAGCAGCCGTTGCCATGCCAGCCAGCCAGCCAGCAGCCGTTGCCATGCCAGCCAGCCAGCCAGCCAGCAGCCGTTGCCATGCCAGCCAGCCAGCAGCCAATGCCATGCCAGCCAGCCAGCAGCCAATGCCATGCCAGCCAGCCAGCAGCCATTGCCATGCCAGCCAGCCAGCAGCCATTGCCATGCCAAATTGCCAATGCCATTGCCGCCATCCATGATGAAGCACAGCACTAGTCTGGTCTGGGCCCGGCCTGGGTAACTTGATAAATCTTGCACCGTGACCTGCCTGTACCTACCTGTTCTGGCCTGGCCTGGGTCCATCCATCCATGATGGATGGATGGACCCAGGCCAGAACAGGTAGGTACAGGCAGGTCACTGTGCAAGATTTATCAAGTTACCCAGGCCGGGCCCAGACCAGAGTGTGCAGATATCATTATATATATATCATCATGGATGGATGAAAGGGGGCATGTACGCTGGTCACTGCATTGAAAGGGGGCCTGTACCCTTGTCACTGCATTGAAAGGGGGCCTGTACCCTTTTCACTGCACTGAAAGAGGGCATGTACGCTGGTCACTACATTGAAAGGGGACATGTACGCTGGTCACTACATTGTAAGGGGGCATGTACGCTGGTCACTACATTGAAAGGGGGCCTGTACGCTGGTCACTGCATTGAAAGGGGACATGTATGCTGGTCACTGCATTGAAAGGGGCACGCTGGTCACTACATTGAAAGGGGGCATGTACGCTGGTCACTACATTGAAAGGGGGCCTGTACTGTGGGATTAGTGCTAGGGGGCCTGTACTGTGGGATTAGTGCTAGGGGGCCTGTACTGTGGGATTAGTGCTAGGGGGTCTGTACTGTGGGATTAGTGCTAGGGGGCCTGTACTGTGGGATTAGTGCTAGGGGGTCTGTACTGTGGGATTATTGCTAGGGGGCCTGTACTGTGGGGTTTGTGCTAGGGGGCCTGTACTGTGGGGTTTGTGCTAGGGGGTCTGTACTGTGGGGTTTGTGCTAGGGGGCCTGTACTGTGGGGTTTGTGCTAGGGGGCCTGTAATGTGGGGTTTGTGCTAGGGGGTCTTTACTGTGGGGTTTGTGCTAGGGGGCCTGTACTGTGGGGTTTGTGCTAGGGGGTCTTTACTGTGGGGTTTGTGCTAGGGGGTCTTTACTGTGGGGTTTGTGCTAGGGGGTCTCTACTGTGGGGTTTGTGCTAGGGGGTCTGTACTGTGGGGTTTGTGCTAGGGGGTCTGTACTGTGGGGTTTGTGCTAGGGGGCCTGTACTGTGGGGTTTGTGCTAGGGGGCCTGTAATGTGGGGTTTGTGCTAGGGGGCCTGTAATGTGGGGTTTGTGCTAGGGGGTCTTTACTGTGGGGTTTGTGCTAGGGGGCCTGTACTGTGGGGTTTGTGCTAGGGGGTCTTTACTGTGGGGTTTGTGCTAGGGGGTCTCTACTGTGGGGTTTGTGCTAGGGGGTCTGTACTGTGGGATTAGTGCTAGGAGGTCTGTACTGTGGGGTTTGTGCTAGGGGGTCTGTACTGTGGGGTTTGTGCCACTCTCAGTCAGTGTATCCCATAATAGGGTGTCTCTCACAGTATATCCCATAATAGGGCCCCTGCTCCCTATTGGATATACTAGTACTGAGAGACCCCTTAATATGTGATACATTGTGAGAATTTGTTCACGCAAGCAAAATACAGGGGACAAAATGGGTGGAGTCGATAAGGGGTGGGGCTTCTGAGAAACGGGAGGGGTAAAATAGAAGGGCGGGGTCTTGCGCCCCCCCATCTTAAAACTTCACCAGCCGCCACTGCCATAGAGGCTTTCAAGTTTTACTCCTTCATGGTATGGGGTGAAGGAAGAATGGTAAAAGTTTTTGGTCTTCTATGTTATCATGGTTAAAGTAAGTAAAATGCAAGGTTCGTTCAGTAGGTCTGGCCGGGCCCCCTGTAATAATCTCTGAATGACAGAACTTCATAAATGTACATGTAAGGTAAAAACTTTGATCATCTTCCGCATTGCAGGGTCTGAAATCTACATCCTTCTTCTGGGACGGCTGAGGTATACAGAGCAGGTAAAATCTCACGAGAAGACACTCCAGTTCAGAGCAAGAGCATCTTCTCAAGAATTTTGGGCTGCTTCTAATTTTCCAGAATCTACCCGGAAGGAGTGGGGCATTGCCTAGGTGTCGCTGATGTAAGACGAGGGTAAACCAAATAATGTACACAGTCTATTTTTTCTTACAGGTACATTTTGTAAGGGAAAAGGAGAATAAGGTCTGAATCTAATAGGTGGACCGCTTTATTGATGTGAGACTGTTTTCTGGATTGTGGACTGAAAAAGCCCAATGTCTGAGTATTTCAGTATATTATTCAACAGGAGTTGGTTTGGATTCCATATTCACTCCACACACACCTAAGTGATCCCTTATCTGAGTTATTATGGGCAATTTCAAGGGAAAGGGGTTGACCATGGCTAAAGTGAGGGATGAACAGTCAGGCAAAGAGAGGGAGAATTGGGGTACAAAGTTGACCAGATCTGGTAATCTTTAAAGAGGCCTGGAGAGAGAGGTAGGTGGGTAATTGCTGTCTGCAGCTGGCAGAGATGTATAGTAACGAAGTAGAACTACTTAAGTACTGTACTTAAGTACCGAAATGCGGTATCTGTACTTTCCTAGAGTAGAATTTTTTTCTCCTACTTCTACTTTTACTTCACTACATTTTTTCTATGATTTCGATACTTCTACACAAGTATTTTTTTTTTGTGCTGCATAGTTACTCGTTACTTTTAAAAAAATTACCACTGCCAGAACAGTAGATGGCAGGTTACATAAAGCTCAAAAAAATGTGTATAATGTCATTTGTAAATCAGCGCATATGAAAATAAAGGCTGTGTATAATAAAAGCTGCTATACCAAATCTTTCCACTAAAAAGAAAATATGAAACAAACAAATAAATGGTGCTACAGCGCTTAAAGTGCATCAAGAAACTACTAACAAACACAGGTTAATCATTTGAATAAATCATATGAAATAATAAAAAACAATATGATGTTCAAACTTTTGACTTCTTTCTTTAATAACTACATAACACAGTACTTGTACTTCTACTTTCAGTACTTGAGTAGAAATTTTTTTTCAAAACTACTGGTACTTTTTACTTTTAGTACTTAAGTAGCAAATTTTTTGAAAAAACTACTTGCAATACTTAAGTAAAAAAAATGTTGAATACTTTAGTACTTCTACTTAAGTAACTTTTTCTGCGAGCACTTCCACTTCTACTCAAGTCACTTTTTGATCGAGCACTTGTACTTTTACTCAAGTAGAAATTTCGAGTACTTTATACAAGTCTGGCAGCTGGTGGGTGCTAGTGTAGCATTTCCAATTCCATGTCTTAAGCCTCGTACACACGCAACAAATTTCCGCCGACCGGTCGTCCGTCTTTTGTCCAGAGTGGTGTCTGTTGGTTGGAATGTGCTCTAGACTGCACACGAATTTTCCCGCACGACAGAATTCTACTTCTGAAGTGATGTCATGTGTTGGATTGCTTTGTATGTGTTCTTTCATCTCTGAGCATGCCTAGTCTTGCTCATAAGATTTTTCCCTATCGAAATCTGTACTAATGAGACGAAAATCGGACGTGTTTTGACGGTGGACAAAAATTTTATAGCCTGCACACCAGGATTTTTTCGGCCGAAAAGTCGGAGTCGGTTGTCGGAAGCATCATACTAACAAGCCGAAAATCGGCAGATCGGTCGTCGGACGAAAATTCCCGGCCGAATTTCCACTCGTGTGTACGGGCCTTTAGTATTATCCCATCCATCATGAAGTGGAGAGAAACTAGTGGAAGGGGGAACAGCCTGAGGCCTAGTAAGAGTCCTGCCAATTGGCAGTGGAAGAAGAAATCGGAGCTGGGATTTGCATTAGGCTGTGTTTGGCAGTGCAGACCCAATGCAAGGTGAAATCATTTGTTTCCAGTTTGCTTAGTTCACAGTATTGTGTTGCAATGCTGGACTCTTTGTAAAAAATGGAACATGCTGCAATGTGTTATAATGAGTCACAGTTCACTGCAATGCAATGCATTCTAAGGAAAAAAAGATTCATGTATTTTTGCCCCTGCTGTGAACAACAAACCTGTACATCAATGCAACACATTAAAAATGCATAACAACACAAAGCAATTCCTTAAAATAATGAATGTCAATGCATGCCAACTCAAGTGCATTTAATGTGTGTCAATGCAAGCTAATTGCAATGGATGTGGTGTGAATCTAGCCTAGGGATGTGTGTGACCCAAGGGAATGTGGTTCCTGTCAGCTGCTGCTGTTGTGGGGTGCTTGTAGAGAGCGTCAAGTATAGTGATAAAGATCACACTTTACCTTACTAAGCACTCTCCCACCATCTTGTATGCTGGCCGCCTTCTGAACCCTATACTGTACCTATGTTGCACATGTTACATTATCAGACATTTAAAGTGAAACTTTAGTCAGAAAATGAAGAAAAAAAAATGAAGAAAAAAGTCCTGCTAGTTCACTTTAGGCTGGCCCCTTTTTCAGGTATAGCTTTGTAAAACATTAAAAATAAGTGTCTATACTATTTAAAATCCAGTAATACACTGCTTCATGCATATGGTCTGTGGTTCTCTATTTTTAGGCAATTTTGGGCAATGATTAATTTGTAAAGACCGATCTGCTGACAGCTTTAAAGCAGAATTAAACCCTTTTTACAGCCAAGGAAGCTGCTTCTGTTTGATCTGTTGCTGCACATGTGATCAGTTATGACATCAGCCATTGATGGTTTGACAGTTTGGTTGAGGACACAAGCAAATGTGACAGTTAGCGATCCAGGCATTCCAGGAATGTAATTTTTTTGAAACTGTCAAATCCATGGGTTTTGTTCCACTTCATGATTTATTGCTGTTCAGGGGCTCTGGGCTTCAGCAAAATGGCAGCCTCCTGCAAGAAGAAACAGGCGCAAGGCTGGAGGGAATTTACAGCGCACACTAATTTTGGTAGCATAATTATTAACCACTTAACCACCGCCCGCCGTAGTTATACTGCGGCAGGCAGCCACTCCTGCGCGAACCGCCGTAGGTATACGTCGGCCGTGCACCTGCAGCTAGGGGGTGAGCACGCGCCCCCGTTGCTCAGCGGGGATCCCGATGCATGGGGTAGGCAGCTCCGAGAACTGCCTGACACCCGCAATCATTCCCCGCTGAGAGAGAAGGATGGGCAGCTGTTGTAAACACAGCTGACCGTTCTTCTTACTGAAATTATCACAGAGCCCCTATGATCCTGCTATATAGGATCACATGTCTCTGTGATCATTTCACAAGCCACGCCCCCATTTAGAAACACGCCCCTAGGTACACATTTAACCCCTTGATCACTTACTGTATTAACCCCTTCCCTGTCAGTGTCATTATTACAGTAACAGTGCATATTTTTAGCACTGATTAATGTAGTAATGTCACTGGTCCCACCAAAAGTGTCAAAAATGCCAGTTAGGGGTCCGATCTGTCCGCCGCAATGTCGCAGTCCCTCAAAAAAATCGCAGATCGCCACCATTACTACATAAAAAAAAAAAAAACCAATAAAAATGAAATAAATCTTTCCCATAGTTAGTAGACGCGATAACTTTTGCGCAAACCAATCAAAATACGCTTATTGCATTTTTATTACCAAAAATATGTAGCAAAAAACAAATTGGCCTAAAATGTTAAAAAAAATTTGATTTTTCTTTTTTTTTTTTGGGAATGTTATATATCAGAATGTGAAAAATATTGTTTTTTTTCCCAGAATTGTCGATTTTTTTGTATATAGCGTAAAAAATAAAAATCGCACAGGTGATCAAATACCAAAAAAAGAAAGTTCTATTTGTGGGGAAAAAAGGACATCAATTTTATTCAGGTACATCGTCGCACGACTGTGCAATTGTCCGTTAAATTAACGCAGTGCCGAATCGCAAAAATGGCCTGGTAATTAAGGAGGCAAATCCTTCCGGTCCAGAAGTGGTTAATATTTATGTTCCTTGCTAAAGAACATTATTTTTTATCAAATTGTTATGTGTAAAGTTCCGCTATAAAATAAAGAGTGTGCCAAACACATTTGTGTAGCCAGGTGATCCTACAGGCAGTGCTGTATTTTGGCCTAGACCAACAAGGCCCAGGCCTAGGGCGGCGCTTTGCAGGGGGGCAGCAAAATAGCCATCCTCGCCTCCATCTGAGACTCCATTAGCCAATGGTTGCTAGAGCCGCCAGGCGTCTAGCAATCAGTGACATCACACCTTCTTCCACCCCCTCCTTCTCTCTCCCACTCTTCTTCCTCCCACTCTCTCTTCTTCTCTCTCTCCCACCCCCATCTCTATCTCTCCCACCACCCCCCTCTCTCCCACCCCCCCTCTCTCTCGCTCTCTCTCTCTCCCCCTCTCTTTCTCTTACCTCTCGCTCTCTCTCTCTATTCCCTCGCTCTCTCTCTCTATTCCCCCCTCTCTCTCACCCTCCTCTCTCTCTTACCCTCCTCTCTCTCTCATCTCTCCTCTCTCTCATCCCCCCTCTCTCTCTCTCATCCCCCTCTCTCTCTCTCCGAACACCCGCTCTCTCTATTTCCCAACATCCTCTCTATCTCTCTCTCTCCCCCATCACCCTCTCTCTCTCCCCCAACACCCTCTCTCTCCCCCAAAACCGTCTCTCTCTCTCCCACCACCCTCTCTCTCTCTCCCACCACCTTCTCCCTCTCTCATCCTCCCTCACCCTCCCTTACCCACCCCCCTCTCTCTCTCCCACCCCTTCTCACCCCCCCCTCTCATGAGATCTCATGCGTTCTTGCTGGGACTTGTAGTCCTTCAATTTTGGTGTTTTGTTAAACAGGAAGGGGTGGGGCAAATCTACATAGGAGGGGGGCGTCCAATTTTAGTCCTGCCTAGGGCAGCCCAAAACCAAAATACACCACTGCCTACAGGGCCACCCAGGAATCTGCCAAGCCAGCACACGGCAAATCCTAATTGTGTCCCTTGCATTTAGTCATGGGACAGTACAGATCACATGACCAAACACAAGAGATGCATAGCAATGCACGTATCTTCCCCGCAGAGCTTTATGATAAGTGTGGGCAACAGAAGAGGTTCTAAACTTCCCTGCGGCAAGGGTCATTCTGAATATGAATAGGTCTGCTGGCCGTTTAATAGCCATCTTATCCATAGCAGAGATCTTGTAGAGAGAAGATGTTTCAGTTCAGTTTTCGGGGCAAGATAAAATCAGGACAGCATTCTAGCCCATAATCATAAGATCATTACTCTGAAATTTTATAACCATCGGAATACGAGATAAAAAACAGAGAATTCATGAGCTGCATTTTATTAGGTATAGAGTCTGGATCCTCTCTTTACAATAAATGGAGATCTGGTACTCAACTCTCTCAAACCCGCCTGCACCAGTTCCTAACAAGCCAGCATAACAAGTTCACTAAGGTTTATTGGTCCATAAATAGACAGGTGTCCTTGTGCTTCCTTAACCTTTTCCTTCTCACAGTGGTGCCGCAGTGTTACATACCTGAGTGACCCACCCAACCACCTTTGTAATATTGCAACTTCGACAACATCACGCTGGCATTTACGATCCATCAAAAGCATATTAATCCAGCAATTAGGGCAAGAACATATGTCAGTAACATAGTTATTATCACTGTGCTTGGTTGACTGTTTGAATGTAGAGATATATAGGTCACTGGAGCCTAACAATTATCAGAAATGTCAGCTAACCAAGCTTCTGTGGTCGTCCCTTCCTCGTGATATATGCCACATGAATATTGCAGCACTACTCTTTTCAAGAAGTGCGTACATTGGAATTTTCCACCATTTATGAACGACATTCAAATAGTAGCTAAAGTAAACCCGTCAATTTGTTTGAAACAACAAAGGCAGCAAATTTGTAGGACCTTGAGGGTCCCCGAATTCTGGATACAAGCTATACAAAGAGTCTTTGCCTCCCTTCTGGAGCTAGGTCCCACCTCCACCGCTCAAAAGTACATTGACAGAACCGGAAGAGACTGATAAAATATGACAGAGTTGTCAAAGTATGTCTAAAGCAAGGTGATAGCAAAAAAGAACAAGTAGTCTATTGAGTCTTCACTCAGGTGGCCAACATTGCTTTTGTTGGCTAGGATTTTTCGTTCAACATGCACCATTTTCAAATGGAGAACAGAAGATTAATGGCTTACCCCAGTGCCATCTTAAGAGCCTTATAGGCCCCTGGGCAATGCAGTGCACTGGGGCCCCCTGCCTACACAATCACCCACAAGAATACACATTACAGGGAACACTATATACTACAAGAGAGTACAACTACTACCTGGAGTATATACCTTACTATATACATAGTACAGGGACCAATATATACTACAAGAGAGTACAACTACCTGGAGTATATACCTTACTATATACATATTACAGGGAACACTATATACTACAAGAGTATATCCTCCAGGTAGTAGTTGTACTCTCTTGTAGTATATAGTGTTCCCTGTAATGTGTATATAGACTATATACACATTACAGGGAACACTATACTACAAAGAGAGTACAACTACTACCTGGAGGATATATACCTTACTATATACATATTACAGGGACCAATATATATAGAAAGGTATATCCTCCAGGACAGAGTTGTCTGTCTCTTGTGTCATCAATTCGATCATCATCATTGCCAGCCATGAGAGAGTTAAAAAAATAATTTATCATTAATCATTTACTCAATCAGATTCAGCCTGGCAGGCTGTGGGCCGTGGCAGCCTTACCTTTACAACGGCTCAGCTGCACATGGGAGGAGGTGGGTGGAGGTGGAGGCGGAGCCAGTCGGGTCGAGACGGAGGAGAGGAGGACGAGCCGACGAGGAGGAGGATCCTCCTCCGAGTCCTCCGCTGCGGCGCTGTGAATCCTGGGTCTGCTCTGCTAACGTCACTGGTTGCTAGATGCTAATTGGGCTGGCCTTAGCAACCAGTGTGCACTGCAGGGCAGACTCAAGCCACGGCTGCCGCCGGTGGGCGGAAAGCAATAAGGGGGGGGGCCCTAGACCACCAGGGACATGCCACCGTCCATGTGGGGCCCCTTGGCAAGTGGGGCCCCCGGGCAACCGCCGGGCATGCCCAGTGGAAAAGACGGCCCTGGCTTACCCCATGTCTAATCCTGCTCATTTGTACCACATACCAAGAGAGGACTGGGTTGGGGGGGACCTCTGCCTCCCCTGGGCAAGTACTAACAAGATATGTTGGGCTCAGTGCTGGGACAGGGTCATCTAGAGCCCAGGGTAAACATGCCAAATTGCCCCCTCCTCAAGATATATGAGCATTATGCATCAGCAAATCCCCCCGGAAATAAATTGAGTGCTAATCTGCATGCTCAGCTCAAATCGTCTCATTCCACATATGCTCCCAGCACAATTTCCCCCACCCCGAAAAAAAAAAATTACAAGTCTTCTTCTACACAAGTCTTCTACCCCTCAAATATCCCCTTCAAGCACAAATACTCTCCCCCTACTCCAAATCCCCTCTCCAAGCACAAATTACTCTCCCCCCAATCTCCCGTTCTAGCACAAATCCCACCCCCCCCCCCAAAAAAAAAAAATTCTCCTCCTTGCAGAAATGCCCACAATCATCCCTACTGGCATAAATCCCTCTCCCTAAAAAAAGTTCCACTCCTAACACAAATCCTCTCCCTCCCCCACCATATCATCTTTTTCTAGCACAAATCCCCCATCCTAGCACAAATCCTCTTCCCTCATCTCCTTTACAACACAAATCCCCACACTCCTAGCACACCTCCCCAAATTTCCCCTCCTAGAATAATTCTTACCTCCTGTCCCCCCCCTCCCCCAAATGTCCCCTCCCCACACAAATCGCCTCCTTCCTATCTCCTTGTGGTGCCCCCGAACCTCACATGATACCACAGTGCCCAGGGCAGCCACCCCTCCTGTCCACCCCTTGTCCCGGCCCATGTTGGAGTGATGACCCTGATTTGTAGATACTTCAATACTCAGACATTAACTAAAGTGGGTCCTACAGTCAGTGACACATGCTTGGCATTATTTAGCCACCAGCTCTCCAGTCAGACCTGTGATCACTGCATTCAACAGAGGAAAGTCTTCCAACACCGACCTCCTTTTCAGGCTCTGTAACATCATGTGACAAAATGCAGAAAGCTGTAGAGGAAGCTGATGTTGGAAGAAGCTAAATAGATGTTTCACGTTTCACAATGCCAACCAATCACTGTAGCACCAAAGTACTCTTTGCATGGTAAACATTCTTTAGCTCACAGAGATCTGTCACTGCCATGTAAGGACCACCTGGTTGTATTTTTCCGCAGTGGTCTCCAAACTGCTGCAGAGGGCCGGATGCTGCCCTTTGCTTGCCTCTCTCTGGCCCTTGGGCACTATTTCTCCCATTGATATAAGGCACTCTTCCCCCTACTGGCACCAAGAATGGGGCTTTATTTTCTCCCTGCTAATACCAACACAGGGGCACTATTAGGAACCTGTCAGGAATGCTCTGGCAGAGGATGAGTTAAAACTCACAGGCTATTTCGGCTCCACCCTTCTCATCAAGAAAGAGCACTATTTAAGCTAGATCAGCACACAGGTTCAGTGCTGTCTTGTCTTCAGCTCCTGCCGTTGTTCCTGAACCTGTGACCTGTTTGCTGCTGATTTCCTGTTGACCTTTTGGCTTGTTCCTGACTCCGCTCGTCTGCTCCCCGTCCTGACCCCGGCTTGTTTGACCATTCTCTCGGATCTCCCTTGTCTCTTTAGCTGCCTTCGGACCTTGATCGGTTCTCCCTTGGTGGGGCGACCCTGAGGACCGCGACCTGGTATCCACACGCAGCGAAGTCCATCCTCACCACCAGAGGCTCTGGCGAAAACCGGTGGATACTTAGACTCCGCACCTCAGGCTAGCCTGTGTCATTTACCTTGGGGGTTCCGTCCAAGTTCCGCCCTCTAGCGGACATCGGGGCCTATCTCTGTTGTCAGGTTACGACCAGCACCCTAACAGGCAATATTCCTCCCACTAATGCCAATGATGGGATTTTGTTTTCTTCCACATACACCGGGGCACTTTCTCCTCCCACTGACCACAGTCCGGTCCCCCTAAAGTCTGAAGGACAACCAATTGTTTAGAAAGATTGGAGACCAAGGGTTTCAAGTCCTAGCCTGCCACATAAATTTGCTATACATTAGTTGACTTTAAAATCAACTTGGTAGCCTTAAATCCTTATTTATATGTGCCAGCATTTGTCCTCTAGTGGTTTTAAACTACTGTATTTTCTGGCGTATAAGACTACTTTTGAACCTCAAAAAAATCCCCGAAAAATGGGGGGTCATCTTATACGCCGATTATAATATCTCCAAGGTAACCTAAGTATAAGAATTACCAGTAGATGTAATCTCAAGACGCTGGCTGTGCGGGAATCCTGTACCGGTATACCGTATGTACCGTAGCTTAAGCTACATACTGTGTACCACGCTGAGCCAATCAGAGAGAGCGATATATTCTATTATTGAAAGCAAAGCCTGCTCGGATTGGCGGAGTAACATTAGCCCGCCTCTCTGACTCTGCCAATCCAAGCAGGCTTTGCATTCAATACTAGAATACATCGCTCACTGTGATTGGCTCAGCGTGGTACACTGTATGTAGCCGAAGCTACGGTACATACGGTATACCGGTACAGGATTTCCACACAGCCAGCATCTTGAGATTACATCTACTAGTAATACTTATACTTAGGGTGCCTTGGAGATATTATGAGAGATTACATGTATTACAGTACTTGGGGTACCGTGGAGATCTATGAGAAATCTGATGTTTTTCAATGGTGTTGCCTTGCTTCAGAAGGGGGGTAGTCTTATACGGCGAGTATGGCCCAAAGCCAATGTTTTAACTTGAAAATTAGGGGGGTTGTCTTATACGCCTGAAAATACGGTAGATCAGTCCGAAGAGTTTGAATGCATGCCAGCCACCAAGAATAAGTCCAGGCACCAGAAAACTGGATCGAATCCCACTTTTATAAAAAAAGCTTCTAAGTCACCATGTCACATCTGCTATGATGTCATCTGCCATCAACACTTGCTGTATGACACATACACACCAGGAAAAATCTCATTGTTACCACCTCAGTCCAGGAAATGTTGGTTGCAGTTCTGGTTATAGGCTTTTAACGTATTCATCCTTTTAAACACCAGTATAAAATAGCTTGGTTTAAAATGAAATATTACAGTCTGCAGTGGCACAGTTCACTAGGAGGTCATTTGTGATGGTTAGGGGCAACTATGTACTCCACATATTGCATCAAACACCCCACCGTGATGCCACCAGAGGCAGCGATGAGTCAGGCTACTGATTCCGACACACATCAAACTTACCGCAAGCACCTAAGCACATCTCAGGTTCATTATTTATAGCACTCATCTGTATGTACGTTCCTCAGCCACATCACTTACAGAACTAATCCCTACAGAATTTTAGAGCTGGAAGCACTAACCCCGTCATGTCAAGCTTACCACTGATCAAAGCGTACTTCAACTTTATCACATACACACTGATCTCAACACAAGTCCACCTTCCATCAAACTACTTATCACGTTTCTCCATTCTGCTGGACACAGCGCTCATAAGCTTCAAGGTTCAAGCATCTCTTTGCTTTATTATTTACAGCACGTACAGGCCACTGAGCTAGGCTGTTTGTACTGTGAAGGTTTGGCTTAAAGCGGTATTAAACCCAATATATTGCAGCCTACTAATTCTTAGCTGTAATGGCTGCATTTGTTTTCTTCTTTTAGGATTTCTTTCCTTTATTTTCGCCTGGTGATCCTGCCAGTAAGTCTGTTGTTTTCAGGGGCTGACTGGCAACTTTTGGCCCAGGGGGGCAAGTAAAAACCAGAGGCCCATGGTGCATTAACTCAGTCAACCTGCCACTCTCCCTCTTCCTGACCTCCTCCTGACCCCCACTGCAGGCTGAAGCTCCACTCTAGGTACTCTCTACTGATCGAAACTGGGTTCCCCACCTGGCCAGCAGGGGGCAGTTGGGGGGAGCTGGGACAGCTCGGTCAGGGCTGGCTGGGAGAGGAGAGTCTTCAGTGGGGCATGGAACCGGCCTCTGCTCAGACACAGTTTACACCATCCATGCTGGGGGGGGGGGGGGGGGCTGCACTTTTTCCTTGTCTTCAAGGCACTCAGTAGGTCAGCAGTGGGGACTTTTTACTGCTCTTCATCAGTAATCCTTTAGGCATGTCTGTAGCAGAAGCGGGGCAGCCTTTTAATGAGGCATCAAAGCAGCCCAGGGGGCAATTGCCCCCCTGCCCCCTGGGCCAGTCCTCCCCTGGTTGTTTTTCAACAAAACAAACTGTCCTATAGATGTAGCGGGTACAAGGTTGAGGCAAACCATTTACCACTGACAGGGGTGCTTAAAAGGATCAGCTTTTATTAATTTATGTAAAACCTTTATCGCAAAAGGCTTCAATTTGTTAGTATATTTAAAACTTTTAGCCCATCTAACACTCCCCTCCCCTTATACTGACAATGCTGCTGTCTGAGGATGCTCCCTGTGCTTCCTCCTCCAGAGTGGTGGCACTCGAATACAGGAAATGAGTTACTGAACAGATCACCACACAGCCTTAAAAAAGAAAACGAATGCAGCCACTACATGTAATGTTTGGTAAGCTGCAATATATTAAATTTTTGGTTTTGCGTTTAACCACTTTAGGACCGCTCACTGTGCTGCTACTGCAGCACTGCGGCTCCCCTGGGTCCAGCGACGTACACTTACATCGCTGGACTCCTAGCGATCTTGGAGGCCCGCTCCTGCTGTGTTTAGTCACAGCAGGAGTCGGGCCGGAGGAGGAGAGGCGGCAATTGCCGTCTCTCTTCCCCGATCGCCGGGGAAAGTGTGAGAAGATCCGCCCGCTTCTGTAAACAAAGCAGGCGGATCGTCTCTGTGACAGACAGGAGGAGATCACAGGATTCAGCATAGCTGAACCTGCGATCTCTGTCTGTGTCACAGAAACCCCCCCCCCACACACGTCAGTAAGCACGAGGCATACATTTAACCCCTTGATCACCAACGGTGTTAACCCCTTCCCTGCCAGTGTCATTATTACTTTAACAGTGCATATTTATAGCACTGATTACTGTAGTAATGTCACTGGTCCCCCCAAAGGGTTTCAAAAATGTTAGTTAGGGGTCCGATCTGTCCGCCACAATGTCGCAGTCCCGCAAAAAATCGCAGATCGCTGACATTACTAGTAAAAAAAAAAAAAAACAATAAAAATGACAAATCATTCCCGCAGTTTTGTAAACACGATAAACCGCAAACCAATCAAAATAAGTTTATTGCGATTTATTATTATTGCGAAATATGTAGCAGAAAATAAATTGGCCTAAAATGTTAAAAAATTTTGATTTTTTATTTTTTTATTTTTTGGAAAGGTTATATATCAGAATGTGAAAAATGTTGTTTTTTTTTTTTTTTCAAAATTGTCGCTCTTTTTTTCAAAAATTAAAAAATCACACAGGTGATCAAATACCACCAAAATTAAGCCCTGTTTGTGGGAAAAAAGTAAATTTCGTTTGGGTACAGCATTGCATGACCGTGCAATTGTTTGTTAAATTCACGCAGTGCCAAGTTGAAAAAAGTGGCCTGGTCATTGAGCAGCAAAATCTTCCGGGGCTAAAGTTGTTAATACTGCTTTAACTAAGCACACTTTCCACAAACCTGGGCACGTTACACATTGCAAAAACCACATAAGTAAAGGTTAAAAATGATCAACAAATATATAAGTGGATATAAGCAGCTGAGGTTATACAGTATGTAAATCTCACCATTTCCTCTCACCATTGAACTTGGCCCTGCTCTGCCTATTTCCAAATGTATGCCATGGCAAAATGCAGAAAAGCCCAAAATCATATGTAGTATGTCTGGCGGAGCTGCCACTCCTCACTCTGCCACCATGCCCAGCGTGATGCCGGGAGGAGCCCATGATCACGCCGGGCTATTTAGGACCCTCCTTGGTTTGAGCTGTTTCTCGTTGCACAATTGGGCACATTGCATATCGCACTCTGGTGTATGGCTTCATGTGCGAACATAAGGTAACACTTTGAGGGGTTTTTCCTTTGTTCAAGGTTCTTCAGCAGCTTGTATTCTTTCACATTCCATGCCATGTTCTTTGTTAGTTGCATGGGCTCCATGCAATATCTCTACACTGCCTGCGCTTTTCTCCCATACCCTTGGTTATGGTTTCACCTTTTCTGTCCCCCCATTCATTCACACCTTGTGCACCTTTTACTAGTCACCAATGGGCAGTAATTACACGCACCTACTATACTAGCATTACCCAGGGCTGGCCCA
This sequence comes from Pelophylax lessonae, assembly GCF_965119305.1. Classification (NCBI taxonomy): domain Eukaryota; kingdom Metazoa; phylum Chordata; class Amphibia; order Anura; family Ranidae; genus Pelophylax; species Pelophylax lessonae. The sequence continues at coordinate 41,438,377 of NC_138778.1, read as the reverse complement.
AGTCATTGTGCTGCCTGGGTCCAAGAATTAAATTCTGCCCCCTCCCCCCAAAAAAATTCACACCCATCAAAGGGCATGAGAAGAAGAGCAGAAGAAGGCGGGCGGGGCACGAGGCCAGCCGCATCTATTCCTCCAGTTCCACCCAATAAAAATGCAAGCTGCGCCCGAACATCTGCTGCTGGCGGAGCCGGTGGGAAAGGGATCTTTGCTCTCTGTCTCCCATGGGTACCCCGTCCTGGCAGTAAACACACCTGAGCTCTTCATGTGTGCCCGGGTGTTTACCAGCTAGTGTTAGACTGTGTGTGAGCACCCTCGTGTCCGGCAACTAGGAGTATGTGTGTTGAGGGAAGCGGGGCAGCCTTTTTACAGGGCAGTGGAATGACCTGGGGGGCAGTTGTCATACACAAAACTGCTAGAAAAAAAAAATCTTGGGCATCAGCTTGCTGCCCCTCTAAAAGTGCTGCCTGGGTCCAATGGACCCAGTGGGACCCATGGTAGGTTCGGCACTGGCATTACCTCAAAACAAGTTAGTTACACACTACTCATTCATTTTTTAAGTATATCTGGATGTACTTTTCTGCACCATTATCGGTTTCAATATGGAAACCTCCTCTCCCCTGGGGGTGTGGTTCTACACCTGGCCTTTCCATGGGTCTCCATTACCACAGCTCCAGGGATGGATGTTCCTAGCAGCCCTGTGTTTGTAGTGCCATATGTTTTTATCTGTAACCGATATGTAAGTACCTCAGGGTGGATATCTCTTTTCCTCCTGCCCTTACTTTTCAACCATTTTGGCAAGTATTAGGTATTCATTGTTCATTGTTGTCCTTTACAGATATGGTCTGCATCCGCTCCTGTGGAAGTGGAACCCATCCACAAAACACGTCAAGTCTATTGGATGCAGCCATGCTTTTAACGTATAATCCAATTTTTCATAATACTATTTTGTTTACTTGACCATACAATACTATTGGCTTACATTAACGGTTATGATAATGTGCTTAGCATGATTTAGGTGTATATATATATACTGTATATATATATATATATATATATATATATATATATATATGAATTGCTTTTATGTTACTTCTGTATATATATACAGTATATATGGAATAGGAATAAACAACATTTTTGTATGTACATTTGCAACATGTCATGCCTTATGTTCATATCCACAATCATGTCAATACAATTCTTCAAGCTGTGGGTCATATGCCTCATTTAAAGTCCCAAACTCCCCACACTTGTTATTCCTAGATTTAGGGATGGAGGTGCATGCTCTCTTGCGCAGTATATCATTGCAATACATATACATTTTCCCTTGTTTTATACCTTTACAATCACTGCAAACTGTTGATCTACCAAAAACACACTTACAGTAGTTCTTATCTTCCTTTTGTGAGCTAACGACACGCAGAATTTTGTGGCTTTACAGTTACAAGAATTGGTGTCAGCCTTGCCCAATTGTCTTTTGCTAAATCACTAAATCCCCTCTCCTTATATCCACAGCCTAAAGCAGTTGTAAAGCTTTTTTTTTTTTTTGTATTAAAATAAACATTCCTATACTTACCTGCTTTTCCACAGAGCAGCCCCGATCCTCTTCTTCTGGGGTCCCCCGCTGGCGCTCCAGGCCCCTTCTCTTTTTCAGTTGCCCCCACGGAAAGCTGCTTTCCCTGGGAGTACCCGTGCGGGCTTGCTCTCGGGTTCCGCTGCTGCGTCCATTGACACAGATAATGGGAATCGGCCGCACCCCCCACTCTCATGTCACAGGATTTCATTGACAGCAGTCAAATGAGGAGAGAGACAGCTCATCGCTGGATCGGATCGGGCTCAGGAAAGGAAAAAGAGGGGCTGGGTGGCATTGCAGCACAGAAGGTTTTTCACCTTAATGCATAGAATACATTTAGGGTAAAAACCTTAATGCTTGACAACCACTTCAAACTGTAACTAAAGGAAGGGGCTGACTGGCAACATTTGGCCCAGGGGGCAAGTACAACCCAGAGGCCCATTGTAAAACAGCTCAGCCCCCCTCCCACTCTCCCTCTTCCCTTACTCCTCCCAACATCATCCCAGGCTGAAGCTCTGCTCCAGGTACTCTCTGCTCATCAGGTGGGTCCGGCTGGACAGTGCCTGCTCTACTGCCCCTGGGTTCCAGAATTGGCCGACAGTGGGCAGCCAGGGGGGATCAGGGGTGGCTCAGTTGGGGCTGGCTGGGGGAAGAGAACCTCCGGTGGTCCACGCAGTTTGCCTCTGCTCAGACACAGCACACACCATTTATGCCGGGGGGCAGCCTATACTCTGTCCTTGTCCTCATCCCGCACTCGAGAGGACACCAGCAGGGACTTTTCTCCTCTTCACCAGGAAGCCTTTGGGCATAGGTGTGTTAAACAAAGCTCAAACACACGTGTGTGTGTGTGTGTGTGTGTGTAAATATATATATATATATATATATATATATATATATATATATATATATTTATATATACACACACACATACATACATACATACATACATACATCTACTTCCACAGACACATAAACGCACTCTTAAAGTGATTGTAAACCCCCAGTGCTTGTACCTATGATAAGGCTTACCTAAAGGTAGTGTAAATATCTCCTAAAATTGCACAGTTTAGGAGATATTTACTTTTAATGAAGCCGATGACGTCAACGGCGCATGCGCTTTGAACGGAGGGCCGCCTGCGCCGTTCCTTCAGAGCCCTGTGCCGTGATCGGCGCCTCCTGCGCACATGCGCGGGAGTGACGTCATCGCGGCTCCAGCCAATCAGATGGCCGGATGACACACACCCGGAAGTAAGACGGCTGAACATGCCGGCTTCGTTCTAAGGTAAGTATTGCATAATGAGCTAGTATGCAATGCATGCTAGCTTATTATGCCTTTGTCTTTCAGGTTTTTTTTTCTGAGGTTTACAACCTCTTTAAGCAGCCCATAGATTATATGATTTTCTTTTCTTCACCACAGGTAAATGGAAAGAAAAATTGCTTAATTCCCCCAGCCTGTGCTATTGTATTCTGATAGCAGGAGGTTCCCCCCCCCCCCCCCCCGTCAGAGTGCAATGATCACTGCTGGCAGCTATAGTCACTGACAGTGATCGCACCAAAAAAAAAAAAACGACAGGTTGGTTGTACCAAAGTCGATCCGTTGATCAACTTCAGTACAACTAGCCTGAATCAGCCAAATTTCGATCCGTCTGTGGCTGGCCATATAAATAAATGTACACAAACATATTAAGATGGGAAAGGGAGAGGGGGAGAGAGAGAAAGGGGAGCCCTGAAAATGCTTTTTTACTCAATTTATTTCCTCTCCTACTGGCAGCTACCTTTCTATTTACTAAAGGGTACAGCCACGCAAGCCCTGTAAGAACCCTGCATTGGTGTGGTGGAAGGGCACAGCCGCGCAAGGCTTAACACAACACTACGGAAACCTGAATACCAGGCTTCTGTTAGGACTGCCTGCCCTGTGCCCATTATTATTCCTGCCACCTGGCCCAGGCGGTGTGTCCAGAATGCATAGTTGCAAACATTAGAATTTCCAGGGACACTTTTTTGGCTGTGCGCCCAGCCGGCCACTATAGGTGGAAAATAAACTTTAATTAGGGGTGGGGCATTCATTTAATCCATGGGAACGAGCCCAAGCCAGAGCCCTTGATGAAGAAGATGGGCTTCCAGGTGTGAGAGGGGCATGATCTCTCCAATGTAACAGTGTTCAGGCCTGAGCTGCCAATCACCTGACCCAAACACCTTCACATGGAGGTTAGGCTGGGATGCTGCGAAAAAGTCTGAATCAGTAAATATAAAAACCTGGGGTGGGCTATCAGCAGACAATGTCAATTTGCCCTATTTGGGTATAGCGATGGTGTCTCATTAAAGTGATTCTAAAGGCTCAAGGTTTTTTAACTTCATGCATTCTATGCATGAAGGTAAAAAAAGCTTCTGTTTGCAGCAGCGCCTCCATTCCCCCCTAAAACGTACCTGAGCCCCATCTCAACCCAACGATATGCACGAGAGCCTTGGATCTTCCGGGACTCTCCCTCCTCATTGGCCTGAAGCAGCATTGGTAGCCACTGGTGTTAATCACAGCCAGTAAGCCAATGAGGAGAGAGCAGGGGCGGCGCTAAGCCGCGCTCTGTGTGTCAATGGCTGACATCCGCAATCCCATTGACATGCATTATGTCAGTTTTTCATCCGCAATCAGATGGGATGAAAAATAGATATACGGAACGCCCGTGTGAAAGAGCCCTAAGGCCTCTTGCACACAGATGTAATAATTTACTGATGTTTATGTGCAGGATCTTGCTGTCAGAAAGTTCCTAACTAAAAACACAAGTTATGTTCTGAAAAGACCTTGAGTACATGCGCATACAGGCACGCAACGTGCGTATGCGTATACACGTCTAAAATTCTTCTTCATCCTCCTCTAGCTGCCATCACGCTTGTACAGTATATACTTGTGTATACATGTGTATATGCATAAATTACTGCACTCAAATGTGACATGTATTATATTTTTTGTTTTTATGGCTCTGAACACATTGCTGTATTACAGACCTTTAAGACAACAACAAGAAGAGAAGGGCGCACCTAAAAAGTTTATTAAAATCAAAATGGGTAGCGTACATTATACTCACAAACATAGGATGTGTACATGCATGTAGGAAATGGGAACCACTCGCCTCCCTGTCCAGTGGTGATTTTGGCTCTGAGGAAGAGGGTTCTCCCTCAAAACGCGTAAGCCAAACCAGGTCTTTGTGGACGCCATCACGCCATCCAGCAGTAGAGAAGTGTTCTGGAGGCGAGTGGTTTCCATTTCCTACATGCATGTACACATTCTATGTTTGTGAGTATAATGTACGCTACCCATTTCGATTTTAATAAACTTTTTAGTGGTAATGCACAAGGTCGGTGCGCCCTTCTCTTCTTGTGTTTTTGGATACCCTTGGACCTGAGGGGGCAGCAAGACCACCTTATCTGTGCTAAATCATTCAGACCATTCACCTTCCCGCATACCACTTGAGCGCAGGAGAGATACTATTTTTGGAATCATTATTACAGACCTTAAAGCAGCTGTGTGCATTGTCCCATAGACAACAATGCACCTGTATTCAGATCCTTAAAAAACAAAACAAATAAAACACGATATAGCAACAATGTGGCGTTTTTTTCTTGCCGTGTTTATCCACAAGACTTTTTTATAGATTAATCTCATTTTTGTCTTATATCTTATGTACAGTATCTATTATCCCATGTTACTATGTTTACCTTCCTCTGGGTCATTCCTCAGGCAGGCCTCATGGAGAGTCACTCGAGAAGGAAAGGAAACTCTTTTGCTCCTGGTGGGTGTCTTCCTTCTGGCTTTCTGCTGACGTCGCCTTCTGTTGTCTTCCTCCCTCTCATTTTGCACCCACCTCTTCAACTGCTGCTCTCTCCTTTTCTTTGCTGCACGCAGCCTTTCTAGGGTAGACGCCTTCTCCAAGAGCTGCAGTTCTGCCAGTAGATCCATGGGCTTTGTGGCCATTTTTAATGTCAGGGCAGCGAAAACTTCTCCTTCTGAATAGGCGTAGGAGACCTTGACATATCTGCTGAACAAAGCATATAGTGAGATCTTAAGATAAATCAAAATGTAAAGAAAACTGTAAAGCTGAACCACAGGAAAGAAGCTAAATTTACACAAAAAACATATAAGGGAGCAGTTGTACCTGCTAAAGAGTTTGTATCTCTCTCCATCCAGTCCTGAAATGCACACAGATCTATCATATAGCATAGCCAGGTGGGTGACACAATTTCCAGTTAAAGCAGAGCTCCACCCAAAAGGGGAAGTTTTGCTTTAAAGGAGAAGTATAGTAACAAAGGCAAATAGAAGACTGAAAATTACCTATTATGCCTATGGAAACATAAATACACAATAGTAACAGGCGCTTTGTCACATATCGAACCAGAGTCCATAGAATTAAAAATCATTAAAGTCATTAAAAGTCATTAAAAGTCATTAGCGGCACAGGGGAAGGAAAAGTCCACCATGAAGGGCAGCCATCCAGAAACCAAAAGCCAGGGGTTCCACAGAGCTAAAACAAAAACAGACAGAGGCGCCTGTCATCCAGGTTCGACTGTCCACCAAGCCTCGCTGCCAGCAAAATACACCGAGCCTACTTCCTGGTTCTTACCCCGCCGTACAAGCCGGCCACAGCGAAGGGATCCTGGCTCCAGCAGGATGGACGTCTAGGACCGGATGATGCACACTTCTCCACACTGGAATCTTATTTATGGGCATGAATATATGATTACCAATGTGAGTGCAGAATTCTAGTCATTAAAACTGATTACATAAAGTCTACACTTAGAGGCGCCTCTGTCTGTTTTTGTAAACATGACCGGGGTAGGTCAGAGCTCTGTTGTTACACTAAACATTTTCTACACCAACTGCTACCAACTCTCTTCATGTAACCTCCCCCCTTATTAATGATCACACTACTCATACGTGCAGTTAAAATGGCCAACATGGCCTTTTATTAAACAACAAATCTTTTTAACAAAAACAAAACATAATCCAGTTGAAACTTGGTTGCAGGTCCTTGACAGTACCATATTACCACCAACTTTGTGTCTGTGTCACCATTTGGCCTAGTTATGCCTGCAGCCACTAAGCACCGCTTCGGGGACTAACACAGCCAACCTCAGACACCCAACTGTACCAATTAGAGGATGCCATACCTCGGATAGGTCCCCACTATTTTTCCCCAAAAGACCAGCTTTTAGACCCCTGTCAAGGACCCCAAACCGCCACAACACATAAAGCGGAGAAGAAAATGAAATACAGCCACAATCGGAGTTCCTCAGTAGAAAGGGCGTGAGGGTGGCTGACTCAAACCACTCCTACCCAGCAGCAATATTTCTACAGCTCCACCCCATCACCCCGTCCGACTGACCAATAAGGTAAGGGTCAAGCAGTGGCCACCTACTTTTTTCTAGTTAGTCCATGCAGCTCGGTTCTCCTTCCACCCAGTCATGTATGCCCTCTACCTAGTTTGCTTCTTCTAGCACCGGGCATGTCTGAGCATGGAAACTACTAGCACCTAAATTGAAGGGCCAGAGACATAAAACGAATATTCCGTTTTCACCCCACCCCTCCACTAATGCTAAATTTTATCACCCCCAAGCCATAGCTGATGCTTTTTGTGATTATTACAGCTGTATAATCTAAATCAGGCATGTCCAACCTGCGGCCCGGGGGCCGCATGCGGCCCAGAGCCGCAGGCAATGCGGCCCACTGCCCCATGACAATTTTTTTTTTGTTGATGGGGAAGAAGGAAGTCGGGTTGGGGGCACGCCTACACCAGCTTCAGAATAACTGTAGGCAGAGGCTGCCTCGGAGGGGATCATCCTCTGGTTGTGTTAAATTAGTGCTGGAGGGGGTGGCAGCGCGGGAAGGGCGCAGCAGCGTTTTATTACTTATATACCTTAACTATAGTATTTATTTTATATGCGGCCCAAGAAAATTTATCTACACTCAATGTGGCCCAGAGAAGCCAAAAGGTTGGACACCTATGATCTAAATAAAGACCCTAATACTGCCCAACCAAATACAGACATAATTAAAGAATTTCTACAAAAAAGTAAAAATTCCACAACTGTCCCAAGACCAACTCTCCACACTGAATTCCCCTTTACATCCTTAGAAATCCAGCAGGTTATAGAATCTCTACCCAACAACAACAAGAACAACAAATCACCCTGCCCTGGCCATTTCACAGGGGAGTATTACACATCCTGTTACCTACATGGTCAAAATGTATAATGCAGCGGCTGCCTCTTTTCGCAGGAAATGCTTAAGACCTTGATCATCACCTTACCCAAGCCAGGGAAGGACCCCATCTTTGCCCAAAATTTCAGGCCCATCTCTGTCTTAAACAACGATCTAAAAATTTGCACCAAACTAATTGCCCACCTCAAACATCCAGATCAATCCGGATTCACTAAGGGGCGTCAAACCATCAAGGCTACCCGCAGACTAATAAATATAATCCACCTTGTAAAATTGCAACGAATGCCTTCTCTGCTCCTCGCTTTGGACGCAGAGAAGGAGTTTGATAGAATCCACTGGGACTCTGTGGCTCAGTTGCTGAACGCTTTTGGATTCACTGGCCCGATATTTACAGCTATCATGGCACTGTACAATAATCCCTCAGACCAGGTTTACTCCTCAGGGATGCTCTCCACGCCATGCACAATTTCTAATTGTACCCGCCAGGGATCCCCTTTATCACCACTGATCTTTATTCTCTTGATGGAACCACTGGCATCTTATATACGTTCCCACCCACAGCTTTCTGGTTTCCAAATCCAGAATTCCAACCATTGTTACCAGTCTTTTCACAGATGACATCATTTTGATGCTCACAGATGTGGAAACCTCCCTGGCTTTAGTACACTTGAACTTGATGTTGTTTACTCTAATATGTTATTATAAAGTTAATGAATCCAAATTACACATACTGGGTCTGCTTTTACCCACCCCCATACAACAAAGGTTACAGCATCATTTTCTTTATGTGTGGCAAAAAACAGGATCAAATATTTAGGAATCACACTTAGACTCGGTTCACACTACGGCGATCTGACTTAGGGGGCGACCTGTGAAGTCCTGTGCACCGCGACTTCGGCACGACTTGCACGGGCTTCATAAAATGAATGTCTATGCAAGTCGCTCCAGGTCGCTCCTATTAGAACCGTTCCTGTACTACACTATGGGACGCGACGGTGCGTGACTTGTCAGGCTGACCAAGTCGCCTGACAAGTCAGACTAGTGTGAATAGAGACTAACACCTGATGTTGACGCACTAGTGTCGGCAAACTACTCTTCCTTCTTGATCTCCCTCAGCTCTAAACTGCAGGATTGAGCAATATCAGAACTGTTCTGGTCTGGTAGGTTGGCAGCCTTTAAGATAGTGTTGCTTCCTCAACTAATTAATCTGTTTCGAACCCTTTTGGCTAAGATCAAGTGTAGTATCTGTTCTTATCAGTTGGTATGGAACCTGATGGTTAGTATCGGTGGGGGGCGAAATGAACCAGGGCGCTCCGGAACAACCGGGGGACTGGGAAGTAAGCCACATCAGAGAAAGCCAGATGGTTCCATTGCCTTCTGATTTGAATGGGTCCGCCCCTACCAGTTTGAAGGGAGCGAGAAAACTGGATTGGTTCCGTGGCCAGTTAGTACTGCTCCTGGATGTGATTGGTAAGGAACGGCGGTGGCGGTGGGGGAGCCTTTCCTCCTGGGTTGAATCTGGCCTTGCAAAAGGCTTGTCCCCAGTTGAAGGTAGGTTCTCCCTAAGCTGTCCAAAGTTCTGATGCCTCCTGGTAGGATAGGGCTACACTCGGTCTGGCCTTTGGGCCGGGGTAGAGAAAGCCCGTAGTGTATGTGCCCCTGGGGTGGCAGCCCAGGGGTGCCTTAATTCTCACTGGTGAGGGGCAGCTCGCCTTGAGTTTTTCGGCATCATGGTCACTGCACCTACGCACACTTTTTTAAGCACCTGCCTCTTGGGCAAGGCTTTTTGGCTTCGACCAGAGGAATGTTTATTCCGGCCGGAAGGCCTGCCCTTGTATTTTCACAAGGGCACTAATTCACCTCTCCACTTCCCCTTCCCCACCTTTTTGTTTGTGTGTGCTTTTTCTTTGTAGTTTGTCACTTTCTATCACCTTTTTTTCACTTGCACGACTTGTAGGGTGTGGGTCCTCGGGCCCTGCCTTGAGTCTTGGGAGGGGGTGGATATGGCCTTTTGGCTTGGTCCGCCCTCTCTCATGGGGTCTCCCTTCGGGGGAGCCCCACTTAGTACTCGGTGGGGGCTGTTTCGGCAGTCCCCCTGAAGAACAGGGTCAGTCTGGTTTCGGCCAGACAGACCATGAGTACCTTAAATCCCTGTCAGGAGTCTTGCGCCCCGGGGGATCGAGGTTCGGGTCCTACCTCTTCGGAGGGAAGACCATTTGTTCGCACACCCTGTGCACTTTTTGTGTTCCTCACGTTTGTGTGTGTGCACTTTTTTATGCACCGGGTGAAGTCTTTTGAGTGTGTTTCACACGCTACGGGCTTTTAAAAAAAAAAAAAAATCTGTTTCGAACCTTTCCTATCACAGTACCAATGTTCTTTTCCAAAACAGCCCAATCTCTAATCAACAAATATCTATGAAGATGCAAAAAGGCCAGATCTGCATTTGGTAAACTTATAAAAGCAATGAGAGTGGGCGGAGTGGGGGATATGGTAATTAAAGTCAACTATCTGGCATCTTTGCTAACACAAGTAAAAGCCTGGTTTCCTCAGTCCCACCAGACCCCATGGGCACAACTGGAGAGTTACCAAATTTTTGGTAACAATTTATACCACTACCTGCTGGTTTGTCCCTTTCTCAAAAGCAGTGATACCAAGTTGTCTCCCACCATTAGAGCCACGATACAAGCTTGGCATATACTATTGCATACCCCTTTAGCTGATTCAGCCAGAACCACTTGTTCAAATGCCCATCTTGAGCCTTCCTTGTATTATTCCCAATATAGCTTTGGCACAATGGGAATCCAATGGGATCAGGAACTTGGACGATATCCTGGTAGGTCCGGCTATTAAAACCTTTAGAACCTTACAACTAGAATATGGAATTTCCTCTAATGACTATTTTACATACTTACAGATATCACACTTCCTATACTCAATGCAATCACCCAATGTCTCATTGTCCTGGAGGATTGCAAAATTTCTTACAACACCTAACTCCAAAATCAAGGGCATCTCCTTACTGTACAACACGCTTAATGACAAAGATAGATTTATTAAATTATCACCTATCACAGTCAATCAGTATATTCACCTAAGCGGTGGCAAGCTGAACTTAGCGCAACCTACTCAGCCTCTAAAAGTATAAATATGTGGAAACTAGCTCAAAAAATAGTATTACAATGGTATCTCAATCTCTATAGGATATTTAAATTCTTGCCATAGCTATCACCCTTATGCTGGAGAAAATGTGGAATTGTAGGTACCCTTTACCACATATTGTGTTCTTGCTTAAAAATACCACTCTTTGGTTAGCAGTATTCAACCTAATCAATAAGATTTATGGGCAAACAATTCCAATTTCCCCTGATACCACCTTATTTTCCTTGGGATTGAATAAAGCATCACCTAAAATAAAAGGCTCAATTATCCACATACAATTTGTGACTCGTTTGTCACTGGTAAGACACTGGAGGGACGTGCACACTCCTTCCATTACTGAAACGACTGAACTAACTCTCATGCCACATACAAATTGTCATTCGCCTCTTCTGTTGGTAAATATCAAGATGTTAGATCTTCTTAGGAGAAATGGTGCGACTGCTACGATCAAACCCAGCGCCCTTAAAGAGGAAGTAAACCCTCCTCTGTAACTTGTACCTATAGGTGATCCTATGATAAGGCTTACCTATAGGTACTGTAAATATCTCCTAAACATGTACCGTTTAGGAGATATTTACCTTACATGCAGCCAGTGACGTCACTGGCGCATGCACTCTGAAGGAACGGCCGCTGGTGCCTTCCCTTCAGAGTCCCGTGCCGTGACCGTCGGCTCCCATGCGCGTGTGCGGGAGTGACGTCACCGCGGCTCCGGCCAATCAGATGGCCGGATGCCGCGATTCCGGAAGACATGTCGCCCGTCATACAGGTAAGTGGACGGCACAGCGGGGGCTTGTTCTAAGGTAAGTATTTCATAATGAGCTAGTATGCGATGCATACTAGCTCATTATGTGTTTCTCTTGCAGGTTGCAAAAAGAAAAGAAAATGTTTTTGGGGGTTTACAACCTCTTTAAATAATTTTCTTTTCAATGATGTGTACAATGACTGTGTACTCACCTATATTTTGTTGTGTTCACCTGTTATGCTTGTCTACGCCTTTATTGCGTACTATCTTTGCACTACTTTCTTTTTACTATGTGTGTATAACATGCTGTGCTCAATTGCCAACCGGCGAAATTTCTGTATTTTGTTCTCCTGATATTTTTATAAGTCAATAAAAATATATTGAAATAAAGAAGAAGTACAGCCAAAGCTCATTTAAGTGTACTTCTCCTTTGGATCACGGGAGTGCAGTTTGCTCTGCGTTCTGTTTTGCTGAAGCCTGCTGTCTGCTGATGTCATAGAGCCGGTCCAGGCTTTGGAAGAATGGTCGGTATCTGCCCACATGCCTAGACCAGCACCTGGTTCAGCATCTCAGCGAGCCAACAGCCCAGCGCTCCAGTAAGCGCGCAGGGGGGTGGGCAGAGCAGTCACCAGCTCTCTGCTTAAGGAGCTCTGAGAACCAAGCGGTTCAGCATCAAACCGATGCAGCATCAAACCGATGCTGCATCCACCTAGGTAAGTATGATTTAAAAAAAGGCCTCCTCCTTTTAAGGCCTCCTCCTCCACCCTCCTGCATGTGTAAATTTCAGCTTGAGATATTGAGCTCTATAAACAGAAATTTAAAGCTAAAGCAGAAAAGGAAAGCCTGGGATCATTAGAAAAGGAGCCCAGAGTTCCAACTACTGAATGAGAATTTAAAAAAGCCATATGCAATAGCTCATATACAGTATAAAATAAAATAAAAAATCTAATTTGTATTACATTTATTTCCTATTTTGAATGTATTATTTTATAAATAAACGTATATGCATACTACAGTAAATAGCTGTACTGTACTAGATATAAAAAAAAATCCATGAATGTAATAGGTATTCATTTTAAAAAAATATTAAATATATTATTAAATTTAGCTAGGGTAAGTTCCTAAAATTGTCTTAAAATCAGCTCTTCGGCTCTTCATTCCCTACATGGATAGGGAAGGGCAGCACTAAAGGTCAATCAGGCTCTGCTGCAGTGCACATAAGCTGACAAGAGGAGAAGACTGAGCAGTGGGATGAGCTCAACAGTGCTCTGCTGCTCCTTTACTGTCCAATCTAATGCTAGGAGCACTAAGATGACCAAGCCCTATTGTCTTACTGCAGTGGAAAAAAGCTCTACTGTCTGGCAAGGCTGTATTAACTTCAGGTTGCATGGACAGAAATAATTTGGCAGGTAAAACAGCTCCCTAAGATGCAATTCATCTGTGTATATAGCTGCTGCCCTGAAGTGTAGTTTTAGAAAACTCAGCTGATGCCAATTCTGGTAAACAAGATTACAGTGCCATGAAACATTTACACATCAGTATATTAAAGCATCACTCGTCTTTTAATAAAACTGGTGACATTTGCAGAAAAAATGCTGACAGTCTGTTTTGCAAAATCTACGCCTCTTTAAGAAATGTGAGATTTCCTGCATGCATCTAGCAGTCCCCAATATAAGACTTAACATTAGTGAATATGGGAGGCAAATCTGGCTGCAACACTTAAAAGGTAACCCTACTTCCGTGGGGAAAAAAAATAGTAAAAAAAAAAAAACAATATAGCGTATACAATTGTGACACAAATCATATTGTAATTGAATGGTATTAAAAATTACATTTCCTTTTCAATCTGCAGCTGTTGTAATTTTCTGAAAATGCAATGCAATATGGCTACCTGGAGCTGTTCTGTACACAGAATGTATACTGACCACACCCCAGAAACATCATTTCCTGCTTGTGTGATTGGCTCACCAATTTTCCCAGAAGTCTGCAGTAAGATACAAGTCAGATTTCTGGCATCCCCTGCAACAAAAATGTCATTTTTGGTGAGATACTACCAATAGGAACACGTCTAAAGGGATGCAGGCCCAGCAGCTTCCCTCATTAGAGCCCTGCAGCTGCCACAGCTGATAGATAATTATGAAACCACTCCCATTAGACCCTCTCAGCACAGAGGAACAAACAATGATTTCTTCAGAATAACAAAAGGTAGGAATGTGCAACAAAGTTTGTTAAAATATTTGTAATGTACAGAGATCACTCAGAGGGGAATGTTTTTTTCTCAACAAAAGTGGAGTTACGCTTTAACCCGACTTCCAGGGTACCCCCATGACACAGAGACCAATGGTTGTTCACTACATGCTTTTCCATGAAAGCAAAACAGCAGGTTTACTTAACACCCCGACCCAGCACATATCAAAACATACCTACCTTTTCTTCACTCTCACTGTTCATCTACTAGGAGCAGCAAGAATATATGATACTTCAAAGTTTGGAGTAGTGGGTAACTCATATGACAGCTCAGTGGTTGACTTGGTAGTGGCTAGCTCATGTGACAGCTCAATGGTTGGCCCTGCACTGTCATATGGAGGCAGGAAGGGCTCTCAGCCCAGTGTAACCTGGGAATGGAGTGACTCAGAGCTTAGAGAAAGCAGCTTGTCTTATTCCTTGGGCCAAATGGAAGGGCAGAGGAAAGGAGGAAGTAAAAGTGTGTGCAACTGGAGGACTGAGCATTAAAATGAATATATCAATGGACAAAGAACAGATTCTCATTAAAACAAAGGCATATTGAACTGTGTAAAATACCAAATAATAATAAATAATAATAGTACAAATAATACAAATAATAATAGTGTATTATAAAGGCAGTTGTTTTTTTATTTTGGATAAAATGGGGAGGGTAGACCCTCAGCCAAGTTGTTTTTGTTGTCTGTCTGGGCAAATCATCCAACAGGGACAAATGTTCTGGACAACTGTCTGAAGCTGGCCATGCACTATTACATTTTTTGTTGTTCAGCTTGTGGGCGCTATACAGTGTGGATAGACGACTCTCCCAATTCATTGTATTTTGACAGCTGGCACCAGCGACTGTCAGAACACTCAAACAGCAGCTGCCTGTGATTGGATGCAGTAGCTGTTTGGCCAACAGTTTTCCACTTGGCTCCTTCCATTTTGAAGAATGTCGGGCAGGAGGGAGCCAACAAGAGAATTTTGCTCAGTTTTGGAAAATTCGAACAATGTATGGCCAGCTTAACCACTTCAAAACCAGGCCTATTTCTGAAAAAATATTTCTTTCTATATTTCTATTTCTTACAAGTAAAAATCAGTATATTTTGCTAGAAAATTACTTAGAACCCCCAAACATTATATATCATTTTTTTTTTTTTTAGCAAACACCCTAGAGAATAAAATGACGGTTCTTGCAATATTTTATGTCACACAGTATTTTTTCGCACAATTTGTTTGGAAGAAATACACTTCACTGAATTAAAAAAAAAAAAACAGTAAAGTTAGCCCGATTTATTTTTATAATGTAAAAGATGATATTACGCCAAGTAAATAGATACTAACATGTTACGCTTTAAAATTGCACGCACTCATGGAATGGCGACAAAGTACGGTACTTAAAAATCTTTATAGGCGACGCTTTAAACATTTTAAACGGTTACCAGTTTAGAGTTAGAGAAGAGGTCTTTTGCTAACAATCGCGGCAATACATCACATGTGTGATTTGAACATCGTTTACATTTGAAGGCGTGATTTACGTATGCCTTTTCTTACCCGGGGATGGGGGCGCATTAAACATTTTTTTTTCTTATTTATTTTTTTATTTTTTTTATTATTTTTACACTGTTCCTTTAAAAAAAAAAAAAATTCTGATAACTTTTATTGCTGTCACAAGAAATGTAAACATCCCCTCCCGCCGCTTGTGATAACGGCTGAGCGGCTATTTAGCCACATTGGTTGTTATCACATGAAAGCTGACCGCCAGCTCTAAAAAATGGTACCGGGGTGATGCCTCTAACCACTTCAACAGAATGACTTACAGGTACGTGATTTTGCGTGAAGTGGATAAGATAGGAGATTTCCTCTCAGGCAGTTCACACTTAGGCCCCTTTCACACTGTAGAGTCCGTCAGCGGACTCCGTTTTTCTCAGCGGGGAAACGATCCGCCGATCCCCCGCTGAGCAGGCAGATGGCAACTCTGTCCTTTTCGTTATAATGGGATAGCGCTGTCAGGGGTTTAGGAAGAGATCCTGCCACCTCCTAAAGGCCTGTTTTTTTTTTCCTTTGTTTTTCTTTTATAATAGGCAGCCTCTGCCAGGGGTTCAGGAGGAAATCCTGCCACCTCCTGAATGCCCTTTTCTTTATAATGGGATGCCGCTGTTGGGGGTTCAGGAGGATATCCTGCCACCTCCTGGATGCCCTTTTCTTTATAATGGGATGCCACTGTCAGGGGTTCAGGAGAAGATCCTGCCACCTCCTGAATGCCCTTTTCTTTATAATGGGATGCTGCTGTCAGGGGGTTCAAGAGGAGATCCTGCCACCTCCTGAATGCCGCTGTCAGGGGTTCAGGAGAAGATCCTGCCACCTCCTGAATGCCCTTTTCTTTATAATGGGATGCTGCTGTCAGGGGTTCAGGAGGAGATCCTGCCATCTCCTGAATGCCCTTTTCTTTATAATGGGATGCTGCTGTTAGGGGGTTCAAGAGGAGACCCTGCCACCTCCTGAATGCCGCTGTCAGGGGTTCAGGAGAAGATCCTGCCATTTCCTGAATGCCCTTTTCTTTATAATGGGATGCTGCTGTCAGGGGTTCAGGGGAAGATCCTGCCATTTCCTGAATGCCCTTTTCTTTATAATGGGATGCCGCTGTTGGGGGTTCAGGAGGAGATCCTGCCACCTCCTGGATGCCCTTTTCTTTATAATGGGATGCTACTTTGAGGGGTTCAGGGGAAGATTCTGCCACCTCCTGAATGCCCTTTTCTTGATAATTGGATGCCACTATCAGGGGTTCAGGAGAAGATCCTGCCATCTCCTGAATGCCCTTTTCTTTATAATGGGATGCTGCTGTTAGGGGGTTCAAGAGGAGACCCTGCCACCTCCTGAATGCCGCTGTCAGGGGTTCAGGAGAAGATCCTGCCACCTCCTGAATGCCCTTTTCTTTATAATGGGATGCCGCTGTCAGGGGTTCAGGGGAAGATCCTGCCACCTCCTGAATGCCCTTTTCTTCATAATGGGATGCCACTGTCAGGGGTTCGGGAGGAGATCCTGCCACCTCCTGAATGCCCTTTTCTTTATAATGGGATGCCGCTGTCAGGGGGTTCAGGAGGAGATCCTGCCACCTCCTGAATGCCGCTGTCAGGGGTTCAGGAGAAGATCCTGCCACCTCCTGAATGCCCTTTTCTTCATAATGGGATGCCACTGTCAGGGGTTTGGTAGGAGATCCTGCCACCTCCTGAATGCCCTTTTCTTTATACTGGGATGCCGCTGTCAGAGGTTCAGGAGGAGATCCTGCCATTTCGTAAATGCCTTTTTTTTTTTGTTTTAATTTTAAATGGACAGCC
The DNA here is from genome assembly GCF_965119305.1 of Pelophylax lessonae. Classification (NCBI taxonomy): domain Eukaryota; kingdom Metazoa; phylum Chordata; class Amphibia; order Anura; family Ranidae; genus Pelophylax; species Pelophylax lessonae. The sequence continues at coordinate 41,421,128 of NC_138778.1, read as the reverse complement.
GCTCTCAGGGGTATTAGGTGGAGATCTTGCCACTCCCTGAATACTTTTTTTTTTTTTTTTTATAATAGGCATCCACTGTCAGAGATTCGGTGGAAGATCCTGACACCTCCTGAATGCATTTTTTTGTTTTTGATTTTACCATGGGGCTAATGCACTTCAATTGCCAGCCAATCATTTGGCTCACGCTTGCAGTGCAGCCCCATAGATCATAGTGAACGAGTCAGACTGGTGATGCCACCCAGGGCCATCTTACCGAATGGGCACGCTGGGCAGTTGCCCGGGGGCCCCAATTTCAAAGGGGGCCCCACCTGCTCAGTGACCCAGCCAGGCATTAGTCTCGATTCCTGTGTGCATCCTTCCGCCAAACTTAGCAGACGGCAAGCGCCTGTGGGCCCTGCACTGCTGTCAAGCCACTGGGGCCGTGGGGGGGGGGGGGCCCGCAACTGCAGGAATGTTTGTCCACCTCCACGGGAACAGGCACACACAGGACAGTCGAGTCTGACTCCCGTCCGTGTGTGTGTTCACCGGACCCAGCTGCCGAACTTGGAAACTGTCATTAGCCTGGCACTGCTGTACCAATAAATAAAGCCTTATTGATAATTTGCATTTTTATTCTCGTGGGTGATTGTGTAGGCAGGGCCCCAGTGCACTGCATTGCCCGTGGCCCTTTAATGCTCTTAAGATGGCACTGATGCCACCTGTTATTTCGGCAAGCAGTTAAATTTGCTGCGGCCGGGGCATGTGAACAGCCTACCCCAATTGCTGGTTAGCCTTTTTGGTGAGTGGCTGGGGGGGGGGGGTCAAACTCAATACTACCCCCGTGAAAGAGGCCTTTCTGTAGCATTAAGACAATAAATCAAGGAAAATCTCCCCTGCAGGATACAAATCTCAAAAAAATACCCTGATCAGGGTTTCAACTCTTCCCTATCCAAAACTAAAAAGAAAAAATCAAACTTCGATACATGGACCATGATAAGTCCTGGTTCACACCTATGCATTTTTTTTAGTGCATTTCAGTTTTGCAGAAACACACTACAGTCCATTTAACATGGTTTTCTATGGGTCACGTTCACATCTGTGCATTTTATGGACTTTTTTCTGGTTTTTGGTTCCATAGATTGATCAAAAATGCAAAATGCACCTGGAATATGCAAACTGCAACCTGCATAGTTGTGAATCAGTCCTAAGGAGGGCTTCCCAGGAATGTTTCTATTGCCAGCCTGGAATTACACGGTCATTTTAGTTTTAAATAATTCTTAGCGGTGTTCCAGTTAGCAACACAATGTATTACAAAGTAATATGTGCTGATACATTGCTTCATCACCCCATGATCCAATTGATAGCACAGGAGGTTTATTCTCTGATCATTCAGCTATGGGGAGCTTCCTGTGCGGTTGACACAGCCAGATACGTCAACTGAAACCAGAGCAGGAAAGACAGAGACCGAGCGCTGATGTGACTTCCTGCAGTGACACTCAGCTCAATACTAGCAGAGGATGAAGCACACAATAAACACGCAGAGGATCAGTAAAAAACAGAGCGGCTCAGACAGTGTATAAAACGCATTTCTAGTTGTGACATAACATAGCATTGATATTTCTGTTCCTGCAATGCTTGGTAAGACACAACATCCAGCCTGCTAGAATCTCGCAGTTTGGAGTTTGATATGTAAATATTTTTTTAACCACTTGACCTCCCCATTTTTTTGCGATACAACATTGCAATATTTTAACTGACAATTGCGCGATCATGCAACACTGTACCCAAGTAAAATGTTTTATCCTTTTTTTGTCCCCGCAAATAGAGCTTTCTTTTGAGGGGTATTTGATCACCTCTGCGTTTTTTGACTTGTGCGCTAGGAACAAAAAAAGACCGACAATTTTGAAAAAAAAAAAAAGAGCATTTTTTACTTTCTGCTATCCAATAAAAAAAAAAAAAAAAAAAAAAAAAAAACAAACGTCATCAATTAAGAGCCGGTTCACACTGAGGCAATACGACTCCTTACTACTTCGGGGGCGACTTGTGCATTACCATGCACCACGACTTCGGAGCGACTTGCAGGGACTTCACATAATGGAAGTCTATGCAAGTCGCTCCGAGGTCGCCCCGAAGTAGTACAGGACCCTTTTTCTAAGTCGGAGCGACTTGTGACGCTCCTATTAGAACGGGTCCTGTAGCGGTCAATGGGAGCAAGTCGCCTGACAAGTCGCGCTAGTGTGGACCGGCTCTTAGGCCACTATGTATTCTGCTACATATTTTTTGTAAAAACAAAAAACCCCAATAAGTGTATATTGATTGGCTAACATCTACAAACTATGGGATATTTTTATTTATTTATTTATTACTAGCAACTGCGGTGATCAGCGACTTATAGCAGGAATTCAATATTGCAGGGAACATTTTGACACACACTGACACTTTTGGCACTTTGTGGGAACCAGTGACACTAATACAGTGATCAGTGCTAAAAATATGCACTGTCACTGTACTAATGACACTGGCTGGGATGGGGTTAACATCAGGGGCGATCAAAGGGTAAACTTTGTGCCTGACCAGTGTTTTTCTAAACTGTAGGAGGTGCTTTTACTAGGGGAAGAGATGGAATCAGGGGCGTAACTACAGGGGTTGCAGCGGTTGCAATTGCAACCGGGCCCCATGCTCCAGGGGGCCTGTGCAACTCCCCTGTACACCTGGATAGGAGGGGGGGGGGGGGGGCAGCATGTAGAGAAATCACTGTCCTTTTTCCTCCTGTAGCTGCAGGAGGAAAATTGAGGAGATTGCTTCCTCTGTATGCTGCCCCCGCCACTCCTCCTATCCAGTTCACTTGTGTTCTGCTGTCTCTGGGGGCCCCTGTGTGCTCCCCTGGCCCCCCCCCTACTGTGCTGCCCCCCCCCCCCCCCACTGTGCTCCCTTTTCCTCTCCTGCCGGCTGCTGCAGGGGATGTGTCACAATAGAGGACCAGGAAGGGGTCGGTAAATAAATAAATAATAATAATAAATATGAATGGTCAGAGTCATTGTCAGTGACATTGTAACAAAATAAAATAAAATGATAAAAAAAGAATACAATTAAAATACCGAAAAATAAAAAACTACTGACACCAGTGGGTGAACTTCCAGGATTGCAAAGGTCACACTTGCAACCGGGCCTTGGCATTCCACCCCCGTGGGTGGGGAGGCCCCAAGATGGCAGGAAGGGGGCCCACTGCAGAACTTGTGAAAGGGTCCCGCTGCGGGACCATAATAAAAGGCCCTGCAACGAGAGTAAAGGGCCCCAGGATCAGTGGGAAGAGCCCCAGGCTTGAAGGGAAGGGCCCCGACCAAGGGGGGCCCTTCATGGTTTCTTGCACCGGGGCCCTGAAGGTTCTAGTTACGCCTCTGCATGGAATGTTTTCCCTTCTTTGCAGGAACACAAACTCCATCCCTTCCCTCCTGTCAGAATGGCAATCTGCCCTGTTTACATAGACAGATTGCAAGTTCTGTCTCTGTGGCTGATGATCGCCTCCCACTGTGTGTAATCACAGCAAGAATAAGCCTTCAGGCCCTACCATGGGTCCCACTGGGTCTATTGGACCCAGGCAGAACTTTGAGAGGGGCAGCAAATCGATGCCCAAGATTTCTTTTTCCAGCAGTTTTGGGTGTCATCAGTTTGTGGCGTGTTACAGGCGGCATTTTCCCATCTTATACTGCCGTGCAAACTGATGAGTATGAGGAGGCGGAGGGTCCCCTCCAGGGAACGTTCCTTATGTGATTGTGGTGTGCGCAATGACGTCAGACATTCAGACAAACAAAATAATACTGGAGTTTGTGGTTTGGAATTGAATATAATGGTATGCCATAAAATTGTGTATGTAGATAAGGTGCTGTCGCATATAAATCTGACTTCCTGATACAATTAATTTTAGTTTTAATTATCATGATACAAAATAAAAATTGTGTGGGCCTTTTGGTGGGCTTGATTTTTTTTTGGGGGGGCGGCAGCATTTAATTTTTGGACCCAGGCAGCACAATGGCTTGGGCCAGCCCTGCCCCAGAGGCACTCATTCGCGCCCCCTAGCCGGAAGTGCAGGACCACGTGATCCTGCGCACAGCGGCTGCCCTGTAGCAGTAAAACTACTATAGGGCTGTCTGCAAATGGTGAAAGTCCACCAATAGCCAAAACGAATATTAAGGTTTTGCCTGGCTTCTGGCAATTGGAATGACTGGGGCTAGTTACCTTAAAGCGAATCTTCACTGCAACTGAGTGCCACAAACCAAAAACACTATTAAATTCATTTTTAATATTTAAAACACCACTCTAGCATTTCTAGCCATGGCCATCCTGACTAAGGGCAGATGATTCATGTAGCATTTACTTCCTGGAATCCATCTGCATTTAGTTCAGCACCACTTAGTTGCCAGGCACAGAGCACCAACTAATCCTCAGCAGATAGAGAGAGTACCCCGCCAGACTCACCACCCAGCAGAAACAGGCACCTGCAGCCACCAGGATAATCTGCACTGCACGTGCGGTGATCAAGAAGTAAAAGGATCCAGGAGTCAGCACCAGGGGAGGAGGAGGGACTCCCACCGCTGAAATCCCCACCCACAGGGGTCCACTGTGATGGCCGGAGCTATTTTCAATGGCAAACTACCTCAAAATGGCCGCCGGACTACACAAACATGGCCGCCGTGCCTAGAAACACACAGGCTACAACAAAATGGTGGCCTGAGTTGCACCACAAGGCTTCCAGGGACCCAGGAGGGATCCCTAGGCCTCGGGGACAGATCCAGGCAGGACGGGGGACCCTGGCAGGAGCCCCCACCAGGTACAACCCCCCCCACTGCACAGCCGATCGTCCGGTCGCTGGTGGCACACCCCCCCAGCCCCCACTGCCAGTAATGCGCCCTGTCCCCACCCCAGGAGGTGGACCAGACCACCCAAACAGCCCCAGAATAAGTGGAGGGGGGGTAGGATGGGGGACAGAGGAAAGGGGGTGCCTGACAGGAAGGAGGTGAACCAGGGGGTCCGACTGTCCCAAGGGGGGCCCACTTCCACCCCAAAACCCTCCAGGGGGAGAGGGGGGAACAACTACTCACCATACCAGAAACTGGGTGGGCATCGCTCGAGACAGAACTCCTCTCCATCGAAATGGGGGGTTGTCGGCCAGGAGCAATACTGCCATTCGGGCCGAGACCCAGCCGTATGTGACCTTGTGAGGCATTTAACTCGCAGGCCGGCCCCTGTCCAGTGGAGCTATGTCGCGGCTGACCTAGCGCAGACCAGACAGGGATGACCACTGGATCTAGATTATCCAGCCCGTCGCCCAGTCCAGCAGTTGATTGTAGAAAAACAGAAAAAATCCAGGAGAAAAAAAAGAAAGAATTTGCCAGGACCAAAGATCCCAGCAAGGAACTAGGTCCTTACTCCTGACTAAGCAAAAAAAAAAAAAACTGAGTACCTATAGCAGAGGGAGTATATCCTCTGGGACTGCCCATAGGCGTAGCCAGACTTTTTTTCTGCCTAGTGTCCTACTCCTGGAGGAGGCAGTATAACCCAATGGTTAAGAATATCAGGAGTCGTGTCTGTCAATGAACGAAAGAGAAATGAAAAACCCAGTTTTCGAATACCACCAAAAGAAAGCTCTATGTGTGAAAAAATTACATTAATTTAATTTGCCTACAATGTTGTTGCATTACAGCGCAATTGACAGTTAAAATAGCGCAATGCTAAATAGCAAAATTGGCCCTGATCATGAAGGGGGTAAAACCTTATGGAGGTCAAGTGGTTAAAATAAGGTCAATTAGCATACTTCATCAAAACCAAATCACTCTAATGTTTAATGTAATAGAACACTCTCTTATAAGCCATACACACTATAAGATTTTCTGAAGACTTTTTCCTTTAGATTTACCAAAAACCATATAATATGAGGTCAAACCTAAACACTTTCAATTTGTATGCAATCTGGCAGGCCCCTGCACTACATAGAAAAGGTAAATCTGAAGGAAAAAGTCTTCAGAAAATCTTATAGTGTGTATGGCCCATTACTATTGGTAGAAGACCACTGTTTCTGCTTTCTCCTTCACGTGACCTTAAACCTAGGCATATGATCACATGGTCCCAGGCTACCAGGAGCAAAGCATTTGTCATTACAGACCGCAAAGAGCAGTCATTGTTTGAGGTTAATTAAAAGAAAGAAAAGCCTTTATATGTAATGTGCAAACATGGCCAATCCCTTGTACATATATTTAATTAAAATATACTTAGAAATAAAGTTTACAAAACAATATGACCCACTGATAAGATTATTTACTTTAAGATTATTATTTTGCACGTGTATTTCTTATAAAAAAAAAAAAAAAAAATTAAAGACCATGGTTTCCCTTTAACTGTACTTGGCTGTGTTGTCTGGCAGGAGCATGTCAATCCTAATATTGGATGAACAGAATTTTGGCAGGTAAGACAGTTTACATTTATGGATTTTAACTGGGTAGCGAAAGTTAGTACAGAGCAAGCTTTTAAACCACTTGACCTTTAGAAGATTTACCCCCCTCCCCAAAACCCCCCCCCCCCACCCCCCACCCGTTCCCCCGTCTTGACCAGGACATTTTTTGCTATACGGCACTGCTTTTTTTTAACTGACAATTGCGCGGTCATGCAACACTGTACATAAATTAAGTTTCATTTTTTTTTCCTCACAAATAGAGTATTCTTTTGGTGGTATTTGATCATCGCTTTATTTATTTATTTATTTATTTATTTATGTTTTTTGAGTTATAAACAAAAAAGACAGACAATTTTGAAAAAAAAAAAAAAAAACAATATTTTTTACTTTCTGCTATAAAACACATCTAAGAAAAAAATTTAAAAAGTCTAATTTCTTCATAAATTTAGGCCGCTTCGTAATCCTTTGAAATATTTTTGGTAAATAAAAATCCCAACAAGCCTATATTGATCTGTCTGTGCAAAAGTTATAGCGTCTACAAAACTATGGGATATATACTGGAATTTTTATTTATTTAACTTATTTTTATATACTTGTAATGGTGGCGATCAGAGACTTATTATAGCGGGACTGCAATATTGCGGCAGACAGTCTGACAGTTTTGACTTTTTTTTTGGGAACAATTGACACTAATACAGTGATCAGTGCTAAAAATATGCACTGTCACTGTACTAATGACACTGGCCCGGAAGGGGATAAACATCTAGGGCAGTGATGGCGCACCTTGGCACCCCAGATGGTTTTGAACTACATTTCCGATGATGCTCGTGCACACTGCAGTGTAGCTGGGAATCATGGGAAATGTAGTTCTAAAACATCTGGGGTGCCAAGGTTCGCCATCACTGATCTAGGACGATCAGGGGGTTAAATGTGTGCCTAACCAGTGTTTTTGTGTACTGTGTGTGCTGCTTTCACTTAGGGATGTGCTGTTTTTTATTCCCTGCTTTGCTGGGAAACAAAATGCAACACATCTTGACTGATAGGACGGAGCTCTGTATTGTTTACCTATGTGTCTTCTCGATGATCAGCGGGTGCCAGCGGACATCCATTGGCCAGAACCCGCTGATCAGCTTCTACTGTGACTGCCCGCAAGTGCAGAATCCCGTATATATTCGTGATTCTGCACAGAATGGCCTCCCTTTAGCAGTAAATCTGCTGTAAGACAACTGTTTAAAAATGTGGTGAGGAGTTAGAACACCTGTCAGGTTTTTATTAGTGTTTGTGTCCCTGATCAGCAGATTCACTGAACACCAGTGTCACCAGAATTGAAAGTAAGGGTCCTTTCACACTGTCCGTTCCGTTGACGGAGTCCATTCTGCTCAGCAGGGTATTGATCCGCTGATCCCCGCTGAGCAGGCGGGTGACAGCTGTCAGATCCCCGCTGTCCTCTATGGGGGAATCGGATGAGAACGGACCGCCTGTCATTCTTTTTTATATTTTATTAGTAATGGCAGTGATCTGCGATTTTTAGCAGGACTGTGACATTGCAGCGGACAGATCGGACACCTAACTGACATTTTTGACACTTTTGGGGGTACCAGTGACATTACTACAGTAATCAGAGCTAACAATATGCACTGTTACTGTAATAATGACACTGGCAGGGAAGGGGTTTACCTAGTGGTGATCAAAGGGTTAATTGTGAGCCTAGGGGAGTGTTTACTAACTGTGGGGGGAGGGGCTTGTGAAATGATCAAAGAGACCTGTGATCCTATATAGAAGGATCACAGGCGCTCTGTAATCATTTCAGATAGAAGAACGGTCAGCTGTGTTTACAACAGCTGACCGTCCTTCTCTCTCAGCGGGGAGCGATCGCGGGTGGCCGGTGGCAATCGTGGCTGCCGATTCCGCCGGTCCTGCCGGTCCCATGGATCAGCATCCCCGCTGCCTTGTGGGGGCAGGAGCGCGCCACCGGTGGCTGCCAGCACCATGACGTAGGGCTACGTTGGTTCACGCAGGAGAGGCTGCCTGCCGCAGTAAATCTGCAGTGGGCGTTCCTAATGTGGTTAATGAGATGGAAAAGCACATGACAGTGGTTTTAACCCCCTACTCTTCACAAAATGAAAATGGCGGAAGGATCCATGGCATGCAGCAGGGGAAACTATTTAGAGCCGGTTCACATAAATGCGATGACAGACATTGCATGTGAATCGGAGCGCACTGCTCTGCAAATCACATGCGATGTCTGTGCAATGCCAATTCAGCCATACAGATTGTATGGCTGAATTCGCATCGCATTCGAGCACAACTCGCACAGGAGCCTTTTTTGGGTCCACACCAGAATCGGATCGCATGGTGGTTCACACCTATGCGATCAGATTCATGTCTGAACTGACAGTTCGCACTGCGATATGTGAACTGATCTGGGGGTGTCGTTACCTCTGTATTGACACCCCCAGCGATTTGCATATGGCAGTGTGAACTGCCTGTGAGTTGAGTGCGATGCGGGAACCCACAGTGGATTCGCAGGGTTCCCACATCGCATATGTGTGAACCGGGACTCAGACAATTCTGGAAGTGTCAGATTTTGAAGACTCCCTAGGTTTTCTTCAGATTGTAGGCGCGGGCAGCGGAAAGAGGTAAGCATTACCTATCTTCCTTACAAGGAAGCTTTAACCTTTACCCTGCCTCCCTGCACATACTTACCTTCCTTTCCTTGTCCCTCTGCTATGTTTGGCAGCATAGAGTGAAGAGAGGAAGCCATGTGTAAGCTCCAAATTGGTCAAGTCAGATCTCACACTGGACAGAGGACTCTCCCCTTGTGACAATGCTGGGTGCCTGGGTGGCCATTTACAAAGTTCCAGCCTCGTCAGGTAGGAGTGAAGGGAGGGGGTCATATACTCCCCATACCTGAAAGTACAGAGCATTTACCTTCAGTCCTGATGGCCGAATGGAGGGGCAGGGGAGCCAAGGGAGAGTGATTGTATACATCTGCGAAGGAAGGCCATTAAATTAACCCATTGCTTTGCCCTGCATGGGTAAAACATATCTTCATGCTATAACTAAACTCTATACCAGTGGTCTCTAAACTGTGGCCCTGGGGCCAGATACAACCCTTTGCTTGTATTTATCTGGCCCTTGAGACATTATTACTGCCACTGACCCCCAACAATGGGGTATAATTCCTGTCACTGAACCCAACAATGGGGCATAATTCCTGCCACTGACACCAACAATGGGGCATAATTTCTGCCACTGACCCCAATAATGGGGCATAATTCCTGCCACTGAAACCAACAATTGGGGCACTATTCATTCCACTGACACCAACAATAGGGCACTACTCCTTCCACTGACACAAACGATGGTGCATAATTCCTTCCACTGACCCCAACAATGGGGCATAATTCTTGCCACTGACCCCAACAATGGGGCATAATTCCTGCCACTGAAACCAACAACGGGGCACTATTAATTCCACTGACACCAACAATGGAGCACTATTTCTTCCACTGACACAAACGATGGGGCATAATTCCTTCTACTGACCCAAACGATGGAGCATAATTCCTTCCGCTGACCCCAACAATAGGGCATAATTCCTGCCACTGAAACCAACAATGGGGCACTATTCCTTCCACTGACACAAATGATGGGGCATAATTCCTTCCACTGACCCCAACAATGGGGCATAACTCCTTCCACTGACCCCAACAATGGGGCATAATTCCTGCCACTGACCCCAACAATGGGGCATAATTCCTGCCACTGACCCCAACAATGGGGCATAATTCCTGCCACTGAAACCAACAATGGGGCATAACTCTTCCCACTGACACCAACAATGGGCATAATTCCTGCCACTGACCCCAACAATGGGACATAATTCTTGCCAATGACCCCAACAATGGGGCATAATTCCTGCCACTGAAACCAACAATGGGGCGCTGTTCATTCCACTGACACCAATGACGGGGCATAATTCCTTCCACTGAAACAAACATGGGGGCACTATTTCTCCCACCGGCACCAACCATTTCTCCGCTAATACCAAAGGTCAGGCATTGTTCACTCCCACTGGTCACAGTCCAGCACCCCTAAAGTCTGAAGTACAGTAAACTGGCCCTTTCTTTAGAAATCTTGGAGACCCCTGTTATAGACGAAAAGAGAAATATCCCATTTAAAGTGGTATTTAAGTCTAGGTTCTCATTTCTGCATGTGCTGTTGATACATTTTTTGCGGCACGTTTTGCATTCTCTATGTGCAGTTTTGATAAGTTTTAATGCGTTTTTGGTGTTGCTAGGAGGAGGTGTTTTTTCTCACGTAGGAAAATGCACCAAAAGGACATGTACATGTGTTTTTCATGTATTTTTAATGCAATTACATTGAAGTCTATAGAGCCAAAAACGCACCGTGCTGCATGTATAAAAAGTCCCTGCATCTTTCCAAAAAAATGCATTGCAGGAAACTTCATAGATGTAAAGGGGGCCTATAGGAAAAAAGGTTTAATGGATTGTAGTGCGTTTCTGTGGGTCTGCAAATGAAATAAAAAACCACATAGATGTGAATCTAGCCTTACTCACTACATGAACCTTTTTTAGTTTTTCCCTACTCCCTCCCTTTTAAAAAAATGATAAAAACTTTTATTCTAATTTTTACTTCTATGTTCTTTTTTGTGCAGCAAGGCAGCACTTCCTAGTATCTGGCCTAGGCCGGGCGCCATTGCCTCCTGGGATTGCTATATTACAGTTATTCCAGGAGTCAGTGTGGTTATTAAGCCACAACTTTGCAGCACATCTTTGCATGCAGAGCAGACTTCTGCATGTGTGAACAAATGCTGGCGGGCGGCACTATAGAAGCAATCTGCCAGAAGCTGGCGGTATTTGTGTGCATACGCAGAAATTTACTGCTTGTCAGGAATTCTGTACAGAACAGACAGTACACAGTCCAAATGGGCTTACCAAATGCTGCTTAACTGCAAACAGGAAACAGGAAACTTTATTCAGGGAAAAGACATAGAGCATACCATATAGCAACTACAAACTTATAAACACTGCCATCTACTGGTTGAAGAATAGATCTCTACTGAATATTTGTATTGATGTAGTTGTTGCATAAAATACAAATGAACCAACAGCAGAGGGGTGGGGAGGTAGACGTAGTCGCAGGGGGAAGGGGAGTGGTTCAGGAGTTCACAGAGAATGTTACAAGGAGACGGAAAACTATTTTATGGAAAATTGTTTACAGGGCCATTAATTTTTGGATATGCATGGATTCTTTTTGGAGAATAAGGATATTTTGAGTCACTACAATGGGCACTGATGTGAAAAGGCCCTACTAGTTGCTACAGTATATACAGTACATTTTATTATAAATGGTAATATAAAAAAAAAAATTATAAATCAAACATTACTGCAAATAAAATTGCCATTAAACAATACTAGCTAGAAGAACTGACACCACTAGATTTTATTCCTAGACCTATCACCACTCATTCTTGTCAGCGTGCCACATGACATCAGGAAGCATGGAAACCGATTAGCAGGAAGCGTAATCAGTGCAAATATGCACAAATGCCAGGAATTCTCAGCATCACCTGAGATTAACGTATAAGCCTCCAACCTCCTGTGGTGACTCTGTGATCTGGAACTGAACTGGAATAGAACTAGTTAAAGCCTCCTTCTACAGCTCGAGATGCAGAGGCATCATGCGGTCTTCACACAGCAAGAAAGTCCAAAGGATGAGCTTAGAAATCGCACGGCAAATAGAATCCAGAAATTATACGCTGTCATGCCTTTTCTTCCAGAAAACCTAGGCCCAATTTTACTGCGCAAATAAAGGAATTCATGTTTGGCAGAATAAATACTGAATGCTTTGAACTGACGGCTATTAATCATAGTGTGCAAAAAAAATAAATACATACTACTAGTATTGATTTTTAATTAACTATGCAACCCTGTGTACATTAAATAGTTAAATAATTATCCCCGATCTATTATCAATATGCAGGTAAGGTGTGTTCATTGGGTATTCTAACACTCTCCTGTTACTTGCGTCTTACAGTTGGGTTACTCTTCACCAATTAAAAACATAACTGTACAATTCAAAGTTTTTTGGTTTATTTGGTGAAACGTAACCTCATTCATTTGTTGCATTACTGAGGTTTCAGCATAATTTGTTGGAGTGTTGCTGAAGACACCCCAGATCCGTGCAAGTTATGTACATTATATAATGTTACCTTCAGATTCAGATTTAGAATACTTTATTAATCTTAATTATTAATCAACTAGAGTTCAACTAGAGTCCAACTTTTTGGAATATATCCTGCTCATACAGGCAAGCACATGCTTAATGCCTCCATCCCACCACCTGATTGACTTGTTCCTGCATTCTGAATCCTACTATAGGGAACACCTATTTAGGCATTCATTATCTATCTAATTTATATATGATTTTCTCTATCTCTTTCTTATATCCTGGCCCTTGGACACATTATCTATCTATCTGAGATATTCTCAACCAGGGTTCCTCCAGAGGTCTCTAGGGCTCATTGACCTCCCATTTGATGGTAGATTTGGTAGAGCCAGTATGGCATTCTTCCCACTGATATTGGTTTTAGCAAGGGCTTTTCAAAGTATTTCAGGTGGTTCCTCTGGGGTAAAGAGGTTGAGAATCTATCTATCTATCTATCTATCTATCTGTCTGTCTGTCTGTCTGTCTGTCTGTCTGTCTGTCTGTCTGTCTGTCTGTCTGTCTATCTATCTATCTATCTATCTATCTATCTATCCCATTCCCAACCAATTTTCTAAAGGAATCCTAAGGTTCCTCTAGAGCAGGGATCTCCAAATTTTCTAGGCAAAGGGCCAGTTTACTGTCCTTCAGACTTTAGGAGAGCCAGACTGTGGTCATTGGGAGTAGAAAATGTCCCGGCATCAGTAGCAATAAACTATTTGGTATCAGTGGGAGGAATTGCGCTCCATCATTGGTGTCAGTGGGAGGAATTGTGCCCCCGTCATTATTGTCATTGGGCCCCATTGTTGGTGTCATTGGGAGGTATTGTGCTCCATCATTGGTGTCATTGGGAGGAATTCTGCCCCTTTATTAGTGTCAGTGGGGGAGAATCATGTCCCATTGTTGGTATCAGTGGATTAAAATAGTGCCCCAAGGGCCAGATGAAAGCAAGCAAAGGACCACATCTGGCCCCCGGGCCACCATTTTGAGACCACTGCTCTAGAGGTTGCTACAGGTCCCTTGGGCTTTGGCCTAATGTCCTTTCATCTGATGGTGCTGGCATAGTCCTGGGGTCAACAACACTTGGTAGTGCCAGTTGCCTAAAGTACATTTTTTTTTTTTGCTGTCTGTAGGGGTAGCATTTTGATCACCACTGTAAGGGTTGCCTTCTTCCCACTGACCACTAATGTAAGAAGCATTTATCTCACTGGCCACAAATTAATTGGCTTTGCCAAGGGTTCCCTGAGACCTGAAAACTATTTCAAGGGTTCCTATGAAATAAAAAGGTTGAGAAAGGCTAGTCTATCTATCTATCTATCTATCTATCTATCTATCTATCTATCTATCTATCTATCTATCTATCTATCTATCTATCTATCTATCTATCTATCCCATTCTCAACCAGGGTACCGGGGAACCCGAAGGTTGCTCCAGGGGTTGCTACAGGTTCCTTAGGCTATGGCTGATTGACCTCCCATTTGATGGCACCTGCATAATTCTGGGGTCAACACTATTTGGTAGAGCCAAAAGGAGTTGTTTTCTTTCCACTTACCACCAATGTAAGGGTGTTCATCTCACTGGCCACCAATGAATTGGTTTTACCAAGGGTTCCCTGAGACGTGAAAACTATTTCAAGGGTTCCTATGGGATAAAAAGGTTGAGAAAGGCTTATCTATCTACCGGTATCTATCTATCTATCTATCTATCTATCTATCTATCTATCTATCTATCTATCTATCTATCTATCTATCTATCTATCTATCTATCTGTCTGTCTGTCTGTCTGTCTGTCTGTCTGTCTGTCTGTCTGTCTGTCTGTCTGTCTATCTATCTATCTATCTATCTATCTATCTATCTATCTAACTATCTAACTATCTATCTATCTATCTATCTATCTATCTATCTATCTATCTGTCTGTCTATCTATGCCATTCTCAACCAGGGTACCGGGGAACCCGAAGGTTGCTCCAGGGGTTGCTACAGGTTCCTTAGGCTATGGCTAATTGACCTCCCATTTGATGGTGCCTGCATAATTCTGGGGTCAACACCATTTGGGAGAGCCAAAAGGGGTTGTATTCTTTCAAATTACCACCAATGTAAGGGTGTTCATCTCACTGGCCACCAATGAAGGGTTCTTATGGGATAAAAAGGTTGAGAAAGGCTTATCTATCTATCTATCTATCTATCTATCTATCTATCTATCTATCTATCTATCTATCTATCTATCTATCTATCTATCTATCTATCTATCTATCTATCTATCTATCTATCTATCTATCTATCTATCTATCTATCTATCTATCTATCTATCTATCTATCTATCTATCTATCTATCCATATCCTGGGACACATATATACTTTACAGCTCACCCTGGATGACCGATACACGTGTTCCCCTGCACAGAACAGTGACAATGATGTATAGGTATTGTGTCCAGTGTGAACACAGCCCCTATATATGCAGTACAGTCACACATGCTTTATGTCTCTATACTGTAGAAATTCATACAATGCTGCATATACAAGGTGTAAGTATATGATGAGTTCAATGCACCCACCGATGGTGTGCACTATACAAATCCAATTATATTACAAAATAGGATGATTTAATGTACATTTCATGCACTGGAAACCATAATGGACATATACATAAACATGTGACATGTATAGAATATCGCTGAAGCTTAGAATCAAATAGATTGTTCGTTACCTGTATGAGAATCACTGCTCTGGGACCAGAAGACGAGGATCAGGAGAAGAAGATCTCAGTGGTAGACAGGTTGACCACCGGGGCAGAGCAATCCAGAAATTGGGAGCCACCTGACAGCGTAGAGGGACTAATGCAGACAGTGCTCGGGGACCGGCGTAGAAGGCAGACTGCTGGCATCAGTGCACATTGCTGTCAGCTCTGCAGGCTAAAAAGAGGAGGCGTCTGCTGCAGCCTGAGAGCTCTGCGAGGAGAGGAGGGGGAGAGAGTGCAGAGACTGTCTCATTATACAACTCCACCTCCAGCTCTGCTAATACACAGAGTACAGCCCGCATGTCTCATACATACTACCCCGGGTGTAATACACAGACGCATTGTTCTCCGCAAAATACAGGTATAATACAGATACACCGCTCTGTGTATAATACAGATACACACCGCTCTGTGTATAATACAGATACACCACTCTGTGTATAATACAGATATACACCACTCTGTGTATAATACAGATACACACCACTCTGTGTATAATACAGATATACACCGCTCTGTGTATAATACAGATACACCACTCTGTGTATAATACAGATACACACCGCTCTGTGTATAATACAGATATACACCACTCTGTGTATAATACCGATACACACCACTCTGTGTATAATACAGATACACACCACTCTGTGTATAATACAGATACACACCACTCTGTGTATAATACAGATACACACCACTCTGTGTATAATACAGATACACACCGCTCTGTGTATAATACAGATACACACCACTCTGTGTATAATACCGATATACACCACTCTGTGTATAATACAGATACACACCACTCTGTGTATAATACAGATATACACCACTCTGTGTATAATACAGATACACACCGCTCTGTGTATAATACAGATACACACCACTCTGTGTATAATACAGATACACACCACTCTGTGTATAATACAGATACACACCGCTCTGTGTATAATACAGATATACACCACTCTGTGTATAATACAGATACACACCACTCTGTGTATAATACAGATATACACCACTCTGTGTATAATACAGATACACACCACTCTGTGTATAATACAGATACACACCACTCTGTGTATAATACAGATACACCACTCTGTGTATAATACAGATACACACCGCTCTGTGTATAATACAGATACACACCACTCTGTGTATAATACAGATACACACCACTCTGTGTATAATACAGATACACACCGCTCTGTGTATAATACAGATATACACCACTCTGTGTATAATACAGATACACACCACTCTGTGTATAATACAGATACACCACTCTGTGTATAATACAGATACACACCGCTCTGTGTATAATACAGATATACACCACTCTGTGTATAATACAGATACACACCACTCTGTGTATAATACAGATACACCACTCTGTGTATAATACAGATACACACCGCTCTGTGTATAATACAGATACACACCACTCTGTGTATAATACAGATACACACCACTCTGTGTATAATACAGATACACACCGCTCTGTGTATAATACAGATATACACCACTCTGTGTATAATACAGATACACACCACTCTGTGTATAATACAGATACACACCACTCTGTGTATAATACAGATACACACCGCTCTGTGTATAATACAGATACACACCACTCTGTGTATAATACAGATACACACCGCTCTGTGTATAATACAGATACACACCGCTCTGTGTATAATACAGATACACACCACTCTGTGTATAATACAGATACACACCGCTCTGTGTATAATACAGATACACACCACTCTGTGTATAATACAGATATACACCGCTCTGTGTATAATACAGATACACACCGTTCTGTGTATAATAAAGATACACACCACTCTGTGTATAATACAAATACAGTACACCGCTCTGTGTATAATACAGATATACACCACATTTTGTACATTACATACTCTTGTCCCCTGCATTCTACACATTACACACTCCTGACCCCTGCATTCTGTACATTACACACTCCTGCCCCCTGCAATCTGTACATTACACACTCCTGTCCCCTGCATTTTGTACATGACATACTCTTGTCCCCTGCATTCTATACATTACATACTCCTGCCCCCTGCAATCTGTACATTACACACTCCTGTCCCCTGTATTTTGTACATTACATACTCCTGTCCCCTACAATCTGTACATTACACACTCCTATCCCCTGTATTTTGTACATTACATACTCCTGACCCCTGCGAGCTGTACATTACACACTCCTGTCCCTGCATTTTTGTACATTACATACTTCTGCCCCCTGCGATCTGTACATTACATACTTCTGTCCCCTGCATTCTGTACATTACATACTCCTGTCCCTTTAATTCTGTACATTACGTAATCCTGACCCCTGCATTCTATACATTGCATACTCCTGTTCCCTGCAATCTGTACATTACACACTCCTGTCTCCTGAATTCTGTACATTACACACTCTTGTCCCCTGCATTCTGTACATTACACACTCTTGTCCCCTGCATTCTGTACATTACACACTCCTGTCCCCTGCATTCTGTACATTACATACTCATGTCCCCTGCATTCTGTACATTACACACGTCTGACTCCTGCATTCTGTACATTACATACTCCTATCCCCTGCATTCTGTACATTACATACTCCTGCCCCCTGCATTCTATACATTACATACTCCTGTCCCTGCATTCTGCACATTACACACTCCTGTCCCCTGCATTCTATACATTACATACTCCTGTCCCTGCATTCTGTACATTACACACTTCTGACCCCTGCATTCTATACCTTACATACTCCTATCCCCTGCATTCTGTACATTACGTACTCCTGCACCCTGCATTCTGTACATTACATACTCCTGCCCCCTGTATTCTGTACAATACATACTCTTGTCCCATGCATTCTGTACATTACACACTTCTGTCCCCTGCGTTCTGTACATTACATACTCCTATCCCCTGCATTCTGTACATTACACATTCCTGTCCCCTGCATTCTATACATTACATACTCCTGTCCCCTGCATTCTGTACATTACATACTCCTGTCCCCTGCATTCTGTACATTACACACTTCTGACTCCTGCATTCTGTACATTACATACTCCTATCCCCTGAATTCTGTACATTATATACTCCTGCCCCCTGTATTCTGTACATTACATACTCTTGTCCTATGCATTCTGTACATTACATACTCCTGTCCCTGCATTATGCACATTACACACTTCTGACTCCTGCATTCTGTACATTACATACTCCTATCCCCTGCATTCTGTACATTACATACTCCTGCCCCCTGTATTCTGTACATTACATACTCTTGTCCCCTGCATTCTGTACATTACATACTCCTGTCCTTGCATTATGCACATTACACACATCTGACCCCTGCATTCTATACATTGCATACTCCTATCCCCTGCAATTTGTACTTTGCACACTCCTGTCCCCTGCATTCTGTACATTATACACTTCTTACCCCTGTATTCTATACATTACATACTCCTATCCCCTGCATTCTGTACATTACACACTCCTGTCCCCTGCATTCTGTACATTATACACTTCTTACCCCTGTATTCTATACATTACATACTCCTATCCCCTGCATTCTGTACATTACACACTCCTGTCCCCTGCATTCTGTACATTACACACTCCTGTCCCCTGCATTCTGTACATTATACACTTCTTACCCCTGTATTCTATACATTACATACTCCTATCCCCTGCATTCTGTACATTACACACTCCTGTCCCCTGCATTCCTTACATTACACTCTTCTGACCCCTGCATTCTGTACATTACATACTCTTATCCCCTGCATTCTGTACGTTACACACTCCTGTCCCCTGCATTCTGTACATTTCATACTCCTGTCCCTGCATTCTGTACATTACACACTTTTGACCCCCTGCATTCTATACATTGCATACTCCTATCCCCTGCATTCTGTACATTACCTACTCCTGCCCCCTGTATTCTGTACATTACATACTTCTGTCCCCTGCATTCTGTACAATACATACTCTTGTCCCCTGCACTCTGTACATTACACACTTCTGTCTCCTGCATTCTGTACATTACATACTCCTATCCCCTGCATTATGTACATTACATACTCCTGCCCCCTGTATTCTGTACATTACATACTCTTGTCCCCTGCATTCTGTACATTACACACTCCTGTCCCCTGCATTCTGTACATTACACACTTTTGACCCCTGCATTCTATACATTACATACTCCTTTCCTCTGAATTCTATACATTACATACTCCTATCCCCTGCATTCTGTACATTGCACACTCCTGTCCCCTGCATTCTGTACATTACACACTCCTGTCCCCTGCATTTTGTACATTACACACTCCTGTCCCCTGCATTCTATACATTACATACTCCTATCCCCTGCATTCTATACATTACATACTCCTATCCCCTGCATTCTGTACATTACACACTCCTGTCCCCTGCATTCTGTACATTACACACTTCTGACCCCTGCAGTCTGTACATTACACACTCCTGTCCCCTGCATTCTGTACATTACATACTCCTGTCCCCTGCATTCTGTACATTACATACTCCTGTCCCCTGCATTCTGTACATTGCACACTCCTGTCCCCTGCATTCATTACATTACACACTCCTGTCCCCTGCATTCGGTACATTACACACTTCGGACCCCTGCATTCTATACATTACATACTCCTCTCCCCTGCATTCTATACATTACATACTCCTATCCCCTGCATTCTGTACATTGCACACTCCTGTTCCCTGCATTCTGTACATTGCACACTCCTGTCCCCTGCATTCTGTACATTACATACTCCTGTCCCCTGCATTCTGTACATTACACACTCCTGTCCTCTGCATTCTGTACATTACACAATTCTGACCCCTGCATTCTATACATTACAAACTCCTATCACCTGCATTCTGTACATTGCATACTCTTATTTACACATTACTGTACATTATATACTTCTCACCAAAGTCTTCATTGTCTCAACAGTTGCTGGTTACTATGCATTCCCTGACTATTTTAATGAAGTTCTTCCTTAAGGTAGGCATAGACAAATCAATTAAAGCATATTTTATGGGTAGAAGGAAGCCTGGGTTTTGTTTAACCACATCCCTTAAGCCACCCCCCCCCCCCCCCACTGCTAATCGATTGGCCACGCTCACATTTTTTTGCGGCACGCTATGCACAGAGCAGGCCTTATCCCTCTTCCAGTGTCCCTCTTTCTGAAATGTT
Organism: Pelophylax lessonae; assembly: GCF_965119305.1. Classification (NCBI taxonomy): domain Eukaryota; kingdom Metazoa; phylum Chordata; class Amphibia; order Anura; family Ranidae; genus Pelophylax; species Pelophylax lessonae. The sequence goes on along the minus strand of NC_138778.1, from coordinate 41,400,462 downwards.
GGGAGGTATGCTGACCTCTTTAATCACAGGAGTGAGTTCTCAAATGCTGAGCTCAGAGCTACGGCATTAGGCTCAATTCACACCTGAGCATAGCGATTTACTGGCATTTTTTTAAAGCATTTTTTTCAGCTTTTTGCAAATGTTTTTAACCACTTAAGGACCAGGCCTATTTCTGACATTTGTTGTTTACAAGTTAAAATCAGTATTTTTGATAGAAAATTACTAAGAACCCCCAAACATTATACAGTATATGTACAGTGCCTTGCGAAAGTATTCGGCCCCCCTTGAACTTTGCGACCTTTTGCCACATTTCACATTTTTTGTGAAGAATCAACAACAAGTGGGACACAATCAAGAAGTGGAACGAAATTTATTGGATATATCAAACTTTTTTAACAAAAAAAAAAACTGAAAAATTGGGCGTGCAAAATTATTCAGCCCCCTTAAGTTAATACTTTGTAGCGCCACCTTTTGCTGCGATTACAGCTGTAAGTCGCTTGGGGTATGTCTCTATCAGTTTGCACATCGAGAGACTGAAATTTTTGCCCATTCCTCCTAGCACAGCTCAAGCTCAGTGAGGTTGGATGAAGAGCGTTTGTGAACAGCAGTTTTCAGTTCTTTCCACAGATTCTCAATTGGATTCAGGTCTGGACTTTGACTTGGCCATTCTAACACCTGGATATGTTTATTTGTGAACCATTCCATTGTAGATTTTGCTTTATGTTTTGGATCATTGTCTTGTTGGAAGACAAATCTCCGTCCCAGTCTCAGGTCTTTTGCAGACTCCATCAGGTTTTCTTCCAGAATGGTCCTGTATTTGGCTCCATCCATCTTCCCATCAATTTTAACCATCTTCCCTGTCCCTGCTGAAGAAAAGCAGGCCCAAACCATGAGGATGCCACCACCATGTTTGACAGTGGGGATGGTGTGTTCAGGGTGATGAGCTGTGTTGCTTTTAAGCCAAACATAACGTTTTGCATTGTTGCCAAAAAGTTTGATTTTGGTTTCATCTGACCAGAGCACCTTCTTCCACATGTTTGGTGTCTCCCAGGTGGCTTGTGGCAAACTTTAAACGACACTTTTTATGGATATCTTTAAGAAATGGCTTTCTTCTTGCCACTCTTCCATAAAGGCCAGATTTGTGCAGTATAAGACTGATTGTTGTCCTATGGACAGAGTCTCCCACCTCAGCTGTAGATCTCTGCAGTTCATCCAGAGTGATCATGGGCCTCTTGGCTGCATCTCTGATCAGTCTTCTCCTCGTATGAGCTGAAAGTTTAGAGGGACGGCCAGGTCTTCGTAGATTTGCAGTGGTCTGATACTCCTTCCATTTCAATATTATCGCTTGCACAGTGCTCCTTGGGATGTTTAAAGCTTGGGAAATCTTTTTGTATCCAAATCCGGCTTTAAACTTCTCCACAACAGTATCTCGGACCTGCCTGGTGTGTTCCTTGTTCTTCATGATGCTCGCTGCGCTTTAAATGGACCTCTGAGACTATCACAGTGCAGGTGCATTTATACGGAGACTTGATTACACACAGGTGGATTCTATTTACCATCATTAGTCATTTAGGTCAACATTGGATCATTCAGAGATCCTCACTGAACTTCTGGAGAGAGTTTGCTGCACTGAAAGTAAAGGGGCTGAATAATTTTGCACGCCCAATTTTTAAGTTTTTTATTTGTTAAAAAAGTTTGAAATATCTAATAAATTTCGTTCTACTTCATGATTGTGTCCCACTTCTTGTTGATTCTTCACAAAAAAATTACAGTTTTATATCTTTATGTTTGAAGCCTGAAATGTGGCAAAAGGTCGCAAAGTTCAAGGGGGCCGAATACTTTCGCAAGGCACTGTATTTTTTTAGCAGAGACCTTAGAGAATAAAATGGAGATTGTTTCAATCTTTTATGTCACACCGTATTTGCGTAGCGGTCTTACAAACGAAAACAGTAAAGTTAGCCAAATTTTCTTGACTATTGTGAAAGATAATGTTATGCCGAGCAAATTGATACCTAACATGTCATGCTTTAAAATTGCGCACGCTTGTGGAATGGCGACAAACTTCGGTAATTAAAAATCTTCATAGGTGACGCTTTAAAACCCTGGAATTTAACGTCAAAGTACCAACGTGTATACCCGGCATGTGGTCCAGAAGTGGTTAAAGCGTTTTAGAAGAGTATTACAAGCAATTTACAGCTTCAGGCATTTCTGTTTAGCCAATAGAAAGCACTACGGGGAGGAGAGGGAGAGGAACTTAGGGGTGGAGAGCTGCTGTTTGAGCAGAAAACGAGCTAGTGAAGCTCTCCAGTCAGGCATTTTCAGGCGTTTCTATTGAAGTCTGTGGGGCTTCAAACAGAAAATCGCTCAGATCTGAACGGGCCTTAGGGGGGAGAAAGAACATGTGGGGGGGGGGGGGGTTTGAATCAGATAATAACTCACTCCTGTGATGGAGGAGGTGAGCAGTAATGACTAGACCTCACTTAGCAACGTCCTAGCAACATTCTGGGAGTATTTCAGTCAGGGTTTGGGAGGTATGTAAATGGCCTACACCTATGCCAAAAGGCATTATTCAAATTTAGTCAGAGCTGCACACTTTGTTTTTATGGCTCCCCAATCACAAGTGTAAATGAGGCCTAATACAGTCACAGATTGCTCTGAGTATTCCACAGACACAGCTAATGATAAATTCTGCAGTTTTGTGTCATTCCAGTGATGCGTGTTTGGCAGAAGACAGAAGTGATGATGGTTGCCTGGTGATGGCAGGACGGAACACTTCCCCTATAGAAGCGTCTGTTTTATATTGGGACGCCTTCTCTCTCTATTGTATCGCAGACACCTGTGGATGTGATTTCACATTGTACCCGGCAGTTTTCTGTGCAGAGAGCGGCTGGCAGTTTCTGAATATATAATGTGAATCGCCTACACAGTGTTTACTTTGATAAGGCACAGTTGGGGGATAACATGTTTTGCACATCTCCTGTGCGTCTTCAATAAAACATAGGCCTCTTCCTCTGTCCATATCTGTAATTCTCTTCCTCTCTGGGTTTTCTTTTCAGTACATTCAGCTCACTTATCTGATAGAAGTCTGTCGGCTCCCCTCTGCCTCACCTCCTATAGCCAACTTCTCTGTTTATTAGTCAGTAGCGATATTCCCTGGACTTCAAAACGTGTGTCATGGACACTTTTCAGAAATCTACCTCATGGTAGCGTGACAACTGGCAGAACTTGCCGCAGGGTCATAAATGGGTCAGTAAGATGTATATGAAGCTGTCGCAATTGTGAGGACTTTGGCAAGCATCTCTCCTGAGAAGTGGCAGAGTTTTAGGCCTCATTCACATGGCCGTACTTAAAGCGGAGTTCCACCCTGGGAATACTTTTTTAATAAAAATACCCCCGGGACAGTCAGGGCTAGTACATTCCACAATAGCTAGACTCTGATCTGTCCCGGGTTGCACTTACCTTTTAGGAGAAATACTTACCTTGAAAAAGTATTGTCCAGCGCTGCCATCTCAGGTGTGGGCAGCTTGAAGCCAGCGCGATCCTCTTCTGCGTCCTCTTCCGTCTTCTTCGGTCCCACGATGCACTGCACCGGCCCCGCCGTCACTTCCAGTGCGCGCGCGTCATCCCTCCACAGCTTCTGGGCATGCCCAGAAGCTGTTTAGAAGGGAATGACGCGCGCGCACCGGAACTGACGTCGGGGCCGTTGCAGGCGCATTGATTCCTGGGAGCGATGACGTTCAGCTCCCAGGAATCATTGCAAAGCCAGGAAGTGACGAAACGCCGTGGCCGCCGAGGGGAGGAAGAAGGAAGTAAGGTAAGTATATTTTCTTCTATACGAGGTAAGTAAAAAGAAAAAATTGCGATTATCCATTTGTTTTTCAGGTGACCCGGAGCGAGAAGATGGAGGTAAGTATAAATTTAGGGTGGAATTCCACTTTAAGAGAACACCCCCGTGAGGGCCCTGTTTTTCCCGCACAGGAGTATGGTCAGATATGGTGGCTAGCACGTCATGGCGAGGGACCAGGTCGGTGCAGAAATTAAATAAGGCCCACATAAAGGTTAATAACTAGGTGGGCAGATTCATTTCTAAGAATGGTGGCTCGGTGATTAGGCATGTGGAGCTGGAGACCGATACATGGTTGTACCTTAGAGGGGATGGAGTGCATCTCAACCAGAGATGTATAGTAACGAAGTAGAACTACTTAAGTACTGTACTTAAGTACCGAAATGCGGTATCTGTACTTTCCTAGAGTAGAATTTTTTTCTCCTACTTCTACTTTTACTTCACTACATTTTTTTGATGATTTCGATACTTCTACTCAAGTATTTTTTTTTGTGCTGCATAGTTACTTGTTACTTTTAAAAAAATTACCACTGCCAGAACAGTAGATGGCAGGTTGCATAAAGCTCAAAAAAATGTGTATAATGTTATTTGTAAATCAGCGCATACGAAAATAAAGGCTGTGTATAATAAAAGCTGCTATACCAAATCTTTCCAATAAAAAGAAAATATGAAACAAACAAATAAATGGTGCTACAGCGCTTAAACTGCATCAAGAAACTACTAACAAACACAACTTGGCTGTGCGAATAAAGTGCCTGTGCAATCGATATAATATCATCGTTGCCCCCAGTGCCCTGCCCACACTCCACACAGTATCAAAAATAAAGTGACATGAATGTGCTAAAGCCTAAATGCAGTGAAAATAACTATTCCCACAATGTAACAGTAAATTCAATTCATATAAAATATGACAATAAATCACAATAAAATAAGTTATGAAATAAGTTAGGTCAGGTGCGTGCAACAAGTTGAAGTGTGTAAACCTATCTATAACGAAAAGTCCATAAATGAATTCCAGTGTGCAAATCTAAAGTGTCACTTCACTTGTCAGATGCTTCCACCTCCTTCAGTGCTCGAGTGACCGACCAACACACTTAATGGTGGTGGCACTGGTGGATAGCGTCTGGGTGGCACTGGCACTGACTGCACTGGTTCAAAAAGCCATGTATATTTAATTATTTCAATTCTCAATCCCATAGGTCCTCTCCTCATAAGATATTAATAACTTAAGATTAGTTGATGAACTTCTTGGCGGCCCTGGCAGGATGACGGGGACACCCGCCACTTCTGGAGCCGAGCCGCTGTGATTCCCCAACATGTGACAAAGTGACAGCCAGGAGATCTAGTGGCTAGTAGTGCTCAACAATACCGCTTTTATATATAAAAATGAAATAAAATATACTGACTCACAGTTTAGTAGTAGTAGGTAGCGTGTAGCAGTAGGCAGCACAACTCAATTCAATCAATCCCACAGCCTCGCTCGCGCCGCGGCCCGCGGAATCACTGTCATGATCATCAATTTAAGACCGCACAGGAGGAGCCGTGCTGCCATCTTCCCGCTCGAGGTCTCTGCCTCTAAATGTGTTGTGTGTCACTCAGACTCCACCCCTTAGGGCCCTTACTGAGAGGAGATGTGACACGGGCGGCGGGACGTGGGAGCAGGACTCGGAGCATTTTCTTCGTTATCTCATCTTCTTCTCTCTGTGAGTGAGGTGGACCGTGGAGAGGGCCTAATCCTTGCCATGGCAAATGTGCCATTTGAGAATCAAATAATCAATATAAAATATTAATATATTATATACACACGGGTCATGGGTGGCTTTTTTGAACCAAGAAGAGTGAGACTGATGGCTATTATGATTATCCGACCATCCATGGTCCATGGACCATAAGTGTTGTGTTGTGGTGCGGCCTGTGCTTCCTGCGGCCTGCCTCTGCCTGTGCTTCCTGCGGCCTGCCTCTGCCTGTGCTTCCTGCGGCCTGCCTCTGCCTGTGCGGCTGTGCCTGCACTGTAGTGGCCACTGGCACTTGACTTGAGCAAAGCAAATGAGCACTACTAGTGTGAAGGACAGGTGGTGGAAGCATGTTCTGACAAGTTCTTATAATGAAAATAATATAGACAGATTTTTGAACCAGTGCAGTGCCAGTGCTACTAAGGTGAGAGGCAGAGAGAGAGGCTATCCAGTCCACCACTTTACTTGAGCAGATCACAGAAGAAAGGTGGAAGCATCTGACAGCAAGTGACAAGCACTTCTTAGATTGCACACTGGAATTCAGTTATGGACTTTTCCTTATAAAGTTTAGTTTACACACTTAAACTTGCACCTAACTTATTCACAATCACAACTTATTTTATTGTGGTATTGTCATATATATTTTATATGAATTAAATTTACATTGTGGGAATAATTTGCACTGCATTTAGCACAGACATGTCACTTTATTTTTGATACTGTGGGGGATGATTTTGAATACAAGAAGGATATATATAATGCAGGCACTTTATTAGCATTTTTAGCACAGCCACTTTGTTAGTAGTTTTTGATGCATTTTTCACTTTAAGCGTTGTAGGTTTGATGAAGCTGGCCTGGCACATCATCATCAATTGAGCAAATCAAATCAAACCGCGATTAAGAAGATTGCGCATGCTCCTGTTCTGCCTTTTGATCAGCTGAAAAGATGGACGAACCAAAAACACCACCTTCCACCCCTGGCCCTTCAACTTCTAGTGATCTGCCTGGCTGTGAGAGTGAGGAAGCTCAGGAAGGAGACCACCCCTGGCTTTAAAAGGTGGATGCTTTAAAAGGGGAAGGGAGGGACATACTTTATCTGTTTTTTGTTTACAAAAAGTTACAGCCTAAGGAATTGTGATTGTCCTTTAGGTTAATCATTTGAATAAATCATTTGAAATAATAAAAAACAATATGATGTTCAAACTTTTGACTTCTTTCTTTAATAACTACATAACACAGTACTTGTACTTCTACTTTCAGTACTTGAGTAGAATTTATTTTTCAAAACTACTGGTACTTTTTACTTTTAGTACTTAAGTAGCAAATTTTTTGAAAAAACTACTTGCAATACTTAAGTAAAAAAAATGTTGAATACTTTAGTACTTCTACTTAAGTAACTTTTTCTGCGAGCACTTCCACTTCTACTCAAGTCACTTTTTGATCGAGAACTTGTACTTTTACTCAAGTAGAAATTTTGAGTACTTTATACAAGTCTGATCTCAACCTGGTAGGGATTGACTTCTTGGTATTACAGGATGGTATCCAGAGGACTTTTCAGGTGTGGCGGCAGGTACAAGTGTAAGGCTTCACACTTGTGCCGCTGTGGGAGTTGGGGTCCTTGACGAGGGTCAAAAACATTATTATTATACAGGATTTATATAGCGCTGACAGTTTTACACATGACTTTACAACTTGAAGTTTGAGAGTAGTGATCGACCGATATCGTTTTTTTGTTGCCGATACTGATACCGATATTTTGACCACTGAATATCGGTATCGGCCGATATTGGCCGATATTTTCGTACATTTTAAAAAACATTATTTTTAATTTTTAGCATTTAACAGGTACTCTTGTGGAAGGATCTGGGGGTCTAAAAGACCCCTAACCCCTCCTCTGCACTTAAAAGCATTCAAAATGCCAAGTTTGGCTGTTTTGAATGCTGTAATTTTTTTTAAATCTGGCGACAAATACCCGGAAGTAATGGCATGACATCACTTCCGGGCTTTTACATGGAGACCCGATCAGAGCCGAATGCGGCTTTGATTGGGTCTTTGGCGGTGTCCTGCTGAGGACAGCGGCCGTGCAGGCTGGTTGTCCGGTGTTGTGCCGAAAACCAGGCACTCGGCTCTGATCGGAACTCCGCCTCTCTAGCCGTCTGCAATGCAGCTCCGCCTCCCCAGCTGAAATGAATTCCGCCCCTCCAGCCTTCTGCACTTCAGCTCCTCCCATGCTCCCTCTGCTCCATGTAATCTATGTTTATAAAAGACTACACTACTTTAGGCGAGTGCCTGGAGAAACTGGTCCGGGTCTCCCGGTGGGACGGGAGACCCGGGCGAGCCGCGGGAGGGGGGGGGGGAACGTCCCCTCCCGCTCCTTGTAATGATAGCCGAGCGGCTTCTCAGCCACATCGGTTGTCATTACAAGAGAGCCAACCGTTGGCTATGGACGCCGGTACTGGGGTAATGCCTCTAGCTGCAGTTATCACTCCGGTATAAGCACTTTCCTGAAATATCGGCAATATCGGCCACCTATTCTGCTATATCGGGGGAAAGTGCATATTGGCCCTCGATATATCGGCTTTGCCAATAATCGGTCGATCCCTAGTTGAGAGTACAACTACAATACAATTTAATACAGTAGGAATCAGTGAGCCCTGCTCGTTGGAGCTTACAATCTAATAGTGATGGTCAAGAGATACAAGAGGTAATAACTGTGGGGGATGTGCTGATGGAGAAAATAAATGTACAGTTGTTAGGTGGGGGCCAGATGGGCTTCTCTGAAGAGATTAGTTTTCAGGGATCATCTGAAAGTTGACAAAGTAGGAGATAGTCGGACAGATTGCGGTGGAGAATTCCAGAGGATGGGAGAGGCTCGAGAGAAATCCTGGAGGTGAGCATGGGATAAGGTGACAAGGACGCTAGAGAGCAGAAGGTCTTGGGAGGAGCAAAGAGAATGATTTGGTTGGTATTTTGAGACTAGGTTAGTGATGTAGCTGGGGGCCACGTTGTGGATGGCTTTGTAAGTTATTGTTAGTATCTTGAATTTAATTTGTTGGTTGAGCTGCTGTCATTAGAGGGATTGGCAAAGAAGGGGTAACAGACGCCGAGCGGTTTGTAAGGTGGATGAAACATGGTGTTTATCGATTGAACTGTGGGACCCATCTCAGGTATGGAGTCCTCCGGTTGGTCTTATTCAGTTTAGACTGACCGGGTAGTGTAAAGGTGATAGGGGTCTGTGGTCAGTTAGGATAGTCTTTGAGGCGGTGTTTTGGTGGCTGGGGACAGAACCCAACTTAATCACTTAAGGACCGGAAGGTTTTACCCCCTTAATGACCAGGCACTGCGCAACTTTAACGGACAATTTTGTGGTTGTGCGACGCTGTACCCAAACAAAATTGATGTCCTTGTTTTTTTTCTCACAAATAGAGCTTTCTTTTGGTGGTGTTTGCTCACCTCTGGGGTTTTTATTTTGTTCCGTAATAAACAAAAAAAGAGCGACGATTCTGAAAAAAAAACAAAAAAAACTATATTTTTTACTTTCTGTTCTAAAACATTCCCAATAAAAAAAAATGTTAAATATCTATTTTTTTCCAGCAATTTAGGCCAATATGTATTCTGCTACATATTGTTGGTAAAAAAAACCCCCAATAAGTGTACATCGATTGGTTTGCACATATGTTATCACGTCTAAATACTAGGGGATAGTTTTATGTCATTTTTATTTATTTATTTATTTTTTTACTAGTAATGGCGGCGGTAAGCGATTTTTAGCGGGACTGCAACATTGCGGCGCAAAGATCGGACACCTAACTGACATTTTTGAGAGGACCAGTGACGTTACTACTGTAATCTGTGCTAAAAATATGCACTGTTACTGTACTAATGACACTGGCAGGGAAGGGGTTAACACCAGGGGCGATCAAAGGGTTAAGTGTGTCCCTAGGGGATGCTTTCTATCTGTGTGGGGGATGGGCTCACTGAATAAATACAAAGACCTGTGTTCCTAAATAGGAGGAAAACAGGTTTATTGTGTTCATCCCTGACAGAACAGCGATCTGCCTTGTTTACATCAGCAGACCGCGGTTCTGTCTCCCTGGGGAGCGACATCACATCCCCTGGACCCGCTGATTCGCTCCCTCTCTAGCCAATTGGCGGCACGCGTGCGCCGCCACTATCTGTTATACGGAGTGTAGTACAGGTATGTCATTTTGCGGAACAGACCCGAACCTGCCGCCGTAAAACTACACACTAACACCCAGGGCACTCAGCGGAAAGTTCGCCCACCGATGAGCGCCCCAATTGCAGTGCATTAAGTGCTTGTGATTGGCCAAAGCATGCACCTGACCTGTCGATGGCATGTTGCCTTTAGCCAATCATGGCTCAGGGGCTAAGGCCACACCTCACACTATATAAGGCTGCTTACACAGCAGCACGGTGTAGTGTGTTAGGAGTGGAGATTAGGCAAGGTAGTTAGTGGATTGTGCATTCAGTCAGTTTTATTGCAGTTAGTGCAGTGTAGTGTAGGGCTGATTCTTGTGTAACACAGTGTAGTGCTGTCAGTGTATTGCTGTCAGTGTAGTGTTCTGCTGATTCTTGTGTAACCACTGAAGTGTTGTTGTATACAACACGTCTGTGTCACCCCACTGGTCCCATTTTTTTTTTCATTGATATATTTTTTCTTCTTATTTTTTTTTTTTTTTAGATTCTGTTGCTGCAATATTAGTACTCCCCCTTCTGTGTCACAGGTGCTATTCCTTTTGCATTAGCAATGATTTTTTTTTTTTCGTGGCACAGCAGCACTAATATTATTTAGGGCATAATTGCTGTCCCCCCTTCTGCATCACAGGTGCTATTCCTTCTGCATCAGCAAGGTTTTTTTTTTCGTGGCACAGCAGCACTAATAATATTTTGGACATAATTGCTGTCCCCCCCTTCTGCGTCACAGGTGCTATTCCTTCTGCGTAAGCAGGGTTTTTTTGTGGAGCAGCACTAATATTATTTAGGGCATAATTGCTGTCCCACCTTCTGTGTCGCAGGTACCATTCCTTCTGCATGAGCAGGGGGGGGGGGTTTGTAGCACAGCAGCACTAATATTATTTATGGCATAATTGCTGTCCCCCTTGCGTCTCAGGTGCTATTGCTTCTGCATCAGTAGTGTGTTTATTTTTATTTTTTTCGTGGCACAACTCCAATAGTATTTAGGGCATAATTGCTGTCCTCCCTTCTGCGTCGCAGGTGCTGTTACTTTTGCGTAAGCAGTGTGTTTTTTTTTTTGGCACAGCAGCACTAATAATATTTAGGGCATAATTTCTGTCCACCCTTCTGCGTCGCAGGTGCCATTCCTTCTGCAGAGCAGGTGCTATTCCTTCTGCGGCAGCAGGGTTTTTTTGTGGCACAGCAGCACTAATAATATTTAGGGCATATATGCTGTCCCCCCTTCTGCGTCGCAAGTGCTATTCCTTCTGCGTCAGCAAGGTTCTTTTTTGTGGCGCAGCAGCACTTATATTATTTATGGCATAATTGCTGTTCCCTCTTCTGCGTCAGCAGTGTGTTTTTTTGTGGAGCAGCAGCACTAATAATATTTAAGGCATAATTGCTGTCCCCCTTCTGCATCACAGGTGCTATTCCGTCAACATCAGCAGGGTTTTTTTTTTTTTCGTGGCACAGCAGCACTAATAATGTTCAAAGCATAATTGCTGTCCCCCTTCTGCGTCGCAGGTAATATTCCTTCTACATCAGCAGGGGCTTTTTTTATGGCTTTATTAAGTTTTTCTTTATTAAAAAAAACTATAATAAAATGGTTTATAGTGCACCAAACACAAAAGTATTGCACCCAAGCACCATATTCCCTTCCCACACTCTATAATAAAAAGTTATAAAACCCCCCCCAATAAAATAAAAAAACAACAATAAAACAGTTTTTAGTGCACCAAGCACAAAATCATTGCACTCAAGCACCAGATTTCCATCCCATAGTCTATAATAGAAAGTTATAAAAACCCCCCCAAAAAATCCCCATCATGTCTGAAAGGCCAACAAGGAGACGCTCACAAACCACGAAAAGAGGGCAAGCAGCCTCTGTGTCCACAGTGAAACGTGGTGGTCGAGGACATGGTGCATCCTCTGCAAGGGGGGAATCATGCTTGTCCTTTTTTTTCCGGGGCTGGCCGTATTGAGCCACAACATGCAAAAGAGTTGGTGGAGTGGATTACATGTAGGTGCATGTATTTAATTTTTTTTTCTATATTCAACAGCAGGGCCCGTTCCTGCGCCCAGCAAGAGTAACTGTGAGGGGCTACAGTGTTCAAGCACCACTAGGGATGGGTGAACAGTTTGGGCCGAGCATAAGTTTGGCTTAAACATCGCCCATTCAGGTACTCCCCTAACACTTGAAATTTCTCGGCACTTAGCTGGATGTTCGCCCGCCGAGCGCACAGTCAATAGGTTGTTAAGGCTTCCCTGCTGAGAGCTGAATTTAAAAAAAATGTTGTAAAAAGAATTAAATGTAAAAAATTGGGGTAAAAACAGCTTGGGGGACCCTTTTGGTCTTGTATGGCTTTTAGGGGAGCCCCATGACAGAATTAAGAAAAAAAAACGGCGTGGGGTCCCCCTCAAAATCTATACCAGGGCCTTTGTGCCTGGTATAGATTTGAAGGGGAACTCATTGCCAAAATTAAAAAATAAAATGGCTTGGGGTCCCCCCCAATGTCCATACTAGACCCTTATCCGAGCATGCAGCCTGGCAGGCCAGGAAAGGGGGGGGCGAGCGAGCCCCCCCCCTTCTGGACCATACAAGGCCGCTTACCCTCAACATGGGGAGGGTGCTTTTGAGTGTCCCCTGATGTAAATCCATCATCAATCACGCCACCCACCACACCCGCCGTTCCAAAAAAAAATCATAAAAAGCTCTGCTCTCGGTGAACGCTTCCTGCGGACAGCATATTAGGGTGTTTGATAGTTCTTATATAGGGAATGGGCGGGGCCACAAGAGTGATGTCGCTTGGCAGCCCCGCCCCTCGCAACATCACCGACCCAGCATGCACTTGTCGGTGATGTTACGAGAGGTGTGACCACCCGGTGATGTCCCCGGCGTGGCCCCACCCATTCCCTATATAAGAACTGTCAAATCATGAATATGCAGTCCGTGGGAAGCATTCACTGAGACAGAGCTTTTTTTTTTTTTCTTTCGGGTTGGAGGGTGTGGCGAGCGTCGTGATTGATGATGGATTTACATCGGGGGACACTATTTTTTATTTTTGAATAAAGGACTTGTAAAAAACTGTCTTTTGTGTTTATTTTTTTTTTGTACACGTTTTTGGTGAATGGGTAGGGGTACAATGTTCTCGATACCCATTCACATGGAAGGGGGGGGGGGAACTGGGGGTCCCCTTGTTAAAGGGGGCTTCCAGATTCCAATAAGCCCCCCACCTAAAATGGGAAGTTCTGATTTTCCTCCTCTTCCCCTCTCATCTACCAGTTTTGGAGGGTTTTTTTTTTTATTTGGTGACCAGGTACCTATTTCTGAGGTACTTGCTCCCACTTCCTTTCTTATCGTCTAGGCAAGGGTTATTTACTTTCTAAGCAAAGGGCCAGTTTACTGCCCTTCAAACTTTAGGGGGTCCAGGCTGTGACCAGTGGGAGAAGAAAATGCCCCATTATTGGTTTTAGTGGAATCAATAGTGCCCGATTGTTGGCATTAGTGGGAGGAATAGTGCCCAATGATTGATGTCAATGATGTCAATGAGAGGAATACTATCCCTTTGTTGATGTCAATAGGAGAAATAATGCCCCAAGGGCCAGATACAAAAGACTATGTAGCTCCTCTTTCAGTTCTCCCATGTGAACAAGGCCTTACAGACAGAGAATCTATTTGGAGAAGTTGGGAGTATAATGGAAACCAAATATCAGTTCCAGAGGAACCTAACACAAATTTGTTGCAGAGTTTTCTCAAAAAATGCAACACAGTATTTGCATGTAGCCAAATGCTTGGCTAAGAATGGGGAGGAAGAAAAACACTGGCTTCAGCTGTTTTTTGTAGCTGCCATGTGGTGCTGAACTGGTTAATGGCTATATCAGCAAGAAAAGGCCCTGCTGATCAGGAACAATTCAATAGACTGAATTAGGCAGCACTGCACTGTGGGAACTGTAGTCCAAAGGAGAGAGACTCTTCTGTAATCAAGAGCATTGACCTGCATTTCCCAGTGGGAGATTGCTAGGATGAGGGAAAGAGCTGCATTTTCACAGGCTGTCAAGGACACAGCTTCCTCTTGCTGTGAGGGAGACCAGAGAGTGCACATTGCTGTCCAGTGTGCACCACCACTGCTGCCTATCAACAGCCTAAGCTAGATTCAGAGATCTGATTCCAGGTGTTCTGGCAGCCAGAGACACCTGGGTGCAAAGCAAAGAGTCTACGAATGTGTGTGACCGGATGGTGAGCTGTAATATCAATGAGAATTGTGAGCTGCTGCTGTGGGGATTTGCTATCTGCTGCTAGACAGACTGAATCCTTTAGGAACTGACCATACAGCCAACTAGTAGCCTTATTGCTTCCTGCAGGCTTGACTGGTACTTTTCTTATGTGCACCAATGGTACAACTGGGCCCCAATATTAGCCTGCAGTAGAGTTAGGCTTAATGCACATGGAGCGTTAGAAAAAACGAGCTGCAAAGCCACTATCAGCACCAGGAAACATGCGGCTGTAAAAAACATGCTTTTAGTAGCTTTTGGCATTGGTTTTAATGCACATTTAGCCTTGTTAGCTTTTAGCAGCTTTCTCTGCCTTTATTCAAAGTCAATGTTTCTCTATGAAAGTCGTATTAACTGATCCAACTTTCAGCCCATTGATTTGAATAAAAGTCCCATCAAAGTCGGATCATCATGATCCGAATTGTGGTGCCACTTATGCTCTGAGGATCTTGAAAGGGAACCCCACACCAAAATGGAAAAAAAATGGCGAGACCGAGACCATACCAGACCCTTCGGTCTGGTATGGATTTTGAGAGGAAACCCTACACCAAAAAAAATGCCTAGGACCCCCCCCCCCCCCTCAATATCCATACCAGACCCATATCCAAGCATGCAGCCTGGCAGGTCAGGTGAGCAAAGAGGAGTGAGCCGCCCTCCCTCCTTTAACCTTACCAGGCCACACACCCTCAAAAAGGGGGTGTGGGTGCTTTGGGGCAGGGGAGGGCTCTGTGCCCCCCACCCTAAAGCACCTTGTCCTCATGTTCATCTGGACAAGGGGCTCTTCCTGACAACCCTTTAACAAGTGGGCCCCCAGATTCTGCTCCCCCATGTGAATAAGTATGGGGTACATTGTACCCCTACCCATTCACCCCAAAAAAGGCAGTGTAGTGTAAATAAAAACAAGAGACTATTTTGACAAGTTCTTTATTAAAAAATCTTCCTTCTTTCTTTTTTCTTCCTCCAGTCTTCTTGCTCCTGCTGTCTTCTCAGCTGCTAACACTGTCTCACATCATTGTGCCAGCTCTGCTCTCTGCTGATTCTTATGTAGCCATGGGGCATGGCCATCCTGTGACATCACCATCAGATCCCACCCCTTGTCATGTCACATGAGGTGCAGAACAGGGAACCCAAATTACCAATCGGCTCCTGTGTGGGCGCAGCGCTGCATACATGTCTGATACAATGAACAATTTACTCCCACATAGAAGAGGTCTTATTTACTGTCACTTTCCTTATCACTGATTTGGTGTTATTTCTCTATTTATCTGAACACTATCTTTTTACAGTAAGACCTCATGCACTTGGCCAATCTGAAGCTTAAAAAATCCACTGGTGTAAAATCCCAGTGTTTTTCCAGACACCGGAAGCCAAAGGTAGTGTACAGTCAGCCACAGAAATTAATAGATATACACATATTTGTATATACACTGATGCCATTGTATATACGTTTGACATATTCCCTGGACACAAAGAACTTCCATGGTAGCATTGGCATATACACTATATTGAAAAGTATAAGGACGCCTGCCTTTAAATGCACATAAACTTTAATGGCATCCCAGTCCTAGTCTGTAGGGTTCAATATTAAGTTAGCCCACCCTTTTCAGTTATAACAGCTTGAGGTGCAGGCCATTCAAGTTCCCCTCACTCATCCATGTCTTTATGGACCTTGCTTTGTGCACTGGTGCGCAGTCATGTTGGAACAGGAAGGGGCCATACCTAAACTGTTCCCACAAAGTTGGGAGCATGGAATTGTCCAAAATGTCTTGGTATGCTGATGCCTCAAGAGTTTCCTTCACTGGAACTAAGGGGCCAAGCCCAACCCCTGCAAAACAGCCCCAAACCATAATCCCCCTCCAACAAATGATTTGGACCAGTGCACAAAGCATGGTCCATTAAGATTTGGATAAGTGAGTTTGGGGTGGAGGAACTTGACTGGCCTGCACAGAGTCCTGACCTTAACCAGATAGAACACCTTTGGGATAAATTAGAGCACAGACTGCGAGCCAGGCCTTCTTGTCCAAGATCAGTGCCTGATCTCACAAATGTGCTTCTTGAAGAATGGTCAAACATTCCCATAGACACACTCCTAAACCTTGTGGACAGCCTTCCCAGAAGAGTTGAAGCTGTTATAGCTGCAAAGGGTGGGCCGACTCAATATTGAACCCTACGGACTAAGACTGGGATGCCATTAAAGTTCATGTGTGTGTAAAGGCAGGTGTCCCAATACTTTTGACATTACAGTGTAACTGAGTCTGGCCACTTACAGCCTATAATTTGAATAGGCTGCTGTACGGGAAAATGCAGGAAGGAGCCCATGCACCTTTGTCAATGGCACGCCCGCACATCTGCAAAAGCGCAGCATATTTTGGCTGTGGGTGCGAGAACACATGCAATTTACACACTGCCCCACACCCGCATCCAACCGCAACAGTATGAACCTAGCCCAATGACTGGTAAACTGCAATATATTATATTTTTGTTCTTGTGTTTCGTTTTGAGGCTGGGTTTAGGATTAGACAGCAGTATTATCTCATAAAGTTTTCTCCACCCTCCTTGCTATGGGGGCTACCATAGACCAAAACCTATTGTTCAAGTCTTGATACATACTGTATACTGTTAAAAAGAACAAGAACAATAATAAGCTATTGTGCCACAGTGTGTATCTTCTCATAAGCAAATACACAGGATTGCACAATTGTTTATTACTGTCTTTGTTCTATAGGATAGTAAATGCATCAAAACTTACACAATCAGTTTTGGTCTATGTCAGGCAATAAAATTAGGAGGGTGGAAGAGATGATTATATAGATCAGGGGTCTCCAAACTTTCTAAATAAAAGGCCAGTTTACTCTTCCTCAGACTTTAGGAGCGCCGGACTGTGGCCACTAGGAGTACAAAATGTCCCAGCATCAATGAGAGTAAACAATCCTGCGTCATCGGGGTCATTGGTAGGAATTGTGCCCCATCTCTGGGGTCACTGGGAGAAATTGTGCCCCATCACTGGTGACTATTACGTACCTGGTGGAGATCGAGCTGTAGAGGGGGCTTGTCTTGCACCTTCTGTCCAACATCCCTGGTAGAGATGACTCGTGTGGCACGAGTGGCATGAGGGCCGGTATAGTGGCACGAGGGCCGGTATAGCAGGTAGACTAGCTGCACCTTGGCAGGAAACCAATGGCTGTGGATCACCAGACGGGGACCTGGAACTGGAACTCCATGATGCTGGATGAGAAGGCAGGAGCGTAGCCGGAACACAAGCCAATGGGTCGTCAACAGCCGGGCAGTGCGGGTACCAGAACGTGAGATGGAAGCAGTGTCAAGATACAAGCCGAAGTCAGTACACAGTCTGGCAGCGAGGTGCAAAGGCATGAGACAGGAGCAGGGTCAAACACAGGCCGAGGTCACAGGTAGGGAGGCAGGAGTCCAGAGGAGAATCAAGGACAAGTCGAGGCAACACAGGTAAACAGGAAGCAGATCTGGGCACAGGTGAACAGGAACAAGCTGAAAGACCATTCAGTAATGTGCTCCTGTCATTGCTCAGTTTAAATAGGCCGTTTGGCGCCAATATGGGCGCGCATTTCTCTAATGTGCCTGTGCATACGTGCCAACGCCTGTTTGGGTCCAGCTGAACTTCTCTTACAGTGTCACTGGGAGGAAATGTGCTCCATCACTGGTGTCACTGGGAGAAATTGTGCTCCATCACAGGTCTTACTGGGAGGAATTGTGCCCCATCACCCATGACACTGGGACCCATTGATGGTGTCCTTGGTAGGAATCGTGCTCCATCCTTGTTGGTGTCATTGGGAAGAATTCTGTCCTTCATCGGTGTCAGTGAATAAAATAGTGTCCCAAGGGCCAGATAAAAGCAAGCAAAGGGCTGCGTCCACCCTCAGGCCACAGTTTGGAGACCAATGATATAGACCAATTAGAATTGTGCCCTATCACTGGTGTCACTGGGATGAAATGTGCTCCATTACTGGTGTCACTGGGAGGAATTGTGCTCCATCACAGGTGTCACTGGGAGAAATTGTGCCCCATCACTGGTGTCACTGGGACCCATTGATGGTGTCCTTGGTAGGAATTGTGCCCCATTGTTGTTGGTGTCATTGGAAGGAATTGTGCCCTTCATTGGTGTCAGTGAATAAAATAGTGCCCCAAGGGCCAGATAAAAGAAAGCAAAGGCCACAGTTTGGAGACCACAGACATAGATCAATTAGGGTACCTGGGGGAACTCCAGACCTAAATCAGCCTTGTAACCTCCATTTGGGCTTTGGAAGTTTATAACACTATGAACCTTCCAGGTATTTTTAATGTAAAATTAAACTCCCGGCACAAAAACTTTTATTAAAATATATTCCTCAGTTGCCACAAAAGGATTTAAATCCACTCATCCACTACCTTGCTAAAGTAGCGGTGACATCATTACTGTGCTGCACATTGCCTGTGCAGGAAGCAGAGCCAGCAGGCCTCACCCGCTACAGGTTTAATTGCACTAAATTACAGAGGGGGGCGGAAACAAGACCAGTCATCCTGTACAAAGAGATACAGCAGCTTAATTACAGGATCTTCCTGCACAGAGGTAAAGTTTTACACTGGAATCCTGCACAGATCTGGAAGAAATACAAAGGAGTTGATTTACTAAAACTGGACAGTGCAAAATGTGGTGAAGATGTGCATGGCAGCCAATCGGCTTCTAACTTCAGCTTGGTCAATTAAAGCGGAGTTCCTCCCGAAAGTGGAACTCCGCTTATATGCTCCCCCCCCCCCCCTCAGGTGCCACATTTGGCAGCTTTCAGGGGGGATCGGGGGGAACGCGTACCTGTTTTTGACAGGTGCCCTTCCCCACTTCCGGGAGACAGCGCCACGGCGCTGTCCCTCAGAAGTTCGGCCCCCCTCCTTTTTCCTCTGCCGCCGGACCAATTACAAAGCACAGAGCGCTTTGCACATGCGCAGTAGGGAGCCAGCAGTGAAGCCGAAAGGCTTCACTGCCAGGTTCTCTTACCCTGGATGGCGGCGGCACCCGAGAGCCGATATGAAAATTGGCTTTGGGTGCCAACATTGCGGGAACCCTGGACAGGTAAGTTCTACTATTTAAAAGTCAGCAGCTACAGTATTTGTAACTGCTGACTTTATTTTTTTTTCATGGGGGGTGGAACTCCGCTTTAAGCATTGACAATAAAACCTGGAAGTTAATTGGTTTCTATGCAGAGCTGCACCAGATTTTGCACTCTCCAGTTTTAATAAATCAACCCCCACAGAACGAATGTACATACAGTTTCACAGGATGAAAAGCATTTTTTTTTTCAAATAATTATTCTTCGAAGATTAATGGCTCTTTCACACGGTCCGCCTCCATAGGCGGATCTGTGCTGCTCAGCAGGGATGACACCCCCGTCTCCGCTTGCAGTGCGGAGAGGGAGGTGTCACAGCTCCTGCTGCTCTCTATGGGGGATCGGATGAGAGCGGACCGCCTGCCCCATAGAGCTGCATGGAGGATCCGATCAGATCCGCCTAAAAAACACGGGCGGATCTGATCGGATCGCCCGTGTGAAAGAGCCCTTAACCACTTCATTACAGGGCATTTTCACCCCCTTCCTGCCCAGTCCAATTTTCAGCTTTCAGCGCTCTCACAATTTGAATGACAATTACTCAGTCATGCAACACTACCCAAACAAAATTATCATTTTTTTCAAACAAATAGATCTTAATTTTAGTGGTTTTTAATCACCACTGGGTTTTTTATGTTTTGCGATATAAGTGAAAAAAGAGCGAAATTAAAAAAAAAAAACAAACATTTTTTTGGCTTCTATTGTAAAATTTTGCAAAAAAATAATTTTTGTTCATAAATTTGGGCCAAAATGTATGCTGCTGCATATCTTTGGTAAAAATAACCCAAAATAGAGGATATTACTTAAGCTGGCCATACACTATATGAAAAATCGTTCAAAATAATTTTAGAAAAACGAACACTCGGCCATGAGAGCAAATTATCGTGCCATCATGTAATGACCGATAAATCGTTCAATGGACATAAATGAATCATTTTTTTTTTTTTTCACATACACCTAGTGCAAACAGTTTGGATGAGAAACACATTAACCTTTCAATTTATCATTCATTCGGCAGAAAAGTTCCAAACTCGTTTTTTCAGCTCAAAAACGTCACAACTGATTACCGATTCATTACCATTAATTGGCTGAAAAATGAAAGACCTGTCCAAAGACCGAATTTCGGCCGATTTTTCATATAGTGTATGGCCAGCATAAGTCTGTGTAAAAGTTATAGAGTCTACAAGCTATGGTGCCAATCGTTGAAAATTTATCACACCTGATGTACTGACGGCCTATTTAAATTCTTGAGGCCTTAAATTGTCAGGACAGTACAAACACCCCCCAAATTACCCCTTTTTGGAAAGTAGGCAGTCCAAGGTATTTGGTAAAAGGCATGGTGATGTTTTTAAAGTTGTAATTTTTTCCCACAATGTATTTATTTTTTTTTTTTTAGACAAAATTGTCATAATAACAAGTTATTTCTCACACACAGTATATGCATACTTGAAATTACACCCCAAAATACATTCTGCTACTCCTCCTGAGTATGGCAATACCACATGTGTGAGACTTTAACACAGCCTGGCCACATACAGAGGCCCAACATGCAAGGAGAACTGTCAGGTGTTCTAGGAGCATAAATTACACATATAATTTTTCTGATGACCTATCACATTTTTGAAGGCCCTGGAGCAATGAGACAATTAAATTACCCACAAAATGATGCCATTTTTGGAAAGTAAACACCCCAACGTATATTCTATGAGGCATTATGAGTTTTTGGAAAATGTGGAAAGAAAATGTGGAAAGAAAATGAAAACATATTTAGTTTTACACAAAATTGTCAATTTATAGGATATTTCTAACATATGTACATAGCAAAAATGACACCCCAAAATACATTCTGCTACTCCTCCTGAGTATGGCGATACCACATGTGTGAGACTTTTACACAGCCTGGCCACATACAGAGGCCCAACATTCAAGTAGCACCTTCAGGCATTCTAAGAGCATAAATTACACATACTGTATAATTTAATTACTACCTATCACACTTTTGAAGGCCCTGGAGCACCAGGACAATGGAAACGCCCAACAAAATGGCCCTATTTTGCAAAGCAAACACCCCAACGTATATTCTATTAAGCGTGGGCTGCAGATAGGTACTCAGGCATTCTGAAGGGCTGTAGATAGGCACTCAGGTACTCTGATAGGCTGCAAATAGGTATTTGGGTACTCTGATGGGCTGGAGACAGGTACTTGGGTACTCCGATGAGCTGCAGACGGGTACTTGGGTACTCTGATGGGGTGCAGATAGGCACTCAGGTATTCTGATGGGCTGCAGATAGGTACTCGTGTACTCTAGGCTGGAGACAGGTGCTCGGGTACTCTGGGCTTGTGACAGGTACTCGGGTACTCTGATGGGCATCAGGCAGGTACTCGTGTACTCTGGGCTGGAGACAGGTACTCAGGTACTCTGGGCTGGAGACAGGAACTCTGATCGGCTTGACTGGTACTCGGGTACTCTGAAGGTGGTGACAGGTACTCGGTACTCTGATGGGCTGGGGACAGGTACTCGGGTACTCTGATGGGCTGGGGACAGGTACTCTGAAGGACTGTGACAGGTACTTGGGTACTCTGATGGGCTGGTGATGAGTAATCGGGAACTCTGGGCTGGAGACAGGTACTCGGGTACTCTGATGGTCTGCAAATAGGTACTCAGACACTCTGATGGGCTGCAGATAGGTACTCGGGGACTCTGGGCTGGAGACAGGTACTCAGGTACTCTGATGGGCTGGAGAAAGGTGCTCAGGTACTCTGGGCTGGAGACAGGTACTCGGATATTCTAATGGGCTGGAGACAGGTACTCGGGTACTATGGGCTGGAGACAGATACTCTGGTACTTTGATGGGCTGAAGACAGGTACTCGGATACTCTGGGCTGGAGACAGGTACTCAGTACTCTGATGGGCTGGAGACAGGTACTCAGGTACCCTGGGCTGGAGACAGGTACTCAGGTACTCTGGGCTGGAGACAGGTACTCGGGTACTCTGGGCTGGAGACAGGTACTCGGGTAGTCTGGGATGGAGACAAGTACTCTGATGGGCTGGTGACAGGTATTCGGGTACTCTGAGGGGTGGTGAGAGGTACTCAGGTACTCTGATGGGCTGGTGACAGGTGCTTGGGTACTTTGATGGGCTGGTGACAGGTACTTGGGTACTTGATCACAGCACATGATTGGACACAGCCGTTCATGTGGTAAAGACCCATTTTCATTGGCTCTTTACCCTGATCGGGGATGGGCCATGTCCCGAGGGACACGCCTCATCCCTGATCGCCGTGCTGTGCACGAGAATGGCAAGAATGGGCGGATGTCACATGCAATATTCCTGCGGGCGTTAGGTGCTTTTACTAGGGAAAGGCATAGATCCATTTTCCTGTTTAGCAGAGACACAGGATCAATGCCTTCCCTACTGACAGACCTGCAATCTGCCTTCCTTACATAGGTAGACTGCTGTTCTGGCTCTAACAATCGGTGGCTGGCAGCCGACATGGAGTCCAAGGTACCCGCAGATCTGCTCCTGCTGTGTATAATCACTAGCGGCGCGCGTGCACGCTGCAGACCCGGAAGTGTTGGATCACGTACCTAGTGCCACCTTGCTGCAGTATAAGTACGTTATGCTGGTGGCAAGTTGTTAAATAAAAGACACCAAAGCTGCTGACTTGGCACTGCTGATTACTTGCCAGGTATCCTTTAAGGACAGATTAAGTTGTCCTAAAATAGAGAACAATAGTTTGGATTGCATTACCAACCTAATAGCCTAATGTTTATTGAAGCAATATTTAAAATGACTATTACAATCCATCATTTGTGTAATAAATGAAAATACAGCGATGGTATTACGGAAAATGCTTGGCCAGGGAAGGCTCAGAAGCTCTGGGAGACGTTGTAAATATCACTTGCACAATTTTCTGCTTTGGTTTACTCAGGTAGCACATTACCTTTCTTAATCCTGATAAATGGCAAGTTACATAAATACTACTTAACAGGGAGGCATTACAGAGTTATCAAGTGTTGGGTTTCCACATTGAATTGCCTTTCCAAATGTCTTAAAGAATAAGTGCTTCTCTGTGATTTAAAATGTACTGCTTTTATGTTGTTGACACTTAGCTGCAGAGCTATTCATCCTAAGAAATTGCATCTACGTTCTGTCTGAATGGAGGCAAAAATGAATGTTATTAGGCTGTGATCTCCCCAGGGAGAATGTTTTTCATTCATATCATAATAAAACAGTGAATTGGGAAAATACTGCTTTGAGGACACTAGATGGCGCTGCTGATTATAGAAAATAAAAAATAATTTGGGGCTCATTCAGATGGGCGATCAGATACATGCCCTGATCTGAGCCGCTGTTTGCTGTGTGTGATTCCAACACAGTGCAGACAGCCCAAAGAAGTGGATGCAGATGCAGACACAGTCACATGTCAAAATTTGACATGCAAGCAGGTTTATTTACTAAAACCGAGACTGCAGAATCTGGTGAAACTCTGCAGAGCAACCAATCAACATCCTGGTTTTATTGCCAAAGTTTAACTGAACAAGCTGAAGTTGGAAGCTGATTGGTTACCATGCACAACTGCACCAGATTCTGAATGCTCCAGTTTTAGTAAATCTACCGCAGTGTGCGTGTATCAAACAATAGAGAAATTTGTTAAAGGAGAAGTTCACCCTAACACTAAAATCCCTGCATCTATAGACCTCCCCGATCTAACACTAAGCTATCTAGCCCTGTTTAGAAGAAATCAGTATACTTACCTTTTCTGAACCCGATCCGACCCGATCCCACGCTGAGCTGTCAGCCACGACTTCTCTGTGGAGGCGGGTGCAGAGGACACATCCGACAACGGAAGCCCCATAGTAAGCCTATGGGTGACGTCACTGCCATTCATTTCACAGCTGCTGTCTGCTGTATCCTCCTCAGAGCTTCCGCCGCTGGAGACAGGATCGGTTCGGCTTCAAAAAATGTATTTGTTGATTTCTTCCTTAACATATTATAAAGGTTGCTAAAGGGGAGGGGAACTGCGCTTCAGGGAGATAGTTTAAATGTGAATAATAATTTACACAATCCAAATCAATAATAATAATGATCCCCTGAAGAAGTCACGTGACTGGACGTGACGTAACGCGTAGGGCAGAGCACCGGAAGTGACGTTTGAATGCGGAAGTAAGGTCCGCGGCTGTCTATACTCAGACTAAGGCGAAAGAAACTACATTTGTGTAAGTGTATTACATTTTTTTAAAAATAAACAGTTTTATTATGGCAATACTGTACTATGTGAGCACCTTATTTTGAGATCCGTGGGAATTCCGGAAGGCATTCACCCCGATCCAGAGATAAGAGGGTACCACCATCCCCTGATCGTGGAATCAGAAAGGAGAGGAAATGAATGGTTTACCCCTATATTAAAGAGGCGCATTTCCATATACTTTGAGGTGAGCGGTTGGCATCCCCTTAGGGGTTATAAGGATTAAGAAGCACCCCATATTACCACACGGTGAAAGGGGGAGGTTGAATACCTGAAAAGAGGAGAAACACCACTTTTGTGTTTTTTTGTTTGGGGCACTCTAAGCACTTTATTACTCTATAAGGACTTTGTGTTAAGTCTGTATGATAAGAACACCCACTTTTGAATGTATTGAGCACTACACACTTTATTGTCACGTATTTGAAGATATTTTCTTGATGATACTAGAGATATCACTTTTTATTTATATTTTTCCTTTTTATTATACAAGCATTAGTGCACTTTATATTTACATATTGATTACGATTCACCAAATATCTTAATAGTATATTATTGGAGCTACAATATTAGTGTGTAATTTTAAAAAGATATTATATATTTATTTGAACACCACCAAAGGTATTTATTATTGATTTGGATTGTGTAAATTATTACTCACATTTAAAAAATTCCCTGAAGCGCGGTACCCCTCCCCTTTAGCACTTTAACATAAACTGTATGGTACACAGAATTGGTACATGCAGCATTAAGGGGCTTATTATCCACATATCCTCTAGACAGCGCGAGACTCATACCACTTTACATATTATAATGGTCAGTGTTAGATTGTGGATGTCTATAGATGTAGCGATTTTAGTGTTAGGCTGGACTTCTCCTTTAAAAACATACTTGTTTTTCATCCATTGCTGCATCTCAGTGCTGCCATCTCCTGGCACTTCTTTGCAGCCACTTCCTGTCTACATGCACTCTACCAATGGTTGCATGTCAGTACCAGGGTCCATTCACATTTAAGGTGAAACTTTAGTAAAAAAATTTAATCTTACTAGATCACTTTAGGCTGGTCCCTTTTGTGGGTATAGCTATGTAAAACATTAAAAAGAAGTACCTATACTGTAAAATCCAGTAATACACTATCTCACTCTGCTTTGCACATGCTCAGTTGCTCTCTATTTTTGGCACTGTGCTGCAAATCAGGCCAAGGTTTCTTAGCCAGGTTTCCTCCAGAAATTGCTGGAGGTTCATTTAGCAATGAGCAATTTCTGCCTCTCAGATCAGTTCTCACTGACACCACTGATCCTTCTATTGATCTGTAAGGAGGTAATTCTTTCCAATGACCAAAAGTGTAAAGGGCATTCTTCCCACTGACCATTACACTAATGTATCATGAGTTTTAGACATACAGTTGGTATAGAAAAGAATCAACCCCTTTTAAAATAATCAAATTTTGATGTTTTGCAGCCTGAAATGAAGACAGACACAGTTTTTTTTTTTTTTATCCAGAGAGATATAACACCAACATGTCAGAAAAAAAACATTTCAAAAACAGAATCACTGAGTTGGAAAAAGGATCACCCCCTCCTAAAAATGACATGTAAACTTAATCAGGTGTAGCTAAACACCACCTCGATAGCACACAAAGCTATTTACCTTTCAACTGCGATCAACTGTGTTCATTTTGATTAGCTCAGCATGAAAAGAGCCTTCCTGGAGCATTTCAGTCCCTGGTAGTGCAACTGAAGCAAACAGTCAACTATGGGTGGCAAGGCACTGTCAGGATAAAGTTGTGGACAGGAACAAGCCAGGAGATGGATACAAAAATATTTTAAAGGCTTTATCAATGTCTAGAAGCACAGTGAAGTCTATTATTAGGACATGGAAGGTATTTGGTACAACAACACAGACCCTCCCTGGATCAGGACGTTGTTCCAAACTGGATGAAAGACCCCCAGGGGGAACTGATCAGAGAGGCCACCAAGAGGCCTACAGCAACTCTGAATCAGTTGTAGGAATTTATGACAAAGAGTGGTCATTGTGTGCATGTGACAACGATATCACAAATTCTCCACAAATGTGGATTGTATGGGAGGGTTGCAAGAAAAAAGTAACTTCTCAAGAAAGACCACATGCAGTCACAACTGAGCTTTGCCAAAAGGCACCTTGAAGTTTCTGAGGCCACATGGAAAAAGGGGTTATGGTCAGATGAGACTAAAATTTCATTATTTGGCTTCAACACCTAATGATATGTCTGGCAGAAATCCAATAGAGCTCACCATCTAAATAACACCATTCCTACAGTAAAGCATGGAGGTGGTAATATCCTGTTATGGGTGTGTTTCTCTGCAGCAGGGACTGGAGCACTTGTCAGGATAGAAGGAAAAATGAATGGGGCAAAATACCATCAAATTCTTGGGTAAAATCTGCTACCCTCTGCCAGAAAGTTGTTAATGGGAAGAAGGCTTACCTTCCAACATGACAATAACCCAAAGCACACAGGAAAAATGACCACACCGTGGTTGAAGGAGAAAAGGGTGAATGTCCTTGCATGGCTTAGTCAGAGCCCAGACAAAAACCCCATTGAAAATCTGTGGAGTTACTTGAAGACTGCAGTCCACCAATGGTCACCATCAAATCTAACTGAATTTAAGCAGTTCTGCATAAAGGAGTGGGCAAATATTGCAAAGTCTAGATGTGAAAAATTATTAGAGACATATCCCAACAGACTAAGTCCCGGTTCACACTAGTGCGGCTGCGGCGATCGCATGTAATGTCGGAGCGCACTGCTCCTTCATTACATGCGATCGGCTGTGCGGTGCGAGTTTAGCCATACACTTTGTATGGCTAAATTTGCACCGCACCCGCAGCAAAGACGCACAGGACCCTTTTTTGCAGCCGCATCAGGATCGGATCACATAGTGGTTCACACTTGTGCGATCCGATCCTGTGCGAACTGTCAGATCGCACTGCGATATGCGATCAAACTGGGGGTGTCGTTAAGATTACATTGACACCCCCAGCGTATCGCATATGGCAGTGTGAACTGCCAGGGGTGCGTTTGCGATGCGGGAACAGGCTGCGAATTAGCAGCCTTCCCGCATCGCATAAGTGTGAACCGGGGCTAAAGGCTGTAATTAAAGCAAAAGGTGGTTCAACAAAACACACAAGGGGGTGATCCTTTTTCCAACTCAGTAGTTCCGTTTTTGATTTTTTTTTTTCTTTTTTTTCCTCACATGTTGGTATTAAATCTTTCACTTGGATGTTATACTGTACATTGCAATGCAGCTGGATAAAAAAAAAAAACAGTGTCTGACTTAATTTCAGGCTACAAAGCTAAAAAATATGATTATTTTAAAGGGGTGACTCTTTCCTATACCCACTGTAGTAATTTTAGCAGGCGTTTCCTGAGACAAGAAAGTTATTTCAAGATTTCCTCTGTGTTGAAAAGTTTGAGAAAGGCTTGTCTAGACCAATAGGTAAAATGAAGAAGTGTCCATCATTACAGAATAACAGAACACATTTGGCGAGTTGCCAATACCAGTAAAAAGTAGACACAGTTCCACATACATTGTGTTGGTCGTGAGGCATAAAGGATCATTATCCCCTGTAAATTAAAGCGGATCTTCACTCATTTAAGTGACTTGGTTTCTTTGGGTCCCTCCCACTTTCTGCTGCATGACTATCAGGTTCTTTCTATGGGGGCACTCTTACAGACTCCATCCCAAGCCACTCTGTCTGTGTCTCTAGGCACAGACAGCATGGTTCTATTCCACCCCATGCTACCTCATCAGGGGAGTATGTATTGGCTCTCTGAACCCATAGACAAAAACAAGCAGTTAACCCATGGAGTGCAAGCACAGCCCCACTGCATGGGAAAATAATGTGCCCGGAGTTCTGCTTTAAAGCGGAGTTCCGGCCTCAAAATCGATTTTGGGCCATCCGCTTGCTGAGGGCAACCTGAAAAAGAAATGGATACTGGCGATTTTTTTTTTTTGGTCACTTACCTTATTATAGATGAAAATATACTCACCTTCCTTCCTTCCTTCCACTTCCTCCCTCTGCGGGCATGGCCCGCGCCGTCACTTCCGGTTTGCGATGATTCCTGGGAGCTGAACGTCATCGCTCCCAGGAATCAATGCGCCTGCACCGGCCCTATTTGTCACTTCCGGTGCAGGCGCGGCATTCACTGCTAAACAGCTTCTGGGCATGCCCAGAAGCTGTGCAGGGATTCTGCGCCTGCACCGGAAGTGACGAGCGGGGCCGGTGCAGTGCATTGTGGGACTCTGATGTCATGGAAGAGGGACGCTGCGGATTCAGCTGCCTACACCTGAGATGGCAGCGCTGGAGAATAAATTTTCAAGGTAAGTATTTCTTCTGACAGGTAAGTGCGACCCGGGACAGTACATAGGCTATCCATTATGGAATGTACTAGCCCTGACTGTCCCGGGGTTATTTTTAGCTCAAATTGACCCCCGAGGCCGGAACTCCGCTTTAAAGACAGGGAGTGAAATAAAATCTCCCCAATAGGACACAAACAGC
This sequence comes from Pelophylax lessonae, assembly GCF_965119305.1. Classification (NCBI taxonomy): domain Eukaryota; kingdom Metazoa; phylum Chordata; class Amphibia; order Anura; family Ranidae; genus Pelophylax; species Pelophylax lessonae. The sequence goes on along the minus strand of NC_138778.1, from coordinate 41,371,526 downwards.
AAAACAACCTGATTTGGTTTCCAGGCAAATATAAAAACTACCCTTGCAGTGCAAGGGTTAAATATTCACCAAAGAGTAACTCCACTTTCGTGGGGGAAAAAAAAAAGCAAATAAAGAAAAAACAATATGGTGTATACAATTGTGACACAAATCATATTGTAATTGAATGTTATTAAAAATTACCTTTCCTTTTCAATCTGCAGCTGTTGTAATTTTCTGAAAATGCAATGCAATATGGCCACCTGGAGTTCTGTACACAGAATGTATACTGTCCACACCCCCAGAAACATCATTTCCTGCTTGTGTGATTGGCTCACCAATTTTTCCGCACTAAGATACAAGTCAGGTTTCTGGCATCCCCTGCAACAAAAATGTAATTTATGGTGAAATACTCCCAATAGGAACACGTCTAAAGGGTTGCAGGCCTAGCAGATTTCCTCATTAGAGCCCTGCAGCTGCACAGCTAATAAATAATTATGAAACCACTCCCATTTGACCCACTCAGCACAGAGGAACATACAATGATTTCATCAGAGTAACAAAAGGTAGGAATCTGCAACAAAGATTGGTAAAATCCCTGCAATGTACATAGATCACCCAGAGGGGAATGCTTTTTTCTCAAAAAAAGTGGAGTTACACTCTAGAAACAGAGGAATAAGGTGTAATAATTGCGTTACTCCTTACTCCAGCAGCCTTCTTCCACGCTGTGAGAACAGTCCCCTTGAACCTCTTCTCTTGCCCGCGATCGCATGCTGATGCCATCAAACACAATGTAGGACACATAGTCATGTATTGTAGGCGAGGGTTGCAAGGGCCTGCGGGAGTGAGGAGCAAAGTAACTATTACCCCTCATCCCTCTACCCCTAGACTTAAAGTGGATGTAAACCCTCACATATACCCAGGGAAGTAAACAGCCTCAGATGATACACAGAGATGAAACAAATCTCCCTACATAAGTTTTACGCATTTGTGAGGTGCCTGACCTCACAAATGCGCTTCCAGAAGAATGGTCAAACATTCCCATAGACACACTCCAAAACCTTGTGGACAGCCTTCCCAAAAGAGATGAAGCTGATATTGCAGCAAAGGGTGGGACAACTCAATATTGAACCCTACTGACTAAGACTGGGATGCCATTAAAGTTCATGTGCGTTCAAAGGCAGGTGTCCCAATACTTTTGGTAATATAGCATATGTACCCTCACAGGAGCCGCTGGATAGTAAGTCCCCCTATTCCTGCATAGCCAGGCACCATGCATTTCCAACTTGCATCCAGACACAAGAAATCAGTCCATGGGTTTATTTTTGTTGTTTTATTAGGGGAAACAGTTTGGATAGGGTATAGGGATTATGGGATGCCCAACTTGACTTGAACAAACATCAGATGAGGACAAACTTCCTTTTTCTATTTACAAAAAAAAATTGAGATCCTGGACTGCACTCCCTCCGGAACAAATGCAGTCTCTATGGATCTTTAGTAAAATAGCAAAAGTTGCAAACTGTATGCAGCAGTATTATGTCTCTTCATTAGAACCACACAATGTTCTGACACTTGCAGACACAACCAGACCACCTGGCTACCTTTACTACTAGCCCACTTGGCTGCTCCAAAGAATGCCCCAGGACAAGGGATTGGGATTTAGCACAACACTGTCCCTGGAAAGTATGCTACCTCTGGCAGTCTTTACCCTTGTATGCCCCTGGGTGTGCTGAGGTACTCACACTGTCCTTTGGCCCCCACTGCACTGGGGTGTGGCACTGGGGGACACTGGGTTCAGGCCTTCAACTGTTTAGATCTTCCCATGCCAGCACGGATGTCTCCTGCACAAGATCCAAAGGTAATGGAGATTCCTAGGCTTTCCTCTCCATCCTTTCCCAGGCCAAGGGTCCCCTCCCAGGCCGCACAACAACAACCTCAGCACTCCATTTTCCACCCGACTCCCCTGCTGGCCAGGCTCCATAATCTTTAAGGGCTATTCCAGCCACCCTGCCAGGCCTTCTGTCCAAGGATTGGCCAGATTCCTTCATGTATTCAGATCAGAACCTCCTAGCCCCGCCCACTAACTTCCAGAAGCTTCTCCAAGCTTCTAGATCCAGGGGGAGGTACCAGAGACCTGCCCTGTAGAGCCATCCAGCCTGACCTGCAGTAACTCGACTTAATTACAGACTCACACAGCTACCATGAGTCATAAATTAAATTTACCTATGCTAGTTGCAGACTAGAGGGTGCTATACATACTTTAAAAGGGAGCTCCACCTAAAAGGGGAAGTTGCGCTTTATTCAACCCTCCCTCCTCCCTTGCCACGTTTGGCATGTCATTTTTTTGTGGGGGGGGGGGGGTACCTAGTTTTGATAGTTCTCCTCTCCCTCTCCCTCCCTGCAGTCTTCTGGGACATGTCACAGGTTCCAGAAGACTACCTGACCATTCAACAGGCGCAACGCGACTCAGGCAAGCGCAGTGCACACCCGATTTTAAAGCTGCAAGCTGTCACAGCCGGGTGCCCACAGTTGAAATGCCGGCGCTGAGGGGAGGAGAGGGAGAGAAGCCATGGTTCAGGTGACCACATCGCTGGATTGTGGGACAGGTGAGTTTGTGTTTATTAAAAGTCAGCAGATACACTTTTTGTAGCTGCTGACTTTTACCCCCCTTCATGACCAGGCCCTTTTTTGCGATACAGCACTGCGTTACTTTAATTGTGTTACTTTTACTTTAACTGACATTTGCGTTCGACGCTGTACCCAAATTAATTTGACGTCCTTTTTCCCCACAAATAGAGCCTTCTTTTGGTGGTATTTGATCACCTCTGCAGTTTTTATTTTTTTGCGGTATAAACAAAAAAAAAACGACGATTTTGTAAAAAAAAATTTCTGCTATAAAACATATCCAATAAAAAAATGTAAAAAATCAAATTTCTTCATCAGTTTAGCCCAATATGTATTCTGACACAAATTTTTGGTAAAAAAAAATCCCAATAAGCATATATTGATTGGTTTGCGCAAAAGTTATAGCGTCTACAAACTAGGGGATATATTTACAGTATTTTTGTTATTTTTTATTTTTTTACCAGTAATGACGGCGGTCAGCGACTCATAGCGGGACTGCGAGATTGCGGCGGACAAATCAGAAGTGAAGTGGCACTTTTTTGGGGGTCAGTGACACTAATAAAGTGATCAGTACTAAAAATATGCACTGTCACTGTACTAATGACACTGGCAGGGAAGGGGCTTACATCAGGGGCGATCAAAGGGTTAATCGTGTGCCTTAAATGTGCTTACTAACTGTGGGGGAGGTGCTTGTACAGTATATGGTCGGCAAGCGGTTAATAAACACAAAAGTGACTGGAGCCTCGCTTTATCAACACTGTACACTTTTGTTACCAGTAGAAAGAAAGAGTCAGGTACTTATACTAACTGTGTATAAAATACAAGAGTGATTTACAGTAAATACTTATCTGGGTTAAATGGTGACCTTTTCTATCTGCTTGGATGAGTTCAACCTTTTCTCGCCCAGCCCTGGCATCGCAATAAATGGGACTTCCTGATTACGTGACCACTGCGATTGTCTGTTACATGATATGAAGCCTATCCCGCTGGCTCCAGACTAGAGACTGAAAGCTATCTATGACAGCTTGGTCAGTGTGATGGGAGCGTGCACTGAGCGCCATAACCTCGGCTGTCCAAAGACGCATATGTGCGTCATGTGGGCATTAACCACTTCAGGACCGGAAGAATTTCCCCCTTAATGACCAGGCAAATTTTTGCAATTCGGCACTGCGTTACTTTAACTGATAATCGTGCGGTCGTGCGACGCTGTACCCAATTAAAATGATGTCCTTTTTCCAGCACAAATAGAGCTTTATTTTGGTGGTATTTGATCACCTGTGTGATTTTTGTTTTTTGCGCCATAAACAAAAAAAGAGCGACAATTCTGAAAAAAAAAAAACAATATTTTTCACATTCTGCTATATAACATTCCCAATAAAAAAAAAAAATAAAAAATCAAAAGTTTTCATCATTTTAGGCCAATTTGTATTCTGCTACATATTTTTGGTTAAAAAAAAATCCCAATGAGCGTATTTTGATTGGTTTGCGCAAAAGTTATCACGTCTACAAACTAGGGGAAAGACTTATGTCATTTTTATTTATTTATTTCTATTTTACTAGTAATGGCGGCGATCTGCGATTTTTAGCAGGACTGCAACATTGGGGCAGACAGATCGGACCCCTAACTGACATTTTTGACACTTTTGGGGGGGGGGGGGGAACCAGTCACATTACTACAGTAATCAGAGCTAACAATATGCACTCTTACTGTACTAATGACACTAGCAGGGAAGGGGTTAACACCAGCGGAGATCAAAGGGTTAAATGTATGCCTAGGGCAGTAATGGCGAACTTTGGCACTCCAGATGTTTTGGAACTACATTTCCCATGATGCTCAACTACACTGCAGGGTGCATGAGGATCATGGGAAATATAGTTCCAAAACATCTGGGGTGCCAAGGTTCGCAATCACTCGCCTAGGGGGTGTTTTCTAACTGTGGGGGGGGGGGGGTGGGCAGGACAACGGTCTGCTGTGTTTACAACAGCAGACCATCGTTCTGTCTCCATGGGGAGCGAACACGGGTGCCAGGTGGCAATCGCAGCCACCAGCCCTGCAGATCTGCTTCCCCGCTGGCGAATAGGTGCGCCCCCCACGATCGCTCCCGTGAAGCAACGTACGGGTGCAGCGTTTTGCAGGAACCTGCCGAACTGCCACTGGTTGGGAAGTGGTTAAAGCTCACCCTCTTTGCCGCTGCATTAAATGGTTGGCAAGAGGTTAAAAAGCTAAAATCAATTCTACTTGGAAAGAAAATATTGGTATTTTGAAGTCTGTGTCTTTAGTGTTTCTCTAATGAGTAACGCTAAACATGAAAGTGTGTAATATATATGTACACAGTGAGTGGGTTGAAGACCTTGAGGCGTTCGTAATCATATGCTTCTGTTCTCTGGGAGAGGACACTGCTGTTTGAACATTGGAGCTAATTATTAGGATTACTCAACTGCAGATAAAATTTCATGTAATGTCATCAATGCTAATGGCTGCTGCCAGCAGATTTCTCCCAAAAATAATTTAAAGTGAATTTGGTTGTTTACAAAGTTGAAAGAATTGAATAAAAGGGAAAATGTTCCTGCTTGCAACTATTGTTTGCATTTTAAGATAATTTTTCTTCTGAAAAGGTCTGTTAAAATAACTATATGAATGGAAAATGCTGGACACAACAAATTTAGTAATACACTAAGTCCCGGTTCACACTACCGCGACTTGTCAGGCGACTTGGCCGCCTGACAAGTCGCGGTCCATTTAGTGCAATTGGAACCGTTCTAATAGGAGCGACTCAAGTTGCTCCGACTTAGAAAATAGTTCCTGCACTACTTTTGACCGAAGTCGGAGCGACTTGCATTGACTTCCATTATGTGAAGTCAGTGCAAGTCGTGCCGAAGTCGCGGTGCACGGCGACTTCACTAGTCGCCCCCGAAATCGTGTCGCCATAGTGTGAACCGACACTTACAGTATGAGATTAGGGTTATTTATCTATGTAAATCCAACAAATTGGCTGTTGCACACAATAAAACTTAATTCATGCCCCCCAATCCAGCATTTCTCAACCTTTCTTCAGTCACGACACCCAAAATCTTCATGCACCCGAGTCTAAAATCTAAAAATCATGACCAGGGTAGGATTGCCCTAAACCTATTCTACACCAACTGCTATCAAATCTAATCTCCTGTAACAATTCCACCTTATTAAATGATCACGCTACTCATACATGGAGTTAAAATAGCCGACATGGCCTTTTATTAAACAACAAAACTTTTTAACAAAAAACATAACATAATCCAGTCTCTGCAGCTTGTTATATAGCCATTGTGGGCGTGGCTGCCAATGACGTCATCTGTGACATGAGGGGGCAGGCCTCTCGATGACGTCATCGGCGGCCAAGCCCACAATGGCTATATAACAAGCTGCAGAGACCGGAGACCGGCATAATCACCGGAGACATCGTCGGAGGAGGACCGGAGGAAGAAGAAGAGAAGAGAAGAGCCGAGGGCAAAAGAGCAGAAGATTGGATAGCAGAAGAGCGGACAGCAAAAGAGCAGAAGACCAGAAGACCGGAGAGGGAGAAGACCGGATGAAGATTTTTAATAAACTTTCCAAAACGTCTCCTGTCGTTATTTCCATACACTGCCTTTTATGGGGTGAATGGGTAGGGGTACAGTGTACCCCATACCCATTCACATAGGGAGGGGGTCCGGGATCTGGGGGGCCCCCTTGTTAAAGGGGGCTTCCAGATTCCGATGAGCCCCCTGCCCGCAGACCCCCACAACCACCGGCCAGGGTTGTGGGGATGAGGCCCTTGTCCTCATCAACATGGGGGCAAGGTGCTTTGAGGTGGGGGGTGCAGAGCTCCCCCTGCCCCAAAGCACCAACACCCCCCCATGTTGAGGGCATGTGGCCTGGTATGGTCCAGGGGTGGTGGGGCCACTCGCTCGTCCCCTCCCCCTTCCTGTCCTACCGGGCTGCGTGCTCGGATAAGGGTCTGGTATGGATTTTGGGGGGGACCCCACGCCATTTTTTCGGTGTGGGGCTACCCTCAAATTCCATACCGGACCCGAAGGGCCTGGTTTGGAACCTGGGGGGGCCCCCCACGCCGTTTTGTTCCCCATTTTTGGCGCAGAGTTCCCCCTTAAGATTCTCACAGCGCAAGTCGCGCCGACTTCCATTCAAATCAATAGGCTCCCATAGGGAACCATTGATTTTGAATGGAAGAAAAAAAAAAAACATATAACGTGGCTGAACGTATGTTCATCACGTTTGGTCACAGTTGGTCATGTTCGGCCGCGTTTCTGCGTTTCAAACGCCGGGAAACACACGTTCGAATGCAAATAATTGCGTTCCAAAAAACTTCCCTGAACTCAACTGCATGCAAATGACTGTAAACGACCCTGTGTACATGGACAGATAAGATAAAATGTAGATGGGTTCAGGGGCTTCTAAAAAAAATGCCCAACTGCTCCTAAACGGCCATTTACAACGTCCCGTGTACATGAAACCTTAAACAGCAGCCTGCAAAACTTTGCTGCCAAAAGAAGCATCCGCAGATGCCAAAGTATCTACCTTATAGAATTTTTTGAAGGTATGCACCGACGACCAAGCGGCCACGAAACTTGCGATATTGATGACCGTCCCTGGAGGTTACCTGCGTCCACCCCAAAAAACAACAAAAAGTGAGAGGGGGGACTGTACTTGCACTTCCATGGTGCGGTTAATGCTCCAGACAGAATCCTTGCCACCGAAGTAGGGGAGCTATCAGCCAGGGGACCGCTGTGACTCAGCCCGGTCGTATGTGACCCTACGAGACATTTAACTCGTGGGCCAGTCTCTGTTTGTGAAGATGTGTCGCGGCTGACCCAGCGCGTAGCTGCATTCTGCACACGCTCCCTGGCTGGGCTGGGGGAACCACTGGACCTAGATTGCCCAGCCCGGCAGTTGATTGTAGATGTCCCAGGAGAAAAACTAAAAAGATGTAAGTAAGGGAAAAAATTGCTAGGACCTGAGATCCCAGCCGGGAGCCTAGGTCCTTCCTTACTCCTGACTAGACAGATTAAAACTGACTACCTAGAGCAGAGAGGGGGGTTATATACCAAGCTGAGGACAGCCCATGGGCGTAGCCAGGTGTTTTTTGTTCTGCCTAGTCCTACTCCTGGAGGAGGCACTATAGCCCAGTAGTTATTATTTATGGAGCACTGTGTTCGTCGATGAACGAAAGAGAAACAACATTTTCTGCCATGCACAAGTCTTGTACTCACAGTATCCCTGCCAGGACATCCAATGGTACTCACAGAATCCCTGCCAGGACATCCAATGGTACTCACAGAATCCCTGCCAGGACATCCAATGGTACTCACAGAATCCCTGCCAGGACATCCAATGGTACTCACAGAATCCCTGCCAGGACATCCAATGGTACTCACAGAATCCCTGCCAGGACATCCAATGGTACTCACAGTATCCCTGCCAGGACATCCAATGGTACTCACAGAATCCCTGCCAGGACATCCAATGGTACTCACAGAATCCCTGCCAGGACATCCAATGGTACTCACAGAATCCCTGCCAGGACATCCAATGGTACACACAGAATCCCTGCCAGGACATCCAATGGTACTCACGGATTCTGCTGGGACAACCAATGGTACTCACAGTATCCCTGCCAGGACATCCAATGGTGCTCACAGAATCCCTGCCAGGACATCCAGTGGTACTCACAGAATCCCTGCCAGGACAACATCCAATGGTACACACAGAATCCCTGCCAGGACATCCAATGGTACTCACGGATTCTGCTGGGACAACCAATGGTACTCACAGAATCCCTGCCAGGACATCCAATGGTGCTCACAGAATCCCTGCCAGGACATCCAATGGTACTCACAGAATCCCTGCCAGGACATCCAGTGGTACCCACAGAATCCTTGCCAGGACATCCAATGGTACTCACAGAATCCCTGCCAGGACATCCGATGGTACTCACAGAATCCCTGCCAGGACATCCAATGGTACTCACAGAATCCCTGCCAGGACATCCGATGGTACTCACAGAATCCCTGCCAGGGCATCCAGTGGTACTCACAGAATCCCTTCCAGGACATCCAATGGTACTCATAGAAACCCTGCCAGGAAATCCAATAGTACTCACAGAATCCCTGCCGTGACAACCAATGGTACTCACAGAATCCCTGCCAGGACATCCAATGGTGCTCACAGAATCCCTGCCAGGACATCCAATGGTACTCACAGAATCCCTTCCAGGACATCCGATGGTACTCACAGAATCCCTGCAAGGGCATCCAGTGGTACTCACAGAATCCCTGCCAGGACATCCAATGGTACTAATAGAAACCCTGCCAGGAAATCCAATAGTACTCACAGAATCCCTCCCGGGACAACCAATGGTACACCCAGAATCTCTGCTAGGACTTCCAATTATACTCACAGCATCCCTGCCAGGTCTTCCAATGGTACTTGAAGAATCCTTGTCAGGACTCCCAAAGTCTCTGAAATGACTCTGAGTATGTCATCTAACCATAAGGATGTTTAACTGCTTTAAGACTGCCCCATAGCAGATTTACTGCTGCAGGGCTGCCGCTCTGTGCAGAATCATGTATATATACGTAATTCCGCACTTCCGGGTTTTGGGTGTGAGCGCGCACCACCGGCAGCTTGCTTCAATTGTGATTTTACACAGCAGGAACTGATCAGTGGTTCCCGCAGACCCAATGCCCGCCGGGACCTGCTGATCGTTCGTTACTCTGGCATAATGACAGTCTTCCTATGTAAACAAGGCAGACTGTCATTCTGTGAGTAAGTCCTGTGTTCCTGTGAAGTGGGAACACCGATCCATGTTGTCAAGCAGTTAAAGCATCTCCCCCACAGTTAGTAAGCACTTTCTAGGCACACATTTAACCCTTTGATCGGCCCTAATGTTAACCCCTTCCCAACCAGTGTCATTAGCACAGTGACGGTGTATATTTTTTGCACTGATCTGTATCCAAAAAAATGTCAAAAGTGTCAGTTAGGTGTCCGATTTGTCTGCTGCAATATCACAGTCCCACTATAAGTCGCTGATCGCCGTCATTACTAGTAAAAAAATGAATATAATAATCCCATAGTTTGTAGGCGCTGTAACTTTTGCGCAAACATCAATGTACGCTTATTGGGATGTTTTTTATCACAAATATGTAGCAGAATATATATTGTCCTAAATTAAAGAAATTCGATTTTTTTACATCAATTTTTTATTGGATGTGTTTTAGAGCAGAAAGTAAAAAGATTAAGTTTTTTTTTTTTAAATTGTCGGACATTCTTTGTTTCTAGCTTCTAGCGAAAAAAAAAAAAAGAGAAAAACACAGAGGTGATCAAATACCATCAAAAGAAAGCTCTATTTGTGGGAAAAAAGGACATCATTTTTATTTGGGTACAGTATCGCATGACTGCGCAATTGTCAGTTAAAGCAACGCAGTACTGTATCGCAAAAAATGGCCTGGTCAGGAAGGGGGATAAACCTTCCAGGGCTAAAGTAGTTAAGCTCCAACCTTTGATGTGTCTAGTGCTGTGTCTTATAGGCAGCTTCCCTTGTGCAAAGAGCTAATTACCTGTAAAAATGTCTGACCAGTGCTGACCAGATTGGCCCGACTAATTGCTGCCTCTCTCATACCCTACCTGGACCTGACCTCGCTCTCGTTTGCCATATGCCAAGACCCTTGCCTGAACCTAAAAATAAATCATTGCCCCAGGGACTTTAATGAGTAACACCCCAACACAAAAAAACAAAGGAAAAAATGTTTTAAAAGAGATATAAAGCAGTTTTCTTTACTCTAAACCAGTGGTGCAACATACATTTAAAAACATAGTCATATAAACTTGCCAACTATGAAAAATACATAAGTAGACAACTTATGGCAATTGAAGTTAGAAGCGTTCTATCAAAAATTGATAGTCTGTGCTGGTTATTTCTCTACGCGTTTCACAAGATCAAAGTTTGCTTCTTCAGGAGAAGCACTGAAGAGAATCTGAAAATAACAAACAAATTAGGAACAAAGAAAACACAGCAAAAAAAAATGTGCAGAAGCAGCACGTTTGACGATGAACGTCGCCATGCATGCTGATAGTATAGCCATGGAAACCAGCAGAGGCGGTGCAGGGAACCAGACCAGCATACCTGCGTCACTCTGAACCCATCTCCAAGGGGAGGAGATAGGAATGTGATACCAAACCCACCCATCCCCAGAAGCGAAGCAGAAGGGTATGTGAAGCCAGATAGGCAGAGGGGGGGGGGGGGTCACCCTGGAGACCCCCTGAAGGGGAGGGAACATAGAGGGTGCCAAGGTCCCAGCCCAACCGCTAAGGGGGGCTTGCATTTCTCAGGAAAAAATGTGACCTGAGGAAAAAAAAGGGGAAAATATTATTTTTAATATACAAATACATACAGTATAAATTCATAGAGAAAACACACATTACCGGTCCCTGCGCAGATCCTGGAGATTGATTCTCAAGCTGGGGAATCTTGTAATATGGCCTGTGGTGAAACACATGAATGAAGCGTGGCAGCTCTCCTAACCCTCCATGGGATATGAGGCAAAGCAGCTGTACAAAAAATAAAGGAACAGAGCGCACACCGCCCTAGTGTAACACCATTTATTTGAAGTAAATAGAAGCCATAAAAACAAGTCATGCTCTGGGTCCCGATCGTGGAGTCTTCCTCTGCTTAACCGCATTGTCAGTTTCTCTGAGCGGCTATAGCATCCAGCTCTTGGAGGGTGTGCGGCGGCGGCTGGACCGTGCGCAGGCTCACCACATCGAGTCTCCTTGAGTAATCTGAGGCGGTTGGCTTAGCTGTACGATACTCACTGACTAGTGCAGGGCGAACAGCTGAGCTGCCGAGGCTAGGAGGAGAGAGCCCTGTAAACATCATCGGGGGATATTTATTTCCATGCATGACTTCCTATCTGTTTGTGAGTACCTGTTTTTATGGCTTCTATTTACTTCAAATAAATGGTGTTACACTAGGGCGGTGTGCGCTCTGTTCCTTTATTTTTTGTATAGTATAAATTCATAAACATCAAATACACCAAAAATATTCCCAAATATTTAACAAAATTATACCAAATTAACCACAGTATACCTAGGATAAATTCAAAACCATATTCATTGATAGATTACTGAGAGGTTACTTTAAACAGGTAGAAAGGGCTTAAATGATGTGGCTTCATTCAATCCCGGGGCAGAGGAAGCCCCGAGCGAATGTATCCACCGCATTTCCTTTTGTAGGATACGTCTATCCCAGTCACCCCCTCATGGATCCAGTGGGATGTGTTCCAAGGCTAAAAATTGTACCTGGAAAGGACAGTAGGCTGCGTTCCTTCCTATGGGGAGATATAAATCACCAATTTCAAAAGAATACGTATGATCGTATATACGTCTCCAAAATTCCCTGAAGGTTTCCCCCACATATTAGGCACCACATTCACATGTCGTGAGATACACTATCCCTTCCGTCTGACAGTTAACAAAGCTTTTAGGAAAAAATCTTTTTCCATTAGGTAAAATAATGTTTTTGTCAATATAATATACAGTATTTACAATAAGCACACTGCCGCATTTCTAAGTGCCCTTCAAGGGATTACTTTTCAGCTTCGATTACGGAAAATAGCTGTGTACTAATTTCTCCTTTAAGGACAGGGCTCGTCTAAAAACCAGGGTCGGTTGAGATGGCACAAATTTGGTGGTGGGGTCTTGGGTCAATAAATACCAATGTTTCTGTTGTGAGTTGTATCGAGTGATGAACCTGACCATGTTACCGGATTTTTTGGTCTTTTTATGAAAGAGTAGGGACTCCTTTGCCTGAACCTAAGTTTGCAGTGTGCCTGGTTTCTTTGTGGTTTTCCTTGCCTGGACCTGACTACTCTTGCTTGCCACTTGCCTTGACCCATACCTTGACTTGACTATTTTCTTGCCAACTGCCTGGTGTTCAGTTTCCATACCACAGCAATTCTGTTCATGCTATCCTCTTGATAGGAATATTATGAGGGATGTGACCTGGTGACAATTTGCAGCAAAATAAATCAGGACCACTATGGACTCACATCTCCACCTTCAGGTACTCTGATGAAGACCAATTGTGGCTTAGATGCCTTGGGTGAACCTGCCTCACCTGCCAGGCTGAACCATTACAGTAGGTCTAAATGTCTAAAAAAAGCCTTTTTCAACCATAGTGCCCAGGCACCCTGGGGTGCCTTGAGGTTTCTTCAGAGGTGCCTTGACAAAATGCCTAACAATTGCCAAAAAATCGTATGCTAGCCAACAGGTGGCTCAAGCCTGACTTTTAGTTGCACAAAACCACACATTTCATTGTGCACCGATACAACCTTCTAGCCGCCGGAATCCTAATGATATCAGAAGTTGATAAGATGGATGTTGGCTGTCTGCAGAGCATCCTTGTTTGATTCTCCACTATCTCTCCCTGTCAGCATTGGGGTCACATCAGCGTGATGGAGAAAAACTGAGGAAGAAGAGAAAGACTGGAATACTAGTCAGTACCAGTTTAATTTGGAAGAATAAATTGCCTCTAAGGTTGGGAGTCCTATGTGTGTATATGTTGATGCATTAAATAAAATTATTAAAATAACTTTTTACATTTTAGAATGGGGTGCCTTAAGGCTGTCCATAATTTTAAAGGGTCATCATCAAGAGTCGCATAATTTGCGGCCAATCAGCGGTCCCGGGAGCAATGTGATACAGAATGTAGTATGTCTGGTGATGTTTCTGGGTGCAGTGAAGGTGTCTAAAGCAGGAGCGAGCTGTCCTTGTAGTAAGTGGATAACCAGTGCCTGCATGGTTTTGCTTGGGAAGTCATTTCCCTACAGCACACTTGGCTTTTCCATTAAATTGGAAGGCAATTCATTCTGGTAAATCTTCACCACTCTCTTCGTTGTTGGGAAAAAAAATCCTTGTTTGATTCTCCACTATCTTTCCCTGTCAGCGTTGGGGTCACATCAGCGTGATGGAGAAAAACTGAGGAAGAAGTGAAAAACTGGAATACTAGTCAGTACCAGTTTGATTTGGAAGAATACATTGCCTCTAAGGTTGGGTGTCCTACGTGTGTGGATGTTTTTGCTTGGGAAGTCATTTCCCTACAGCGCATTTGGCTTTTCCATTAAATTGGAAGGCAATTCATTCTGATAAGTCTCTGCCACTCTCTTCGTTGTTGGTGTTGCAAACAAGGAATCAGGGAAAACTGGCTCTTCTATGCATGCTCTGATTCATAGTTTTTCCTTCTGTGGAATATGCTTTCCTGTGTCACTGGAATCTACTCCAAAAAAATGTATTTTCTTCTTCTTTTAGTTCACTTTTCTGGACATTTATGGGCTTTTATTTGATTAATTGAAATTTATTGTCACATATTTGTGTTTTACATTTTTATCATTCTTTGATAGCGATGCACTATATGTATAGTCATAATTTTAAAGGGTGCCTTGAGATTGTCCATAATTTCAAAGGGTGCCTTGACTGAAAAAAAGTTGAGAAACACTGTTCTAAATTATTAGTAAATTCAGCTTTAACCACTTGCCGACCGCCGCACGACTATCTACGTCGGCGGTCAGCCCCTCACAGGCAAACTAACGTAGGGCTACGTTGCTTGCTTGTGAGGGTCTAGGGAGCGAGCGCGCGCCCCCCGGGGCGCGCTCCCGCTCCCGCGTGGTCACGGACCCCCCCGCGCGTGTGACCAGCGGACCCGATGTCCGCCGGTCACTCGGCGATCGGCGGGGGAGAGGGAGAATGTCAGGCAGCTTGTGTAAACAAACTGCCTGTCATTCTCTTCGCTGCAAAGACACTGATAAAACGGATCTGGTATGTAGATCCGTTGATCAGTGTCTTTACAGCTAGAGCCACAGCCAATCACAGTAGAAACCACGCCCCTAGGGACACACACAGCCCCTCCCTTCCAAATAAAGTTAACCCCTTCACTACCAGTGTATTTTTACAGTAACAGTGCATATATATAGCACTGATTACTGTAGAAATGTCACTGGTAACCCCAAAAGTGTCAAAAATGTCAGTCAAGGGTCCGATCTGTCCGCCGCAATGTCGCAGTACCGCAAAAAAAATCGCAGATCGCCGCCATTACGCGTTAAAAAAAAAACAACAAAAATGACAAACATCTTTCCCTTTGTTAGTAAACGCGATAACTTTTGCGCAAACCAATCAAAATACGCTTTTTGCGATTTTTTTTACCAAACATAGGTAGCATAAAATAAATTGGCCGAAAATTTTTAAAAATTTTGATTTTTACATTTTTTTTTGGGGGAATTTCATATAAAAAAATGTGAAAAATATTGCTATTTTTGCAAAATTGACGCTCTTTTTTTGTTTATAGCGCGTGATCAAAAAATCGCACAGGTGATCAAATACCACCAAAAGAAAGCTCTGTTTGTGGGAAAAAAAGGACGTCAAATTCGTTTAGGTACAGCGTTGCACGACCGCGCAATTGTGCGTTAAATTCACGCAGTGCCGAATCGCAAAATACCCCCTGGTCGGAATGGGGGTAAAATCTTCCGGGGCTTAAGTGGTTAAAGTGTCATTAAACCCACATTGTTAAAAACTATTATTAAATGCTGTATGACATGCTGTACTAAGTCACTATGGGATTCATTTTCTATATTCTGAAAAAAATGGTTATTTTTTCCATCTCCCCCTCCTGTCCATGTCCCCCCTGCAGTTGGGGATTTTCCAGAGCAGTGTTGGCAGCCAGTGCACATGCTCAGTTTTCAGTGTGTTTCTACTCTAAGCATTTTCTCCCTATCACATCTGAACAGCCCACATGACTATAGAGTTACAAATGTGGGTGTATTCATAGTAGTAAATGACAACCCACTCCCTCCTTCATGCCCATTACCAGCTAAACACAATGGGGGTATGGATATTACATCTTGATTGATGGAGGCTTCACCTCCCTGTTATTCTATGACACAAGCTGGAGGGGAGTGACAAATCCGCACACACCATGTCATTGCCAAAAAAATGTAAAGAATTTGATTTTAAATTAATATTTGTTTGACAATTTAAAATAATTTATTGATATTATTTATTTATTTTTACTCTGTATCCCAAAGGCTGTGTTTTTATTTATTTTTTAACATGTGACCAGCAGCAGAGGACTAGAAGCTCCTCCTGCCACTGTTTCCCTCCAGACAGTCTGTGAAAGAGCTGGGTCATGTGACAGCTGTATATTGATTGAGAAAGAAGGTTTTTTTCTTTAAAATAATTACAGTGCCATCATTCAGATACAGAAAGAGAAGGGACAGTGTCAATTAAACAGTGTGTATTACTTTAAGGTAACTGAAGTTACATAAAAATCTTAGACAATCACTTACTTAAATCATCATTAATGAATCTTGGCAGAGCATTGGGGACATGGACAAATAAAATGCACATAAAAAGTTGAGATTTGCATAGAACTTCAGCTGCCTATATCTGTGGATTCACTGATTATATTGACATGCGACTTTAGTGCTCAGTATGAATTGCTGACTTTACACTAAAAAACTCCAGAAGAGTTATTCTTTGTGTTTTTCATGTCATGTGAGTCATAAAAATGGTTTATTTTTCTAGCTTATCTCAGTACCACATACTGAGATAAGTACCAGTAGGACCAGTATGTACTAGTATCAATACTCAGCTGGTTTCCTTAGCTAATTACTTGTTTTCTGTAAACTGTTAGATGACATGGAATTCATTGTGTCTGGATGTGAAAACTCTATGTCAACAAAGTATTTGCTGGAGCAGAGTGAAATGGGGACACATAGCCAAACCCAGGGCACAATCATTGTAGAATGTTTACAGTTGTAAATAACCTCCACTCAATAGCATGCTCTTGTAGGCTTTCTCCAGAGTTGTGTAAAAAAACTTTCAGGAATAGTAAAGCTGCCTCTATATTTCTCCCCTGCTCCGACCTAAGCGCTGCACTGCAAGTCTTAGTCCAGTACTGGTATCAGGTCTCTTCTCCTTCTGGCCATAAACAAAACGCATGGCACCACCCTGATGGTGGTGCACCCCTTCCTTCACCATCATTTACCACTTGCTGATGAGGCGTTTTTCTGACACATGTTGCCTACAAGTTAAAATCAGTATTTTTTGATAGAAAATGACTTATAACCCCCAAAATTGTATAAATATTATATATATATATATATATATATATATATATATATATATATATATATATATATATATATATATTGTGAGGGATTAGCTCGGTGGTAGGCGTATGGGTGACCCCTTTGGGGGTGCGTTTTCACAGAGAGATAGCCGAGCAGAGGTTGAAAACAAGACTGATTTATTCATGCAATTTACTTCACATAATTGCAAGCGTCAAAACAGCCAAAATAAAATAAAAGACAAAATAAATCCTTGCCTCTGTGGGCGGCTACCTTCTCACGCTGGAACCTACCTAAGAAGTCTTCCCAACCTACTGTTGGGCCGACACTGCTGATCCTACAGCAGACACTCAAATGTCCATTTGTTTGCTTTTCACACAGCACAAACATTGTCCATTGAACATGTCCCTTTGTTTTCTTTCACACAGCACATGTTCATTTATAACAGGATCCTTTACTCTTCACACTCTTCAGATGGAACACTTTGTCTTCTCACCTTTGAGACGTCTTCACTCGTGGTTACCCTCCTTAGCTTCACATCGCTGTAGGGGGTCTTCTCCCATGCTCACCAGCTTGTCGGGAGGCACACATCCGACTGTCCCCCTCTCCCAGCCCACACGGCGACAGGCGGCAGCAGTCCTTCTCCCATGCCCACACGGCGTCGGGAGGTACACGTATGTCTGTCCTCCTCTTCCCAGCTCACACAGCGACAGGAGGCAGCACTCAATAGATTTTCTCTGGACAAATTATAGAGTCCTTGATCTCCTCATTCTGAACAGCTGAATGGTTTTCAACTTCCTGCTGGCTCTCTCTGCAGCCAACACCCTATAGTATCAGTGAACTTTCAAAGCAGGTGGGAATGTGTCTCCTCTCAGTGACTACATTCCCAGATTTACCTGACTTCCTGTCACATACCCCCCCCTCTTGTTTCAACCCTAGGGTTGGGACACATATTTCCAGGCACGCATGTGTCAGGCACTGCTGACTCACTGATAAGCCTCCTATTATCCTCAAGCTTCCGGATGAAACTGTTTTGTCATCTTCATTGACAGATTTCTCATAAATGCCACACAGTTTGTCTCTCATCTCATATACACATTCTTCAACTGCATTTTTGGCATCATTTTGCTCCTTCTCGTTTCTGTCATCTTCATTGACAGCTTTCTCATAAATGTCAGACAGCTTGTCCCTCATAACCGTCTGTCCAATCCACCATGGAGGACCGTGATCCATAGGCAACTCAATTGGGCTAGTCTTAATGTCTTCAACATTCTTAAGACGCCTCTCTCTGCAATCCATAAATGTTTTCCACAAAACTTTGAGAACCTTTGCTTCACTAAGCTTTGTTCCAAGTAGGGACTCTTGACATCCCTCTGTGACTTGAGTTGCCTCTCCATACATCTGTACACAATCATTGACTTTTTGTTGTAAAAGGGAATGATCTTCCTTCTTGAGCTTTGCTTGCTCTAAGATGCTGTGCAGAGGATTTTCCAATTGAGACAACAGGCTGTCACACATTTCTTCAAAGTGACCCCTGTTCCTTTTCCCAGAGATATCAATATCATTCAAACATTTCATATTCATAGGCAGATCTGAAGCATTTGCACTCATCAACTTCTTAAACTTTTCGCCCTCCTGAGCGAGTCGCAGTAAAGGCCTACTATTTGATTTGATATTCAGTTTATATTTCTTGCCAAACTCTTCACAGAAGTAGCCAACCAGAACATCATCAACTTTCCTTCCACCAACATCGGGGTTAAAGGCAACAACACAGTTGAACCCAGCGATCTGGGTGGTATCCATTATAGACCTCCTCTCTGCATCAGTGAAGAAGCATGGAACTGCAACACATTCTTTTACAGGTTTCTTCAATGCACTTTCTGCTGAACTATTTGACCGCTCAAGGTCACCTAGTTCTTTTTCTCTATCTGAATTCCACATGGAATGCATCTCAAGATCACGATCAAACTTCTGCCACCCGTCTTTCACCAGTTCCATTTTGGAAACACTCCCTGAAAGGCACTTATTCATTTGCTTCACGTTTTCACCAACAGCCTTAGTTTTCTCCACTAGGTTTTCAGCCTGAACTGAGAAATCATCCCATTTCTTACTCAGCTCCTTTGTTTGCTGAAGTTCTAATGATACATTTTCCAATGCTTGAAGTTTTTGAAGGAACGGTTTATTCCAAAGGGGTGATTCAAGCCACATGTCGTCACATTTCTGAGGCTCACTCAGGACAGACCCCAAAACACTGATCCTTTTAAAAACTGCATCAGGCACACTATCCCCTCTTTGGGACAGATCCTCTGTTGCCTGGAATTCCTCTTCCAGTTCCTGCAACGGAATCTTCATCTCTTCTACTTGCTGTTCTAAGGCTCGCTTAGACTTTTCTAGCTCCTGAACTCTTTTCACAACATCATTCTTGGAGCTGACCAATTCTTCCATTTCTGTACGCAGCTGTTTGTTAACACTTTCTAGTTCAGCCTTACACTCTAGAGCTTCCTCCAAAGAGCGAGCCAAGAACAGGGCTTTGCTCTCGTTATCACGCACCTCCGATTCTGCACGTGCGCGTTCTTCTGCATATTTTGCAGACACAGTCTTCTCTTCACCAAGCATCTGATCAAACTTCTTTTTCACATCTTCAACACACTGTAATGAACCAACGCTTTCTTCCATGCGTTTTTTCATATCCGCTATCTGAGCTTGCAATGTTGCGACTTGCTCTGATAGGTTTTTCTTTGCTTCCGCCTCCTCTTTTAATTGTTCCAGGAAGCCATTTTTCTCATCTTCCATTTGTTTGAGCTTTGTGCTAAAACTCAGCCTTTGACACCTCTCTTCCTGTAAGAGTTCCTGCGTGTCTTGCAGCTGCGATTCCAAGATAGAAAAATCTTCCGCAATTTCTCTAGATTTGCTGTCTGCTTGAGAAAGCTGATTTGTAACATTGTCCAACTCAACCTGCAGTCGGTTTGCCTTCTCTGACAGCTTAGCACACAATCGGTCACCTTCTGACACCTTGACTTGCGATTCCAGAAGCTGTGCCTCTACTTTTTCCCTCTTATGTTCACAATCTCCTTTTCCCTGCATAAGAGCCTTCACCTCATTGGCTAGCATCTGGGAATAAGAATGTAATTCTGCCACACAGGCTTCTTTCTCCTTTAACTGCTGCTGGACACGTTGGGCTTCCCCTTTCCAACTTTCACAGTCCGCACGCCATTCATTTACCACATTGCTCAAAGTAGTGAGCTCATACACAGTACTCAGTAATTTAGCCTCTCTTTCACTTTTCTCGTTGTCGCTGAGAGACAATGTCGTTTTCAGAGCGACATTCTGTTCCTGCGACTCCTGCAGGTCTATTTTTGTAGCTCCCAAAGACTGAAGACTTTTTTCCAGCTGATTACGCAACTCCAACATATCAGCCATACTTTGCTTCTGCAAAGTCTGAATTTCACTTTCCTTTTCCATGAGGATGGTATCTTTCTCCATTATAGTCTCTCTGCGTTTTTGCAACTCGACCAAAAGAAGAGCAGTGGATTCTTCCCACTGTAACACATGAGACTTGAGTAGTTCATTCATTTCCTGCAAGTTTCTATGCTCCATTTTAAGCAATTCCAAGGCTTGTTCCTTTTCTTCCATTTTCCGTTGCAAGGCATCCAACTCAGCCCTGCACACATACTCGGTTTCCTCCAAACCGATGGCCTCCATTGGCTGCTGGCGTCTCTGTTTCCAGCCTGCCATGCTCTCTTGATGAGCCTTTTGTTGAGCTGCAAAGCTCTGCTGAAAATCCACATTTGCCTGCTGTTGAGCTGCATTTGCTTGCTGTTGAGCTGCATTTGATATAATCAGATGTTTCAACATCTCCTCCATTTTGAGTTTACTTTTCATCTGAGCACACTGCGTCTCCATAGCAGTTTCATCAGTGTTGCTAGGGACAACAACCTTCCTCTTTAGTATACTCTCTTTAGGCATGGATGGGGCTGGTTCAGACGGCAACATCCCCTCCATCCATAGAATCCGGTCTCTCATTTCATCTATCTTTGCATTTTTCAGGCGTTTGGATCGCCCCATCTTCAATAACTCCACAAACAAATTTTTCACAGTCCAGCAAACAATTTTCAGACCACTGTCTCTTCAACACATGTAGTTTTTCTCTCTCTTGCAGGATCTCTTTTCCTGCGCACACAGTTTGTGCAGTCACTTGCACCAGACACAACAAAGTTCATCAAATAATTTTGAGACTGCTGTCTCTTTAAAACACTTTTTTTTTTCTGTCAGGATCTTCTCTCCTGCACACATAGATTGTGCAATCTCATGCACCAGATAAAGTTCATCAAACATTTGCACTTCCTTGCAGGGATCTCTGCTTATGCCCACTGCATACCTCCACCATATGTGAGGGATTAGCTCGGTGGTAGGCGTATGGGTGACCCCTTTGGGGGTGCGTTTTCACAGAGAGATAGCCGAGCAGAGGTTGAAAACAAGACTGATTTATTCATGCAATTTACTTCACATAATTGCAAGCGTCAAAACAGCCAAAATAAAATAAAAGACAAAATAAATCCTTGCCTCTGTGGGCGGCTACCTTCTCACGCTGGAACCTACCTAAGAAGTCTTCCCAACCTACTGTTGGGCCGACACTGCTGATCCTACAGCAGACACTCAAATGTCCATTTGTTTGCTTTTCACACAGCACAAACATTGTCCATTGAACATGTCCCTTTGTTTTCTTTCACACAGCACATGTTCATTTATAACAGGATCCTTTACTCTTCACACTCTTCACATGGAACACTTTGTCTTCTCACCTTTGAGACGTCTTCACTCGTGGTTACCCTCCTTAGCTTCACATCGCTGTAGGGGGTCTTCTCCCATGCTCACCAGCTTGTCGGGAGGCACACATCCGACTGTCCCCCTCTCCCAGCCCACACGGCGACAGGCGGCAGCAGTCCTTCTCCCATGCCCACACGGCGTCGGGAGGTACACGTATGTCTGTCCTCCTCTTCCCAGCTCACACAGCGACAGGAGGCAGCACTCAATAGATTTTCTCTGGACAAATTATAGAGTCCTTGATCTCCTCATTCTGAACAGCTGAATGGTTTTCAACTTCCTGCTGGCTCTCTCTGCAGCCAACACCCTATAGTATCAG
Source organism: Pelophylax lessonae (assembly GCF_965119305.1). Lineage (NCBI taxonomy): Eukaryota > Metazoa > Chordata > Amphibia > Anura > Ranidae > Pelophylax > Pelophylax lessonae. Next base: position 41,349,625 of record NC_138778.1, on the reverse strand, counting down.
TGAACTTTCAAAGCAGGTGGGAATGTGTCTCCTCTCAGTGACTACATTCCCAGATTTACCTGACTTCCTGTCACAATATATATATATATATATATATATATACATACATACAGTATCTCACAAAAATTAGTGCGCCCCTCACATTTTTGTAAATAATTTATTCTATCTTTTCATGTGACAACACTGAAGAAATGACACTTTGCTACAATGTAAAGTAGTGAGTGTATAGCTTATATAACAGTGTAAATTTGCTGTTCCCTCAAAATAACTCAACACACAGCCATTAATGTCTAAACTGCTGGCAACAATAGTGAGTATAACCCTAAGTGAAAATGTCCAAATTGGGCCCAATTTGCCATTTTCCCTCTCTGGTGTCATGTGACTCATTAGTGTTACATGGTCTCAGGTGTGAATGGGGAGCAGGTGTGTTAAAGTTTGTATTATCGCTCTTACTCTCTTATTCATACTGGTCACTGGAAGTTCAACATGGCATCTCATGGCAAAGAACCCTGAGGCTCTGAAAAAAATAATTGTTGCTCTACATAAAAATGGCCTAGGCTATAAGAAGATTACCCTGAAACTGAGCTGCAGCACGGTGGCCAAGACCATACAGCAGTTTAACAGGACAGATTCCACTCAGGACAGGCCTCGCCATGGTCGACAAAAGAAGTTGAGTGCACATGCTCAGCGTCATATCCAGAGGTTGTCTTCAGCAAATAGACGTATGAGTGCTGCCAATGCTGCAGAGGTTGAAGGAGTGTGTGTGTGTGTGTGTGTGTGTGTGTGTGGGGGGGCAGCCTGACAGTGCTCAGACCATTTGTCCCAGAAGGAAGCCTCTTCTAAAGATGATGCACAAGAAAGCCCGCAAACAGGTTGCTGCAGAAAGCAGGCTAAGGACATGGAATACTGGAACCGTGCCCTGTGGTCTGATGAGACCAAGATAAACTTATTTGGTTTAGATGGTGTCAAGCATGTGCAAACAAGCAACCAGGTGAGGAGTACAAAGACAAGCGTGTCTTGCCTATAGTCAAGCATGGTGGTGGGAGTGTCAAAGACTGGGGCTGCCAGCACTGGGGAGCTACGGTTCATTGAGGGAACCATGAAAGCCAACATGTACTGTGACATACTGAAGCAGAGCATGATCCCCTCCCTTCGTAGACTGGACCGCAGGGCAGTATTCCAACATAACGACCCCAAACACACCTCCAAGACGACCACTGCCTTGCTAAAGAAGCTGAGGGTAAAGGTGATGGACTGGCCAAGCATGTCTCCAGACCTAAACCCTATCGGGCATCTGTGGGGCATCCTCAAACGGAAAGTGGAGGAGTGCAAGGTCTCTAACATCCACCAGCCCTGTGATGTCATCATGGAGGAGTGGAAGAGGACTCTAGTGGCAACCTGTGAAGCTCTGGTGAACTCCATGCCCAAGAGGGTTAAGGCAGTGTTGGAAAATAATGGTGGCCACACAAAATATTGACACTTTGGGCCCAATTTGGACATTTTCACTTAGGGGTGTACTCACTTTTGTTGCCAGGGGTTTAGACACATGCCTGTGTGTTGGGTTATTTTGAGGGGACAGCAAATTTACACTGTTATACAAGCTGTACACTCACTACTTTACATTGTAGTGTCATTTCTTCAGTGTTGTCACATGAAAAGATACAATAAAATATTTACAAAAATGTGAGGGGTATACTCACTTTTGTGAGATACTATATATATTTTAGCAGAGACCCTAGAGAATAAAATGGCAGTCATTGCAATATTTTATGTCACACTGTATTTGCGCAGCATTTTTTTCAAACGCATTTGTTGGAAAAAAAACACTTTCATGATTTAAAAAAAAAAGTAAAGTTAGCCCAAATTGTTTGTATAATGTGAAAGATGATGTCACGCAGGGTAAATAGATACCTAACATGTCATGCTTTAAACTTGCTCACACTTGTGGAATGGTGACAAACTACGGTACTTAAAAATTTCCATGGGCAACGCTTTAAACATTTTTAATAGTTACCAGTTTCAAATTACAGGGGAGATCTAGTGCTAGAAAAATTGCTCTCGCTCTAACCATTGCGGCAATACCTCACATGTGTGGTTTTAACACTGTATACATTTACAGGCTCGACTTATTTATGCGTTCACATATGGGCGCAAGCACGGAGGGATGGGGCGCTTTCATTTTTTTTCTCTCATTTATTTTACTTTGTTTTTTTATTTTTACATTGTCCCTTCAATTTTTTATTTTTTTTATCACTTTTATTGTTGTCATGAGGAATGTAAACATCCCTGTGACAGCAATAACCACGTGTCAGATATTTTTTGTAGAGATCTGAGGGTCTATAAGACCCCAAATCCCTCCTTTGCACTTAAAAGCCTTCAAAACGCCAAGTTTGACTGTTTTGAAGACTGACATTTTTTTTAAATCTGGCTCCTTTAAAGCTCCAGTAAACCGGAAGTGATGTCATGGGTTACTAGATCTGAGACCCGATCAAAGCCGATTCTGGCTTTGTTCGGGTCTCTGGCCAGCTGGCAGACATACCAGCTGGTGGCTCGGTCCTCCCGGCGAGGCGGGAGAGCCTGGGTGGAGTGGAGGGAGGTGGAGGACATCCCCTCCTGCTGCTTGTGATAACAATCAAGTGGCTGCTTAACTGCATTGGTTGTTATCACAAGAAAGCTGACCGCCGGTGTCGTGTCGAGGAATGCCCTCCGTCGGATAATGCCCGGGTCGGACTGCGCATGCTCCGTAAGTGACGTCACCCTGTCAGAACAGCTGATCGGCTGGGGTTGGCGCATGCGCAGTCCGTCGGGGGCACAATCCGACGAGAGACAGAGCGGGGAAGAATCTAATGTCAGATTCTGACTCGCTCTGTAGCGCGTGCGCAGTCCGTTGGGGGCATTTCTCGACGAGAGACAGAGCGGGGAAGAATCTAATGTCAGATTCTAACTCGCTCTGTACGATGATTACACATATGAAGATTCTAACTCGCTATATGTAACTAATATATATATATATATATATATATATATATATATATATATATATATATTATATATATATAGTTATATATATAATATATATATATATATATATATATATAGTGTATATATATATATATATATATATATATATATATATAGTGTATATATATATATATATATATATATATATATATACTATATATAGTATATTATATTATATATATATTATAGTAGTATAGTATATTATATAGTATATATAGTGTATATATATATATATATATATATATATATATATATATATATATATATATATATATATATATATATATATACACTTATATATATATACACTATACTATATATATACTATACATATACTATATATAGTATATTATATTATATATATTATAGTAGTATAGTATACTATAGTATATTATATAGTATATTATAGTATATATATATATATATATATATATATATATATATATATATATATATATAGTATAGTATATTTATATATATAGTATATATATATACTATATATAGTATATATATATATATATATATATATATATATATATATATATATAGTTACTATATATATATAGCTATATATAACTCATTAAAGGGGCACCCTGAAATACTATGATCAGTACTCATATAGTATATTATAGTATATATATAGTATAGTATATTTATATATATATATATATATATATATATATATATATATATATATAGTATATATATATATACTATATATAGTATGTATGTATATATATATATATATATATATATATATATATATATAGTTACTATATATATATATATATATATATATATATAGCTATATATAACTCATATGGCACACATTAAAGGGGCACTCTGAAATACTACGATCAGTACTCATATGGGACACATTAAAGGGGCACTCTGAAATACTAAAGGGGCACGCCGACTGCAATAATAAAAGGGCACTCTGGAATACTAAAGGGGCACCCTGAAATACTACGATCAGTACTCATATGGGACACATTAAAGGGGGCACTCTGAAATACTACGATCAGTACTCATATGGGACACATTAAAGGGGCACTCTGAAATACTAAAGGGGCACGCCGACTGCAATAATAAAAGGGCACTCTGGAATACTAAAGGGGCACGCCGACTGCAATAATAAAGGGGCACTCTGACCGTGGGTCATAAAGGAGCTATGTGACTGGGACACATAACGGGGCACTCTGATAGGGACACTGATGTAAAGGAGGACTCTAACGGGAACACTGGATGTAAAGGGGGACTCTGACGGGGACACTGATGTAAAGGGGAACTCTGACGGGGACACTGATGTAAAGGGGGACTCTGACTGGGACACTGATGTAAAGGGGGACTCTGATAGGGAAGCACTAGATGTAAAGGAGCACTCTAATGGGGACACGGATGTAAAGGAGGACTCTGACAGGGACACACTGGATGTAAAGGAGGACTCTGACAGGGACACACTGGATGTAAAGGAGGACTCTGACAGGGACACACTGGATGTAAAGGAGGACTCTGACAGAGGCACCGACACAGGCCAAATTACGGCGGGGTGACATGAACTGCATGACGGCGGGGACACAGGGTGGATGACGGCAGGGACAGGGGCTGAATGACGGCGGGGAAAGAGGCTGAATGACAGGGGGATACAGGCTGCATGATGAGGGACACACTGATGAGGCACAAATGAGGAGGCACTCATTGGCATGATTTAGACACAGATGGGCATGAGACACAGGTGGGCATAAATAGGGCAGAGATGGGCATGGATGAGGCAGAGATGGGCATGGATGAGGTAGGGGCGGTGCCCATCGGTGTGTACAGCGTGCGAAGAGAGAGCTAAACCAGACATGCAGCGTTCTGTTGACAAATGATCGCTCTGTCATTGGATGGAGCGATCACATGGTAAATGGCCCCTGTCGTTGGCCCTTTAACACAATCCGTGGGAAGCGCGATTCGGATGTCTCTGTACGCCCTCCCAGAATAGGCCGACCACGCTGTAGCCATCATTGGGCTATGCCCTGGTCGACAAGTACTTAATCCCCATAGTCTTAGCTATCCGATATTACCCGTAAAGCGGGGCTTTGCATTACTTATGTTCTGCAATATTTGGCCAAACTCGATCACAATGCCAGTCTCTGTGAAAATTAGGCATTGCCCCCAAAAAATGTGTGTGGCTACTGGAGGTCCTCTAGTATAAGTTTGCCAAGTATGGTGCCCTGAACTCCTGTATACTCCTAACTAAAGTTTGAAAGAAGTGCCTCTTTATCTGGCCAAACAACCCCATGGGCATTCCATGACCTACCAGATACCGATACTATCACATACGGGAACTCTAAGGCAACCAATATATTGTATAATCTTACACCCCTGAAGAAGCGGAGTGTTGAAACCCGCGAAACATGTTGGGTTAATGCCCGGTACCCTGGTTTGGGGTCACCGGAGCTTGCATAACATCTATACTGCCTGCAATGTTCAGAACTGTATGTAATTGATATGACTATGATGGTAATCTGTTCTGTACAATCCTTTATTTTATAATCTTTTCTCTTCACTTTGTATGTAATTTTTAATGGAACAATAAAATTTATATATTTTTATACATGGTGGTTTTTCCATCGTTGATCTAAGTACCGTTAAAATCCCACTAGCCCTCAACCATTTTTCTCTCTTATCTCTTCTTTTCTTAATCCAACTTTTCCTTTCCTTTTCTTTTCCCTCTTCCCCCCCCCCTTTTCCTTTCCCCTTCCTTTTCATTCCTCTTTTCCCCCTTACTTCCTCCTCTTCTTCCCTTCTTCCCTCCCCATTACCTCTCCCTTAGCCCTCCTGCTTTTTACTTTAATCTCTCTTTGTTTCCCTTTTTCTGTAAACTCTATATTTTCTTTTTCTCTTTCTGCATTCCTCCCTTTTTCTTTTCTCCAGCGTGTGATTCTCTCACTTCCAGGCGTCTAAGTTCCTCTTTCTATGCTCAGTTTTCTTCTTCTTTACTCTTTTTACTCTTTCTGGATCTTTTCCACTTTAAACACGGTGTTTGTGTTAGACCCTTACACCAGGGTTTTCACTTAACTCCGTGTTTCCTTGCACCACTCTGAAAATGTTGGAGTAGCTAGCCTGAAATTTTCTGGTCAACTTTTTCAGGGGCCTTTTGGGAGTGTGTGGCCCTGGGGCAGTACCGTGGAGAAGGGACTGCTGGAAACCATATTAATCCCAATATTCTTAGCTATCCAATGTTACCTGCGGAGCAGGGCTCACTGGTACCTATATTCTACAGTATTTGTGCAAATCTGACGCCCATGCCAGTCCTCGTGAAAATTAGGCATCGTCCACAAAAAAATTTGTGTGTGACCCTGGGGGTCAGCTAGTATCCCTGTACCAAGTTTGGTGACCATATCCCCCCCGTGATTTGGGTACCACAGGGCACTAAATTTATGGTACATTGGCCCGCTATGTTAATCCATGACTCTGATGGGGGTGGGAATTTGAGGGGGCCACAGCCCAGGCCCTGAAAGAGTCCAGGTTCCCTGAACATGTTTGGGGCCCACGTTGTGGCCCCTCCAAAATTCCCTACTGCGCCATATATTACCATAGGCTAGGCCAAACTAGCCTAAATCTAGGGCCCCACGGTAGCGGAACGATGTTGCCCAGGGGCACCAAACTTGGTATAGGGTTACTAGAGGACCCCCAGGGGCCACCATTTTTTTTTTGGGGCCAATGCTTAATTTTCATGAGGACCTTCATGGGGGTGGAATTTGCCCAACCACCGCAGGACATAGGAACTGCAGAGCCAGGCTCTGCAAATATTGTTAAATAGCTAAGAGTCCAGAGATTCCTGCAGTACTCACCAATCCCCACTCCGCATTAGTGCCCGAGGGCCACACACTCCCAAGGGGCCCCCTAAAAAGCTGACCTTAAAACTTCAGGCTAGCGACCTCAAAAATGTAGAGGTGTTAAAGGAAGACCTTCCCTACCTCTGGGCCTCTGGACTAATTTGGGGCCCGATCTGTGGCCCCTCAAATTCCTGATCGCGGCTGAACCATAGATTAACATAATGTGCCAGGCTAGCTTAAATGTAGGGCCCTGTGGTAGCCGAACCACGGTGCTCAGGGGCACCAAATTTGGCACATACATTTGTTTGGGGCCAATGCTTTATTTTCACAGGGACCTGCATTGGGGTAGACTTTAGCTGACCACCGCAGAATAGTCCAATGGTATCCAGCACTCCCTGCTGTGCCGTATGGCCCGGGGGCCACATACTCTCAAGGTGCCCTAGAAAAAGTTGATCAGGAAATTTTGAGCTAACAAACCCCAAAATGTTTGGGGTGGTAAAGGAAGGACCCCCCTACCTCTGTGCCAAATATGGCCCCCGGACTCATTTGGGGTCCTAGCTGTAGCCCCTCAAATTTCCAGACTAAGACTCTGCCATAGATTAACATAGCAGGCCAAGCTTCTATAAATGTAGAGCCCAAACCACGGGGGTTCAGGGCACCATACTTGGCAAACTTATACTAGAGGACCTCCAGTAGCCACACACATTTTTTGGGGGCAATGCCTAATTTTCACAGAGACTGGCATTGTGATCGAGTTTGGCCAAATATTGCAGAACATAAGTAATGCAAAGCCCCGCTTTACGGGTAATATCGGATAGCTAAGACTATGGGGATTAAGTACTTGTCGACCAGGGCATAGCCCAATGATGGCTACAGCGTGGTCGGCCTATTCTGGGAGGGCGTACAGAGACATCCGAATCGCGCTTCCCACGGATTGTGTTAAAGGGCCAACGACAGGGGCCATTTACCATGTGATCGCTCCATCCAATGACAGAGCGATCATTTGTCAACAGAACGCTGCATGTCTGGTTTAGCTCTCTCTTCGCACGCTGTACACACCGATGGGCACCGCCCCTACCTCATCCATGCCCATCTCTGCCTCATCCATGCCCATCTCTGCCCTATTTATGCCCACCTGTGTCTCATGCCCATCTGTGTCTAAATCATGCCAATGAGTGCCTCCTCATTTGTGCCTCATCAGTGTGTCCCTCATCATGCAGCCTGTATCCCCCTGTCATTCAGCCTCTTTCCCCGCCGTCATTCAGCCCCTGTCCCTGCCGTCATCCACCCTGTGTCCCCGCCGTCATGCAGTTCATGTCACCCCGCCGTAATTTGGCCTGTGTCGGTGCCTCTGTCAGAGTCCTCCTTTACATCCAGTGTGTCCCTGTCAGAGTCCTCCTTTACATCCAGTGTGTCCCTGTCAGAGTCCTCCTTTACATCCAGTGTGTCCCTGTCAGAGTCCTCCTTTACATCCGTGTCCCCATTAGAGTGCTCCTTTACATCTAGTGCTTCCCTATCAGAGTCCCCCTTTACATCAGTGTCCCAGTCAGAGTCCCCCTTTACATCAGTGTCCCCGTCAGAGTTCCCCTTTACATCAGTGTCCCCGTCAGAGTCCCCCTTTACATCCAGTGTTCCCGTTAGAGTCCTCCTTTACATCAGTGTCCCTATCAGAGTGCCCCGTTATGTGTCCCAGTCACATAGCTCCTTTATGACCCACGGTCAGAGTGCCCCTTTATTATTGCAGTCGGCGTGCCCCTTTAGTATTCCAGAGTGCCCTTTTATTATTGCAGTCGGCGTGCCCCTTTAGTATTTCAGAGTGCCCCTTTAATGTGTCCCATATGAGTACTGATCGTAGTATTTCAGAGTGCCCCCTTTAATGTGTCCCATATGAGTACTGATCGTAGTATTTCAGGGTGCCCCTTTAGTATTCCAGAGTGCCCTTTTATTATTGCAGTCGGCGTGCCCCTTTAGTATTTCAGAGTGCCCCTTTAATGTGTCCCATATGAGTACTGATCGTAGTATTTCAGAGTGCCCCTTTAATGTGTGCCATATGAGTTATATATAGCTATATATATATATATATATATATATATATATATATATATATAGTAACTATATATATATATATATATATATATTTATATATATATACACATACATACTATATATAGTATATATATATATACTATATATATATATATATATAGTTACTATATATATATATATATATAAATATACTATACTATATATATACTATAATATACTATATGAGTACTGATCATAGTATTTCAGGGTGCCCCTTTAATGAGTTATATATAGCTATATATATATATAGTAACTATATATATATATATATATATATATATATATATATATATATATATATATATATATATATACTATATATAGTATATATATACTATATATATATATATATATATATATATATATATATATACTATACTATATATATATATATATATATATATATACTATATAATATACTATAGTATATAGTATACTATACGATCAGTACTCATATAGTATATTATAGTATATATATAGTATAGTATATTTATATATATATATATAGTATATATATATATACTATATATAGTATGTATGTATGTATATATATATATATATATATATATATATATATATATATATAGTTACTATATATATATATATATATATATATATATATATATATATTAGTTACATATAGCGAGTTAGAATCTTCATATGTGTAATCATCGTACAGAGCGAGTTAGAATCTGACATTTGATTCTTCCCCGCTCTGTCTCTCGTCGAGAAATGCCCCCAACGGACTGCGCACGCGCTACAGAGCGAGTCAGAATCTGACATTAGATTCTTCCCCGCTCTGTCTCTCGTCGGATTGTGCCCCCGACGGACTGCGCATGCGCCAACCCCAGCCGATCAGCTGTTCTGACAGGGTGACGTCACTTACGGAGCATGCGCAGTCCGACCCGGGCATTATCCGACGGAGGGCATTCCTCGACACGACACCGGCTCTATGTTGATGGGACAATGGTACACTGTGACAGATGTTTATGGGACAAAGGTACACTGTGACAGATGTTGATGGGGCATAACTTGGGAACCATCTTATACCAGGCCGCTATGTGGCATTTGCTATTAATAAATATATATTGCCAGCCAGGCCAGCAGCCTGCTTAGCAGTGTACACAATATAAAACAGTGCAGGCCAGGCCAATTACATTGTACACAGGTAAAGTGCTATGCTAAGTGGGATTTGTGCTAGGGGGTCTGTACTGTGGGATTAGTTCTAGGGGGTCTGTACTGTGGGATTAGTGCTAGGGGGTCTGTACTGTGGGATTAGTGCTAGGGGGTCTGTACTGAGGGATTAGTGCTAGGGGGTCTGTACTGAGGGATTAGTGCTAGGGGGTCTGTACTGTGGGATTAGTGCTAGGGGGTCTGTACTGTGGGGTTTGTGCTAGGGGTCTGTACTGTGGGATTAGTGCTAGGGGGTCTGTACTGTGGGATTTGTGCTAGGAGGTCTGTACTGTGGGGTTTGTGCTAGGGGGCCTGTACTGTGGGGTTTGTGCTAGGGGGCCTGTACTGTGGGGTTTGTGCTAGGGGGCCTGTACTGTGGGATTAGTGCTAGGGGGTCTGTACTGTGGGGTTTGTGCTAGGGAGCCTGTACTGTGGGGTTTGTGTTAGGGTGCCTGTACTGTGGGATTGGTGCTAGGGGGGTCTGTACTGAGAGATTAGTGCTAGGGGGTCTGTACTGTGGGATTAGTGCTAGGGGGCCTGCACTGTTGGATTAGTGCTAGGGGGTCTGTACTGTGGGGTTTGTGCTAGGGGGCCTGTACTGTGGGGTTTGTGCTAGGGGGTCTGTACTGTGGGATTAGTGCTAGGGGGCCTGTACTGTGGGGTTTGTGCTAGGGGGCCTGTACTGTGGGGTTTGTGCTAGGGAGTTTCTGCTTGAGGGGTTTGTGCGTGGTTCGTGCTTGAGGGGTTTGTGCTGGGGGGGTCTGTACTGTGGGGTTTGTGCCACTCTCAGTCAGTGTATCCCATAATAGGGTGTCTCTCACAGTATATCCCATAATAGGGCCCCTGCTCCCTATTATGGGATATACTAGTACTGATGGACCCCTTAATATATGATATTTTGGGCCCCTTTTTGAACTGATGCAGCCCGGGCTCAGTATCAGAGTGCTGGCTGTACTGCCTTATCATCGGCCCCGCTAACCACTGCCAGCAACAGACATCGTGGATCAGGAATATCAGGTGTATCTGGCAAAGCTAGCAACTATGGCTTGAAGATCCCACTGGCAGAGCCCCAAGAGGCGTAGGTAAACATTTGGTGGCTAGGCTCACATAATTGTAGTAAAACTGAAATACCATATTTTGATGGAATTACCATTTACAGCTGAACTCCAGACAAACCTCAAACACTTAAAGCAGAACTAAAGTAACGAATACTTATAGTTTGACACAAGATTCCAAGCCGGCATTTTCTCTCTGAGTCCTTATGGGTGCCGATCTTCGATCATTTTGATTTGCCAGAGAAGGATGATGTCACTCTCAAGAATACGTGGGAGTACAGTCATCCTGGCACATGGTCAGTGTGCCAGAATGGAAACTGAGCTGTGCATGCACATGTAGCACCCTCCTAGGTAGGTGCTAAGGTAAAGGCATTGTTTTGCTCCAGCGGCTTATCAGGGGAGCCTGATCAGTAGTTTTGCCTGGTACATGTGTCCATGTGTGATTTACTTGGTCTGAGGGAGTATCCCCACTGTATCCAATAGGGGAGCATGTTGGACAGTGGAGGAAACCCAGCCAGTGACACACAGGCTTTTGTGGCAGTCCCAGTGGGAGGGCACAAGAGTGGTGCATCCTGGGATTGGTCATAAAAGCCAGGGGCACATGTGACAGGGCATCTTTGGGTGGGAAGCCAAGTCCCAGGAGGAGGGTAACGGTTTGTCTCTCCTCCTGTCAGCAAGGATGGTGGTCACAGGCAGTCGGCCTAGTGATCCAAGTGTGTGATGCTGAGCCAGAAGGTCCAGGATACTGACAAGAGGAGCTGAAGGCAGAGCAACCCAGGGAAAAACAGAGTACCGGGAACCTTGCCAGGGGTCTGCCCAGGAAGGGGACTACTCTACTGGAGAGTCAGTGGGCAAGGGGCTAGCATGCACAGGAAGTGAGAAAGGGGGTGCCAAGTCAGGACCCTGAAGAGAAATCCAGTCAGGAACCTATTTTCTACTTCACTTCAGTGGCAAGGTGAAGCAGCGGCCTTGCCGCACTCATTGCAGTTAGTGTTCTCAGAAATTGTGCATAGTTCAAGTTGGAGTGTCCCACTCATCTCTTCTCCCATCCAAGTTCTAAAGTAAAACACAAAAACCAAATCCACTGGACTGTTCATTGTCTGAGCCAAGTCTTAAAGTGATAAGTTTGCTATGGGTAATGGGCCGCTTGGTACCTTATAGGAGAGACATTGCATATGACTGTTTGCAAGTTTTATTTTTTTACATTTAGTTCTGCTTTAAGTTAAATACATAAGGTCAATTTTTTTTTACCTGCTAAATAATAATAATTCTTTCAATCAAGTTCTGAGATTTTACGCAGCCCTACTACAGTATATAGCACAGTTTGGTAGATGCCATCACATACAGTTTAAACCATTGTCTCCCACTGCTGTCAGTTAAATTCTGTGACGAGGGAGCGGGGGGGGGGGGGGGGAGCTGTCTGTGTCTATGGCAGCAGGCAGTGTGGCTTGGGATCGAACGTGCAGATGTGCTACAGTAGAAAGTGACTTTATATGGTGGCACACCGAGAATAGGAGTCAGCAGGGGACCCTACAAGAGGAGGATTGGGGCCACACTGTGCAATTCTATTGCACAGAGCAAGTAAGTATAATATGTTTGTTATTAGAAAAACTATACAGCGGGTAAAATAGGTATTGTACATGTCACCATTTTTCTAGGTACATCTATTTCCAAAGGTGCTATTGACATAAAATTTTCACTACATGTTAGTAACAACCCATGTAATCCATACATACAAAAAGAACAAAACGAATAAGTTCAGAAATGAAATTACCTCTAATAAAATGGAATGACACAGGGAAAAAGTATTGAACACACTAAAACTGAAATGTGTTTATTACTAGGTACAAAATCCTTTGTTGGTAATGACAGCTTCAAGACTCCTCCTGTATGGAGACACTAGTCGCATGCATTGCTCAGGTGCAATTTTGGTCCATTCTTCCACATAGACAGTCTTCAAATCTTGAAGGTTCCATGGGCCTCTTCTATGAGCTCTGATCTTTATTTCTTTCCATAGATTTTCTATTGGATTCAAGTCAGGTGATTGGCTGGGCCATACTAGTAGCTTTATTTTCTTTCTTTGAATGTCCTTGACTTTGTGTTTGGGATCATTGTCTTGCTGAAATGTCCACCCTCGTTTCATCTTCATCATCCTGGTAGATGGCAGCAGATTTTTATCAAGAATGTCTTGTTGAATCTTTCCATTCACCCTTCCTTCAATGATGTGAAGTTTGCCACTACCGTATGCCGAAAAAAAGCCCCACACCATGATGTTCCTACCTCCAAACATCGCTGTTGGTATTTTTGGAGTGATGTGCCAATTGACCTCCAAACATGGTGTGTATTATTATGGCATCCAAAGAGTTCAATTTAGGTCTCATCTGACCAGACTATATTCTCCCAGTATTTCACAGGCTTGTCTAAATGTTGTGTAGCAACCTTTAAACGAGCTTCTACGTGCTTTTTCTTCAGCAATAGAGTCTTCTGTGGAAAGCTTGCATACAGGCTATGGCAGTCAAGTGCATTACTTATTGTTTTCTTTATAACAATTGTACCTGCTAATTCCAGGTCTTTCTGAAGCTCTCCACAAGTGGTCCTTGGCTGATCTGACAACTCTTCTGATAATTCTTTTCACTCCTCTGTAAAAAATCATGCGAGGAGCATCTGGTCATGGCCGGTTTATGGTGAAATTATGTTCTTTCCACTTCCTTCTGGATTATGGCCCCAACAGTGCTCACTGGAACTGGACGTTTAGAAGTTCTTTTGTAACCAATGCCAGCAGTATGTTTTGCAACAATAAGGTTGCAAAGGTCTTGAGAGAGCTTTTTGCTTTTACCCATCTTTAGATGTTTCTTGTGTGACACCTTGGTAATAATACAAATTTTTATAGGCCGTCAATTAAGACTGAACCAGCTGATATTAATTTGTACTAATTTGAACCTTGGGCAGGATTGCTTTCTAATTACTGAAAGATTTCAGCTGGTGTCTTGGCTTTCCATGACTTTTTTCACCTTCCTTTCTTTATGTGTTCAATACTTTTTCCCGTGTCATTCCATTTTATTACACAACTTAATTTCTCTAACCAAGGTGAAAAAAAAATGTACCCCCTAGTGGAATCAATGGAGAGTTGTATACCCAACCAACTCGCCCGTAAATGGCCTCCCATGTTTTGCGCAACTCTTGTCAAATCGTGTGTCTCCTCATGCATGTCTCTAAATTTGGAGGGGATCCAAATGTTCCCACCTAATTGTGTTCGACTTAACATAATTTCTAATTTTACCCAACTTTTTAAATCAGTTTTGTCCATTCAATCATCTGTGACAATATAGCTGCTATATAATATCTTTTGATATCCGGTACTCCTAGACACCCTGTCATTTTATTTCTGCTGAGAGTCGCCCATCGCACCCTTGGTTTTTTCCCCTGCCAGATAAATCTAGAGATCATCGTTTTTATTGTTTTAAAATAAGCAGGTAGAATAGCTATGAGGAGCATTTGGAATCTATACAGAATTGTAGGTAAAATTATAATTCTAAACATATTAATTCTGCCCAGCCATGATAGGGGTCGGCTCGAGATTGTCCTAATCCTAGACTTTATTTCTTCCCACATAGGGATGTAGTTAGCAGTTAGTAGTGAACACAACTGAACTTTAAGTATTTGGCTAGATGGTACATCACTCCAATCAGGGTTCATCGTTACTTTCCTGAGAGACCCAATTGTTGCTAGAGGGGATTTCAGGTAGAAGGATCAATGTTTCATATATGGTGGGAATGCCCTAAGATCCATATATTCTGGTTAAGAATACAATATTTTATTAATCAGACTACAGATGTAGACAGGGCCGGTGCTACCACTAGGCGAACTAGGCAGCCGCCTAGGGTGCACTGCTGCCTAGGGTGCAGCCACGGCCAGGGGGACTCTGGGCACCCTGGTGCAAGTGGGGACTATGGGGACCCTGATGTAAGGGGGCTTTGGGGACCCTGATGTAAGAGGGGACTTTGGGATGCTAATGTAAGGAAAGACCTTGTGGATCCTAATAAAGGGGAGTCTCTGTTGTAAGGGTGAACTCTGGGGACCCTGATTAAAGGAGAGGGGGCTTTGGGGACCCTAATAAAAGTGGTAAACTATGATGTAAGGGGGTCAGGCCTGGGGGGCCCAGGCCTAAAGCTGCATAAGTGGCCCCAAAATTTCTCATGGCTGCTCAGTTCCCCACACACTGACATTCTGCATACTGCTGTAGGATTGCATAATGTTAGCTGGAGACAAAGCTGTCTCCAGCAAACTTCAGCCATTCAATGAAGAAGAGGTATCCAGCCAATGAGGTGCCAATGAGGTGGGGGAGGGTGCAAGTAGTTGGTCTCACCTAGAGCGCAAAATACTCTAGCACCAGCCCTGGGTGTAGAAGTAGCATTACAATCCATGGGTCTGCCTATTCCATAAAACTAAACTATCATTAAAATTCTATGGAACTTCCATAGTCCCAAATCTGTTATATGCTGCGAAAGGGACAATACTAAAAAGATGGCTGAAAATAGAAGACTGAAATTGGAAATTGAAGTAGTACAGGAACATTTTCTAAAGTCAGAGCAATTTCATTAGTGCTAATTAAGACAGCTCTCATTGACTAAAAATGGGATTTCACATGTCATATGACTTGGGGTCTCACAAGTCTGATCCCAGTGTGAACCGAGCCTCAAAGGACAGCAGCACATAAGGAGGTGTCCAACCCTGCTCACTCCTATCCTATCAGTATATCTACAGATCTACATGCAATACACCTGATTAGCTCCTAGTCCTACCCTTCGTATTCCAGTCTATGCTAGGCTGTACTGGGAATGCACGAGGCTGATACCAAGTGAAATAAATGGCTTTCATTTAAAAATAGATTTAATGGTATAGTTAAGGATGCAGAGCTGTGTTAATTTGTGTCTTTTAGATTGGGCTGGAGTTCAGCTATAAAACAAAACTGACGTATCAGCAGAAATTAGTTCTGAATCCACCCTTTTTGTTTTTACAATCTGCCCTCTTTCTTCTTTTATAGCATTTCTTATTCTGCAAAGTTATATGGTGCACATGGATTGTTATTACAGATGCTTTGGTAGGTAAAACAAAAGTATGATGAGCTTCTCCTTATAGGCAGCGATGGCAAAAAGCAGGGGCGGCTGGTGCTCCATGGGCCCACCGCTTTACTGCCTGCCGCTGTAAAGCAGTAGGCGGTTGTAAAGTGGTTAATCCAGACTGCAGTAATGAAATCTGGGCCTGTATATATAGGTTTCCAGTGTGTGTTAGATTATGTACAGTGCCTTGCGAAAGTATTCGGCCCCCTTGAACTTTGCGACCTTTTGCCACATTTCAGGCTTCAAACATAAAGATATAAAACTGTAATTTTTTGTGAATAATCAGAAACAAGTGGGACACAATCATGAAGTGGAACGAAATTTATTGGATATTTCAAACTTTGTTAACAAATAAAAAACTGAAAAATTGGGCGTGCAAAATTATTCAGCCCCTTTACTTTCAAGGCAGCAAACTCTCTCCAGAAGTTCAGTGAGGATCTCTGAATGATCCAATGTTGACCTAAATGACTAATGATGATAAATAGAATCCACCTGTGTGTAATCAAGTCTCTGTATAAATGCACCTGCACTGTGATAGTCTCAGAGGTCCGTTTAAAGCGCAAAGAGCATCATGAAGAACAAGGAACACACCAGGCAGGTCCGAGATACTGTTGTGGAGAAGTTTAAAGCCGGATTTGGATACAAAAAGATTTCCCAAGCTTTAAACATCCCAAGGAGCACTGTGCAAGCGATAATATTGAAATGGAAGGAGTATCAGACCACTGCAAATCTACGAAGCCCTGGCCGTCCCTCTAAACTTTCAGGTCATACAAGGAGAAGACTGATCACAGATGCAGCCAAGAGGCCCATGATCACTCTGAATGAACTGCAGAGATCTACAGCTGAGGTGGGAGACTCTGTCCATAGGACAACAATCAGTCGTATACTGCACAAATCTGGCCTTTATGGAAGAGTGGCAAGAAGAAAGCCATTTCTTAAAGATATCCATAAAAAGTGTTGTTTAAAGTTTGCCACAAGCCACCTGGGAGACAAACCAAACATGTGGAAGAAGGTGCTCTGGTCAGATGAAACCAAAATCGAACTTTTTGGCAACAATGCAAAACGTTATGTTTGGCGTAAAAGCAACACAGCTCATCACCCTGAACACACCATCCCCACTGTCAAACATTGTGGTGGCAGCATCATGGTTTGGGCCTGCTTTTCTTCAGCAGGGACAGGGAAGATGGTTAAAATTGATGGGAAGATGGATGGAGCCAAAGACAGGACCATTCTGGAAGAAAACCTGTTGGAGTCTGCAAAAGACCTGAGACTGGGATGGAGATTTGTCTTCCAACAAGACAATTATCCAAAACATAAAGCAAAATCTACAATGAAATGGTTCACAAATAAACATATCCAGGTGTTAGAATGGCCAAGTCAAAGTCCAGACCTGAATCTAATCGAGAATCTGTGGAAAGAACAGAAAACTGCTGTTCACAAATGCTCTCCATCCAACCTCACTGAGCTCGAGCAGTTTTGCAAGGAGGAATGGGTAAAAATTTCAGTCTCTCTATGTGCAAAACTGATAGAGACATACCCCAAGCGACTTACAGCTGTAATCGCAGCAAAAGGTGGCGCTACAAAGTATTAACTTAATGGGGCTGAATAATTTTGCACGCCCAATTTTTCAGTTTTTTATTTGTTAAAAAAGTTTGAAATATCCAATAAATTTCGTTCCACTTCATGATTGTGTCCCACTTGTTGTTGATTCTTCACAAAAAAATTACAGTTTTATATCTTTATGTTTGAAGCCTGAAATGTGGCAAAAGGTCACAAAGTTCAAGGGGGCCGAATACTTTCGCAAGGCACTGTAGGTGGACCCATCAATCCCAAATGCACACTTGAGTTAAAAAACGCTGCTTTTACAGGCATTTCAGCTTTTTTTTTTTTTCTGCCTCTAGACATCACATAGGAGATTAGAGGCAGGGGTGTTTATAGGCTCAATAGCGCCTTAACGCTAGTCGTGTTTATGCACGTTCCCACGTTAATGCATTCTAATTGCCAGAATTCTGGGCAAAAGAATGTATTAACACTAGATGCAGAAACATGCAAAATCGCGCGTGAATGCGCATAAACTTGCATGCAAAAAGCAGCTTTATACCGCGTTTTTTGCTGCTGCTAAACTCATGTTGGAGAAAAAAGCATTAACAGAATACATAAAGCCTTAATAAAATAATGTTGCACCTTCATTTCCTACCTTTCCTTTTCATTTTTTGCTCACTTCATACAATTCCATTACCCACACTTGAAACTCAGGTTTTTGACCTTCTACAATCTTTGTCCACATTATGTCTTATCTATGGAATTCGAAAAGAGACCCTGCCTTTCACATTAACCTTTACATGCACCATCAAGGCTTGGTGTATTAAAGGATAAGGTTTTATCTGCTGAACAGCCACATCCTCTTAGAACTTCCTGATAGCCTAAATATGAGGTTATCTGGGAGGAAATGGAAAACTGATGCTTATTTTTTAAATTATTAATTACATTAAAAATTGCTGGGTGTTTATCTAATTGTGCCACAATATCCAAGCCAACATGTCATTTGTTTTGTTTTGCTTTTAGATTCTTTCAGTTTTAGTGAACATGCCTACTGTTATCACTTTCCCGTCAATAATTTTGAAGTGCATTCAGGGTCACATTGTGAGCTCCATGTTTCTAAGAGAGCCGAGCATAAAGAGAGCACTGGGATTCCTGATGCAGAAATGGGGTTAAATAATATGTTACCCCAACAATTTATATTCCTGATATGTGCTCAGTCATGTTGGAACAGGAAGGGGCCATCCCCAAACTGTTCCCACAAAATTGAAAACGTTCCGGAAAGTCCAATCAGAAGGACGAGACTCCCACCCGGCCGTATATGTACAGTGGCCGGGTGGGAGGTGGTTAAAAATAGTCCAGCAAAGGTAAGGGAGGGAGGGGGAAATAGTGACCTGGGGTGTGACATGGTCATGTGAACAGTATGCCTAAAAGGGGGCAAAAATAAAGACAGTAGGATGAAAGAGAAAAGGGGTTTATTGAACTTGCATAACAGACTAGTCAGCCAAGTATGAAAATGCATGAGGCATCTCAATGTGTAGATCCGGGATATACCTGGAGTAGCAGGATGAATTCTACCTACCTAACTTCTTCATGATGTGAATGGGGACCCCTTGGCTAGAGGTTGCTGAAGCAGCTCCTATTTTGAAGGAATGGCCAGAGTATAACTTAGGGCAGTGGTTCTTAACCTGGGTTCGATCGAACCCCAGGGGTTCGGTGAGTCAGTCTCAGGGGTTCGGCGGGGGGGCAACAGGGCAATTGCTACCCCTGAGAAAATATTACTGATTGTGAGGCCAACCCCCCCAGGAAATCAGAGCTGCGGTCGGACGACTCACAGCCATTACACATAGACACTTGACGCTCTGCCCCCTGTACCTCCCCCAGCAGGCTTCCAGCCTATCTCCTGCAGGCTGCTTGCTGCTTGAGTGGACGGGATGGGGATGTACCTGACCACGGAGATCGCGCCCGCCTGGAAGAGGGAAGGGTGAGCAGCTGAGCAGAGGGAGCCGAGTGAATGTTCCTGGAGGTAGGCTCAGCTAGCTGTACATGGTGAATTAGTTTGCAAGCACCTCTATGCTAAGTCTGCTGAGTTACTGCAGCTTAGCATAGAGGTGCTGTTAGCTGACAAATGGAAATGCATGTCCTTTTCATTTAGCTCAATAAGCATTGTGAATGCCCCCTGATGTGTGCCCTCCTGACACCCCATGGTATGCCCTCCCAACCCCCCACCCCAGTGTGTGCCCTCCTGACACCCCATGGTATGCCCTCCCAACCCCACCCCAGTGTGCCCTCCTGATACCCCATGGTATGCCTTCCCAACCCTCCCCCCAGTGTGTGCCCTCCTGGCTCCCCCAGTGTGTGCCCTCCCGACCACTGATGTGTGCCCTCCTGACACCCAGTGTGTGGCCTCCTGACTCTCCACTGGTGTGTGCCCTCACTACCCTCCCCCACAGTGTGTGTCCTCCTGACCCTCCCCCCAGTGTATGCCCTTCCAACCCCCTAGTGTGTGCCCTCATAACCCCCCGGTGTGTGGCTTTACTGATCCCTGTACACTGTCCTATCCTCTGTCCTGTCAACTCCTGTCCTCTGCTCCTCTCTGATGTTAGGGGGGCTCTGTGTGGGGGGTCTCTGATGTGAGGGGGGCTTTGTGTGGGGGGTCTCTAATGTGAGGGGGGCTCTGTGTGTGGGGCCTCTGATGTGAGGGGGGCTTTGTGTGTGTGTAGGGGGTCTCTGATCTTAGGGGGGCTTTGTGTGGGGTCTCTGATGTGAGGGGGGCTCTGTGTGGGGGGTCTCTAATGTAAGGGGGGCTTTGTGTGTGGGGGGGTCTCTCATGTAAGGGGGGCTTTGTGTGGGGGGTCTCTGATGTAAGAGGGCTCTGTGTGTGGGGTCTCTGATGTGAGGGGGGCTTTGTGTGAGTGTAGGGGTCTCTGATCTTAGGGGGGCTTTGTGTGGGGTCTCTGATGTGGGGGGGTCTCTGATGTGAGGGGGGGCTTTGGGGGGTCTCTGATGTGAGGGGGGCTCTGTGTAGGGAGGCTCTGTGTGGGGGGTCTCTGATGTGAGGTGGGTCTCTGATGTGATGGGGGCTCTCTGATGTAGGGGGGCTCTAAATTAAGGGGGGCTTCGTGTGGGGGTCTTTGATGTAAAGGGGGCTCTGTGTGAGGGGGTCTCTGATGTAAGGGGGGCTAAGTTATTAGTGATCATAAAAAAGAAAAGTCAAATAAAGTGCAAAAAAGGTGAAAATAAAATGCGCGCGGGGGGGGGGCGCCACAGGATTAACTCGCACAGGGCGCCTAAACACCCAAGGCCGGCCCTGGGTGGAAGGGTGAGTAGCCAAACAGGCCTGCAAGATATGAATGTTGATGTGGCTTAGTCATGTGGTTTTGGCTCGTCTCAGAGTGCAGGCAGACTTGGGGTGAGCCCTATAACAAATAGCACAGACACGCAGGAGGCGGCGCTGACTATAATTGCAAGTGGCTTGATTAAAATTTTTGCAAATCTGTGCTTTACCTAAAAACTGAATTGGGCGCCCTAGCTTATCTAGTTGTGCTGTATGAGCTGGGGCTGGGAGTAAACCTGTGGATGCCCTGGATGTGCCTGGTAGGATGGGGGGGGGGGGGTCTGCATTGGGGCACCAGTAGGTAGTATGTGTGGATGGCTGGCAAGTCGCACAAACAGGAGAAGTCCAGCAAAATGCTGGAAAAATAACTCTGTGTCTATGTTGCTCCAGTCTTTAACTACCTGGTGCTAGGCTAGAATAGCGGCAGCCTTGACGGAAAAGGAGCGACGGTAGTCATAAAAGGCCAACCCGCCGTAGTTCTACTACCGCGTAAAGGTAGAAGTCAAGCTCCTCCCTCCTACGTGGGTTTACGGAGCAGATTACATCCCTGAAAACACTAAATGCAAGGACAATGTCTGGGATGGAGACCTTACGGTTTAGCCCGTGGTCCCTGGTCTTAACCACCATGGACACATCCATCATGAAATAAGCTGGGGTGACAGAGGGGGTACTAGCACCCTTACCTGAGGCTAATGGCACAGGGGCTGAGACAGTGGGTGTCTTGGGAACTGCTTGTGTCCCGGAAATGGAGGGTGCCTCTGGGGTTGGGCGGCTTTCCAGTGCATCTACCCTGGCTGTTAACTCATGCAAGGAGGTCGCCAATGAGCTAAGGGTAGTGCAACTGTGCGTAAGGTCACTTGCTCAGCATTGGTTCCTGGTGCACTGGAGAATAATAGTCTGAAAAGTTCAGCTTTAGGAGCCGAAGCTGGGTACAAGATACCCCTGCGCTGTAGCTCAGTCATGAGCTTGGCAGATGGTGGGACGGAGGCAAAATCTTCGATATCCGAAGCTTGCGACATGACCCATGTAACTAAGAACAAATCTATTGTGAATATATCTATATATATATATATATTTAAAAATACTTTTTTTTCAAAATGTGGTGCAACGAGTGGACTCACTATGGTAATAGTGGGTCAGTTAGCAAACGAAAACTCGAGTTGCACGGGACTAAAAGCATATCAGTCCTTGAGTGTGATAGAGGCCAAGTTACCCGAGGCGTACCATGCAAATTAACAATGTAAACCTCATAGTGTATACCAAAAAATTCACTTTTTTGAAAAAAACTTAGGCACTTACAATCAATCAAGTAGAGAGCGGACAGTTTTTTTTCAATAAAGCGAATTTTATGGTATACACTATGAGGAATTCCCTATTTATCTCCACATGACAATATTTGCCTGAGATATTAAGGAGAGACATACACTGGAGGCTATTGGGACTGGACACGGCTGTAACCAAACTAACTACCAAACGAATCATCTGTTGATCTGCCTACATAGACATTTGTAATGGGTGTCTATGCTATTTGGTAAGAGGCTGTCAAGTTGGGTGTTGGTGGTGGTTCTCTCTATGCATGACCCAAAGAACTTTCTCCTCTTCTGATGAGGCTTTTGGGAGAGACTATTTAGCACTGCACCTTATATTTTAAAGAGGTTGTAAACCTCAGAAATTAAAAAAATAAAAAATAAAAAAAACACCTGAAAGACAAACACATAATGAGCTAGTATGCATCGCATACTAGCTCATTATGAAATACTTACCTTACCTTACCTAGAACGAAGCCCCGCAGTGCCGACCGCTCACCTGTCTCATGGGTGACATGTTTGGTTGCCCTTCTTCCGGGTTTGCGGCATCCGGCCATCTGATTGGCATGCGCGTGGGAGCCAACGGTCACGGCACGGGGCTCTGAAGGAACGGCACGAGCGGCCGTTCCTTCAGAGCGCATGTGCCAGTGATGTCACTGGCTGCATGCAAAGTAAATATCTCGTAAACGGTACATGTTTAGGAGATATTTACAGTACCTATAGGTAAGCCTTATCATAGGCTTACCTATAGGTACAAGTTGCAGAGGAGGGTTTACTTCCACTTTAATACTGTGTGTGGAATATTCCAAACCTATGAATGGATAGCATGAAAAGGCGAATGAGAAAAAATCATTTTGCAAAAAAGCACAATATTTTTGTAACATACCGATGCTGAAACTAAACCAGTAAAATGCAAGTGTACCAGGAATGAAGCAATCTGATAGTAGTAACCTGTGAAAAATCGTGGCAAAACCAGTGCCCAATTTGGGAAAAATTAAAATTTTCCGTAGAAGAGTCGTGCGGACAACCGCGGTGTAGGAAACCTTGTGGCAGCGTCTGCATTCTGACATCGGGAACCCAAAAGCGGAACCAGCAACGTGAAGGTGCAGGTATTTATGGAGGGAGACTCCTCCTACAAATTCAGGCTGGCCTGTGGTCAGCCTTCCTATACGTCTATCTAAGAGAGAAAGAAAATATGTAATATAACAGAACAAATAAACAAAGAAACCCATCTTAACCGCTTGCCGACCGCCGCACGACTATTTACTGCGGCGGTCAGCCCCTCACAGGAGGGCTACGTCGCTAGCCTGTGAGGCTCTGGGGAGCGAGCGCGTGCCGCCGAATGCGCGCTCCTGCTCCCGCTCGGTCACTAACCCCCCCCCGCGCGTGTGCCCGGCGGACCCGATGTCCGACGGGCACTCGCGATCGTCCGTTACACCGGGAGAAAGGTAGGCAGCTAATGTTAACAAAGCCTTTCTCCCCTGTGTAAGAATAGTGATCATACGGTTCTGCTATGTAGGACCGTTGATCACTGTTCTTACACACACAGCCACAACCAATCACAGTTAGAATCCCGCCCCTAGGGACACACTTAACCCCTCTCTCTCTCTCAAAAAAAAAAAGTTAACCCCTTCACTGCCAGTGTCATTTTTACAGTAACAGTGCATATGTATAGCACTGATTACTGTAGTAATGTCACTGGTAACCCCAAAAGTGTCAAAAATGTCAGTCAAGGGTCTGATCTGTCCGCCGCAATGTCGCAGTCCCGCAAAAAAAAAAAACGCAGATCGCCGCCATTACGCGTTAAAAAAAAAAAACAACAAAAATTACAAAAATCTTTCCCTTAGTTAGTAAACGCAATAACTTTTGCGCAAACCAATCAAAATACGCTTTTTGCGATTTTTTTTTACCAAAAATATGTAGCATAAAACAAATTGGCCTAAAATGTTAAAAAATGTTGATTTTTACTTTTTTTTTTTTGGGGGAATTTCATACAAAAAAATGTGAAAAATATTGTTATTTTTGCAAAATTGACGCTCTTTTTTTGTTTATAGCGCATGATCAAAAAAAAAAAAAAAAAATCGCACGGGTGATCAAATACCACCAAAAGAAAGCTCTGTTTGTGGGAAAAAAAAGACGTCAAATTCGTTTAGGTACAGCATCGCACGACCGCGCAATTGTCCGTTAAATTCACGCAGTGCCGAATCGGAAAAATAGGCCCTGGTCAGGAAGGGGTAAAATCTTCCGGGGCTTAAGTGGTTAAAGATACAGTAATTTGCAACATTGCTTGTCAGATCAAATACACGTTCTTATCAGAAATTTTCATTGAAGTCACAAGGCATTTCATGTTCAACAGATCCAGGCGTTGTGCATCACAATAAGGAATGGATATATTGGACAAAGAATAGGCAAACAATAACCTAAAAGCTATTTGCTAAAATCTATCTTAGCTTGTCAATGACAATTTCTAAAGTCTTGCATAAAGTTTCTACAGTTTTTTTATTTGTCTAAACTATTGGCTTCATTTACTGTATCATAAGTAAGCCATAGCAGCCAAATATGCAAGTTAATTTGCTCTATGTGTCGAGACTAATGGAAGCTGGTCTGTTGCTGTGGGTTACTGCACATTATTGCTCTTGGCTCTGTTATCACATAAAAGTCCTAATTGTTCATTTTCCCTCTAGGCTACCAGAAATGAGCACTGTGATTTTCCAGCAGGCTATACGGGATCAGCAAAATGCTGTTCGTAATAGGCTACCACTGAATGGATCTCAGCAAAAGGTACTGACACCTCATAATTAGGATACTGGGAATGTATTGTTTTACAATATTTTTTTATGTAGTGATACCCCCCCACCACCGCAAGCACCAGTCCACACACTGACTCCAATAACTCTTGAAGAGCTTTAAATAAGAGGTAGTTGGGGCATGGGGTACTCCAAACAATGATTTGCAAATGGCTATGAGAAGACAATCTTCTAAGGCATGGGTGTCCAACCATTTGGCTTCTCTGGGCCACATTGAGTGTAGAGAAATTTTCTCAGGCCGCATATTAAATATATACTATAGTTAAGGTATATAAGTAATAAAATGCGGCCGCGCCCCCTCCTGCGTCGCCGCACCCCCCGCACTAATTTAACACAACTAGAGGATGATCAAATTAAATGGAATCAGAATACAGAGGTTTACATCTTCTGAGTGATAATAAAGGAACACTCTAACCACCATGACCACTTCAGTGATTTGAAGTGGTCATGGTGGTAGGAGTCAGAAACACTGCACATGCTCCCTTCCCCCCCCTGAGGCAGCCTCTGCCTACCGTTAGTTGGAAGCTGTTGTGGCAATGCCCCCGACCTGACTTCCTTCCTCCCCAGCAAAAAAAAAATTGTCAGGGGGCAGTGGGCCGCATTGCCTGAGGTTCCGGGCCGCAGGTTGGACATGCCTGCTCTAAGGCTTTACAGCTGTAGACCATAAGGCAATTTTCTTTGGCATTTGGTTACCCTGCGCCGCTGGACAACTATTGGTACCCAATGAGATTTTCAGGACACTGCACAGTCACAGTGATTAATTTGGGGGTCTTTACTTTACTCGTAGGACAGTTGCCACCTTCCAGCTTCCTCTGGACATTGTCCAGTGAGAGAGACAGTCCTTCTCTAAACTAGATCACTGATAATGAAGTCCTACAACTAGCTCCTTGGATGATCAATCCAGTCCATAAGCCCTGACACTGCTGAGGCCTCAAGGGCAGCTACACAGTCCAAAGGATGCCTAAGGGCCGCAGCCCCTCAGGCTTTGGAACCCTCCTGGGGAGAGAGTACAAGCTCTCCAGGGCTTCAGACTATTTATCACTTCCCCATACACCTTCTGGACACTCCTCTCCATGGATTGGCTAGGGCACAATAAATATTCAGGCTATATATTTGCATCTCCCTGTCAATACTCTGGAAGCTTCCTCCAGAGGCAGGGGGAAGCAATCAGACTCAAAGCCTGTGAAATCCTGAACAGACCAGAACAAATATTTACTGCTGTGTTGACTATGGAAGGAACCAAAACCTGAATTTGCCTAGCATTCTACACCAGGAGGGTGCTACATCTAGATATGCACTACTACCCACCCCTTGTCCTAGACCTGAATACATCTACCTTTAACCACTTTAAGACCAGAAGATTTTCCTGCTTAATGACCAGGCCCTATTTTGCGATTCGGCACTTTGTTACTTTAACGGACAACTGCGCGGTCGTGCGATGCTGTACCCAAATAAAATTGACATCCTTTTTTTCCCACAAATAGAGCTTTCTTTTGGTGGTATTTGATCACCTGTGCCATTTTTATTTTTTGCGCTATAAACAAAAAAAGAGCGACAATTTTGAAAAAAAAAACAATATTTTTCACATTCTGCTATATAACATCCCCCCCAAAAAAATGTAAAAATCTAAATTGTTTAACATTTTCGGCCAATTTGTTTTCTGCTACATATTTTTGGTAAAAAAATCGCAATAAGTGTATTTTGATTGGTGTGTGCAAAATTTATTGCGTCTACTAACTACAGGAAAGATTTATGTAATTTTTTCTAAATTTTTTACTAGTAATGGTGGCGATCTGTGATTTTTTGCGGGACTGCGACATTGCGGCGGACAGATAGGACCCCTAACTGACATTTTTGACACTTTTGGGGGTACCAGCGACATTACTACAGTAAGCAGTGCTAAAAATATGCACTGATCAAGGGGTTAAATGTGACCCTAGGGGAGTGATTCTAACTGTGGAGGGAGGGGGGGGGGGTTGGGCTTGTGAGATGACCATAGAGACATGCGATCCTATATAGCACCAAACAAAAACAAGGTGGATAAAACACCTATCTCCTGCGCTCAGAAAAGCCAACTCCTTGACTGCTCTGTCCACGGGACTTTCAAAATGGCGTCTTGGATGGCTAGGATCCTGCTGCCTAAAAGGACTGGGGCAGTCCAACAATACTGCAAACAAGAAACACAAAGAAAGGTGCATCAACCTAGCGCATTATCCTCAATATGGGCTTTATTGTTAAAACATAAAAATGGCTACTCACAAGCAAAGGTATAAATCAATCACATCGGACTCAAAATCTTGAGTATCAAGAGTAGTCCACACGAATGTCCCTTGTCCTATTAGGATGACGGCTGACGCGTTTCAAGGCATACGCCTCTTCCTCAGAGCCACCTCTGAGGAAGAGGGTTGGTGGCTCTGAGGAAGAGGCGTATGTCTTGAAACGCGTCAGCCGTCATCCTAATAGGACAAGGGACATTCGTGTGGACTACTCTTGATACTCAAGATTTTGAGTCCGATGTGATTGATTTATACCTTTGCTTGTGAGTAGCCATTTTTATGTTTTAACAATAAAGCCCATATTGAGGATAATGCGCTAGGTCGATGCGCCTTTCTTTGTGTTTCTTGTTTGCGATCCTATATAGCAGGATCACATAGTCTCTGTGATCATCTCAGGGAGAAGGACGGACAGCTGTGTTTACATCAGCCGTCTGTCCTTCTCTGTCAGCGGGGGGAAGATTGCCAGTGTCAGGAGGCAATCGGAGCCACCTGACAACCGCACTGGCTTCCCAGCTGACGATCGGGGGTGGGAGCGCGCCACTGGCGGCACGCGCTCACCCCCTAGCCTCCTGAGAGCGAGCGATGTAGAGCTACGTCGCTTTGCCCAGGAGCGGCTGCCTGCCGCAGTAAATCTGCAGCGGGCAGTCGTCAAGTCTTTAAAGCCTAAGTATGTAAACACCTCATCACATAACTGAGTTCAGGTGTGTCCAGTAAAATATACTTTGTGCTATAGCATACAGACACATTTTAGGCTAGCAAACATCATAAGATTGCATTCGCAGCTCATTGTACATTCTACAGAAGACTGTGATCAGGCAGGTAGTCTAATGGGCCATACACACTATACAATTGTCTTTAGATTTTTTCCTTTAAATTCACCAAAACCATATAATATGAGGTCAAATCTAAACACTTTCAATTTGTAAGCAGTCAGGCAGGCCCTTGCACTACATAGTTGAAGGTAAATCTAAAGGAAATCTAACAACAAAAGTTGTATAGTGTGTATCCAGCTTTAGGCCCCTTTCACGCGAGGCAGACTGAGTCGGATCCGCCTGCTCAGCGAGGGATCTGTCCGCCAATTCCTACTGAGCAGGCGGATGACAGGTCTGTGTCCGCTCCACTATGCAGAATTTCAACATCTGCTGAGATGTGCAAACTCCCGCACATCCACAAAACTGGCTTTGTCTTGATCTGGCCACTAAAAAAAAGAAAAGTGGCCGAAGAAGCCAAAGATGTCAGCGGCCAGCGAGGGTACTTGTGGATTTCACATCACTGCAGTGAAGGTGAGTAAAGTTCCACTTTAAACCAATGTGTTTAGTTCTGCTTTGACTAACAGTCCACCCAGGGCCGCTGATAGGGGGGGACCACCAGCCCTCTTGTAGGGGGCCCCGAGCACACAGGGGGGCCCACACAGAGAGGGGGATTAGTGATGGACAACAAATACAGAAATCTTCCTCCAACACCTGAATCTGATCTGTCCCTCTCCCTGCTATCAGCTTTTATCTGTT
This sequence comes from Pelophylax lessonae, assembly GCF_965119305.1. Classification (NCBI taxonomy): domain Eukaryota; kingdom Metazoa; phylum Chordata; class Amphibia; order Anura; family Ranidae; genus Pelophylax; species Pelophylax lessonae. The sequence continues at coordinate 41,320,573 of NC_138778.1, read as the reverse complement.
GAGAAAGAGACAGTCGTCCCTCACTAATCCCCCTCCCTTGTGTGGGCCCCCCTCCCCCCTCCCAGCACTTATCTCTGCTCAGGAGTTTATTTGTAAATTGTAACTTTGTTTCTCTCTCTTTGTCTCTCTGATCACTGAGCTCCAACTGCCCAGCCTGTATATTTTTCTCATCTCATCTTCTTTTTTATTTAACATAGTTTTTTTTTTAGATTTAGCAGGAATTATGTGAGTTATGTTATATTTGTGTCTACTAATAGTGATTTTGTTGTAATTTTAGCTAAATATATCTTTAATATTTTTTTGGGGGGGCCCTGCCAGGTAGTCTGTACGGGGCCCCGCGATTTCTAACAGCAGCCCTGAGTCCACCAATCAGATTACAGCTGCATTATTGCATAATGAGTCCTAAATTTGTTTACAAGAAAACAGTGGAAACCTCTCCCCATTACTGTATAAGAGTGGAAGAAATGAAATCACTTTTCTCTTTTCTGGAAATCCTGTTTGGTAAAAATAAAACTAAAAATATGCAAAATGTCAATTTCAAGCAAGCAGATTGTTTCCGGTAACAAAAGTGTACCATAGATCGCCCACATGCACGCTTTTCAGACTTTCACATAGATGTGCAGGTAGTATTTCCATTCCTCACTTCCTGATGGTGTGACTGGTGCTAAATAAAGCCTGTGTTCAGCCAGTCTTATACTGGTTTCCACCAACTAATTGTCATGTGTTATTACACTCAACAGATACAGCTTTGCAAGCCACCTACTGGGAGTAAGTAGCTTTTTTATTAAAAATACAGGGTGGCATTATGCCTAACAACACATACATAACTCAAACATCCAATTATAATAACTGTAAGCACGATATTTATGACTCTCCCAACAAGTGCAATAAGTGAAACTCATGTGAGTCGTTGACTAATGGCAAATAGCTTTTTATATAATAAATACTCTTATCCAAGTGTGTACTCCCTGCAATCACTAATGAATCGAAACACCCAAAATGCACCTAGGAGCCAAAGACATATCATATTTGTATAGGCAGTGAGGGCCAGGAGCTGACTGGCAATTTTTGGCCCAGGGGGCAAGTACAAACCAGAGGCCCATGGTGCAGCGACTCCTACTCTCCCTCTTTCTGGCCTCCTTCCGACCCCCATTCCAGGCTGAAGCTCTGCTCCAGGTACTCTCTACTCACCGGCTAAATCCGCGTTCCTGACCTGGCCAACAGGGGGCAGTTAGAGGGAGCTGGGACAGCTTGGTTGGGTCTGGCAAGGGAAGGAGAGTCTCCATTGGAGCAGAGAACCAGCCTCTGCCCAGACACAATTTACACCATCCATTCTGGGGGTTGGGTGCCTGCGCACTGTCCTTGTCTTCATCCCGCACTCAGTAGATCACCAGTGGGAACTTTTTACTAGGGATCGACCAATTATCAGCAATGCCGATATATCGGGGGCCGATATGCACTTTCCCCGATATATCGTAATCGGCCCCTGAGGTTACGGATATTGCCGATATTTCGGGAAAGTGCTTGTACCGGAGTGTTGCCTGCAGCTAGAGGCATCACCCCGGTATCGGCGTCCATAGCCAACGGTCGGCTGTCTTGTAATGACAACCGATGCGGCTGAGAAGTCGCTCGGCTGTCATTACAAGGAGCGGGAGGGGACGTCTCCCCCCTCCCGCCGCCTTCCGCGCTTCGCCCGGGTCTCCTGTCCCACCGGGAGAGCCAGGCATCCTACCTGCACGGCCGCCAAAGAGAAGACCCGATCAAAGCCGCATTCGGCTCTGATCGGGTCTCCATGTAAAAAAACCTTACTCGGCGCCAGATTTTAAAAAATGCGAGCATTCAAAACAGCCAAACTTGGCGGTTTGAATGCTTTTAAGTGCAGAGGAGGAGTTTGGGGTCTTTTAGACCCCCAGATCCCTCCACCAGAGTACCTGTGAAAAAAAAAAAAAATTAAATAAATAAATATTTTTTTTTTTTTGAAACGTCGGATAATATCGGGCAGTATCGGCCGATACCGATATCCGATGACCAAAATATCGGTATCGACAATAAAAAAACAATATCGGTCGATCACTACTTTTTACTTCTCTTCACCAGGAATCCTTTAGGCATGTCTGGGGCAGAAGTGGTGCAGCCTTTTTACAGGACATGAAAGCAGCCGGGGGCAATTTCCCCCCTGCCCCCTGGCCTAGTCCTCCCTTGGTAAGGGCACAGAGCAGCATTTTTTAGTGGTTACACAAAGCATAGCCCTCTATAGCAGTGGTTCTCAACTAGGGTTCCTCCAGAGGTTGCTAGGGGTTCCTTGAGCAATGAGCAATTTCTGCCTCTCGGATAAGTTCCCTCTGACACCATTGATCTTTTTTATCTATCTGGAAGAAGGTCATTCTTCCCAATGATCACAAATGTAAGGAGCATTCATCCCACTGACCATCACACTAAGGTATCATGAGTTGTAAATATAGTGATTTTTAGCAGGGGTTCTCTAAAACCTGAAAATGTTTTCAAGGGTTCCTCCACGTTGAAAAGGTTGAGAAAGGCTGCTCTATAGTGGGTACTTGTCCCAATAAGGATAACCAAGTCTCATTTCTGTCTGCTGCCCCGTTCCTCTGCTATCATCATGAATCACTTCTGACAAGTTTTCCTGACACCAAGAGGAAAAAAAAGGGACACGGAAGGAACCTCCAGCACACAGCCTGTGATTGACAGCCTCAGCTGTGTTCCTGTGTGCTGGGGTGTGTGTCCCTTTCCTCCAATCAGCTCTCAGAGCTCTCCTCACTGAGCTCTGCAGAGTGTAATTTAAGCTCTCCACCCCCCTCTTTTCTGACAGCTCAGATAGCTTTAAAAATTCTGCACGTTGAAAAGATGTGGATAAGGCTGCAGATAAACTGGTACAAGTTATGTAGGCGGATTGGTTTCATTTCTGTGTATTACCTGCAGCCAGCCACTTTACTGGGTATATGTATGGGCTTATTTCTACTTTATAAAAGTGTGTTACATGGTGGCATTTGTTCAATTGACCCTATGACATTATGTTTATTATATAAACCCTAATAAACACCATTAAAACAGAACATTGTGTTTAAAATACATAAGCCAAAACTTTTCTTTTTTTAGTTTAGGAATCTAAAAAGGTCAAGAACGGTCAGTTTTTTTTTTTTTTGCTGTATCCCATTGGGTAGATTTCCCTTTTTCTTCCTGGAAGCATAATAGACAGTCTGTCCAAAGTGAGAGAAGTCACCTCTTAGCTGTCACCAGTACAGGTGGCCCTATTGAAAGATTTCAACTCACCTCCAGTTCTGGAGACAACCACTGGATTTCCAATCACTTTCAGTTTGGATGACTAAAACCACCAAGACAAAATAGGGTGAATCTTTCTATAAGGACAGCAAAAAAAAAAAAAAAAAAAACCTTAAAAAAAAAGTTTTAACTTTCAATATAGTTTAATGACAGGCGGGATGCTTATGAACAGTGCTTCATCTGCTGGTTAAATTCTAAAATGCATGTCAGGTTCAGATTTCTTACACTGGTACAGTGGTATTTGTAGTAGCATACATTTTAAACCAAGTTAACCATTTATACTGGAAACATATTTCTTTCTCTCCTTTTTTTTTTTTAAATACATAGTAAAGAAAAAATAAAACTCATAATATTAACCACTTCCATACCAAGCGATTTCTGGCACTCTGCTCCTACATGTAAAAATCATAATTTTGTTGCTAGAAAATTACTCGGAACCCCCAAACATTATATTTTTTTTTTAGCAGAGACCCTAGGGAATAAAATGCAAATTTTAATGTCACACGGTATTTGCACGGAAATTTTTCAAACGCATTTTTTTTTTTGGAAAAAAAATGGATTTTTGTAAGAATTTACCATAAAATCCTTTTCTCTTAAGCTCATTGACAGACGTAGTCTTGTTGATTCTCAAGAGCTGGGTTATGTTGTCTCCGCAGGAGTAGGACTAGGCAGAAAGACAAAACGTTCTGGCTCCACCTTAGGGGCAGTCCCTGAGGGTATATCCTCCCTCTCTCTGCTACAGGGAATCAGTTCTGTTTAAAGCAGTACAGAGAATTTAACCCAACCCAACTCAATGATAGAGGGGCGGGTACTACGTCTGTCAATGAGCTTAAGAGAAAAGGATTTTACGGTAAGTTCTTACAAAAATCCATTTTTCTCTATCGCTCATTGACAGACGTAGTCTTCTTGATTCTCAAGAGCTGGGACATCCAGAAGCAGTGCCACAAATGAGGGGTGGGATTGACAAAATCAAATCCAATCTAGAAGGCCCAACCGGTGCCAAACTAGAAGTTTTAAAGGCTCATTATAAACAAAGAATGAGGCTAAAGAAAAATTTTCCAACGGAAAAAAACCCTCGAGGTAGACCACTGGTCTCCTCAAATTGCGGCCTGCAAAACCTTGCGGCCAAATGAGGCATCAGACGATGCCATTACATCAACTTTATAATGTTTAGAAAAGGTATGCACCGACGACCAGGTAGCCGCCTTGCACACCTGGACCACTGACGCCTGATGGCGAAAGGCCCATGACGCACTAAGTGCCCGAGTGGAGTGCGCCTTAACAGGGAACGGGGGCTCCCGACCCTTAATGGAATAAGCCTGCACTACCGTCTGTCTGATCCATCTGGAAATGGTCGCGGCAGATGCAGGCAACCCCTTTTTGGGTCCATCTGGGATCACAAAAAGCGAATCCGTCTTGCGAAACGAGTCTGTCGTTTTCAAGTATACCCTGATCGCCCGGACCACATCCAAGGAGTGTAAAGCAAACTCCCGAGGATGACTGGGCTTAGGACACAGGGAAGGTAATACAATTTCTTCATTCAGATGAAATTCTGAAACCACTTTTGGTAGGAAGGATGGATTCGGACGAAGAACCCCCTTATCTCTATGAACCACCAGATATGGTGAACGACAAGATAATGCGGCCAGTTCGGACACCCTGCGTGCAGAAGTAATAGCCACCAAGAAGGCCACCTTCTGGGACAACGTGGGTAGAGGAATCTCCCTAATATCTTCAAAGGGAGGTTTCTGAAGAACCGACAACACTAAATTAAGATGCCAGGGGGGTAACGGCGCGTGCACTGGCGGAGCCAGATGTCGCACCCCCTGGATGAAATTCCGCACCAAGGAATGAGTAGCCAAAGGCTTCTGAAAGAAGATGGCTAATGCTGAGACCTGACCCTTGATAGTACTCAAGGCCAGTTTCTGCTCAACCCCTTGTTGCAGAAAAGCCAATATTCGACTAATCGAATAAGACCGAGGACGGAACCCCAAAGTTTCACACCATGCAATGTAGGACTTCCATGTGCGATGATAAATCTTTCTGGAAGTCGCTTTCCTTGCTTCAACTAGAGTAGGAATAACTGAAGCTGACAAACCTTTGTCCTTCAGCACCTGGGTCTCAATAGCCAGGCCGTTAAAGCCAGCGATCGTAAAGCAGGATGGAAGATCGGTCCCTGAGACAGTAGATCCTCCCTGAGAGGAAGTCTCCATGGGACGTCCGCCACCAGTCTGACCATGTCGGCGTACCAAGCTCGACGAGGCCAGTCCGGAGCTACCAGGATTACTGGAATTCCTTCCTCCTCTATCCTGCGAAGAAGTCTTGGCAGTAACGCGAGAGGAGGGAAGGCATATATTAGCTGGTATTGCCCCCACGGGGCGATCAGTGCGTCTGCGGTTTCTGCTAGAGGTTCGCGGGAGCGAGCCACGAATCTCTGAACTTTCCTGTTGAATCGTGATGCCAACAGATCCACATCCGGGGTGCCCCACCGTAGGCACAACTGGTGGAAAACGTCTGGATGGAGGGACCATTCCCCCTGATCCAGGGTCTGACGGCTGAGATAATCTGCCTGCCAATTCTCCACCCCCGGAATGAACACCGCAGAGATTGCTGGAACAAATCGTTCCGCCCAGCGAAGAATGCAAGCCACTTCTTTGGCCGCTCGGACACTCTTGGTGCCCCCCTGGTGATTGACATAAGCCACGGCCGTGGCATTGTCCGACTGGATCCGAACCGGGCTGCCCTGGAGCTGCTCGGTCCAGTGAATCAGACAAAGTCTGATCGCTCTCAGTTCCAATACATTTATCGGTAACCTGGATTCTTCCGGGGACCAAAGTCCCTGGACAGATAACTGACCGAGAATTCCTCCCCATCCGGATAGACTGGCATCCGTGGTCACTATCGTCCAATATATTGGCAGAAATGACTTTCCCTGGCTGAGCATTGGAGACCGAAGCCACCAAACCAGAGACTCTCTGGTCTGTTTGCTCAATCGTATCTGATTGTCCAGGGATTCCGGATTCCGATTCCATCTGAGAAGAATCTCTTGCTGAAGAATTCGGGTATGGGACTGGGAAAATGGGACTGCTTCGAATGAAGCCACCATCAACCCCAGAACCCTCATGCAAGTCCAAAGGGAAGACCAGCTGTTGGACAGTAACAACTGGACTGCTGATTGAATCTTTCGGAGTTTCCCTACCGGAAGGAAAACTCTTGTCCTGACTGTGTCTAGAATTAGACCCAGATATTCGAGCCTCTGGGTGGGAACCAGAAATGACTTTTGCTGGTTCACCAGCCACCCGAATTCCTGTAAAGAAATCATAGTAATTTCTATGTTTTGTAGCAAGGTCTGAGGAGACTCTGCATGAAGCAGAAGATCGTCTAGGTAACCTAGAATCGATATACCTCTTTGGCGCAGAAGTGCCAACATTGGGGCCAACACCCTTGTGAAGACCCGCGGAGCCGTGGCGAGACCGAAAGGTAACGCCACAAACTGATAGTGGTTCTCCTCTACGGAAAAGCGTAGAAAACGCTGATGTCCTGCGAAAATGGGAATGTGAAGATAGGCGTCCTTGATGTCTATGGACGCTAGGACATCCCCTGGATGCAGGAAGGCTGCTACCGTGCGAATGGACTCCATTCTGAATCTTCTTATGTTGACGAAAGAATTGAGTGCTCTTAAGTCCAGAATTGGACGCACTTTGCCCTCTTTCCTGGGTATTGTAAACAGGTTTGAATAAAACCCTTGAAACCGTTCTGTCCAAGGAACGTGGACTACCACGCCTTGTTGTAGTAGATCTGTGACTGCTCTCCGCAGATCTTCTAAACGATCTGAGGATAGTCGGATATTGGAAGGGAAGAATCGCGCCGGTGGGAGAGATCGAAACTCGATCTTGTACCCTGACCTTATGACTTCGCAAACCCATTTGTCCGGGATTCTGGAAAGCCATGGATCCGGGAACCGGCGAAGACGTCCCCCCACCCCAGTTATGGGTGGGGGCGCACCTTCAGGCTTTGGATGGTTTATCTTCAGGTCTGGAGGGGGCGGGCTTTTGCTTGCCCGACCAACGACCCCTGACGCCTCCTGCAGGAGCTTTGGAGGACTTCGTTTTTTCACCCGCTGGACGAAAAAACCTCTTGTGAGCAGAAAAAGAAGGCCCTCGTCTTTGACGAGTTCCTCTACCTTTAAAATTTTGCGGTAAAAAGGTGCTCTTTCCACCGGTGAGATCCTTAATGATCTCATCTAAGTTGGCTCCAAATAGACGCTCTCCTGAAAAGGGGATATTAGCCAATGCTTTTTTGGAACCTTGGTCGGCTAACCAACCTTTTAGCCACAGTGTACGCCTGAGAACCACTGCTGAGACAGATGCTCGCGCCATTAATGGAGTGGCGTCTAACGCCACATCACACACAAACTGTAACCCCTGTATCATTTGTTCCAACAAATCTGATACCGCCTGAGGGACTTCTTCTAAGTCCCGGCGTAACCACTTGGTCCGTTCAGTTACAGCCTGCGAAACCAGACCAATAGCTATTATAGGTCTGAAAGCTGATCCAATCAAGGAAAACATGGTGCGAGACATAGCTTCTATCTTGCGATCCACTGGATCTTTAAAAGACGGAGCGTCTTCTAAAGGAATAACTGTGGCCTTATTCAATCTAGCAATTGGTGAATCCACCACAGGTGGTTCTGTCCATTTCTTAATAAGGGTTTCCTCAAACGGATAACGCCTGTCAATGCGTTTAGAAATATTAAAAGTGCGTTTTGGCAGACGCCATTCTTCTTCGATTGGATTGCCAAAACATTTGGGCAATGGAAAAACCTTCGCCACTTTGATGCGTTTTTTAGTCCCAAAAGGGATCTCAGTTTCAGCTATTTCTGATGGAATACCCTGTAACCTTAAGGTCTCTTGAACAGATACAATGAGTGCGTTTACCAACGCTTCCTCTCGGGCTATGGCGGATGCCGAAACATCCTCCTCACTGTCTGAAGAGACAGGACCCGAGACACCAATACCAGATGAACCTGCAACTGCAGAAATAGGCTCAGAGTCTGAATCCGAGGTTTCAGATAATAAGGGGTTAGGCGGGGGTCGCTTTCTTGCGCCCTGTCCCTGACAAGCCACTTCCACCCGGGACACAAAAGTTTCCATAATAGCTGACAATGATTCAATTGTCAATGGGGTGCTGGAGGATCCCGCAGACCCCTCGAGGGGATCCGGAGGAGATACATGAGTGGCAGGGTCCATGTTAATACAGGACACCTTTGCCAGCAAAACAAAAAAACTTTTTCCTTTTTTTTTTTTGTGTGTCTCCCCCTAGCGCAATAGCGCCCCTCAGAGTACCTGCTTCTCGATCCCAGAGAGAGAGAGAGGGACCCCCAAGGCTCACCAACCGATGCAGTGCAGTTTCCAACAAACTGCAGTCAGCGTCTGTCTTACACAGACTGGAAGGAGCTGTTTGCTTTTTCCCGGGCAGAAGGCGTGGCTCCGCCCCCTGTGTACGCCTTCCGGCGTTCCCAGCCCTCCACGAGGTAGCTGGGCTCACAAAACATGGCCGCCCCCATAGAAGAGACATAAGACTCCAAAAACATGGCGGCCGGCGTGACCTGAGGACATACATGCATTCGGTCTACGGCAAAATGGCGGCGGACCGCCGATATCGTCTTCCCAGCACATCCACCTGCACTCTGCTAAGAGGTGATATATGGATCTGCAGAGATACACTGCACATAAGGTAGGATTATACCTCCTATATCTGCTGTAATGTTACAGTCTGCTGGGTAGAGTGTTAGCTCTTGAACCAAGTCCACTTCCCACAAACACATGCTGTATTACAAGGGGGACTTGTAAGTATCAGATATATACTGACCATATATGGAGGGGCCCATAATATATACTGCCTCATAATGAGGAAAAAAAGGGAACGTTTACTCACCATACCGAACCGACAGGCACCCTCTCTTCACAATACCCTCTCCACCGGGGTGGGGGTTTGTGGACGCCTCGACTCTCTGGTACCTGGCGTCCAAGCGAGACTTTTAACTCGCAAAGTCAGTCCCTCCACTGGGACTTCGTCGCGGCCGACCCATCGCCAGAGCTCTGGTCTGCACGCGCTCGTAGGCAGAAACCGGGGTGACCACTGGATCTCAACATCCAGCCCGTCGCCCGGCCCCGCATACTTACTTGAATATGTCGCGGCCGACCAAGCGCAATGCCATGGTCTGCGCGCGCTCGTAGGCCGGCTGGGGTGACCACAAGTGTCGCCCAGTCCGGCATTTTTGCTTGAAGATCTCACAGGAAAAAACACTGGAGAAAACTACCTAAAAAATGTCTTTTTCTTAAAGAAAAAAAGTCTTGCCAGGACCAAAAGATCCCAGCAAGGAACTTAGGTCCTTACTCCTGACTAGACAGAAAAAAACTGATTCCCTGTAGCAGAGAGAGGGAGGATATACCCTCAGGGACTGCCCCTAAGGTGGAGCCAGAACGTTTTGTCTTTCTGCCTAGTCCTACTCCTGCGGAGACAACATAACCCAGCTCTTGAGAATCAAGAAGACTACGTCTGTCAATGAGCGATAGAGAAAAACTGTTTTGTGAATTAATTGTAATTTTTGTTTTTATTGTTTATTTTATTTTTATTTACACTTTTCCTTTAATTTTTTTTGATAACTTTTATTCCTATTACAAGGAACGTAAACATCCCTTTTAATAGGAATAGTGAATGACAGGTCCTCTTTATGGGCAGATCTGGGATCAATAGGACCTCAGATCTCTCCTACAGGCTAGAAAGCCTGAAATAAAAAAAAAAAAAAAAGATCTCAGCTGAATGCCGAGATCAGTGCAGTATTGAAAACTGCCAGGCCGGGCGTGACATCACACTTCACGCCCGGGCCTCCGAGAGTCATAGAGACTGCCGGGGACCATCTGGTCCTCACAGTTTCTATGGTAAACCTCCGCCAGCGGCTGACTCCTCCTCCGGCTCGCCATTAGAAGCACCAGAGGGTGGCGGGGGTTCGGGGATCTGAACAGCCGCTAAGATTGTTCTTATGGTGAAGGGAATCGCCGGCAGAAAAACAAATGATATCTGAATGATGCCTGCAGCTGCTCTCCTCCAACAATCAGACTTGTCCTGCCAAGCCCCCTGCACAGCATTTCACTGGGAAGTTCAGTGTACTACTGTTTCTCTGCCCCAAGCTCTTATGCAGTTGAGAACAGAGGGCATGTGACCACTTATGAAAAAGAGGAAAGGGGGAAAAAAAACAAAAAAACTTATTTATGTTTTTTTTTTTTATATATCTATACATAAATGTTTTTCTTTTCATTTATATTTTAAATGGAATGGGCTGTTTTACAAGGTGAGGGTTTACAATGACTTTAAGATCTGTGAATACAGTAAGCCTATTAGATGATCGTAGAAGGGAGGAATCTTAGATACTGTACACTGAGAACTGCTATCATGGTTGCAATGGCTGCACACTGTAATGGAAAATAAGTTATTTAATAGCACTGGATCATAAAATCTATTGTGCTGTAAATAATAGGATTTTGGTCCTACCTGGAGAAACCTTTCCTTGGAGTACATCACATTATAGTCATTTTTTGACCAATGGGTTACGCAGCTGCCTTTACTGGACACCGGCAAGGCAAAGCTATAAGTACAGCCCTATATAACTTCCCCCACTCCCAGCATGCCTTCATTCATGTAGCAAGTAATAAATGAGTGGATGTACTTTAAGAAAAGGATTCCAGACAGTAAAGACAAAAATCCTATTTCTTAATGTTACATCACAGGAGACAGAATGGTAATTCTGCGACTAATGGCATGTCCAAATTAATGTAACTGAGGGGTGTGCAACACAGCAAACAAATGGATAACAAGCCAAAAGACCTGAACATTCCAAAGGGAATGCATTTAGGCTGGTTGGAGGCTTAATGTATATGGTCAAAAGTGCTTGCACTGTCTGAGAGCATGCATTCAGGCTGGTTGGAGGCTTGCAGGGAATGGTCAGAAGTGCATGCATTTGGGCTGATTGGAAGTTTGAAGTGCAACCACTAAGTCAAGCTGTTGGGCAGCACAGTAGCTTAGTGGTTAGCACTTCTGTCTTACAGCACTTAAAGAGGAGCTCCAGTCTGTAAACAAAAAATGTAAAGCCAGCAGCTACTAGACACTTACCTGTCCAGGGATCCCCCGATGTCGGCACCCCGTGCCGATCCATCATTCGGCTTTGGGTGCAGGCATTGTAAGGGAAGCCTTCAGGCTTCACAGCCGGTTTCCTACAGTGCGTGCGCGAGTGGCACTGCACTTTCTGTATGGTCCCGCCATCTTCTGGGACCTGTCTGTGTCCTAGAAGGCAGCGATGGGGGGGGGGGGGGGTCCAGAATTGTCGTAGATCAAGGATCTTACCCCGAAGTGGGAGCAAGTACCTGTCAATATCAGGTACCTGCTCCCCCCCCAAAAGTGCCAAATGTGGCAGCTGAAGGGGGGGGGGGGGGATGCAAACAATCAGGGCTTCCCTTTTTGTCTGGAGCTCCGCTTTAAGTCCTAGGTTCAAATCCTGGCCAGGGCACTACCTGCATGGAGTTTGTATGTTCTCCCTGTGCTTTCGTGGGTTTCCCTCCCACACTCCAAAGACATGCTGGTAGGTTAATTGGCTTCTGTCTAAATTGGCCCTAGTATATATATGCATGTGAGGTAGGAACCTAAATGGTGCAAACACAAAACATGTTCAATCCTAATAACTGCACGTACTTCAAACCTCCAATGTGCTAAACTGCATGCCCTTGAGAGGCAATGCACGCACTTCAAACCTCTAAACTGCATGCCCTTTAAAGACTATGCATACACTTTAAACCTCCAATCAGCCCAAGCTTCTGTACAAAAAAAAAAAAAAAGACGGCAGCTTAGTGGTTATCACTTGGGTCATAGGTTCAAACCCCATCCAGGACACTACCTGCAAGGAATATGCATGCAGCTCCTGAGACACAAGCCTCGTACACACTCAACGAATTTTCGCAGACCGATCGTTCGTCTTTTGTCCAGAGTGGTGTCTGTTGGTTGGAATGTGCTCTAGACTGCACACGAATTTTCCCGTACGACAGAATTCTACTTCAGAAGTGATGTCATGTGTTGGATTGCTTTGTATGTGTTCTTTCATCTCTGAGCATGCCTAGTCTTGCTCATAAGATTTTTCCCCATCGAAATCTGTACTAATGAGACGAAAATCGGACGTGTTTTGATGGTCGACAAAAATTATATAGGCTGCACATTGACGTCGGAGTCGGTTGTCTGAAGCATCATACTAACAAGCCGAAAATCGGCAGATCGGTCGTCGGACGAAAATTCCTGGCTGAATTTCTTCTCGTGTGTACGGGGCTTTAAGAAGCCGGTGTTGCACCTGCAATCCACTGATCGTGGGCGCAATCTCCTGTGGGAAAAAAAAGATTAAATCCACATTTTTTTTCTGCAAGAACATGTGCATGTACTTTAAGGTGAACTTCACCTTAAAGAGCCATTAAAAATTCTGTTTTTCACTGTCCTGCAGATTTTGGCAGTCTACCCCAACTGTTCACTCAGCAGGAGGTTGTCTGCACATTTCATTGATGGAGATGCCCTGAGATCAGCAGTAAGATATGTCCACCTTAGAGGAGGGGTTGGCAAATTTGAAAGCATAAAGCAAGGGGAGGTAAAGGAGCCAAGCTCCAATTTGTTGCACCTAAATAAGTCATTCTGTACCCAAGCATATGAAATGTCCTGGGACCAGATGACTGTAAAGGCTCACAGACTTTGGAAAGTAGGCTTGCGCCAGGGCTTTACAATGGAACTGAGTAGCTGGTTTTGACTTGGCTAATGAACTGAAAGGAGACCCATCTTGGATACCTGGTGAGGAGAATCCTCCACAGTCCATCCACACAAGAGCGGGGCACAGGGAAAAGCTCCAAGAAGGAGCAAGAGTGGCAATTTTAAAACTGATAAAGACTGGTCCTCTCCCCTGGCTGTGGCAGAATGGGTTACAGCCGGCACTCCATAGTTAACACCAAATAGACTGGAGTACAACTGCACACTGGATTCCAGGTTAGGGCTGAAGTCTTGGGTTACCTCAAAACAGTTATCTTGTATCAGTAAGTAGTGGGTTATAGATACAAGCCATATCCTGATCTTCACTCTACTTGACTCCACCAGCAGATGGCCCACAGTCCTGGACCCATATATCATTCTGCACTAGCTCAACTCGTGCTTTATGCCAAGGTAAGCGCCCAAATCAGGTGCCTGAACCATATAACATGCTAACCCAGCATCTTCTTCCCAGCAGGCTGTGGGTACAGTCCCCTAAAACTCAGCAGAGGGGACATCTGTGTGGAAATCTTCATTTATGACAGCGGGATAATTTGGTTTGTTATTCTCAGAACAGAGAAACACCACATGTTCACCTAAGGAAACTAGCAAAAAAAAGTTGAAGGCAGGCTGGCAGTAGGAAAGGTTATACTGGGCTGTCCTAGTGGCTATAGCCACTGGCAAAAAGCGCATGAAAAAATCTAACATCAGGCTGGTTGTACCAAAGTTGATGGATCGATCAGCTTGGGTAGAATCAGCCTGCCCATACATGTTTGAATCTTAGGCAGTCCCTGCTCAACTGCCTGGGATTCGACCCATCTCACCAATACTAACAATGGTGGTTATTTTGGATCCGTAAAGCACAGACATCTCAAGATAGTGATATCCAGACCAAAAAAAAGCAACATATAGAAGAACTATATGGAAGCAGCTGTGTTTAGTCCCAAGGCTGCAGACCATTTATTAACACAATTGTATTTTCCTTTTGAACTGCCTAAATTAATCATAGCACAAGCTAATATTTATGTTAATGAAATAATGACAATTTCAAATTTTCAGGTTTATTATAAAAAAATAAAATATTCATACAAAAATAGTTTAGAAACATCCAATGTCAAAACAGTTTTATATTACAGATGCATGTAGATAATGCTAACTTTCTGGCAATATACACCTTACATTGATGCAAGGGCTCCCTGGATTCTTAGTGCTGCACTTTTCAGTGTGTCAGCTCCAGTATTTAGCCCCCTGCAGCACTGTCTCTCTATAGTGGAACAGTGCTAGAGCTTGTCTGTGGAACATTTTCCATCTCTTGGCTACTGGATGCCACAGCAGTACGAGGTGGAGGTTTGGGCAAGTGAATGGCAATGTGACGATTAGAGGCCACATGCTCCTTTAAGTACTCTCCCCCCATCTCCTCGTAATCTTTCCTGGTTATCCAGCCTTCATCCACCTCCAAATTCTGAAGGGCCCAATCAGATGCACCATGCCAAGCATCAAGGACAGGGTTCGCTGCCACTGAGACCTGAAATGAAAAGTAAAACCCAATTACATAGTGATCTTATGCAAGTATTGTACAGTTTACAGGAGTATTTCAACTGTTAAAACCAAAAAACACAGGAGGTGACTGTTGTGTCAGTTTCACACAAAACCCCAAAATCTATGGTACTTAAAGGGAAGTTCCGCCTCCCCCTCCAAAAATTAAAAGTCAGCAACTACACATACTAATATTAGGACACTTACCTGTCCTGGAGTCCAGCAATGTCGGCACCGCAGCCGATGTTTCCATCAGCTGTCGGGTGCTGCCATTGCCGGTAAGGGAACCCAACAGTGAAGCCTTGCAGCTTCACAGGCGGGTCCATAATGCGCATGCGCGCAGCACGCTGCGCATTCCTATGGGCTCAGCGGCACAGGAAGGAGGAGGGGGCCAAACTTCAGAGGGACGGCACCGTATCCCGGAAGTGGGGATACCCGCCCCCCCCTCCCCCCTGAAAGGTGCCAAATGTGGCACCGGAAGGGGGGAGGAAGCAAAAGAGCGCAAGTTCCCCTTTTGGGTGGAACTCCGCTTTAAAGTGGTTGTAAACCCTCACATATACACAGTGAAGTGACTGGCCTCAATTAATACACAAAGATAAATCAAATCCTCCTTCATAAGTTGTACTGGTTTATCTAAAGCTGGCTTTCCCCTACATCCTTTCGAAGTTCAGAATTTACACAGATCTCTCCGCTCTGCAAAGCTTTGGGCGGGGAGTTGAAGTTACATCAGTGAGAGGAGCTGATTGGATGGAAGGGACACACACTTGGAGCGCCCTCCCCTGTCACTTTTTTTCTCTTGCGGGCAGGAAAACGTGTCATAAGTGACTCATGCCTATAGCAGAGGAACAAGACAGCTGACAGAAATGACACTTAGAGGTATTTGCTGTGTTCATATTTCATGTCTGAGGTTTTCAAACACTTTAAAGCCCAACTACAGCCATTTTTTTCCTTTGGTATAAAGCGGAAATTATTGCAGTCACTGCCCCAGGAATAGAATGGAAATCTCTCAAACCGGGAAGCAGACAATAACAAACCACGTTTTTAGTAAAAGAGAATTTTTTTTTTTTAACCAAACTTACCAAGTCGGATGAAGCATTGGTCTGCCGCCGGCTCTAAGACTGAGAACTAAGAGATCGAAGATCGCTGGTAGCCCAGTTCACTACACTGCTCTAAGCAGAGATCTAGTGACTGTCAGTCACCCCCCTGTCTGCCCTGCCCCTCCATTGGGCTGGCTCACATTCTCAATGGCTCACTGAGACAAGTGCAGATTCAGGCTCCTGGCTGGATCCTTACCATATGGCCTGGCTCTGTGAAGTCAGCCCGCTGTCTGCTGAAAACGAGTCACAGGAGTGCAGAACGAACTGCACTCCTGTGATCCACAGAAGTAAAGCCAAACAAGCTTTGGTTGTGCTTCTCCTTTAAGTAAGAGGTATAGGAATTCTGACAGTGGTATTACTGTTGTCTGTGCCTTCCTGTTCCAGTGACAATGGCATCCTCATTGTCACTGGAAAGGAAGTGAGGCTAAATAACTTGAGTTATTAAAGGAGAAGTAGGGCCAAAGCTCTTGGGCATTTTTGGAGTGCACTTGGTTCTGCTCTCCCGTGACCCATATTCATCCGACAGCGAGCTGTTAGCTGAGGTCATAGGTGGTCCAGACTTTGGAGAGATTCCAACTTTAATGCCAGGATCCACCCAGATGTCTGGACCAGCAGCTGCTCAGCCTCTCAGCCTGAGCCTGCCACTCCCGCCCCCTCCACAGCCCAAGGAGCGCTGGAGGGGCAGAGCAGCTAGAAAGCCAGTGACTGACAGTTACAGGCTCTGTGCTCAATAAACACCAATAAGTGAGCGATTAGCGGTCCTTGATCGCTCAGTTTTTGGTAATCTGACTGATGCTGCATCCACCTAGTTGAGTATGTTTTTTTTTTTTTTTTTTTTTACAATCCTGAACCTCTCATTTAACCGCTTCCATACTGGGCCAATTTGGGCATTCCCCTGCTACATGTAAAAAAAAAAAAAATCATATTTTTTTTGCTAGAAAATTACTCAGAACACCCAAACATTATTTATATTTATATATATATATATATATATATATATATATATATATATATTTAGCTGAGACCCTAGGGAACAAAATGACGGTCATTGCAATTTTTTGTCACACAATATTTGCGCAGCAATTTTTCAAATGTGATTTTTTTGTAGCTTCAGGCATCATTCAGATATCTCCACTGAAAGCCCAAGATGTCATATGACGTTTGGTGGTATGGAAGTGGTTAAAGTGTAAGTCCACCCTAAAACTACACAATGCCTGTAGCTATAGACACCCACGATCTAACACTAACCTATCTAGCCCTTTAAAGAAGAAATTAGTATACTTACCTTTTTTGAAGCCGATTCCAATCCAGTCTCTAGCGATGGAAGCTCTGCAGAGGACACAGCCGACAACGGCTGTAAAATGAATGGGAAGGGACGTCACCCATAGTATTACTATGGGGCTTCTGTTGTTGGATGTGTCCTCTGCATCCGCCTCCATATCGAAGCCGCCACTGACAGCTCGGTGTGGGATTGGGTCGGAACGGCTTAAAAAAAAAAAATGCAAGTATGCTGATTTCTTCTTTACAGGGCTAGATAGGTTAGTGTTAGATCGTGGACATCTATAGATGCAGGGATTTTACTGTTCGGGTGGAATTCTACTTAAAGCTCTAAACAGGCAAGTAAACAAGTAGAGGACCTGCTAGCTGGAAACAAATATAAACTATCTGTAATCAATATGAATTTTTACATGCCCCCTCCCAAAAAAAAAAAAAAAAACACAACAACTTTGTCCTGAGCATAATAAATATTTAAAGAATTACATAGAGTATACCAAATCTAATAAAACTGCCTAACAGCTCAAAACACACATTAGCAGTACTCATACATTAAATGTGGAGCCAAACGGTCTCATCATCAGCAGCTCCTTCTCCATGCGGGTCTTGATCCCAGGGTACATCACGCTACCGCCTGTCAGAAAGACATTCTGCACCAGCTGCTGCTGTATTTCCTGGGGATACCTGACACAAAACAATAAATCAGAATACCAGGCATTACATATAGAGTCAAAACAAAAAAAAATTTAATCTGGAGGAAACCCCTTCACCATGATCTCTATGGTGTCAATCATATGACCGAATGCTGGGGCACTAGTCACATGATCTCAGCAAAAGATGCAAAGTGGACTGATATGCAGGGATAGCTGGACAATCAGCAGCTGTGAATTTTACTCAATGCTGAACATGCAAAAGTAAAAATCCTGCCTAGGAGCAGACACCACAGAATGCCTGCTGTTACTTTAATTATCCAGAAAATCTTTTTATCTGTTTTTGTGGCTAAGCCCTACCAACTGCCATTGCACTATCCAATGTGGCTACCTTTCTGGCCAGTAAGGGTACACTCACTAGACTGGGAATGGTACTTGGTGGAGCTTAGCACTCAGGTCAGAGAAAGTCTGGCCCCTGTAACAAATAAAACTAAAGTCAGAGAAGGCAATCTCTAGTTCTCTAGTCTTTAATTCTGTAGTGTCTGCTCTTAGGCATGATGACTACTTTTAAAAGCACTATTTAAATGGAGTATGGTTCACATACAACAAATGATGATCCCCTTTGGCAGACACCATGTGATTATTGCCTTAGCATTTGGTCATGTGATCAGCATCGCATGGGATACTGGAGCAGCAGGTTCTTCTATATATGCCTCTTTGGTTTATAGAAGCACTTTACACCGGAGTAACCAATAAAACACCACTTCCACAGTTCATAATCTATAGATAAACTAATATCACACCTCTATCCGCCACTTAGAGGCAATCACAACATTATAGCTAGGTTTAAACCTATGCATTTCCCTACAGCCGCATTTATAAGAGGAATGCAGTCCATTCAAATGCTGTACCTGCGTTTCCTGCAGACAAAAAGTCCCTGACCCTTCAACCACTTTCCACCTAGTCTTTAGTAAAAAATGGCCGAGCGGGAGTCCTGTTATCCTAGGTTAACGTCATGACATTCTCCAGGTGTGCACCTCCTCCATGGTCTAGCGGATGCACTGCGGCTTGATCTGTCACCCACTGTGTCTACCGGCCCCGGTACCAGATGATCGCTGTGCATGTCAGTTCTACACAATGAATGGCTTTCATTCATAGCCTCTCATTGTGTACTATTGTGGTAATCTCTGTGACTAGTCACAGCGATCACACAATACAAACAGCGCAACTGTACCAAGTGATAGCTGTGGCCAAGCACAGCTTTAACCATAGTACACGCTGGCAATAAATGGATGCCATTCATAAAAGGGATTGCTTGTAACAGGGATGATCACTGTTCTAAGCAATCATAGTGTAAAACAAAAATATTGATCACCTCCCCAGAGTAGTACAGTGTCACTATGGTAACACTGCACTGCTCTGGTCACAGCATATAAAAAAGGAAAGAAAAAAGAAAAAAAAAAAAAAAGTTTCTATTGCTGCCGGGATATTCTGGAATGGTCCCCCTACTCCTTCCCCCCTTTTTTTTTTTTCTTTTCCTTTGTTACCTTGTTAAATCTTTATCCCTGACTTTAAAATTTTGATGATATGGCAGGGATTTTGTTTTTTGACAAATCGCTGCTAAGGACTACGGTATACCTGTATAGATTAATTCATGGGTGTCCAACCTTTTGGCTTCTCTGGGCCACATTGAGTGTAGAGAAATTTTCTCGGACCGCATATAAAATATATACTATTAAGGTATATAAGTAATTTTTATTATAAAACGCCGCCGCGCCCTTCCCGTGCTGCCGTGCCCCCCCCCCCCCCCCCACCAGCACTAATTTAACACAACTAGTGGATGATACCCTCAGAGGCTGCCTCTGTGGCCGTTCCCCCGGCTCGACTTCCTTCCTCCGCAGCAAAAAATAAAAAATTGTTAGGGGGCAGTGGGCCGCATTGCCTGCTGTTCTGGGCCGCATGCGGCCCCCGGGCCGTAGGTTGGACATGTCTGGATTAACTGATGTTTATGGTATTGATACCCCCTTCAGGGGCTAAATTATATTTGGCTGCCTGTACGTTTACTGTTATTTATCGCTGTTAACACATATGCAATTGTTTTCCTTGTTACTTTGTGTTATTATTGAAAACTTTAATAAAGAAATATTGAAACATAAAAAAAAAAAGAAGGTGAAAAAATTATAAAAAACAAGCTTTAATTCTAGGAATCCGGCTGGTGATATATTGTAATACAAAATGTATTTAAAATCATCCTATAATGTTACGATCTCCACTAAATAGCTAAAAGCGAATTGAGGTGTGATCATTTTTATAGTATACTACTGGTGTTTGCACTTACAATAAGAAGAATAATACATTTCCTGTTAAGCAGAGAATTAGTAATTTTTGTATAGCGTTGATAAACATTTGTGCAGCTTCAAACATTTCCTTTAGGATGACTGGACTTACTGGTCTAGTATGTACTGCATGGTCTCTGCCAACCCAGCCTGATCTTCTCCAATTAGCGAGGGCTGAAATATCACCTCTGGCACACGAATCCTTTCTGTGCCCAGGTACATCTGGTGGTACTCTGCTATATTAAACATGGCCTGGCAGATGATAAAGACGGATTTAGACAAATGCCAGAAATATGCCAATTTACAGAAATATATTCTTAATAAACTTCCACTACCTGAACGCTAGGTGCTGTTTTCTCGGTTTCCACCTGATCCTCTGAGTAAAGAGGGTCCGATTCCATACCTTCCATGTCTTCTTGCTCTCCTCCCAGTGGTTCTGGTGTCTTTAAACACATAAATAAAAATACACAAAGAAGAAATAAGCAAAGCGAAGTGAGCACACAACCAATCAGCAATGGTCTCATCTCTCAGTCTGACATCTTAGTGTTGCTAAAAAGGTGAAAACTCATTGGTTTCTATGAAATATTGCAATGCCAGGAACCAGAAGAGACTGACTCGGTAGCATGCAAAGTGCTGTTTCGTAATAGCAAATCAAATACATTTTTTTTACATTGAATCTTATGAGGTTTTCAATTAGATAACAAAACCTCAAAGCAGGCTTAAGCTGGCCATACATTATACAAGTTTCTTGTTCAATTTTCTTTAGATTTACCTTCAACTATGTAGTGCAAGGGCCTGCCTGATTGCATACAAATTTGGAAGTGCTTAGGTTTGACCTCATATGGTTTAGAAAAAATAGCTTCTCCTCGAAATCTCACAAGATCTCTGTAGTTTTTTTTTTCTTTCAACAGATTGCATGTAGTGTTATACGCCGCATGCGCAAAATGTCATGATCTCCATCTTAAAAATCCCGCCCGACCGGTTTCGTCATACGTGACCACGCCCCAGACGACGTCACGTATGACGAAACCGGTCGGGCGGTACCCGACGCTCAACCACCACGCCCCTTAGACGCCTGGCTTGCATACTACACGCGGGACGCCGCGGATTTCATGTGTTTCCATTGACGCGATTCTTTTACCTAAACAATGCAAGTGCAACCTTGAATAAATTTTACTGGATTACGCTATGGGTCTCTTTGTCTCTTTTCCCATATACATGATATGTATGTGCTTGGATCGGTGCTAACTTGGTCTGAAGGAGATAGATTTCCCTGCATAGGATTCCATAGAAAGGAGTTTATAGACAACACATCTCAGCGTGTGTGGCCTGACCAGTGATTTCGGGGCTGTATTTATCTGGTAAGCAGTCCAAACTACAAACTTGTCACGGGTGTACTCCAGCTGTAACATCTCCTTGGGATCTCAACCTCCTCTCCATCTATTATCCACTTTGGGACCTACACATCCACTCTGGAAGTTTCATTTTTGGACTTTTATTCTATATGCACATTGAATATTGTCAATATATGCACTTTTGGTCACTTTTCATTTAGAGTTGCACCAATCATTTGTGATACATCATTTTTTGTGTATTATTCATGAACACAATTTTTTTTTCAATTTTACCTTCACGTTTACCCCTCATGTTAGCGCTGCACTATTTGTTTCCCACGATTTTTTGATTTATATAGATCAAGTGTTCAGCTGCTTCACATTATCAATTTTGTTTGCACCATTTACTTAGCGCAGGATCTTCCTGTTTTTCATTTCACTAAGGGAAACAGGAGGTTAAGCCTTGCGGCTTCACAGCCTATTTCCTACTGCACATGTGCGAATCGAGCTGTGCTTTCTGAATGTTCTTACTGTCTTCTGGGACATGTTTGACTCCCAAAAGGCAGAGGGGGGCCAGAAATTGTGCAGATTGCTATGACGATCTTACCTGGAAGTGGGAGCAGGTACCTGGTTCTGACAGGTATCCACTCCTCCCCAAAAGGTGCCAAATGTGGCAGCAGAGGGGGGGGAGGAAGCAAACAAACTGAGCTTCCCTTTTTGGGTGGAGATCTGCTTTATTAACATTTGTTTTTTCCCCCCATTTCCTTGGAACATATGTATATACACTTTCAATAGGCGAACTGATATGCAATTTGTTTTTTTTTATAAATACATCCCATTGTCTGTTTTGTGTAAAAAGAAGAAGAACGCAGTTTAAATACATTACAGTATGTTAAAAAAAAAAAAAAAAAAAAAAAAAAACCATCTAAAATAAAAGGCTCTCACCTGTGGTTTGCCATCTATGGTCTCCCCCAGGACCCGCTGTCTGCCCTGCTCAACAGCTGCATTAAGTTTGTGAATGTACGATTGCAGCTCCTCTGCCGAGTCCATATTCAGCTCCACCAGGGCTTTGTGGAATTGGTCCAATTGTCCATCTTCCAGAAGCTCCTATTGAGAAAAGCCCATGGTTAGAAGAGCAACCTCAGTATGCCACGGATGCCAGGATTTGAAGTGCACACCACCTTAGTTCTCCCATTTATATCTATGGAGTTTGTAGTAGCAACTGCCAACAGTGAGCTCCAATTAAATAGTTTTCAACTCTCCACCTGCCATTTTTGAGGTTCCAACCCCCCCCCCCCGTTAAATTTTCTATAATATAAAATAATCAGCACCCGATCGCGCTTTAGCCAAAAGACGGCTACAGCATGGTTGTCCAGTCTATGGATGCTCTCCCAGAAGCCCACCCCCTGCGGTGTGCATCAGGCGCACTCTGTGACTACTGTGTCCTTTGGACACAGGTGGTCACAGATCAGGGTAAAGGGCCAATCACAGCAGCCCTTTACCATGTGATCAGCTGTGTCAAATGACAGCCGATTACATGTAAACAGACTTGCCGGTTATCAGCAGTCCTTTCCTCCTACGCCGTGTCTGTGGGAGGAAAGGAGAACAGTTAACCGACAAGCCTGTCAGCACAAGATTTACTCTGATCCATCAGCATCCTGATTGTCAGTGCCCATCAGGGCCGCCTGTCAGTGCCCATCAGGGCCGCCTGTCAGTGCCCATCAGGGCCGCCTGTCAGTGCCCATCAGGGCCGCCTGTCAGTGCCCATCAGGGCCGCCTGTCAGTGCCCATCAGGGCCGCCTGTCAGTGCCCATCAGGGCCGCCTGTCAGTGCAGCCTCATCAGTGAAGAGGAAAAATCACTTATTTGCAAAATTTTATAACAAACTAGAAAAAAAACATTTTTTTTTTTAAATGTTCAATCTTTTTTAGTTTGTTTAGAAAAAAAAAACCTCAGTGGTGAATAAATACCACCAAAAGAAAGCTGATAATGTTATATGGGTACAATGTTGCATGACCATGCAATTGGCATTCAAAGTGCGACAGTGCTGAAAGCTGGCCTGGGCAGAAAGGGGGGGGGGGGGGGGGGCCCTGTATTGAAGTTGTTAAACCAAAGAACAAAGTCAGTCATATAGAGTCCTGGGAAATTAAGATCACGCCAACAGACTCTCCAAATAACAGAAGAAGATGCAAAGAGTTTTATCTCTCAAACATCTTTCAAATAATGAATTATCAGTATTGGGAGGACTGACCCTTTAATATCTGCAGTGTCAGCATATCAGAAATGAGCCACATGTACCAGAATTGTTACCAGCACTACATACCTGCACATAAAGCAATCTATCCAATCGTTCCTGATCCTGCTGAAGTTTCTCCTCTCGCCGTCGTGCATTGAGCTCTTGCAGACGTTTAAGCTGTTGTTGCCTGCGCTCCTGCTTCTCCTCTGACGTGACCGCGGTGCCTAGTAGCTTGGAGGAGAATGGCAGCTGCATTTTGTGCACATTCTGTTCATAGTAATCTGGGCAACGCCATTTCGTCAGCTCTTTTTTTGATAGACAAAGGAAGGAAAAAAAAAAAAAAAAACATTTCCAAGAACTTGTCAGATAGACTTTATATATTTGATTTAGGGTCAATATAGAACAGTGAGTTTTAGGGCAGCTGTAAAACGCAGATCAATGGAAGGACATCTGAAAACAATTATTCAACGTGTCCTATTCACACCACAACGTGGCACTAAGATGCAAAATGTATGCCAACAGACATCAATGCGTGTTACAAATGTGACTAAAATGGATGGAAATGTACACGCATTGTAGCGCATGTCAGTGTGAATTGGCCCTTACACAGGTTAATCAAAGCTCTAGAAAATGACAGCTAGATTCTTTTTACTTTTAATTGAACCTTTATATTACCAATCTAGGGCTTAGTAACAGGTTACCTATGCCCATCAATTTCCCCATGGCCTGTGCTGTTTGCCTGTAGGATTCCCAAGAAAAAACCCTGCGTACGGTCTAGGTCAGAGCTTAAATAGAGCTAAAGACCTTGCCCACTTCTTGGTTCTGGCAAAGGACATTCAGCAGCTATGGGAGGAAAACCAGAGTCTAATGTACTAGGTATTTAAAGTGTATGTAAACTAGGGATAGACCAATATGTTTTTTTTCCAGGGCCGATACTAATACAGATATTTTGGTCACAACGTATCGGTAATCGGCCAATATGGGCTGATTTTTTGTAAATTTAAAGTTTTGAAAAATAAAGACTATTTTTGACAAAAATCTGGCACTGAACATGTTCCTTTTTTTTAATGCTTAATGGCTGGTTTGCTGGAACCCTGTGGTGGGTGGCTGGCTGGTACAGGGCCTGTGGGCAGATGGCTGGTACAGGGCCTGTGGGCAGATGGCTGGTACAGGGCCTGTGGGCAGATGGCTGGCTGCCTGGCACCTTGTCTGTGAGTGGCTTGCTGTCTGGCACCCTGTGGTGGGTGGCTGGCTGGTACAGGGCCTGTGGGTGGCTGGCTGGCACAGGGCCTGTGGGTGGCTGGCTGGCACAGGGCCTGTGGGCGGCAGGCTGGCACAGGGCCTGTGGGCGGCTGGCTGGCTGGCACCTTGTCTGTGAGTTGCTTGCTGTCTGGCACTCTGTGGTGGGTGGCTGGCTGGCACAGGGCCTGTGGGTGGCTGGCTGGCTGGTACAGGGCCTGTGGGTGGCTGGCTGGTAGAGGGCCTGTGGGTGGCTGGGTGGCTGGCACAGGGCCTGTGGGTGGTTGGCACAGGGCCTGTGGGTGGCTGGTTACGACTAAGCGGACGTTTTCCGTGAAACGCGTCAACCGCTGTGCACCCCCCCTGTGTCTCTGGCTATTATGGATGTACTTTGAGATGTTTTTATCATTTTTTGATACAAATAAACAGATTTTTATTCATCTTCAACTTGGAGTGCGGCTTTTTCTCCCTACACACATCTATTGTCTGGATTGCGGATCCTTGCCTGCACCTGTTCTTTGATGTTTTTGGGATTACTGCATCACCAGAGCGGTTTTCTTTGCCTTTGATCTGTGGCTGGCACAGGGCCTGTGGGTGGCTGGTACAGTGCCTGGGTATGTGGGTGGCTGGCTGGAACCGGGCTGCTGTGGGTGGGTGTATGGCTGTGATACACTCTCACGAGACTAGTCCCAACTCCAGATGAGGCTGCCCAAGGTGAGGGAGGCGGCCTAAGAAGGCAGAATGACATCACAAAAATATCGGCAATATCGGCCAGTTCCGGGGCGATACCGATCTATCGGGGAAAGTGCATATCGGCCTTGCCAATAATCGGTCTATCCCTAATGTAAACCCTCACCTTGTTAAACAATCCATTTAGTTTAAAATAGGAATGAAAGGCAAAATATTTGTGCATACATGTAAAAAAAACATTATGAACACATTTGCCCTTATTTTGATAAGTGATCACATTCCCTTTGTTCTCAGCTGCATAGGAGCTGGGGGACGAGAAACCGCAGCATGCTAATCTTCCCAGTGAATGGCTGTGTAGGAGTGGTGTGTGTCAGGACAAGTATGATTATTGGAGAAGAGCAAGCGGAGTTCCCAACACAGCTAGAAAACTGAACACACTGTGCTCTCATCCCTAGTGTGGTCAGTGTTTAATAGGAAAGCAGAAGGACGGGCAAGGAAAACCTGGAGTTTCACACAAAGGAAGCAATACCAAGAGAACAGGATACTTTTTCCACACAAGTACATGGTACAGCAGGCACATATCAGAAATGTGAAATGCTGGGTTTGCAGACTCTTTAGATTGTCTAGCTAAAAAATTTTTGTTAGTTTTCAAAACAGAGTGAGAAAATGTTAGTACCCCTGTCAGGTTTTACTGCTATCAGGGGCTATATCGAAAGAGGTTTACCTCTATATCATACCAACTTTCTGATGACTAATATAACTCCTCTGAAGCAGGCCATACACTGAGAAAATTTCTTTTCTGGAATTACGGGTCGGAGGAAAGGAATTCACTTGGTTCCCCCATCAACAAACAGTTTTGACAAGGGAATTGGGGAATCCATCCTGCCAAGCCATTATATTCTCCTGGCGGGGAAGCCATCCCCACCAGGAGAAGACAGTGATTATTGCTAGTGGCTATACCAGCCGCTAGTGATAATCGCATGTAAAATATGGCAGACTGGTTGTACCCAAGATGATCGATCAACTTGGTACATTCAGCCTAGCCATACATGGTCCGAATCTCGGCAGGTTCAGAGTCAAAACCATCTATGGCCAGCCTTTGAAGTTCCTGGTGTGCCTTGGGTATATAGGCTCTGGTTGGATGTTCCTGAAATTTTACCAGAGATTACTGCACTGCAAACACTAATGGCGCTTTTCCACTGCATGGAACCGAACGGTTCGGCTCGCTTTTGTGCTTTTCCACTGCTGGTACCGCATGGTATGGTGTAGGAACGGTTCGGTACGGTGGCGCTTTTCCACTGCTGGTACCGCATGGTATGGTGTAGAACGGTATGGTACGGTATGGCGCCGCTTTTCCACTGCATGGAACCGAACGGTACGGCTCTCAAAAACAGTACCACCTCGATTGTGGTTCCAAGAGGTACCATACCCGGTACCATATCCCACAATCCTTTGCATGCAGTCACTACTAGCCACTGATTGGTCAGAGAATCCCACCCACCCCGTTGTTATCCCACCCACTTAACTTTAGTACTACTTTAGTGGAAAAGCAAACCATACCGTACCGTACCGAACCGTTCCAACCCTGTACCATGCGGTACCAGCAGTGGAAAAGCAAACCGGGCCAAGCAGGGCCGAGTAGAGCCGAGCCGGTACTTGCAGTGGAAAAGTGCCATTAAATCAGCTCTTTTCTTTAAGAAGACGTTTATAGGAATTTCCAGATCGCAAAAAATTCTCAGTCTATCACAGAGCAAAATCTTTTCCAAGGTACAACCTCAGTTCCTAATTGCTGCTCATTAAAGTGTGGCCAACAGCATAGACTTACCTTCTATATAGTCATCTGGAATGTAGCAGTGCTCATGAAGGATTTCCTCCATACGGCTGAGAGTGACAGCAGAGAGATGTCCGGGATACTTCAGTTGCATCAGGCGGTGGAGATAGGTCACAGCCTGGAATCCTCCAATATTTATCCGTCTGCAGTTCTTGGCATCCAGTCTAAAGAAAGCACACGCTCAGTATGTCACTTAAACAACTAACAAATCCAAATTCATGTCATCACAAGTCAGGTTACTTCTTCGTGCTGGCCAACATAATAATATGGACCAGAAGACTATGGCATGGGAAACATCTAAAAAGCTTAGTCTGGGCTAAGCAGTACTCCTCCTGGAAAATGTACCTTTGCCTTAAAGCGATATTAAAGTTTTATTTGGGTTTTTTAAAATTAAAATAACAAACAGGTTATACTTACCTGCTCTGTGCAATGGTTTTACACAGAGCAGCTTGGACCCTCCTCTTCTGGGGTCCCACGTTGGCACTCCAGGCTCCCCTCTTTGGCAAGAGCCCCCATGGAAAGCCGCTTTCCATGGGGGCAACCGTGCATGCTCGCTCCTGTGCCACAATGTCTGCATCTATTGACACAGTGGGAGGCTCAGCCCCACCCCCCTGCTCACTCGGCAAAACATTTGAATGTCAGCCATTGGCTCCCGCTGCTATCAATCTGCCCAGGCAGAAGGGAGGCAGCGGGAGAGCCGCTGCTCTTGTGAACATCGCTAGATCAGATCAGGCTCAGGTAAGAATGGGGGGTGGCTTGTGGGGATACTGCAGCACAGAAGGTTTTTACCCTAATGCATAGAATGCATTAAGGTGAAAAACCTTAAAGAGGAACTCCAGCCTACCTCCCCTTTTTTATTTTTTTGGCCCTGCTTACCTGAAGGTGGTATCTGCACATTTCAGGTCCTCACCCATCTAGTGGATTCAGTGTTGACCAGCTGAGAACCTCTCATGCTTGGCCACAGCTTTGTCTTGAGCCGCCATGTTTCTTTCGAGTTCAGGGGGTGGGCCCCTTGATGACGTGCCGATAGGCCCGCCCACTCCTTTCCTTGGATGAAAGGCTATTCCTCCTAGGATATGTGACGTCCATATTCCAGGAGGAACAGTGGGCAGTGTGCGTGTCATTCGCCTAAGGTGAGTGATGTGCATGGGGAGGCAAGATGGACTTTAAATAAATAAGCCCTATTCCTGCAGAAGGGAGGAGGGGTGGCGAGGCAGGATTGTCTTCGGGAGGCTGAAGGTCCGTTTTAAGGTCCGTTTTTAGAACCACTTTATCCTGAAAAAATAGCAGTGCGTGACCTGCCTCATAACTGTATATCTGTAGTGTGAGATCATCTTAAAAAGTGATTAACAAGTCTTGTTTTTTTTATAAATAACAAACATGTTATACTTACCTCCTCTGTGCAGTTGGTTTTGCACAGAGCAGCCCAGATCCTCCTCTTCTCGGGTCCCTCTTCATTGCTCCTAGCCCCTCCCTCCTGTCGAGTGCCCCCACAGCAAGCAGCTTGCTATGGGGGCACCCGAGCCGAGCTGCAGCTCCGTGTGTCCATTCAAACACGGAGCTGCGTTTCGGCCCCACCTCCCCTCTCTCCTGATTGGCTAACTGACTTTGATTGACAGCCGTGGGAGCCAATGGCACCGCGGCTGTGTCTCAGCCAATCAGGGGAGGGAGTCCCGGAGGGCTGAGGAACTCGTGGACATCGCTGGATAGAGATGGGGCTCAGGTAAGGATTAGGGGGTGCTGGGAAGGCTGCCACACATAGAAGGCTTTTTATTTTCATGCATATGCATGAAAATAAAAAAAACTTCTGACTTTACAACTCGTTTAGGCATTGCTGCCTCTGACTTCTAGTTGCAGAATTGGAGTGATTTTGGTGATCCCACTACTGTGCTGCTCAAGGTTTACCTTGCCGCAGAGCGATCTGTACCTGGAGCCATGCAGTACAAGAACCCCCCCCCCCCACCTGCTTTTGTGCCATTCCTTCTGTGGACCTGGGCTTTCTCCACCTCTCCTGCTGTCTTCTGACACTTTCCCCACCATGACTAGATCACCAGCCATTACAGAAACAAGTATGACATCAGCAAGCAAAGCTCTGACCCTATCAAGATGGCCACCCACACACCCGGCCCAGCATGGAACAAGGAATGTAAGTCAGTGATGGAGAAAAAGTAAGGCTCCGCTCACATCTAGGCGTTTTGGGGCGTTTTTTGGGGAGTTTTTCTGCTCTAGGATCAGCTCTCAAAACGCCCAACAAGACAAATCCTATTCATTTCAATGGCCCCTGTAAACATCTGAGCGTTTTGACACTGTGAGCAAAACACCCAACGCTCAAAAAAGTACATGAGCTTCTTTTTGGGCAGATTACAGGCGTTTTCCATTGGTCTCTATTCAATCTAAAAACGCCTGCACAAAAAACGCCTATAAATCGCGGGAAAATGGCAGGAAAAAAAACGCGCGAAAACGCTACGCTCAGGTGTGAATGTAGCCTAAGCTGAGGAGGTTACTACAGGAAATACTAACGACATATCTCTTGACCTTTGATCGACTTATTGGGCACAGCTTCCACAATACAGGTCCTCTTTTTTGGCTATAAGATTACTGTACTGTTATTTGGGATTTTGTTGCATACTGTACAAAGGATGAAATGTGAACTCACCTGCCATCCAACAGAGGAAGTATATTGGTACAATGGTAGCCAGAAGACACGATGAGTCCAGAGGTGGGAAACATATTTTTGTTGTGGTAGAAGCTGTACAGGCCATCAATGCCAAAGGACACTTTGGGAACACGGTAACATTCAAAGAGAAGCTCGGACACCATCTGCCGAACATGAAGTGGGGTGCATGGCGCTTCAGTAAACACAATGGGATGGTCAACGCAGTCCTGTGCAACAAGACAAGCATAGGAGTCAGTCATCTGAACCCAACAGTTAAAATGAAAGGCAAGTCAAAACCAATCTAGGCATAAAGCGTAACTCCACTTTTGTTGATGGTAATGGTAGCCTGTGAGGGACTTCCAGTTTTAACTCCCCTGGGGACTTCCTGCTGTCAACAGGCACACGGATTAAAAGAGAGCCGCGAGAAGGACGCGAGAAGGACTAAGAGTCGGCTCCACTTGTATAGCTTTCCAGCGCTTGACTGTTAGATGCCGGAGCAGGCTCTCTGTGTCTCCGCGCCCACCCTGGACAATGCTGGAGATTGATCCTATTACCCCCAGGGGTGGGGTCCATAGGGATCTCTACAGCTTGGTAACATTGGAGTCCAGCTTCAGGCTGTGCACGGTAGCCAATGTGAAGGCAGCAAGCACCAAGCTGCCAACTCTGGCTGAGTTCAGAACGCTTGTTGGGGGGGGGGGGGGGGGGTGGTCCGGGTAAATGACCTTGTTCAGCCGATTGTGGCCCGTGGGCCGCAGTTTGAAGGACCCCTGCTCTAGGGTCTCAGTTAAAAAAATATATAACGATTGGGGGTTCTAAGTAATTTTCTAGCAAAAAATACAGATTTTTACTTGTAAACAAGTGTCAGAAATAGGCCTGGATCTATTAACACAACTCATTAAAACAGGAGTATCCAAACTTTTTAAACAAAACACAAGATTACTATCCTTCAGGTTTTAGAGGGTGGACTGTGGCTAGTAGGAGTAAAAAACACCCTGCCCCATCCCCGCTGCCAGTGGGAGCAAGGCTGCCCCATCCCCGCTGCCAGTGGGAGCAAGGCTGCCCCATCCCCGCTGCCAGTGGGAGCAAGGCTGCCCCATCCCCGCTGCCAGTGGGAGCAAGGCTGCCCCATCCCCGCTGCCAGTGGGAGCAATGCTGCCCCATCCCCGCTGCCAGTGGGAGCAAGGCTGCCCCATCCCCGCTGCCAGTGGGAGCAAGGCTGCCCCATCCTCGCTGTCAGTGGGAGCAAGGCTGCTTGATCCTCGCCAGTGGGAGCAATCTGTCCCATCCCCGCTGCCAGTGGGAGCAATGCTGCCCCATCCCCGTTGCCAGTGGGAGCAATGCTGCCCCATTCCCGCTGCCAGTGGGAGCAATGCCGCCCCATCCCCGCTGCCAGTGGGAGCAATGCTGCCCCATCCCCGCTGCCAGTGGGAGCAATGCTGCCCCATCCTCG
Source organism: Pelophylax lessonae (assembly GCF_965119305.1). Taxonomy (NCBI): domain Eukaryota; kingdom Metazoa; phylum Chordata; class Amphibia; order Anura; family Ranidae; genus Pelophylax; species Pelophylax lessonae. The sequence goes on along the minus strand of NC_138778.1, from coordinate 41,289,116 downwards.
CTGCCAGTGGGAGCAAAGCTGCCCCATCCTCGTTGCCAGTGGGAGCAAAGCTGCCCCATTGTTGGTGCCAGTGGGAAGAATAGTGCCCCATCCTTGGCGTCAGTGAATTGAGTGGTGCCCAATAAAGGTGAGCAAAGGGCAGTGCACTAGAACATAAAGGTGTAATTAAGGATTTGCACCCACTGATGGTCTGAGCTCTTTTGATTTATGCTTCAACCAGCGATTATGCTCAAAATCCTCTTGTGCATGCCAGTGATAACCCCCTGGGCACTCAGACACCCCCAGGTTGCCTCTCATTTACAAATAGGTTCCTGTTTCACTGGTCAATGTTTCCACCATTTCAAGAGAATGAAACAGAAGGAGTGAGACTCCTTGGATGTAACAAAAGCTGTAAATGGAATTGAAGTTTCACCACTCAGTCTCTGTGATCCATGAAACCAGAAGAGCTGAAATACCGGCTCTGGGCCAAATGAACCTTTAAACCCGCCGGAGGATTTGTAGCCTCAATTAGAGAGGACCGGAGTCAATACACCCGGCTTTGTAGATGCTTTTATTCCGATTAATTTATGAATGGATGAACTATCTGATCCATTTCTTTAGCCGCACCCAACTGTGCCAGATGTGACCTCAAACGTGATTTGCAAACATTAATATTCAGTAGAAAGATTATTGCAGAAAAGCCCATAGATGATGGCAGAGCCTGGCTGCTGGTGAGGAGCGGATTTATGGAGGACGGTGAGTCACCGAGGATGACGCAGGAAGGAGTTGTAACTAAACCACTACTGCTGGCAATGTTCAATAAAAACTGTGCCTGACAGCGAAACTACAAGAGGCAACAAATCCTCTATAAAAACCAATGACTTGTTACATCATTACATAACAATGGAGCTACCGCTGACGTTTAATCAGCTTATATTTTGCCTTTCCTGGTTCCTCCTTTACCCCTCATCAACATTCTAATGATATGTTTATATAAAACCTTTCCGCTTTCATTCCATAACCTATTATAGACCCAGTGACACCACTAGGTCTCTGTGCTTCACTATGCCATACAGACAGATGTTGGCTGGAGGGGGCTAGCCTCAGTACTCCTGAAGGACCCTCAGCACTGATGCAAGCAGTGGACTGATTAGGCAAGTAAACACAGCTGACCGTTCTTCTCTCTGAAATGATCACAGAGCGTCTGTGATCCTCCTATATAGGCTCACAGGTCTCTGGGATCATTTCACAAGTTCCCCTCCCCCCAAAGTTAGAAAGCACCCCCTAGGCCTAGGCTCACACTTAACCCTTGAATCGCCCCTGGGTTAACCCCTTCCCTGCCAGTGCCATTATTACAGTAACAGTGCATATTTTTAGCACTGATTACTGTAGTAATGTCACTGGTCCCCCAAAAGTGTCAGTTAGGGGTCCGATCTGTCCGCCGCAATGTCACAGTCTCGCAAAAAAAAAAAAAAAAAAAAAAGAAAATCACTGATTGCCACCATTATTATTAAATAATATAAATAAAATAACATAAAAAAGACAAATCTTTCCCCTAGTTTGCAGACGTGAAAACTTTTGCGCAAACCAATCAAAATACCGCTTATCGGGAATTTCTATTTTTTTTTTTTTTTTTACCAAAAATATATAGCAGAATACTAATTGGCCTAAAGGGATGAAAAAAATAAATGATTTTACATTTTTTGGGGAATTTTATATAGCAGAAAGCGAAAAAAAATTATATATATTTTTTTTTTTTCCAGAATTGTTTTTTGTTAATCAATTTTATTTGGGTACAGCGTCGCACAACCGCACAATTGTCAGTTAAAGTAACGCAGTGCCGCATCGCAAAAAATGGCCTGGTCATTAAGGGGGCAAATGCTTCTGGTCCAGAAGTGGTTAAAGTAGAGGAAAACTTCCTAGTTATGGTTAGAGCAGAGAAGGATTAGAACACTGGAGAGGTTTTTATTGCCAAGGAGAATTGATGCTCCTGCGCTTGAGGGGTTGTCATGTGACTTGGATAGCCAGAACACGACTTCAGTTGGTATTGTCGTCGTCCTGCTGTGCTGCCACTCTCAACGGGTTGGGGAAACCCAAAAGAAACTGAAAAGAAAGAAAGCAGAGGGCGCACCGACCTAGCGCATTACCTTTAACCACTTAAGCCCCGGAAGATTTTACCCCCTTCCTGACCAGGGCCTATTTTGTGATTCGGCACTGCGTGACTTTAATGGACAATTGCGCGGTCCTGCAACGCTGTACCCAAATGAAATTGACGTCCTTTTTTTTCCCCCACAAACAGAGCTTTCTTTTGGTGGTATTTGATCATCTGTGCGATTTTTGATCATGCGCTATAAACAAAAAAAAAAAAAGCGACAATTTTGCAAAAATAACAATATTTTTTTTATATGAAATTCCCCCCCAAAAAAAATGTAAAAATCTAAATTTTTTAACATTTTTGGCCAATTTGTTTCCTGCTACATATTTTTGGTAAAAATCACAATAAGCGTATTTTGATTGGTTTGCGCAAAAGTTATTGCGTTTACTAACTAAGGGAAAGATTTTTGTCATTTTTATTGTTTTTTTTTATTTTTAACTAGTAATGGCGGCGACCGGCGATTTTTTTTTTGCAGGACTGCGACATTGCGGCGGACAGATCGGACCCTTGACTGACATTTTTGACACTTTTGGGGGTACCAGTGACATTACTGCAGTAATCAGTGCTATACATATGCATTGTTACTGTAATAATGACACTGGCAGGGAAGGGGTTAACTTTATTAGAGATCCAGGGGTTAAATGTGTCACTAGCAGAGATGTATAGTAACGAAGTAGAACTACTTAAGTACCGAAATGCGGTATCTGTACTTTCCTAGAGTAGAATTTTTTTCTCCTACTTCTACTTTTACTTCACTACATTTTTTCGATGATTTCGATACTTCTACTCCGTTATTTTTTTTTTTGTGCTGCATAGTTACTCGTTACTTTTAAAAAAAATTACCACTGCCAGAACAGTAGATGGCAGGTTGCATAAAGCTCAAAAAAATGTGTATAATGTAATTTGTAAATCAGCGCATATGAAAATAAAGGCTGTGTATAATAAAAGCTGCTATACCAAATCTTTCCAATAAAAAGAAAATATGAAACAAACAAATAAATGGTGCTACAGCGCTTAAAGTGCATCAAGAAACTACTAACAAACACAGGTTGATCATTTGAATAAATCATTTGAAATAATAAAAAACAATATGATGTTCAAACTTTTGACTTCTTTCTTTAATAACTACATAACACAGTACTTGTACTTCTACTTTCAGTACTTGAGTAGAAATTTTTTTTCAAAACTACTGGTACTTTTTACTTTCAGTACTTAAGTAGCAAATTTTTTGAAAAAACTACTTGCAATACTTAAGTAAAAAAAATGTTGAATACTTTAGTACTTCTACTTAAGTAACTTTTTCTGCGAGCACTTCCACTTCTACTCAAGTCACTTTTTGATCGAGCACTTGTACTTTTACTCAAGTAGAAATTTTGAGTACTTTATACAAGTCTGGTCACTAGGGGCGTAATTCTAACTGTCAAGAGGCGTGGCTTGTGATGTAACCACAGAGACATACGATCCTACATAGGGATGCACCGATCCGACTTTTTTGGACCGGATACCAATATCTGGCATTGTGAAATCGCCGAAACCAGAACCAATCCGGAGCTACACACAAAAAGCGGCTGCTGTACAGAGCAAAGCCGCTGCTTCATGTGTACGGCTCCTCCATTCACAGGCGGAGTGCATCTGATATCACTCCGCCTGTGAGCCGGTGTAACGTTAAAAAACCATACCCCGTGGAGAAACCATACCCTCGTCACTTCCGGGCTGAAACAGCTGAGCAGCGCAGCAGTGCGCATGCTCAGAGCCCCGGATACGTGATTGAACATTAAAGAATTAGACAAGTGCGCATGCTCGGTGGGCACGAAATTCTCACGGCACTGTGTCTAATGTAAAACTTGCGGCGCTTACATTAAAACAGCTCATCTGAAACGTAAATCATCTCCGCTCTTCGCCCTGTCACTGCCCTCATCTCCGGTAATAAATATAAAAGCGGTGGCGGGTGTATGTGATGTAAATGTGACGGCGATCGTGGCTCCGTGATCCGCTTTTATATTTATTACCGTTGATGAGGGCAGTGACAGGGCGAAAAGCGGAGATGATTTACGTTTCAGATGAGCTGTTTTAATGTAAGCGCCGCAAGTTTAACTACCGTGAGAAATCCATACCCTCCGTAGCGGAACCGGAAGTGACGAGGGTATGGTTTTCTCACGGGTATGGATTTTTCACGGAACACCGGGACTATACAGGAAGTAGCGGCTCCCATCCCATACTACTACTGCACCAAGTAAGGGATGGCTGAGCCGTTACTAAGCAAAAAACGGATCGACAGTGGATCGGTCAATGTTACCGATCCCCCGATCCATGTAAAATGGCCATATCGGCGCCGATATCCGATCCGAATATCGGATCGGTGCATCCCTAATCCTACATAGCAGGATCGTATGATCTCTGCAGTTACACCAGGGAGAATGACAGACAGCTTTGTTTACATCAGCCGCCTGTCTTTCTCCCTCTCCAGCGGGAGATCGTGAGTGGCCGCGGAGCCGCTGGTCACTTGCGCGGTGATTGCCGTGAACGAGCGGGAGCGTGCCCCCTATTGGCTGGCGGGCGAGTGACGTACCGATACGCCACTTTGCCCAGGAGGGGCTGACTGCCGCAGTATATTTACTTGCGCCGGTCGGCAAGTGGTTAACTAATACATTTTTAAAGGTAATGCACCCTCTGCTTTCGTTCTTTTCAGGTTTTATTGCTGTCTGTGTCCCCATTATAGAGATTCGCCCACCCTGTGTGTTGTGGTGACCGTTTTACTGAAAGTGAAAGAAAAATCACAAATTCTGGGCTGTCCCCAGAACAGGAATAGAAGGGAATTCTTAGAATAGGGACACTAATTCTGGTGGCACCCAGGAATTCCCTCACTTTGGAAAGATTTGCCTTTACTTCCTGTTTTGGTTATGGAACAGGAAGTGAAGGAAAATCTCCCCCCAATGAGCCACAGATGGCAAAAATAAGCCATACAGGAGTTATAACCCTTCCTTACTCTATCCAAAAAGTATAAAAAAAATCTGCTTTAGTTCTATAGGACGGGGGGAGCCATGCAGGTCCTCACACTACCTGTGACGTCACCCCCAGCCTCTGGAACACGTGATCACACAGCAGCTCCTGCAGCTCCAGGTTGACCGGTAGGTTCCTATCGAAGGGGGTCCGGAGCAGCCAGCGTAGAGGCTCCAGGTTTGGGATGTCGTTGCCCACCCGGCTCAGACTGCGGGGCCCGCCTCGGCTCCTGGCCACCACCGAGCGCAGCTGCATCTGCGGGCCCAGCCCGGCCCATCCCGCCCGGAGCTGGAAGGAGCCATTGTCCAGCACCAGCACGCCCGCTCCGTCCACTGCGGGCTCATAAACGGGGTCCGGTACGGCCCGGGCGTCCCGGAATCTGAAAACATTGCCGGGCGTCCTGGGCGCGGCCATGTTGGATGGGAGGTACGCCTGGAAAGCCGTCCGCCAGCGAGAGCGCGCGAAGGTTCCGAGGAAGAAGCGTTCCTAGCAACGGTGGCTTTGTTGATCCTGCACAGCGTGAGGCTGGACTCAGGTAGGGGAGAAAATACCATCAAATGAAGCGCAGTTCTGTCCACTCCCCTCCCCCTTTCCTCTGCTGTTTCTTCTCTTTTATTAGTACATTTATTTCCTGCTGACAAATTTTTCAGGACTGTCTTTAGTGAGCAAATGTGTACTTTGTTCCAAGCCGGTGTCTGCAGCAACCCTTTTCCCCTCTTAGGCCCTGTTCACACCTGAGCGTTTTTCAGCTCCTAAAGCGCTCAAAAAAAAACGTTCCAAAACGCCCAACAAGTAAAACCCCATTAATTTAAATGGCCCCTGTTCACATCTGAGCGTTTTAACGCCTGAAGCAAAACGCCTGTAGCTGAAAAAAGTACATGAGCTTCTTTTTGGGCTGATTACCAGCGTTTTTAAAAGATGTCAATGCCTGCCTCCAAAAACAGCTGAAAAGAACGCCTGAAAATCATGGTAAAAATCGCGGTAAAAAAACGTGTGAAAACGCTACGCTCAAGTGTGAATGCAGCCTGAAGTCTGAGGCTACGTTCACATCTTGGCATTGCTATTTACAGAGTTTTTTAGGCAAATTTATTTGCGTTTTTGTGCAGGCGTTTTTATTTTTTTTCATTGGTTACTATTCAACCTAAAAACGCCTGCACAAAAACGCAAATAAATTTGCCTAAAAAACTCTGTAAATAGCAATGCCAAGATGTGAACGTAGCCTCAGACTTCAGGCTGCATTCACACTTGAGCGTAGCGTTTTCACACGTTTTTTTACCGCAATTTTTACCATGATTTTCAGGCGTTCTTTTCAGCTGTTTTTGGAGGCAGGCATTGACATCTTTTAAAAACGCTGGTAATCAGCCCAAAAAGAAGCTCATGTACTTTTTTTGAGCGTTGGGCGTTTTGCTTGTGCTTAAAATGTCAAAACGCTCAGATGTGAACAGTTGCCATTGAAATGAATAGGATTTGTCTTGTTGGGCATTTGAGCTGATCCTAGAGCAGAAAAACGCCCCAAAAATGCCCCAAAACGCCTACATGTGAACTTAGGCTCCATTCACACCTGGGCGTTTTTGAGCGTTTTTCAGCTCCAAAAACGCTAAAAAAAAAAAAGCGTTCCAAAACAAACAAGTAAAACCCCATTCATTTAAATGGCCCCTGTTCACATCTGAGCGTTTTAACGCCTGAAGCAAAACGCCTGTAGCTGAAAAAAGTACATAAGCTTCTTTTTGGGCGGATTACCAGCGTTTTTGATATGTCAATGCCTGCCTCCAAAAACGCCTGAAAATCGCGGTAAAAAAACGCTATGCTCAAGTCTGAATGCAGCCTTAGCCTGAAAACATGCAACAAGCAAAATCCAATTCATTTCAATGGCCCCTGTTCACATCTGAGTTTTTTGTCACCTGAAGCAAAATGCCTGAAGCTCAAAAAAGTACATGAGCTTCTTTTTTGGCAGATTACAGGCGGTTTTGTTTCATGTCAAACACCTGCAAAAAACGCCCAAAAAAATGTCTGAAAACGATACGCTCAGGTGTGAATGGAGCTAAGGCTACGTTCACATCTAGGCATTGCTATTTTTTTAGGCGTTTTTTTTTTTTTTTTGTGCAGGCATATTTAGGTTGACATGTGAGCAATGAAAAAAAAAAATAAAAAACGCCCGTAATCTGCCAAAAAAGAAGCTCATGTACTTTTTTGAGCAATGAGGGTTTTGCTTAAGGTGACCGAATGCTCAGATGTGAAAAGGGGCCAATAAAATGAATTGTCTTGTTGGGTGTTTTTAGAGCAGAAAATTGCCCAAAAATGCCTAGATGTGAACAGAGCCTAAGGCCCCTTTCACACAGGCGATCCGATCCATCTGGATCGGATGCTCCATGCATCCCTATGGGGCAGCGGATGTCAGCGGTGACATCTCCACTGACACCCCCGCTGCTCTCCGATCCTGTCTGTGAAATCCGGACGGATGGAACCCTATTTTCCATCCGTCTGGAAGATCAGATCGGATGAGAATGGACAGGCGGTCCGTTCTCCCCATAGAGGAGAGCGGGGATCTGACAGCTCCATCTCTGCACACAGAGTGGAGATGGAGCTGTCATCCACCTGCTCAGCGAGGATCTGTGGATCGAGCAGTATGGACTCCGCCATCGGTTGCACCCATGTGAAAGGACCCTTATGCCCCATACACACGTGCAGATTATCTGCAGACTTTTGTCTTCAGATTTACCTTTTCTATGTAGTGCAAGGGACTGCCGGATTGCATACAAATTGAAAGTGTTTAGGTTTGACCTCATATTATATGGTTTTGGTAAGTCTGCAGACAAAAGTCTGCAGATAATCTGCACGTGTGTATGGGGCATTAGAACCCATGAAATCATTTCCAGGCTGCTCTTGGGGAACCCGGAGACGTTTTTATACATAAAATTCGTTTATTTAGAAAAAAAAGAAAAAGAAAACTAGAGTTTTCCTACACCCAGAGGGCCACAGGTGGTGCATACCGCTTCCCCTAGAAGTGAATAAACCTAAATATAAGAATTGGCACAACTGTACAAGTAAATGTGTCCTAAAGTCAGGGCCGTCTTTATTATTGATTGGACCCTGGACAAACATTTTCTTGGGCCCTCCCAAATCCACTTATCAACTATGTGCGGGATCAAGAGGCAGCTGCTTTGGGCCCCACAACAATGACTGGGCCCGGGGCAGCTACCCCTTTTGCCCTGCGTTAAAGATGGCCCTGCCTAAAGTGACAAGTGCATAACCAATTGTACATATATAAAATACATAGAAAATATAAATATTAAATACAAAAAAGTGCACAATGCTAAATGATGAGTGACCTAGACCTCCTTGGCGCTTGATCCAAATTATTTCTATATCCCTAGAAGTGAATGGCTGGAGGTGGCACCTAGGGTGTGTTTTTTTAGTGTGTTTTTGGGGGTCATGTGACAGATGTTGGTTGCTAAAGCCTAGTACACACTATGAGGTTTTTTTTTTTGTTTATTAACACCGTGATCTCTGTACTGTGGTTGGCCACAGCCATCAGCAGCTTCACAGCTAAAACCATCATTGGCTGTGAGCCTGCTGATAAACTCATGCTGTGCCCAATCACAGCACGAGCAGTAGGCGCTTTAGTCCTGGTTCACACATATGCGACGCCGGAACCCTGCAAATCCACTGCGGGTTCCCACATCTCACTCAGCTCGCAGGCAGTTCACACTGCCATATGCGAATCGCTGGGGGTGTCAATACAAAGTTACCAACCCCCCCAGATCAGTTTGCATATCGCAGGGCGAACTGTCAGCTCGGACATGAATCGGATTGTATAGGTGTGAATGCAATCAGATTCTGGTGCGGACCCAAAAAAAGGGTCCTATGCGAGTTTGGTCTGAATGCAATGCAAAATCAGTATGCATACACTTGTTGGGTACACAGGTAACCCTTTTCATTGTCCTCCTGATCCCCCCTGTCACCCAGCTGGTGTCATTAGTACAGTGTATAGTATTATCACTGTATTCGTGTCACTAGCAACCTCAGATAGAGTCAGTTTGTATCCATCCCAGCCAGTGTCAGTTAGATCCAGTCCCCGATTACCTGCCACACTGTAACAGTCACAAATGTGATTGGCAGTCAGAAAGTCAGAGCTGCTTAAAAGCTGCTTATATATATATATATATATATATATATATATATATATATATATATATATATATATATATATATATATATATATATATATAGGGGTTCTAAGTCGTTTTATAGCTAAAAATACTGATTTTAACTTGTAAACAACATGTGTCAGAAATGGGCTTGGTCCAGAAGTGGGTAAATGGTTTGTCACAACCTCTAACTGGCACATTTGCTGTACAGCTTGATCTGCTAAAGTGGAAATTTATGGAACATAATAAAATGGGAGAACAGGCAGGATTTTTAATGCAGAAGAGACACATGCTTAGTGCTTAAGGTTATTTACCTGCCTGTCTGTGCCCTTTTTTGCAAAAAAAAATTTGCAGAGCTTTTTGTGCATTTATTTTTGCATGTACATTCATTCTGGACAATGGGGTCAAAATTGAATGTTATTAGTTTTATTTTCTCTCCAGGTGAAATGTTATTTATTCAGAACAGCATGAATCAGAAAAATACCGTGTTATGGCCATTAGATGGAGCTGATGATCATAGGAAATAAACACGTATTTATTATAATTGTCAGTTCCATCTAGTGGCCAGAATGTTTTACTTTGTTTTTTTTTTTTTATTTATAAAATAATAACGTGAACAGAAGAAGAAAATATCCTTCTAACATTTGATTTTGTCACCATTTACATAAAACGAATGTTCATTTTTTTTTTTTCTTTTTAATAAATATACTCCTTAGTGACTCAAGTCCTTTGCATATCTGTTTCTGCCCAGTCATTGAATTATACCGTGCTCTGTTTTACATTAAAGCCCCAGTTATCACATCTGTGATGTACAAGGATTTGTAGAACAAAGCAGACAAAGCAATTTCCCCGCTAACCTTGTCTTCTTATTCATTTATTGTGGAGAAGTTGCAGGAGATGTCCTTGAACATTAAATATCAGATGCGGTTTTTCATATCATCACCTTGATGCCGAAGACGTTACAAATGACGACTCCCTAAGATCACCTCCCACCACTTTTTTCCTCGCACACTTCCTTGAATAACACCATGGGCTGACTTACTACAATGGCACATAATAAATAACAGGGGGGGTCGGAAACTGATGTTTGATGAGCCACGGCTGTTTTTATACTCCTGCTGTAATTAGGAGAAACAGGAACATTAATCTGTAGTTAGCCTGACAATGACCGTCAGCTGGAAACTTGTTTTTCCGGTGTTATTTGGCTGATCGGAAAATCCACTCAATTTTTCCCACCAAAGTCAGTTCCTTGTGGCCTTTTGTGACATAAAAATACAGCAGAGTATTTTTAACTGGTTCCGCATGTGGGTGACAAACTACTGAACCGTTCAAACTTATTTTAATTTATCAGTAGTTTGATGAGATTTTTTTATTTTTTTTTTATAAATATTCAAATGACAGTTTTCAGTTAGGCCCCTTTCACATTGTCAGGCTGCGGGTGCAATCTGCTTGCTCAGCAGGGGATATGTCCGCTGATCCCTGCTGAGCAGGCAGAGGACAGGTCTGTGTCCACTCCGCTTATGCAAAGCGGGCACGGACACAGCCCGCTCTCCTCTATGGCTCGGTTCACATCGATGTATTTTTTAATGCTTTTTGCAGAGATGCAATGTACTCCCATTTAACATGGTTTCCTATGGAACATGTTTACATCTTTGCATCCGCTGCATTTTTTGCAAAAGGTCAGAATTTTATTTAACCACTTTACCGCTGCTCACTAGAGCTCTACTGCGGCAAAGTGGCTCGATAACGTCTGGCGACGTAGACCTTCATCGCCAGACATTCCCCTCTCTCGGCGGCGCCGGTGGCTCGCTCCCGCTGTATTCAGTCACAGCAGGAGTCTGGACAGGGGAGGAGCGGCGGTGATCACCACCGCTCTTCCCCGATCGTCGGGGAATCAAGTGTGGAGATCCGCCCGCTTGTGTAAACAAAGTGGGCGGATCTCCTAAGTGACAGGCAGGGTCAGATTGCAGGGTTCAGCATAGCTGAACCTGCGATCTGTCCCTGTGTCACATAGTCCCCTCCCCCCACACACATCAGTAAGCACCAGGCACACATTAACCCCTTTATCACCAATAAAAATTAACCCCTTCCCTGCCATTGTCATTTTTACAGTAACCGTGCATATGTATAGCACTGATTACTGTAGTAATGTCACTGGTACCCCCAAAAGTGTCAAAAATGTCAGTCAAGGGTCCGATCTGTCCGCCGCAATGTTGCAGTCCCGCAAAAAAAAAAAAAAAATATCTCAGATCGCCGCCAATACTCGTTAAAAAAAAAAAAAAAAAAAAAAAAAAACACCAAAAACGACAGAAATCTTTCCCTTAGTTTGTAAACGCAATAACTTTTGCGCAAGCCAATCAAAATACGCTTATTGCAATTTTTTTTTTTTTTACCAAAAATACGTAGCAGAACAAATTGGCCTAAAATGATAAAAAAAATTAGATTTTTACATTTTTTGGGGGGGAATTGCATATAAAAAAATGTGAAAAATATTATTTTTTCAAAATTGTTGCTCTTTTTTTGTTTATAGCCCAAAAAGTAAAAATCGCACAGGGGAACAAATACCACCAAAAGAAAGCTCTGTTTGTGGGGAAAAAGGGACGTAAATTTTGTTTGGGTACGGCATTGCATGACCGCGCAATTTTCAGTTAAAGTCGCACAGTGCCGAATCGCAAAAAGTGGCCCAGACGTAAGACAGCAAAATCCTCTGGTGGTAAAGTGGTTAAAAAGAAAAATGGTGTGTTTGTTTCAAAAGCCTTCAATGGAGAAGCTGCAGAAAAGCATGTAGTGCGTTTTTGCCACGATTTTACTGCGTTTTGCATTTTTTAATCCACCCACAAAAAAAAATGCACAAAAAAAAAAAACGCAAAATGCATCAAAAACGCGTGTGCAAAAAAGACAAATGCACCGTAAAAGGCACTGCAGAAACAGATCAAAAAGCAAGCTGCATAGGTGTGAACTAATCCTATGGGCGGCTGGCTGTAAACGGACCACTTGTCTGTTTACACGCGACTGCAAATCAAATTTGCTGGACAGAAGGGGAATGGATCCTCATCTGTCTCTTTTTGGTGGATTTGATGTAGGCATACTTGCCAACTGTCCCGGCAAATAGGAGCCTGTCCCGGGTAATTCACATTGTCTTGGCAAACGCCTGTTAATCGGGCTGCCGTAAATGCCCGTCACGGGGCAGCCGGTGCCAAAAAAAAAAAAAAATCGTTGCGGGCCGACATCGTAACGGCGCATGCGCCGTTCCGACAACTGCCGGTGTTCTGTCAGAATACCATACCATACTCTATCAGAACTACATACCTCCGTCATTTCCGGTTGCGGATCAGCTGTGGCTTCGTCATGAATCAGCTGTAGCCACGTCACAAGTCGTACTGCGCATGCGCAGAATAGGTAGGGCATTTTGAGTACATCGTAAAAGGTCAGGCAAAAGTCCTAGTGTGCATGCGAACCAACGGGTCGGGCAGCGGGATCTCTGATAACAAACATCCATCCGATCTCCATGGCCCACACTGCGCTGACCTGACACTGTGCTGAGCCGACACTGCAGCGACCTGACAATCCGATCTCCATGCCCCACAGTCTTTCTCCATGCAGGTCTTGGTTGTGACAGCTTATTCTGAGAAGCCATTTTTTCTTGCTGGTCTCTGACCAAACTCGCCGCCGACTCCCTCACCAATATCGTCATATACAATGGATTTGCATTGTGAGTGATGATATAAAAGTGCCCAACCACAATTCAGCACATGGGAATGGAGGAACGGACCACTGGCTGCCACAAAACCTTAAATTAAAGTGGTTGTAAACCCTTACATATACCCAGTAAAGTGCCTGGCCTCAGATGAAAAAAATCCTCCTACATAGGTTGTACCTGTCTATCTGCAGCTCTTTTTTTTTCTCTACATTTGTTCAAAGTGCTGATTTTTTTTGTTTCAATATTTTTATTTAAAGTTTTTAAGAATAGGATTCACAACCCAGGTGGAACATATCAAAACATTATTAACAGTTATAAAAAGGGGAATCAAATATTATACCACCAGTTGTTTCTGACACAAAGGGTTTCCAAATAAAGTAGAAATTCAACATAAAGGAAAAAGGGTTACTATAGAGCAGGGATCCTCAAATTACGGCCCTCCAGCTGTTGCAGAACTACACATCCCATGAGGCATTGTAAAACTCTGACATTCACATACATGACTAGGCATGATTGGAATTGTAGTTCCCGAACAACTGGAGGGCCAATAGTTTGAAGACCCCTGCTATAGAGCAAACAGCATACATACTCAGAAAAAACCTGGTCTAGGGGAAATATTAGAAACCATACTTCGCCACCACCCACTGGCACGCCGACATGGGTCCTGAGTATACATAATGCGCAACAACAAGTATAAGCGACACAACAAAATCAAAAAGGAAGTGCAAATTCAAGAAGAAAACGGGGGAGGGGGAATTTAAAGGAAGAAAAGACAAAAAAAACACAACAAAAGAAGAGATTTAGGGGAAAAAAGAAGAGACAAAGCAAAAGGAGAAAGAAGGACTGTCCGAACACCTGCCTCCACTGCTCACACTCCTCACAAAGTGCTGAGTTTTAAAGCTTGTCTGAGAGTTCAGAAAAAAGGGGGCGGAGAGCTGAAGTTACACTCTGCACAGCTCAGTGAGGAGAGCTCTGACAGCTGATTGGAAGGAAGGGACACACCCCTCCACACAGAAACAGAGCTGAGGCTGTCAATCTGCTGGAGGTCCTTCCCCTGTCATCATTTTCTCTTGGTGTCTGGAAAACGTACCAGAATGGATTCATGCTGATAGCAGAGGAATGAAGCAGAAGACAGAAATGGCACTTTGTGCTCTTAATTGAGATGAGTACAGACTATAGAGGGATTTGCTTTGTTTATATTTTAATGTCTGAGGTTTACAACCACTTTAGAGCCCATTCAGACAGGGGCGACACGACTTGCTGGGGCGACCTGTGCACCGCGACCTCGGCGCGACATGCACGGACTTCATATAATTGAAGTCAATGTAAGTCGCCTCCAGGTCGCCCCAAAGTAGTACAGGACCCTTTTTCTAAGTCAGAGCGACTTGTGTCGCTCCTATTAGAACGGGTCCTGTGCTAATCAATGGCGAGCAACCCACCGCGACATGGCAGGCTACCAAGTCGCCTGACAAGTCGCGCTAGTGTGAATGGACCCTTAAGGCAAGTCTTTTTTAGTATTGGATTGTTTCCTAGTAAAATTTGTATTTTCTGCTATGGGGAAGTGTATCTTTTATGTCATAGTTCCACTTTTAAGAAAAAACAAGATTCAGTATGTTGTTATTCTTGTGCTATGTATATATGCCTGTGTATATGTAGGTATGTGCGTGTTGTATAGTTCAATTAGATTTTTCCATGCAGGTGGATGAGGAAAATAGATTTGTTTTAACAGGTCTAGATGGTTTGATGTCTGCCAGCCGGTATCACCTTTACAATCTTTGGCTTGGAGGAAATATGTAAAGAAAATCCAGTTGTGTGGGAGGCAAATCTTCCAGTTATTTCAGTCTTGGGAATAACCTACAAGTGTGCGGGAGACTGTCCATCTAATTTCACTGGCCGTTGGAGCTAAAACCAGGTAAGGTCATGGATTTGTAAATGGGATCTTTATTAGTGACTTTGTAAGATATGTAAAGGTAAACACTGGAGTAAATTACTGTACATCTGGTTTGGGAACAGTTTCACAATGTGGGAGTTATTTTTTACTGTTCTAGTTGGTTGGGGGATCACATCATTCTTCTAAAGGGTGGGAAAATACATTTATAATTGATGGTCCAGTTAGTCTTCTGTCGATGAAATGAGTGTAATACTGAGATATTACCCACAGCGCATATCCTTAAACAATAATAACAATATGGTGCAATTTGATGTATGAATCCAAATGGTGTATAATACTGTACTAGATAAATAATATATTACAATATAATAGCTCTGATAGCCGTGTTCAATTAGGATTGCTTGTTGTAAGGTCGGTGTGTGCTTCTAATTTGCATCCACCCTTATAAAGAGCTGGGAGTGTGCTTATTGTGACTTTAGAATCATATACCAGAAGAATAAATGCATCAGCTATATTGAGGTCAATATCCAGTGAAATAGTATACAAAAATTGTAGAAAACCATATAGTTCAGAGAAATACTAGTACTAAAAAATTACTAGTGCAAAAAGTGGGTGAAAAGAATATGATAAGTGTCCAAGTAGTCCAAATCAAATTTTCCAGCTTCATTGACGGTGTTTAGAGAAAACAATCAGTGCAATGGTGGTGTCACCCTCCGTGTTCCTGTGTGTTAAGGTAGGCAAATTCAAACTCACCAGACGGTGTTGACCCCCAGTGTCTTACGACAAGTGGGTCAATAAGGCTTGTATAGTGGGTATCCAGTGGGGTCCCAGCCGTCCGTGTGGTCCTGGATGCTCCTATTGTTTGGTGTGTGTAAGCAGAAAGATCGCACTCCTCATGGTGTAGTATAAATAAACTCCATGTTTCTTAAAAATTGGTAAAAAAAATGCGGCAACATAAAATAATATAATAAAATATTAAAAGCATTGGTGGTACAGATACAGGTGAAAGGAATCACTCAAAACCAAACCGGAGAAGCCGTACGGCGCGCCTGTGAAGGTCCGCCCGCTTGTGACACGGAGCTTCCGGGTGGTGTACAGTATGCGTTGCACTAGAGTGAGGCTACGTGCCTCTCAACTTGACGCGTTTCGTCATCAAAAAGTGACGTCTTCGGAAGTTGGTATCATGCAGCCAGAAAGGCAGACCAAACATGGATTGAAATTCAGCCGATTCAGCGGGGAACAGACGACTCTCGATCAATGTGTGGGCTAGTTGATTGACTTGTGTACAACCAGCCTGTTGAGTTTTACTTGAATGATCAGTGCTGTTTGCTATTAACGGCAACACTGATCATTAGAGGTGCACCGAATGGTGCGAAACCGAAACTTCAGGATGCACTTGGCTGAAAACCAAGACCGAAAACTACAGAAAAATAGATATTTCTTATATATAATTGTATTATATTTGACTTTAATTAAAATCATTCATTTAAATGAATATGAATTTATTGTCAGCCATTATCAGCACCTTTAGTGCAAGAAAATTGTATCCCTTTAAATTCTGTGTAGGTCTTCACAATGGTCCATTGCGCTTATGTTGCTTGCTGCATTTTTGGTCAGTTAAAAAAACTGCACCACAAACCCACCTGCCCGTTGAAATGCTTTGAAAAGGCAGCAAGAACGCATCAATAACGCACCCATATTACGTTTTTGTAATGCAGTTTTTTAGTCACATGATCTATGAAAAACAAAACCATAAGCGCAGCGAAGTAGGTGTAAAATCAGCACAAAATTGCGTCAAGATTGCATGCATTTTTTGGTGCCATTGTCAGCACCTTTTTCTCTTATCAGCAAAATTCCGATAACACCATTTTTGCCTGATATGTTTCGGCCGCCGAAATTTCAGTTCATCTCTACTGATTATTGTATTCTTCCAGCAGAGAAGGCTCCCCACCAGTGGAATACAATATCTCAGTGGGAGTGATTACCCCATCCACACTTTTGAAAATGTAAAAAAAGAATCATTTGTGAACTGCTATTTAATCTAACAGAGAAGTCTCTATTTTCTTATCTAAGCATAGTGGTTACTGGACTGCTGGGATTTTATCCAGCCTTGTTCATACCAGTGACGTCACTTGGATTGGGGTCACTTGGTGAAGTAAAATATGGTGTTGCCCCCCCTCCCAATAATTTTTCTCCCATGGGAAGAAGATTCTGGCTAAGCACATTGCTGCCACTGACTCAGAGCTTTCACCATGATTACCCTTCCTAGCAATGGAAGCCACTGGAAGGATAGAGGAGGGACACTGATTTTAAAGGGGGGGGGGGTAGACACCCTAAAAGGACAGAACCCACTTAGAACCCCCAAGTGTGGCGGTGATGATGACATTCCGCAGGTACAGGGTTAAAAAGCAAAGGTGAGGTGGGGATGGGCAGCACAGGTGATCTAGGAGGTGGATAGTTACTTGGTGTCCCCAAATCCCAGTCCCCTGGATGATGAGCCCCATGGAGCAGTGTCACAGGGTGCCCGGGGCACCTGGGAGCCGGCAGGGGTGCAGTGAGGAGTTGGGTTCTGGGAGTCATAGGAAAAGTTTGGGGAAGCATGGACTCTACTGCAAACAGTCGGTGCCTGAGTCTACCCTCCCCTCTCTCCTACCCGGGCCAAGAGCACCAGCAAGTCAGCACTCTACATCAGCTGAGTCCCAGGTCTCTGCCTCTGCTAAGCCATTCTCCCTCACTTAGCATCGCATCCCAGCAGGTGGCACTTACTTGCGGGAGTCCCTGCAGGTGCTATGCCAAACGTGGCTTTCCTGACATTTCTCCTGTCGGGGATGCCGTGTTTGCAGCGATGGCATCAACAGAGCTTATGCTGGCGCTGGTCCTGGTGGTGTCACCCCTCTGGCGGTGTCACTGGAGTGCGTTCCGCACCCCCAAAGTGACGCCACTGCTTCATACCTGAGTATCAGATTCTTATAGTGCTGGGAAAGAGATGTTTGGGCCGGAATCACACTTTATTATTGAAAGCACACTATGGGGTGTTACTGCAAGCATATTAAAACGTATTACGTTAGGGCATCACATACATGTTGAATGGGCTGCCAATCTGCATCCCAGAAACGGCACCTGATCCTTTTTGGGAATGCAGCACATGGGAACGCACTTTACTCCTGGCAGCAGGAAGGCAAGAGAGAGGCAACTATGTGCAGCTGGAGAGGGCAGTAGCTAAAGGCATAGTCTACCTTTTTGGACCATGTGTCAAGTTACACCCAAATTTCGGGTGTAGATTGAATGTATGCAGAATCTTTTTCAAGCACACACAACTGCAATGTGGAACTCAAGCCCCGTACACACGTCCCGAATGTCGGCCGAACGATCGGCCGTCTTTTGTCTGGTGCTGTCCCGTCGGCTGAAAACTGCAAAAGACTGTACATGAATTTTGTCGGCTAACAACAGCCGACTGCAGAAGTGATGCCATGTAATGGTTAACTTTCCTGCTAATCGGCTGTTTGTCGGCCGAATTCTGTACTGACTGGCGAACAATCGGCCGTTCTGGTGTTGGCCAACAAAAATTTTAATGCCTACACACCGATTCTGTTCGGCCGAAAAGTCGCTGTCGGTTGTCGGAAGCATCATACTAACAAGCCGACAATCGGCCGATCGTTCGGCGGCCGAATATTTATGGCCGACAATCGCTACGTGTGTACGGGGCTTCAGAACTGACCCAATAGGAAATAAGACATTAGCCTTGTCTATGCGTTCAGACTGTACTTGTCAAGCGTGCTGAATAAAGTCATAACACACCTGGTGCAAAGGAGCCTTAAAGCTGAACTTCAGGCAAATGTTAAATACACAGCTCAAGTATTGTATGTGAATTATGTTCAGCCAATTTTGTGATTCAAAACACTTCTGCCAGACAGCACAACCAGGAGAGTGACATTGTAGGAGCAGCAACACAATGAAAAGTCTTCAACTCTACCCACTCTTCTCTCTCCCCCTATGAGCACATATGCATGCAGTAGAGCCTGATTGGATCCTGGTGCCATCTCGGTCTAACCCAGAGTGCTGCTGTGCAGTGGTTGACAGAAGCGGATATCAATAAAGATTTAAGTATGTATGCTAACTGTATATAAAATACATACAGGTATATCTCATAAAATTAGAATATCATCAAAAAGTTAATTTATTTAGTTTAATTCAAAAAGTGAAACTCATATTTTATATAGATGCATTTAAACATGCATATTTTATATAAATGCATTATATTTCAAGCATTTCTCTTTCTTTTAATTTCAACGATTATGGCTTACAGCTAGTGAAAACCCAAAATTCAGTATCTCAGAAAATTTGAATATTACATAAGACCAAAAAAAAAAAAAAAAAAAAAGGGTTTTTAATACAGAAATGTTGGCTTACTGAAAAATGCCCATGTACAGTACAGTATGCACTCAATACTTGGTTGGAGCTCCTTGCGCATGAATAACTGTATCAATGCAGCGTGGAATGGAGGTCATCAGCCTGTGGCCCTGTTGAGGTGTTATAGAAGCCCAGGTTTCTTTGATAGCAACTTTCAGCTCCTCTGCATTGTTGGGTCTGGTGTCTCATCTTCCTCTTGACAATACCCCACAGATTCTCTATGGGGTTTAGGTCAGGCGATTTTGCTGGCCAATCAAGCACAGTGATATCATGATCATTAAAGCAGGTATTGGTATCTTTGGCAGGTGCCAAGTGCTGCTGGAAAATTAAATCAGCATCTCCATAAAGCAGGCCAGCAGAGGGAAGCATGAAGTGCTCTAGAATTTCCTGGTAGAGGGCTGCGCTGTCTTTGGACTTGAGAAAACAGTGGACCAATACCAGCAGATGACATGGCTCCCCAAATCATCATTGACTGTGGAAACTTCACACTGGACCTCACGCAACCTGGATTCTGTGCCTCTCCACTCTTCCTCCAGACTTTGGGACCTTGCTTTCCAAATGAAATGCACAATTTTTCACAGTCAGTGATGATTTGGAGAACCAAGTTATTTGCTGGTGTTGGTCCACTGTGTTTTATCAAGTCCAAAGTCAGCGCAGCCCTTTACCAGGAAATTATAGAGCACTTCATACTTCCCTCTGCTGACCAGCTTTATGGAGATGCAGATTTCATTTTCCAGCAGGACTTGGCACGGGCCCACACTGCCAAAAGTACCAATACCTGGGTTATTGATTATGGTATTGATTGGCCAGCATACTTGTCTGACCTAAACCCCATAGAGAATCTGTGGGGTATTGTCAGGAGGAAGACGAGAGACACCAGACCGAACAAGGCAGATGTGCTGAAGGCCGCTATGAAAGCAACCTGGGCTTCCATAACACCTCAGCAGTGCCACAGGCTGATCGCCTCCATGTCACGCCGTATTGATGCAGTAATTCATGCAAAAGGAGCCCCAACCAAGTATTAAGTGCATGCTATACTGTACATGGACATACTTTTCAGTAGGCCAACATTTCTGTATTAAAAATCTTTTTTTTTATTGGTTATTGGTCTTCTGTAATATTCTACTTTTCTGAGATACTGAATTTTGGGTTTTCACTAGCTCTAAGCCATAATCATCACAATTAAAAGAAAGAAATGCCCGAAATATCTCACTCTGTGTGTAACGCATCTATATAAAAGTATAGGAGTTTCACTTTTTCAATTGAATTACTGAAATAAATTAACTTTTTGATGAGATTCTAATTTTATGATATTTAAATTAATACACAACTGCATGCATTTTTATACATATTTGCCTGTTCAGCTTTGAGGTTATTGTAAATCACAAACATGAAATATGAACAAAGCATAACCCCTCTATAGTGTGTACTTGTCTCAGCTAAGAGCACTAAGTGTCTTTTCTGTCTGCTACTTCTTTCCTCTGCTATCAGTATCAATCACTTCTTACAAGTTTTCCTGACACCAAGAGAAAAAAAAAAAAAGTGACCGGGGAGGGAGCTTCAGCATACAGCTTGTGATTGACAGCCCCAACTCTGTTCCTGTGTTCCTCCCTCTAATCAGATCTCCTCATTGAGCTCTACAGAGTGTAAATTTAGCTCTCTGCCCCTTTTTTCTGAAAAGACCACTGATAAACAGGTACAACTTATGTAGGAGAAACTTTTGTTTCATCTCCTTTTCAATCACTTGGTTGTAAAGCCTTACATATACCCAGTGAAGTGACTGGCCTCAGGAGATACACAGAGATGAAATAAATCCTCCTATCTCAGCTCTGAAAATCAGGGGGCGGAGAGCTGAAGTTACATCAGTGAGTAGAGCTCTGAGAGCTGATTGGAGGGAAGGGACACACCCCCCTTCACACCGAAACAGGAGGTCCGTCCCCTGTCACCACTTTTCTTTTGGTGTCAGGAAAACTTGTCAGAAGTGAGGAACGAGGCAGCGGACAGAATAACACTTAGTGCTTTGGATTGAGACAAGTACACACTATAGAGGGATATGCTTTTTTCATATTTCATGTCCAAGGTTAATACTTAAGGATGGCTTCCTTCTTACTGTGGTAGAGAAGAGGTAGAAGAGCTGTCAGATTTTTATTGTTGTCTGTCAGAGAATTTAAAGCGGAGTTCCGGCCTCAAAAACAACTTTGGGCCACCCGCTTGCTTTAAATCCCCTAAACAACAAATGGATACTCTCGATTTTTTTTTTTCTTTACTTACCTTGTTTTTGAAGAAAGTATACTTACCTTCCTTCCACTTCCTCCCTCTGCAGCCGCGGCCCGCGCCATCTCTTCCTGCTTGCATTAACTCCTGGGAGCCGAACATCATCGCTCCCAGGAGTCAATGCGCCTGCACTGGCCCCCGCTCGTCAGTTCCGGCGCTGGCGCATCATTCCCTGCTAAACAGCTTCTGGGCATGCCCAGAAGCTGTGCAGGGATGGCGCGCCTGCGCCAGAACTGAAGAGCGGGGGCCAGTGCAGGGCATTCTGGGACTCCGACATTACCGAAGAGGATCGCGCTGGCTTCAGCTGCCCACACTTGAGTTGGCAGCGCTGGACAAGAAATTTTCAAGGTAAGTATTTCTTCTAAAAAGGTAAGTGTGACCTGGGACAGTTCAGAGGCTATCCATTGTGTAATGTACTAGCCCTGACTGTCCCGGGGGTATTTTTATTGAAAAAAACCTTTCCGAGGCCGGAACTCCGCTTCAACAAGCAGCTTCCAGATCAGAGTCTCTGGCAGATCTATGAAGCCATGAGTTGATTCAGCTCAACATTCATCACACAGAATCGGTTCTAGCAGAGTTACCTTTTAACAAAAATCATCTTTGCTATGGTAAATAGACTGAATATGGAGTTGCCAATGGATATTGTATCCTGTGTTAATGTGAGTTTAGGAGAGGATCTTCATTTACAATAGATCTGATAGATAGATCTGGTTTTGCTTTGCACAGCATTCCTGAGCAAGCTGTGGCTTTGCAATTGTGCAATTGCAGGTTCTGGCATGTGAGGCCATGATGTTTCCCATTAACCCAAGAGACACAGTGATGCCTTTATGTGGTTAAGCTTAGCAGACCTGGATTATGGAAGTGACCTCCCACACTACAATTTGTAGAAGATGTTTGGTATTATTTCAGGGTGCATTCACAGGAACTTGGATACACAGCCCGTTTCACACAGGCTTCAGCTTTCACAAAGCGCTTGCAGGGTTTTCAGCAAGCTTTGTCGAAGCTTTTAAAGTACCATTCAGCTTCAGTTAGTAGGGTAACACTGATCCCAATGGAGTGCTGATTGTCACTTTAAACATGCTGCTAGCAGGCTTCAGCACTACTTAAAGCATGTTGAAAGCCTGCTGAAGCCTGCTAGCAGCTTGTTTAAAGAAACAGCCAGGACTCCCATTTAGGCTGGGTTCACACTGCTGCGATGTTAAGACATTGCATGCGATTCACACTGCACTGCTGTGCAGATCACATGTGATGGGAAATAATTCAGGCATACAGATTGTATGGCTGAATTTTCATCGCATTCGCACCAAAATGGTGCAGCACCCTTTTTTGGTCCGCACTGGAATCGGATTCCATGGGTGTTCACACCCATGCAATCCGATTCCTGAACTGTATAGCAGTTTGCACTGCGATCTGATCCGGGGCTGTCGGTAACTTTGCATTGACACCCGCAGCGGTTTGCAGATGTCAGTGTGAGAGGCAGGTGTGCTGGCAGGGGGGCGCACATGCGTGCGCCGTAGACAGGTAGTGACATACTAGTATGTAACTTTGCCTGTGGGCCCCCGTCCGCAGTACATTGCGGGCGGGTGGTTCTCAAGTGGTTAAAGGCTTTGAGAAAGCTGCTAAAAACTTGCTGAAAGTTTCATAAAAGCTTGCTGCTCACGCTACCCTTATACAAGCTGAAGCCCGTGTGAAACAGGCCTTTGTGGCTTCTATTGGGTGCACGGCAATTGTATTTTTTTAAAGCCCGCATGAATGAAGAGCTGCTGACTTCACAAAATGAAAACAAATAAGACTTTCACCTACTTTCACCAACTGGAGAGAAGTGAATGAGCAGTCTGAGACCCAACATTTTTAAAGTGTTACTAAACCCAGGACGCTGCATTCACTATTTCTGGTCCCCCACAGAACACAGTAATGCAATTATTTTAGAAAATATGAACTTATAAATACCTTTTTCCCCCATCAGCAGTATATAGCAGTCTTGTGACTTCTATCTGTGTCTGCTTGAAACTCATAGGAGGAGTTTTCATTCTACTCTGTCTGTCCTATGAGGCTGCAGGACCCCTGACCCTCTATTTGGACAGTGCTGATTGGCCCTGTGCTGATCCCATGCACCCTACCAAGAAAAAAAAAAAAAAAAAAAAAGAACTCTCTAGCAATACACACCAAATTGAGCATGTGCACAGTGCCCCCCAAGGCTCTGTACTATCAGGAGCTGGATTGGGGGCTGTGGAAGAAGGGGAGGATCAGAGAAGACAGGATTAAACAGCCTTTTTACACAATGCGGAGGATTAACCCCTTAGGTTCCACAGTAAGTAGAACAAGCATGCTTTACTGCATATAAAGACTGATTTTACGGTTGTGGGTTTAGTAACACTTCAAAGGAGGATTCATAACTAAGGGGGCTGCAGTTTCTGACCCTTTCTGAAAATGGTATTTGCCAGGCTGTTCTGATCTTTTGTCATCAGGACCTTGTTCAGGAACTTGTATGGGGATCTGGAGTCCTAAAATTGACTTCATTGACTTTGAAAGTATTAAATCCAGGGGATTGCCATGACACTCAGGTAGCTAACATTTGCAAAATAGGTTTACCAATGACAGCCTTTACATTTCTCTGGCAAGTTTCTTTTAGCCCCCCTTCACACTATACATTGTGTAACCACACCTGCGTGCTGTGCTTTGCCAACCCATTCATTTTAAAAAGACTGGCAGTGCATTCTAATACACTAAACATTAAGGCTTCGTTTCCACTATTGCGACTTGCTGTGCGACTTGACACACGTCAAGTCGCACAGCAAGTCAAAAGCCATTGATTTCAATTCGGCCCGTTTTCACTGCCACGACTTGAGTTGTGGCGACTTCAAAAGTAGTTCATGCACTACTTTTGGGCCGACTTCAGTGTGACTTCCCTCTATAATGAGTCACACTGAGAGCCGCAAACAACTTTCACTACGAAGTCGCGCTAGAAGTAGCATGACTTCGTAGCCGCGGTAGTGAAAACGGAGCCTTAGGCTCGTTCACACTTGAGCGTTTTGTAGCTTGTAGGTCGAAGCTTCAACATGCAAAAACCTATTGATTTCAATTGCCCTTGTACACATCTGAGTGTCCTGCCACTTGTAGCAAAATGCCTGTCCCCCAAAAAAGTTCATGAGCTACTTTTCAGGCAGAATTGAGTGTTTTTGTCACCATAGATTTCCATGTAAATGCCTGAAAAGCACAACATATGCTTTTTTCAAGCATTTGGTTGTGCATTTACTGCTCAAACAGCAGCTCTCTGCCCCTTTTTCAGCAGCACTCCACACATTTTAGTTGAAAAACGCCTGTCAAAAGCAGCAAAAACGTGCAATACTGCTCCAGAAAAAAAAAACTTGAAAATTTGACGCTTAGGTGTAACGCTCCTGCGTTTTTATTGTAAGCTGGATTTGCAGCTGCAGAATCTCCACTCAGTAGTCATGTAGAGATATGTTGGAATACCAGATCCAACTCTCCAGACTCATCACTGTGGGCCTGTCTGCTTCAGCATACAGATATACACACACTCAATAAGATGTTCCTGGAGTGATAGGATGTATATGATAGTATGGAGGTGATGTGCAGTGACAGTAATGGTAAGCACTTGATAGTAATGTTCAGGAAAGTAGTAGATGGTAATAGGTAGAATGCAGATAGGTTAGTAATCATGTATGGTAACAGGTGGTAAGGACAGCAGATGACATATACAGGATAGACTAACCCAGTGCAAGGATAGATGGTAGTAGACTCAAGAGCTAGCAATCTATGTAACAGTGCAGATGGTAGAATTAGTATGCATAGATAGTAACAGTCCTTAATGTGCAGAAGATGATAGTGTAAGTTAGTTATGGAGGATTCCCCTGTGGGGTACTTATCACTAGTAAGGTTTAGTAAGTAGAGGGGTCCAGTAGTGAGGGAGTGATCCGGTAGCGAGATACGGGATCAGTAGCGAGGTTCCGGTCTGTTCCAGGTAAAGGCAAATAGCTGGAGGTTCCGCAGCATGTAGGCACACAAGAGTGAAAGCAGTATGCCAAGAGTGATCCGGTAGCGAGATACGGGATCAGTAATGAAACAAGTTCAGGTAGCGAGATACAGGAGCGAGTGACATCAGGTATGGCTGCTTCACAGACGGCTTGAACGAACTAACCATGCGGTTAGAACGAACAACGTGAGAGAGAACGCCGGCGATTGAAATAGCCGCTCAGCGGCGCTCAGCGATGACGTCATCCGTCTTAAAGGTGTATGCGTTCCACCTAACTAGAAAGGTGGGACGCAATGTTGAAAGGAAAATGGTAAATAAGGGTACCAAAGGTACCAGAATCTTACATTAGGTGGGAATGTAATCTGAAGCATGCACCCTATTTTAAAATGTGCATTTTGGTGCACTGCAGTTTGGGGGTTGTGCCTGCTACTGCAACGATATATTGGGGTGCCATTGTTCTACCGCACAGTACTGTAACACCCAGGACCCTAAAGTTTTAGGTCTAGATCAACCTTCATCACATCTTGTTAAAGTGGAACTAAACTAGTATTTAATTTTACACCCGCGCAAGGAACCAGTAATATTAAATAAAAAAAAAAAAAGAAGAAAGAAGAATATATACACTATATTGTCAAAAGTATTGGGACACCTGCCTTTACATGCACATGAACTTTAATGGCATCCCAGTCTTAGTCCGTAGGGTTCAATAATGAGTTGGCCCACCCTTTTCTGCTATAACAGCTTCAACTCTTCTGGGAAGGCTGTCCACAAGGTTTAGGAGTGTGTCTATGGGAATGTTTGACAATTCTTCCAGAAGTGCATTTGTGAGGTCAGGCACCGATTTTGGATGAGAAGGCCTGGCTCGCAGGCTCCACTCTAATATACCCTAAAGGTGTTTCATTGGGTTGAGGTCAGAACTCTGTCCAGGACAGTCAAGTTCCTCCACCCCAAACTCGCTTATCCATGTCTTTATGGACCTTGCTTTGTGCACTGGTACGCAGTCATGTTGGAACAGGAAGGGACCATCCCCAAACTGTTCTCACAAAGTTGGGAGCATGAAATTGTCCAAAATGTCTTGGTTTGCTGACACCTTAAAGCGGAGTTCCACCCAAAAGTGGAACTTCCGCTTTAGGGAGTCCTGACCCCCCGACATGCCACATTTGGCATGTCATTTTTTGGGGGGGGGAGCGGGTACCTAGTTTTGACAGGTGCCCGCTCCCACTTCCGCTCGGAGCGCCGCGGCGCCCTGAGCGGAAGTTCTCCTCTCCCCCTCCCTCCCTGCAATCTTCTGGGACACGTCAGAGGTCCCAGAAGATTGCCGGCCAATCACGGCGCGCAGCGCGACTCGCGCATGCGCAGTGGGTACCCGGCTGTGAAGCCGCAAACTGAAACAGCCGGGTGCCCACAGCAGTGATGCCGGCGCCGAGGGAGAGGATCGAGGCTTCCGGCGGCCGCATCGCTGGACCGTTGGACAGGTGAGTAAATGGCTGGAACTCCGCTTTAAGTGTTTCCTTCACTGGAACTAAGGGGCCAAGCCCAACCCCTGAAAAACAACCCCACACCATAATCCCCCCTCCAGCAAATGATTTGGACCAGTGCACGAATCAAGGTCCATAAAGACATGGATGAGCGAGTTTAGTTGTATGGGAGTTGAGGTGTATTTTTTGTTCCATTGGGTAGGTGGGTTATTATGTGTCAATGTGTGTTTCCTTTGTGTTTTGACAATGTATTTTTGAATGTAGAATTTGGTGTGATTAGGGTTAACAACCATTGACCATGGCATAATATCTGTTTCTGATGCATTCAAATGCATGTTGTATGTTTTTTTATAGGCCTCCCAATGCACTAAAACTGTTTACTATGCTTCAGTTTGTGAATGAAGGGAAAGCTCTGTACAGAGCTAATCCTATCAATTCATTCAGTGCAGCTGTGGAGAAAAAATTTGGAGGGCTGTGTCCTTAATCTCCCCTCTCTATCTCAAAGGTGGATCATCAGAGGTCTGTTTAGACCCCTAGTACCCCAACAGGGTCCCTAAAAAATTGTAAAAAAATAAAGTTAAAAAAAAAAAAAAATACACCATTGGCAGAACTACCAGGGTCACAAATGGCACACTTGGGACGGCCCTGGCATTCCGGCATTGGTGTCAGCCTTTCTTTTTTTTTTTTTTTTCACCATATTTTTTTTTTTTTAATGGGGACCCTTCATTGTTTCTTGCATTGGTGCCCTGAAGTTTCTAGTTACGCCACTGATAGGGAACTTTAATTTAACACATGCGTTTTAGCATGTCAGAATGCGCCCCGAAAGTTATTTCTGCATGTTCATTTTTGTCATCTTCTGCTCAGGTAATGACAGATTTACCTGCTTAGGTGTGGCATAATTAAAAAGATGACTGGCCACACACACAGGAACAAAAGTTCCACCATCTTTAAAAAGACTGTGCTATGGGGGCGCCATACAACCATGTTTACATCACAGGTCTATTGTGCATGAAATGGGATGTTGTAAGAAATTTTCTTGGATCCAGTGCTTTAATGTGTTAATAATCTAAAACATTATGTAGAGCATGATGGATCTTGGCAAGAACATGACCTTTGTTTTACACGGTTCAGTGCATTGTTCTTTCTGGTAAGATGTGTCATTCCATTTTTAGCTCCTCTTGTCTTGTGACGATTGCCTGCTTTGTTGACCAACTAAACATTTTTTTTTTTTTTTTGTTCATGTGTCCTGAACTGTACACAGCACAATAGTAACTTATCATTGTGTTTTCCTCAAATCCTGGCCTTGCAGAAAGTATCATTGTTTAGTGTTTTTTTTTAAAGTTCTGTCCCCTACTGAGACAAAGTTCATGTCACAATTTGGGATCAGGCTTGGAGGCCAGTGGCTGTGGCAGTAGAGAGGATCACAAGTAGTCAGCTGGAAATTTACAAGCAAATCCCCCTAGGGGATAACCCACGATGCGGGGTCTAAGCACTAGCCGGTCTTCACCAGAGCTCCTGACGGTGGAGATTGGCTTCGCTGCGTTCTAATACCAAGTCAAGGCCCTCTGGATTGCCCCAGTGGGAAAAGAGCAAGCAGAGGTTGCGGAACGGATGAGGAAGACAAGGAACAAGTAGAAACAGTTGAAAAACAAGCCCAAAAGGTCAGTAACGAATAGTAGCTGAATGTGATCCGAAGGAAGCATAGTAGAGGAACAAGCCAAAAAGGTCAGTAATGAGTAGTAGCTAGATGTGATCAAATGGAACCGTAGTCGATTAACAAGCCAAGGGTCGATAACGAGTGGTACCGAAGATAAAGGATAGCAGCAGGTATCCAAGGAGCAAGATATCAGCTGGAGAGAGCACAACAATCTGGCAAGCAGGAAGTGCAGAGACATGGTTTAAATCAGGAATTTTATGGGAGCAGCAAAGGGCTCAAGGTTCACCAGAAATAAGACAAATCAAAGTTGGATCAAAGGAATCAGACAGATTCCTTTGATCAGACAGAAAGCTGTCCATCATCCCCTGTGATACAATGAGAAGAGTCACAGCTGGACACCGCAGAGGTTGCAGGTTCAGATCCGAATCCAGACAGTATGAACTTTTCTGTCCCAAATGCTTTCTGACCCTAATAATGAGGTCCTATCTGTCCCTCTCCCCTCTTGCCACAGCCGATCTAACAACAGTTATGAAGAAGATGACTGATTCATAATTACAGTTTCGGTTATGACTCAGCTGTCTCCTTTATAGCTGTTGTCTCATCAGCCGTGGTAGGAGGTGAGGGAGCAGGTCAAACCTCAACCAGAGTTATAAGATGTTTATATACATGGGACAAAGTACTACTTTGTCTTCTTTAAAGCAGTTGAATATTTTTCTCTTTCGTTCATTGACAGACACAGCTCCTGGTATTCATAACCATTGGGGTATACTGCCCCCTACAGGAGGACACTAGGCAGAAGAGAATTCTGGCTACACCTATGGGCAATCCCAGGGGGTATGCTCCCTCTCTTTGCTATAGCCACAGTTTTTTTCTGCCTAGTCAGGAGTTAGGACCCATTTCCTTGCTGGGAACTTTGATCCTGGCAACATTTTTTTTTTATTTTTTCCTCCTGAACTTTTCCTGTGAGATCTATAAATCAACTGCCAGACTGGGCGACGGGTTGAATAATCTAGAAGCAGTGGCCCCCCAGTCTGGCCAGCGCAGACCTCACCTCCGCGCTAGGTCGGCCGCAACATAGCCCCACTGGACGGGGGCTGGCCTGCGAGTTAAACTCCTCACAAGTTCGCATATGACCAGGTCTCTGCCAGAGTCGAAGCATTCCTCCTGGCCAACAGCCCCCCATTTAGATAGAGTGGGGTTCTGTCTGGAGCGGTGCCCGTCTGGTTCCTGGTATGGTGAGTAGCTGTCTCGCCCTTGAGGGTTTTGGGGTGGATGTGGCACCCCCCCTTGCCTAGTCCCTCATCCTGACCCCCCTTCCACATACGCTGGGGCTGTTTGGGTGGTCTAGCCAATATCCTGGGGTGGGGGGAAGGGCGCTGACTGGCAATGGGGGCCAGGGCCTGGATCTGTCCTTGAAGCCTGGTTTCCCAATCCTGGGTCTCTGTATGTCTCGTGGTGCGGCGCGGGGCCACCAGGGCGGCGGCCATGACAGTGGAGCCCTGACTTAGAGTCTTTGGAGCACATTTCCCCACCTGATCCCTTCTCTGAGGCTGCAGGGCCCTCCGGGTCCCAATCTTCTATTCATGCACTGACGGCGGTCCTGGTGTCCTGGGTGGAGGTGGCATGCAGGCGACGGGCTAGCAAAAGTGCCCCCCCCCCCGCCTTGCCCTGCCTCGTCTCATCTGTCATCAGATCCTGAATCCGATTCAGCCACCGTGAACGTAGGTCACCCTGCTGGGTCTGCAACCACTTAGAGGAATCCTGTGATAGTGAAGAAGATTCCTCCATGTCTGCAACCGCGCATGAAAAGGCGCTGGTGGATGCACTGATTGAATCTGTGCGTGAGACCCTGAAGATAGGGGATGCAGCTGAAGCTGCGACGGAGGCGCAGGTACCCTTTGGCACTCACAAGCCATCCAGAGTGGCAAAGGTGTTTCCTTTCCCTGCCTACTTTGACAGAATTGTCGCTAAAGAGTGGGGAAGACCAAAGCTTCCCTGTGGGGTCCCTAAGCGCTTTACTAGGCGTTACCCCTATGAAGAGACTCTTAAGAAGTGGACTGTGCCACTGGTGGTGGACCCTCAGGTTTCCAGATTAAACTAGGCAACCATGATTCTGGTTGAAGAGTCCCTGACCTTTAGGGATCCAGCTGACCAGAACGCAGAGGCTGTGGCCTGCCATATGTGCACTCTGGCTGGTTCGGCAATGAGGCCAGTATTCACCCTTTACCCTAGCGTCGCAAACTCTGACCGAGTGGGCTAAACTCTTACGCCATGACCTGAAGGGGTAACAGCTCCCACCTGCCTTTGCTGAGCTGGCGGATCAGCTGGTCAAGGAGGCTGCAGTTTATCTGTGATGCCTCTATGGATGCAAGTCCCCTGATGGCTCGCCTCTCTGTTTTGGCAGCGGTCCTTCGGCGTATCATTTGGCTCAAGTGCTGGTCTGCAGATCAGACTTAAATAAAAAAGGCCTTGACTGATCTTCCTTTCCAAGGAGATTGCCTGTTTGGAGCTATCCTGGATACCATCATGAAAGGTTTTACGGGGGGGGGGGGGGGGGGGGGTTTGGGGGAGGAGAAGAGTACTTTTCTTCTGCAGGCTACTAAGGGCAAGGAACCTCTTCGTAGACGTGGGTCTTCCTTCTCAGCTCATAATACCTTTTTTTTTTTAACCCTCAGGGTGGACTGACAAGGGCTCGAAGCCTTTCAGGGATTTTCTGGAGGATCCAAATTAACCTGGTCTGGCAAGCCAAAAATCTGGCTTCTCCAGACCCGTGGGCAAGGCTCCTGCTGCATGAAGGTTTGCCCTCACCCGTATCGACGGTGGTAGTGGTGGTGGGGGGGGCATCTTCGCTGGTTTCCCGTGGACTTTCCCTTGTGCAAGACAAGTGGGTCCACAAAGTCATTCGGTCCAGCTACAAGATCAAGTTTCGTTCTTGTCCCCCGGCAAGGTTTTTTTCCTTCCAACTTGCGCCTGTTTCCAGACCTCTTACAGGGCCTGTTTAGGGGGGTTCAAGACCTTTTCCTTCAAGGGGCGATTGTCCGGATTCTGACTTTGGAACAATTTCAGGGTTTTTACTCAAACCGATTTACAGTCCCCAGGAAGGAAGGCAAAGTGCATCCAATCCTGGACCTCAAGGTGCTAAACTGCTTTGTGAGAGTACAGAAGTGCAGAATGGAGTCCATTCAAACGATAGTGGCATCCCTGTGTCAGGGGGATTTTTGAACGATAGTGGCATCCCTGCGTCAGGGGGATTTTCTCGCCTCTATCAATATCAAGGATGCCTAACTTCACATTTCAATATGTGCCAGTCACCAGCGTTTTCTCCGCCTTGGAAGCATTATCAGTTTGTGGAGTTACCCTTTGATCTCACCTCTGCTCCTCGGGTCGTCACAAAAAAGTGTTAGCCCTGGTGCTAGCCTTGCTACGCCAACGGGGGATCGCGGTACTAGGCTACTTGGACGATCTCTGCGTGCAGAGTTTCCTTTTGCTCTGGTGGACAACTTGGAGATCACAATCCGGACTCTGCGGGAGTTTGGCAGGAATCTGAACTTTTTTAAGTATGCTCTAGTTCTGTCCACGAAGCTGGACTATCTGGGCCTGACTCTGAGCTCAACCTTAGCTATAGTGCTCCTTGCTCTGAACAAACTCCAGAAATTGCAGGCTGCAATTCCTCTTCTGCTGTCCAACAGATGGTTGGCCCTCAGGACTTGCATGCGGGTGCAGAGCCTGATGGTGTCTACCTTCGAAGCGGTTCTGTTTGCACAGTTCCATAGGAGGTTCCTACAAAGGGAGATTCTGACCAAACGAGACAAGACTCCCCAGTCTCTGGAATATCAGATCCGGCTGAGTCGGGGAACAAGAGAGTCCTCGATATGGTGGCTTCGCTCTCTGGCGCTTTGGCTGGGAAAAGCCTTCCTCACCTTGTATTGGACAGTGGTCACCATGGATGCCAGCCTGTGAGGCTAAGGGAGGCGTCCTCGGCAAGCATTCTGCTCAAGGGATCTGGACGCTGGAAAGTTCCAGACTACCGATCAATGTCTTGGAACTCCCAGGTGATCAGACTGTGTCTGGATCATTGAACAGATCATTTTCAGGGTTGTACAGTGCGCATTTAATCGAACAATGCCACGCCCGTGGCTTATGTCAATCATCAAGGGGGCACATGAAGTGTCCTGGCGACTCTGGAGGTAGCAGGAATTCTAAAGTGGGCAGAACGGTTCATTCCAGCCCTCTCCGCCATACTGATTCCCGGGGTGGAAAATTGGCAGGCGGATTACCTCAGTCAGCAGGCGTTGGACCAAGGGGAGTGGTCCCTTCATCCGGAGGGGTTTCATCAGTGGTGTCACCGGTGGGGAATGCCCGAGGTTGATCTTTTGGCGTCTCGGCTAAACAGAAAGGTGCAGAGGTTTGTGGCTCAGTCAAGGGATTCTTTGGACACCACAGACGCGCTTGTGGCACCGTGGGGTCCATGTCAGCTGATTTACGCCTTCCCTCGTCTCAAGCTTCTGCCCAGACTTCTATTCAGGATCGAGGCAGAAGAGATTCCAGTCATCTTAGTTGCTCCGCACTGGCCTCGCTGGGCTTAGTACGCCGATTTGGTGCGGCTGGTCGCCAACGTTCCTTGGAAGCTTCCTCTCAAGGAGGATCTTCTGTCCCAAAGACTGATCTTCCATCCTGCTTTACAGTCGCTGGCTTTGACGGCTTGGCTGTTGAACGCCAGGTGCTGAAGGATAGGGGTTTGTCTGAGTCGGTGATTCCTACCCTGTTGAAAGCTAGGAAATCTACTAATAGGAAGATCTACCATCGTACGTGGAAGACGTACATTGCATGGTTTGAGTCTCTTGGGGTTCCTCCTTGCTCCTTCTCGGTGGCTCGGATCTTAACCTTTCTTCAACGGAGGATTGAACAGAAATTGGCCTTGAGTACCATTAAGGGCCAGGTGTCTGCTTTGATGATCTTCTTCCAATGACATTTGACCACACACTGGTGCGTACCTTTCTTCAGGGTGTCCAACATTTAGTTCTTGCAGGCTCTGTTGCCGCCTTGGGATCTTAATTTGGTGCTTTCAACTCTACAGAAGCCTCCCTTTGAAAATATGCAGGAGATTCCCCTGCTTACGTTATCTCAGAAGGTGGTCTTTTTAGTGGCTATCACTTCTGCGTGCAGGGTGTCGGAACAGGTGGCGTTATCCTGTTGTTCACCTTACCTAGTGATTCACAGGGATAAGGTGGTTCTTCACCCCTGTCCGTCATTCCTGCCAAAGGTTTTCTCTGATTTTTATTTGAATGTAGACATTGTGTTGCCTTCCTGCTTAGTGCCTCCTGGGCTTTCAGTCATCAGGCATCAGTGACGTAGGTTTGCAAGGCGGCTACCTGGTTGTCGATGTACACTTTTACAGAGTTTTATAAAGTGGATGTGTTGACATCTGCAGATGCTTCTTTTGGCCGCAAGGTTTTGCAGGCTGCTGTTTAGAAGGACCTGATCCTCTTTGAGGCTACGGTAAGTCAGAAATCCAATTTTGCCATACAAGTACATGGTACAACAGCCACATATCAGGAATATGAAATTCTGGATTGACATATTCTTTCAATATTACAAAGTTTTTTTTTTTTTATCACTATCTATAAAGTGCCTTGCAGATTTTTTTTAAGCGTTGCACAAGCATGTTCATTGGAATGGGTTACCAGGCTGCGGCAGAATAAGTCAGCTATGTAAATTATTACCTTTTGTATACTTAATGTGCTTATACAAGACAAACTGAAAATACATGACATGCTGGATGGGATAGCACAGAATTTCTAAAGTTCCAGTACTTCCCCTTTAATAAAAAGGCTATGGGATAGTGCACCATTGAAGAAAAAAGGAAGTCTGGAAAGTGAAGCTTTGTTTGGTACAGTGTGGGGGAAGGTCTGCTTCCACTTATACAAGTATGAACATATATTGCATACTTTGAGTGTTTTAAAACAACATGCATGAAATGACAATCTCAGTTTAAGGCCCAACTCCAGCCCAATGTATTATTTTATTCTGGATAGAGTGGGGAAGAGCTTGAACCAATGTGAGGCCTTTTATTGCTAAGTGTGTCCCCGTAAGGGAGAACTTCTCTTTACTTCCTGTGATCACATAGAAACAGAGAGGCTATTTCCCCAAAAGATCCCTAACCCTTTACTAGTCTGCTAAAAAAAAACAACATCTCTCTTTTCCTATTACTATCTGTCCCATTAGAGGAACAGAAGATAAAGAAGTGTGTCCTCAGTGGAAACATGGACAGAAATAAAACCTGGAACAAGTTTAAATCCTTCCCAGCTTTACTTGAAAACTAAAGTAAGGGTTTTGGTTGAAGTTGAGATTTAATAAAACCTTTAGAAAAAAAAAAATCTCTCTTAAAGCTGAACTCTTAGTAGAAAATCTTTCATTTATATTTTCCTCATCAGCTAAAGGTTATAAATCCACTTTGAGTGCACCAAATGCCTTTGCAAACCCATATATTACCTTGTAAATGTAGTGGTGACATAATCACTGTGCTGTACATAGTCTGTGCAGAGGGCAGAGCTGTGGGAGGGGACCAGCAGGCGCCTGTAGTAGTGATAGACTGATATCGGTTTTTCGTTGCCAATACCGATATTTTGGCCAATGCATATTGGTATCGGCCAATATTTTTGTACATTTAAAAAAATTTTTTTTTTTTGACAGGTACTTTTGTGGAGAGATCTGGGGGTCTAAATAGACAAGTTGGCCGTTTTGAATGTGCTGTCATTTTCTTGAATCAGGCGCCAGACAGTACCCGGAGTGATGTCACTCATGGGGGGGGGGGGGCAGGGGGTCGTCCCCGCTCCTTGTAGTGACAGCCGAGTGGCTTCTCAGCCGCATCGGTTGTAATTACAAGACAGCCGACCGTCGGCTATGGACGCCGGTACCGGGGTGATGCCTCTAGCTGCAGGCATCACTACGGTACAAGCACTTTCCCGAAATATCTGCAATATCGGTAACTTCCGGGGCCGATTCTGATATCGGGAAAAGTGCATATCGGCCCTCGATATATATCTTGCCCCCCCTAGTGCTCTCAGACATCCCACAGTGCTCTCGGCCCCCCCCCCCCCCAAGTGCTCTCCACCACCCCCCTTTGCTCTCTGACATTCTCCTGTGATCGTCCACCCCCCCCCCCCGCGTGCTCTCTGCTCCACACCCCTTTGCTCTCTGACATTGTCCTGTGATCGTCCACCCCCCCCCCCGCGTGCTCTCTGTTCCACCCCCCTTTGCTCTCTGACATTCTCCTGTGATCGTCCACCCCCCCCCCCCCCCCGCGTGCTCTCTGCTCCACCCCATGTTCTCTGACTCCCCCATGCTCTTTTCCAGCCACCCGCAGCGCTGCCAGGTTCCCTCCCTCTCCTCTCTCAGATGGAGAGTAGGGAAGGGCCAGTTAACATGTCATGGGCTGCTCAGCCTGAAATGCCCGGGCCTATTTTTTGTCTCAGTCCGGGCCTGGATAGGCAGGACCTGATCGGAAAGCCCGTGTGATAGAGCCTTACTGGGTCTCCTGCAGATCAAACGCAAAATCAGATAATCAACATAGGGATTGATTTACTAAAACTGAAGAGTGCAAAATCTGGTGCAGCTGTGCATTGTAGCCAGATTCTAACTTCAGCTTGTTACATTAAGCTTTGTTACCAGATTTTGCACTCTCCAGTTTAGGTAAATCAACCCCATAGGGTCTGCTCATATCTTAGCACTGCAGTGCATTTCGAAAAAAATTCTAAATTTTTCTTTTTTCCCCCGTGTTTTTGTGTGTTTGGACGCCCAATGGCAATGCATGATATGTGTTTTGATGCATTGGCAACAGGTATTAACAAGCCATTATCAATGGCTCTAAGCTATCCATACCAAATCCTAAAGAGAAAAATGCATTGAATATGCATCTCAATAAACGCACAAAGAAAGCACAGATTGAGGCATGACAACGCTTTAAAAAAAATAAAAACACACTTCTGTGCACATGATCTATATAAGCCCTGAATCCTATTGGACACAGTTCCGATTAGGGTCCTTCAGAAGCAGCAAGCTGCACTATACGTGCGACCAGAGGCGTGCATTCAGAGACAAATTGCTGATCCCAGCTCATCGCACGGTTTATTTTTATTTTCTTACAGAAATGTATTGAACTGTCATCGGTGACATTTCAATACTGATCTATTACTGACATTTCAATAGTCCATACCATCACAATCCGATCCGTTGAAAAAAGAACTGCATACAGTATGACTGACACCATAGGAAGAAGGCATTTTGCCTCGTCTGTGCATCAAGGCAGCGCTAGAAATAGCTGCCAGCTTCGCACCTGTTGTAAATTAGCCCTAAATCGCTATTTTTCTTCCCTTTGCATCCAATTATTTTTTTGGGTAAAGGCTGCTTTCCCACTGATGAGTTTTTAACAGTGCTAAAAATGCAATCCCTTTAAATCCAAGGGAACTCTTCACACCACTGAGGTGCGTTTTATAAAGACCTTACATGCTGAATCTTTAATGCGGTTTTAAAAACTGCACCAAAATTGCAGATCCCCATTTAAAGTAATAGAAAACACATCAAAAACGCATAAAAAAAAAAAAACACACCCGTGTTGCCTTTTTGTTGCATTCTTTTGTCACATGTCTAATGCCTCGTACACACACATCGATAGTTGGCCGTGAATTTTCGGCCAACGTCCGATCGGCTGATTTTCGGCTTGTTCGTATGATGCTTCCGACAACCGACTCCGACTTTTCGGCCAAACAAAATCTGGTGTGCAGGCCATAAAATTTTTGTTGGCCGTCAACAGAACGGCCGATTTTCCATCAGTCAGTACAGATTTCGGCAGACAAAAATCTGATGAGCAAGACTGGGCATGCTCAGAGAAGAAAAAACACACGGAAAGTAAACCAGAACATGACATCACTTCTAAAGTTGGTTGTTGTTGGCCGAGAAAATTCGTGTGCAGTCTAGGCACATTCCAACCAACACAACAACACTGGACAAAAGACGGCCAATAATCATTGCGTGTGTACGAGGCATAAGTTTCACAGGTTCATGCTGGTTAATAGGCACCCAGAAAACGCACCGGACATGCAGTGCATTTGTTGTGCAAAAGAAGGAAAATCACAGCAAAATGCGCATCACCAAATGTGCCTGGCTCAGTGCCAAAATTTGGTATACGAGCTTCTTTGGCGCGTTTGTTGCGAATAGGGTAGCCCATGCAAGTGAATAGGCTTCCCTATGCGCGACACATGGAAATGCATGAAAAACACACAAAAAATTGTGTGCGGGAACATGCCTTCCCGCTACACATAGTGTTAATGGGGCCTAAATCATCGCAGAGCGCAGTGCGAATACACACAATACAGTACCTTATCGCAGCCAATCAGAATAAAACAATTGGCTGATCTAACTTCTTTAAATGGAAATGTGGTTGCTCTTGGTTGCTGCTCTTTACACATCCATATTGTTTTGGAATAAGCCTTTGTAGATGTCAGCTGGAAATCAGCATACAGCATTGGAGGTCAGTAATCATATTTCCTAGCACTATTGTAAAGGGAGATCATGTATTGTCCATGGGAACAGCTGCAGCTGAGAAGGCTTAAAGGATCTCAGCTGCTCCGCCCCTCCTCCCCCTGCCAGCTGCTGTAATCAGTGGGACAGACAGGCAACAGGCACTGGGGTGTGCAAGAAGGAAAGGAAGGAGGACGTGAATGCTTTGTGACATCCCCGTGTCACCAGACAGATACGTGTGCAGGTATTGTGCCATCACGCCACTGATCACACCTTTTCCATGTGGCTCCTTTAATTGAGTTGGTGCCTTGGGTATCTTTCTGTGCACATGATTTCTCTGATCTTTCTTTGTGTGGTCCGAAATTGCTACAAGTTTCCCCTTTGTTCTCTTATCTGATGTTGTTGTGTTTGTTAGTTTTTTTGTTTTTGTTTTATTTTGCTATCGTATTCCAGTAATCCAATGGAAATGTTTAAGAATAGCATCTGTTTATGTTTTAGTGTTTTTGTTTATAAACTGATAAAGTTTGAAGGTAGTTGTAACATTGCATTAACTGTCATTGCCAAATGACTTTCTATTTTTGTGTATATTTATGGCTATTATGACTTTTATGTATTATGTGCGGTGTAAGGGAAGTTTGCTTTGCTTGCACAAGAAATCCTCTTAAGCATGGAGTTAAACCAGTTTCTGTACAATGAGTCTATTGACATTAACGTTCCATATTTTTATTTTTTGCAGCTATATAGTTCTTACTACAAAAACAGTTTCTCTGTGAGCATTTCTCATATATATATATATATATATATATATATATATATATATATATATATATATATATATCGATTTCTTCCTATAGTTGTAGTGGATTGCAGTAACGCTTGTGTGTCTCTCTATCTATCTATCTATCTATCTATCTATCTATCTATCTATCTATCTATCTATCTATCTATCATATATTTATATATATATATATATATATATATATAATCTAAATTTGGGATCGACTGATTATCAGCACAGCCGATATATCGAGAGCCGATATGCACTTTCCCCGATTTTATTGGAATCGGCCACCAAGGTGACCCGGTCTTGCCGATATTTCAGGAAAGTTGCTTGTGCCGTAGTGATGCCTGCAGCTAGAGGCATTACCCCGGTACTGGCGTCCATAGCCGACGGTCGGCTGTCTTGTAATGACAACCATTGCGGCATTACAAAGAGTGGGAGGGGTTGTCCCCCCTCCCGCCGCCTTCTGCGGCTCACCCGGGTCTCCCGTCCCACCGGGAGACCCAGGCAATCAGCCTGCACGGCCGCCGAAGACTCGATCAAAGCCGCATTTGGCTCTGATTGGGTCTCCATGCAAATACCTGAATGACATCACTTTTGGAAGTTCCGGGTACTGGCGCCAGGTTCAAAAAAAAAATGACAGCATTCAAAACAGCCAAACTTGGCGTTTTGAATGCTTTTAAGTGCAGAGGAGGGGTTTGGGGTCTTTTAGACTCCCTGATCTGTCCACAAGAGTACATGTCAAGAAAAAAAACAAAACATTTTTTTTAAATGTACAAAAATATCGGCGCATCCCGGCCGATACCGATATGCATTGGCCAAAATATCGGTATCGGCAACGAAAAACCGATATCAGTCGATCACTAATCTAAATTGCAAAAAAGACAGCCTATTCATTTTGAATGGGTTCTCATTGTATTTAGAAAAACATGGCGCCATATTGTGGCACACTGTGCCTCTGTGCAGCTGCTGTTCCCAGTCTGACAGTTGTGTGAGTGTATATCTCTAAACGCATACAGTGTGCGATCCTATACCTGTACGGCTGTCAAATTGGGACCAGTGGATGTGTCCATGCAGCCGCCTCATTCCAATAGACCAGCCGTCACTAAATGGCGGCCCGAACACGGACCAAGCGACACTCCTGCCCAGACCAGGCCAGTGTAGTGCCACATTTTAGCAGTCATTGGTCACTAGGATCACGGGTGTCCCAGCAACCAATGACCTTATGTGTGTGCCCTGCCCCCTGCAGCTTTCTCCCCCGACTCTCACTCCTGGCCGGGCCGCGAGTTGAGTGACATCACCTGCGCGTCCTGGCTCTTGCTCCTTGTGAAGGATGATACTTCGCAGCTTCTGCCCCCTGCAGCTTGCCACCTGTGTCAACTCCTGCCCTCAAGGTATGTTGGGCACATTTTTTTCTTAAAGCGTTAGAATAACCGCTGGAAGAGAAAAAAAAAAAGAAAAACCTGCAAGACAGTAGCATAATGTGCTAGTATGCATTGCATACGAGCACATTATTAAATACCTTAGAACGGAGCCCCTGAACGCCGCCCGGTCATCATTGAGGGGGCTGACATGTTCCCTCAGTGTTTCTTCCTGGTTCATGGGCTTTGGCGCTGTGGGTAGCCAGAGCCGCGTTGAGGTCACTCTCGCACATGTGTGTGGGAGCCCTTCGTCCTGGCAAGGAGCACGATAGGCTGGACCTTCAGAGCGCATGCGCCGCTGATGTCAGCGGCTGCATGCAGGGTGAATATCTCCTAAACAGTGCAGGTTTAGTAGATATTAATTTTACCTAAAGGTAAGCCTTATTATATACCTGTGGGTAAAAATGACCAAGCGGGTATACAACTGCTTAAAAGGGATCACTGATGGGCATATTTTGTTAAAGGGCGCATTTTGTTGTGCCCATCAGCATGCCCCTTAACAAAAAATGTACCCATCAGCGTGCCTCTTATTTTATGTTAAGGGGCACTCAGATGAGCACATTTTATCGTAAGGGGCATGGTGATGGGCATATTTTATGTTTAGGGTTATGCTGATGGGCACATTTTGTTGTGCCCATCAGAATGCCCCTTAACCTAAAATGTTCCCATTAGTGTGCCCCTTAACATTAAATAAGGGGCATGCTGATGGGCACATTTTATGTTAAGTGGCACTCTGATGGCCACATTTTGTTGTGCCCGTCAGTGTGCCCCGAAACATAAAATGTGCCCATCAGCATGCCCCTTATTTTATGTTAAGGGTCACGCTGATGGGCACATTTTATGTTAAGGGGCACACTGATGGGCATATCTGATGTAAGGGGCACTCTGACAGGAATGCCTGATGTAAGCTGGCACAATGATGGGGACACCTGATGTAAGGGGGCACTGTGATGAGGACATCCTATGTAAGGGAGTACTGTGATGTGGGAACCTTTAAATTAATGGGGCACTCTGATGGGGACAAATTATGTAAGGGGGCACACTGATGAGAGACACCAAATGTAAGTGGGACTTCTGTTGCAGAAACCTGATGAAAGTGGGCACTCTGACGAGAATATCTGTTGTAAGGTGGCACTTCGATAGGAACACATTACTTAAGGGGGCACTCTGATGGAGACATCTGATATATGGGGTGTGAGAGGAGTCACTTTGGTTGGGGCGCCCGTTGGAACCCAGCTTACCTTAGGTTGAGAAATCCCTCTCTCAGCTCCCGAGGCCCCTCTTATGGTGTAAGTCACCCTGTGTCTATTGGGGGCACAGGGTGGCCAAGAAAATGATGGACGGCTGCTTGATGGACACTGAGACTATAGTTTGGATTACTTCAAATGGGACAATAATATTTGTCAACAATATACCTCAAGAATTATGTGGGGATTTAGTCCCACTTTACACTGTGAGACCTATGGCCTGTTGTAGACTATTGCCATGAAATCTGTGACTCCTAAAAAAATCAAAGCATTGATTTAATGTGGATTCCCATTTACCTATTGTTTCTGTCTGGTGGCTAATTTAGTTGACTCTTGGAGGATCCTCTATGATGGGATTAGCCTTTGGGTATGTTTTGGGTAAATATATTTGGGCGGTCACTGGCATACTTCTCAAGTGTATAAAAAGCCTGTATTCCTGTTCACTAAATGTTCCAGATCTTATACAATCTATTCTCGGTTAGTTTTGTATGGGGACGGCTAGAATATCTGATATCTATATTCAAGACTGAAGGAAGCGGTATTTTGAAGGAAGCCCACAAGCGCATTGTGGGGTCGCGGTTCCGTTACATGGGGGTACTCTGATGGGGGCACCCAATGTAATTCATTTCTCTATTAGGGGCAACTGATGTAAGGGGGGGCATCCAATTTTTATATTTACAGAGTATTACCAAAGAGTGTGGAGGTGACAGGGTGCCAGGAAGCGAGACCACATGGAGATGCAGGTAAAATAAGGCAGTTTATTGGAGCAAACAATAATAAACGCACAGCAAGAGAAAGGAGCAAGATCCGGAACAGCCAGGGTTGAGTCCAGAAGTGCGTGGTCATTCAAGCTGGGGTCAAGTCCAGAGTGGGTAGCCTGCCAAGGATTGCAACCCATCAGGTGATTGATGTAGTCAGGTGTGCAGCATCATCACTTTTCTGCTACTTGGGTATCGCACAGTGATGAGTTTATAGGAGGCAGCAGTCTGCACATGTCCAACATGGCTGCCAACTGGAGGGCAAGGTAAGACCTTGACAGGAGGAAACCATAACAAAAGCGCCAGAGAGCGTGGCCTGCGCCTAGAAAAGGAAAGTAGACGCATACAATCTTTCATGGCACAGACTTGAGATTTGGACCTCGGCTGGAAGAAAATTTTAGGGACTGGACCTCCTTGAATTTTAATTCAATACCCCTGCAAAAGAAGCTAATGGGACTGCCTGCACACAGATGCACAGAACACCTGTATTTCTAATGCAGGGAAAGATGTCCCTTTACACAGGTGTATGGATAGGTACAGCCATGTGAATGAGGCCTTATATTTAATGGTGCCAGTCAGTGGCGTCGCTATGGGGGTGTGGGAACCGAACCTGGATGACTCCTGCTAGAGTGGTGACACCAGGGCTGCCCATAGGGGGGTACCATTGGGCCCCCTGTAAGGGGCCTGGACAGCAGGGGGATTGGTATGGAAGGACAATTACAGAACGATGCACTGTGTCTGTCTGTGTCTCTCCCTCCAGCAGCTGAAAGCTGGCTTCTCACCCCTCTCCCTGCCGTCAGCTTTCAGCTGCTGGAGGGAAAGATACAGACCCAGTGTATCATTCCGTAATTGTCCTCCTGTGCCGCCACTCTGATCCCCCACCATCTGCTGCCAAAATCTGATTTCCCCCCTCTCCTCTCCCCTATCCCCCCCCCCCCCGCAGCTGGCTTCCCTCTTCTGCCAGGTTCTGTGGGTGCACAGACTGAGTGAGAGTGGGGGAAAGGGCTGGTATAGGTCTTTTACCGGCCCCTTTTTATTTCTGAATTGGACACAGTGAGTGATCAGTATGGATCGAGCATAGTAAACTGTGTCCTCTGCTTCAGTTTATGAATGAACAGGGGCCTCTGTCACC
The DNA here is from genome assembly GCF_965119305.1 of Pelophylax lessonae. NCBI lineage: Eukaryota > Metazoa > Chordata > Amphibia > Anura > Ranidae > Pelophylax > Pelophylax lessonae. Next base: position 41,245,572 of record NC_138778.1, on the reverse strand, counting down.
TGTTCATCTTCAGTGCAGCTGAGGCTACAGAGAAAAAGGATTGAGGACAAAGATTCTTCAATTCCTCTCTGTCTCAAAGATGAGATGTTAGCCCTGATATTTCATCTAAACCCCCTCCCCCCCCCCCCTCCAAACGGAGTTGTAAATTTAAAAAAACATATTTAAATGTAAAAAAAAAATATATATATATTTAAATTGGAAAAATATATTTTTAAAAATTGTAATTTTGGGGAGGGGGTGTGTGACACCATGTTTTATCGGACCAGGTGAAATCAACCCTAGTGAAGCCACTGTTTTTTTTTTAAAAGAGTCATACGTTTTTGGCCCCTATATACCGGTACTTCAATTGGAGTGCTTGAAAAAAATGCATGAAAACATGCGTAATGTGCAGGTTTTTTTTTTTTAATGGCTAAAACAAAAATACTGAAGCCTATAAATGCTAAAAATGCATAAAAAAAAAAAGATCCCAAATTGCTGAAAATGTAACGGGGGCTTACAGTTTTTTCTTACATTCACTGCATTAAGGTAAAAAACCTTCCTCCTTTTACTTAAAGCGGAGTTCCAGCCACGGGGTGAAATTTAGCCAAAAATACCCCCAGGACAGTCAGGGCTAGTACATTCCACAATGGATAGCCTCTGAACTGTCTCGGGTCACACTTACCTTTTAGAAAAAATACTTACCTTGAAAATTTCTTCTCCAGCGCTGCCATCTCGGATGTGGGCAGCTGAAGCCAGCGCGTCCTCTTCTGCGTCCTCTTCTCCCAGAATGCGCCTGCACCGGCCCCGCTAGTCACTTCCGGTGCGGGCGCGTCATCCCTCCACAGCTTCTGGGCATGCCCAGAAGCTGTTTAGCAGGGAATCAGGCGCCGCACCGCAAGTAACGAGCGGGGCCGGTGCAGGCGCATTGATTCCTGGGAGCGATGACATTCAGCTCCCAGGAATCAATGCAAAGAGGAAGTGAAGGCGCGGGCCGCGGCCGCAGAGGAAGGAAGTGGAAGAAAGGTGAGTATATTTTTCTTCAATAACAAGGTAAGTAAACAAAAAAAAAATCGTAATTATCCATTTCTTTTTCAGGTGACCAAGAGCAAGCGGATGGCCCAAAATCAATTCTGTCGATTTTTGTGGCCGGAACTCCGCTTTAAACCAGACCCCGATCTCGATCCAGCTCTGCCTCATCTAACCTTCTATTAGCGGTTGGCTACGTTTTATTCTCCATGTTGCCTTGCCATGGTATGCAAGAATGTAGCCACCCTCTTTTTTTTCTTGCACCTGAGATGACCCAGGGACTATAGTTTTGTAGTGTGCATAGAGCAATGGACATGAATCCAACTAACATGCAATGCTCATTCCAAAGAAATGTCAGAGTTGTTTTGCCATCTGTATCTCACAGGAAGTGAGAGGAAATCCCTGCAAATCAAGGGAATTCCTTGGGGACTCCCAGCTCACCAGAACCAGTGTACCCATTGGAAGATTTCCTCTTTTTTACATTTCTGGGGACATTCCAAAATGTGGGATTTTCTTTTACTTTCATTTTGATGATAGTGGATAATAGTACAAATAGAGAGGGTGAATCTCCCTAACAGGGGTACTTATCCCTCTCCACTCTATCCTAATGTTTTGCCTTTAGTTATATTTTAACCACTTCTGGACAGGAAGTTTTTGCCCCCTAACTAACCAGACTATTTTTTGTGATACGGCATTGCGTTATTTTAACTAACAATTGCGCAGTCGTGCGACTCTGTACCCAAATAAAATTGATGTCCTTTTTTCCCCACAAATAGAGATTTCTTTTGTGGTATTTGATCGCCTCTGCGGTTCTTAGTTTTTGCGCTAGAAGCAAAAAAAAAAAAGCGACAATCCTGGAAAAAAATATATATATATTTTCTGCTATAAAACGCATCCAATAATAAAAAAAAAAAAATTTAAAAGTCAAATGTCTTCATCAATTTAGGCCAGTATGTATTTTTGATAAAGAAAATCCCAATAAGCGTATATTGATTGGTTTGCACAAAATTCGTTGCATCTACAAACCATGGGATATTTTTATGGCATTTTTATACATTTTTTTTTTTTTTAATACTAGTAATGATAGTAATCTGGGATTCCTAGTGGAAGTGCGACATTGCGGCGGACAAATCGGACAACTGACACTTTTTTGGGAACCAGTGACATTATTACAGTAATCCAGTGCTAAAAAAGTTGCACTGTTACTGTACAAATGGCACTGGCAAGGAAGGGGTTAACACCAGGGGCGATCAAAGGGTTAAGTGTGTCCCTAGGGGATGCTTTCTAACTGTGTGTGAGACTCACTGGATGAACACAGAGATCTATGCTCCTGCTTAGTAGGGATACAAGTTCACTGTGTTCATCCCTGGCAGAACGGTGACCTGCCTTGTTGACATGGGCAGACCGCCGTTCTACCTCTCTGGGGAGCGATCGCGGGTGGCTGCTGGACCCGCTTGGCTCCCCTGTGGCCAGTCAGCGCACGTGCATGCCCCCCCACCGGCTTTTGCACGGAACGATGCGCAATAGAGCCGACCTGCCGCGTATATATACTACGGCTGGTCGGCAAGTGGTTAAGCTAGTATACTTTTCAGGAAGATCTGTCGCATCTGAAAAAATATTTAAAAAGACTCAATATTTCAGTTGTGTGTTTTTTCTTTTTTTGTTTTTTTTTGTTTTTTTTAATACTAGTAATGGCAGTAATCTGCAATTCCTAGTGGGAGTGCAACATTGCGGCGGACAAATCGGACAACTGACACTTTTTTTGGGAACCAGTGACATTATTACAGTAATCCAGTGCTAAAAAAGTTGCACTGTTACTGTACAAATGGCACTGGCAAGGAAGGGGTTAACACCAGGGGCGATCAAAGGGTTAAGTGTGTCCCTAGGGGATGCTTTCTAACTGTGTGTGAGATAGACTCACTGGATGAACACAGAGATCTGTGTTCCTGCTTAGTAGGAATTCAAGTTCATTGTGTTCATCCCTGCCAGAATGGCTTGTTTACATCGGCAGACCGTCGTCCTACCTCTCTGGGGAGCGATCGCGGGTGGCCGCTGGAACCGCTTGGCTTCCCTGTGGCCAGTCAGCGCACGTGCATGCCCCCACCGGCGATTGCACGGAACGACGTACAGGTATGTCGTTTCCCGCAATACAGCCGACCTGCCGCGTATATATACTATGGCTGGTCGGCAAGTGGTTAAGCTAGTATGCTTTTCAGGAAGATCTGTCATACCTGCAAAATCTTTAAAAAGACTCAATATTTCAGTTGTGTTTTTTTTTTTAATAATAATTTGGGCCCTGGAGTGTCGTTTTATTTTTTTAAGCGCCATTCCACAGACACGTTTCCCTGCAAGGCATGTGAATAACAGTTGGTCAAGAACATCAACAATTCCATGGACAAACCCAGACATGTTTTGGTATGGTCAGTGTTTTCTGACAGCAGAAATGTGTAGACGTCATACAGGCATCACACTAATTGGATGTTCAGAGAACTTATTCACGGCTTATATAGCAAACCCTGCACTCGTGGGATAACAATGGAGTTGCAGTATCGTGGTAAACTCGCAGGCTGCAAACGGGACTTTTAACACCTACAAAGTACCCCCTCCAGTTTCTGGGTCTGAAAGTGTGTTGGCCCAAATAGCAGAATGCATAGGTCTGTGACTCAAAAAATGAAATGCAATATTCAGGCCACGCTGTGGCAATGAGAGAAAATAAGTAAAAAATAAAAATCTAGTGCCCCCCTGCAGTGTTTTTTTTCTAAAATGTTTATTTTTTTCAACTGTTTTGCTACTAGGGTTGCCAGCTCTGCTTCCAAAAAATAGCGGACAAGTGGGGGGGGGGGGGGGGGGGTTAAGTAGTAAAAAATTTCTTAAAAACATTTTAAGACATATTAAAATAATCACTTCAAAACTTTACTTAGAATTCAAAACATCAATTATATTATAATAATATGTAAATTACATTTTACTTTGCTGTTGTGTATATTTTTTATTTGACTGCGCAGCTTTGATACATTTTTTTGTGTTTTAAAGATGAAGTAAACCCTCCTCTGCAAGTTGTACCTATAGGTAAGCCTATGATAAGGCTTACCTATAGGTACTGTAAATATCTCTTAAAACATGTACCGTTTAGGAGATATTTACTTTGCATGCAGCCAGTGACATCACTGGCGCATGCGTTCTGAAGGAATGGCCGCTGGTGCCGTTCCTTCAGAGCCCCGTGCCGTCACCGTCGGCTCCCGCGCGCATGCGCGGGAGTGACGTCATCGTGGCTCCAGCCAATCAGATGGCCAGATGCCGCAAACCCGGAAGAAGGGCGACAGAACATGTCGCCCATGAGACAGGTGAGCGGTCCCACTGCGGGGGCTTCGTTCTTAGGTAAATATTTCATAATGAGCTAGTATGCGATGCATACTAGCTCATTATGTGTTTTTCTTTCAGGTGTTTGTTTTGTTAAAAAAAAAAATCGGAGGTTTACAACCTCTTTAAGGAATGATTCTTTAATTTCAGTACAACGTTGAGAAATTTTAAAAAATATACAAAGTTCACTTCGAACTGATGGTACAAGCAGTCGGTTACGTTCGTCAGTCCACCAATTTCCCAGGATGCTGAAAATTTGTTCAACGTTTGCATTTGATACTGGAATTGATGCTCAATACTGGAACAGTTTCAATAAACTCAGAGCTGGCTCTTTCTTGAAAAAGTACATCCACTTTTCGCCCTGCAGATGAACATAAACTTCTTCTAAGGCAGAAATTTCATTAATGAGAGTAATAACCAGATGTTCGTCATTTCTTCTAAAGTTGGAGGATTATTACGATCAATTAGATTAGATTGAAACAACAAGCGTCTCATATGTCTACTATTTTGTGAAAAAAAAAAAAAAAGTGGACTGTCCGCTCAAATAGTGGACACCTGGCAACCTTATTTGCTACTGGATTTTACCCCAACTTTTTTTTCAATAAAGATTTGGATCTTAACCACTTAAGCCCCGGAGGATTTGGCTGCTAAAGGACCAGGGTTTTTTTTTGCGATTTTTTTTACTGCGTGACTTTAACGGACAATTGCGCGGTAGTGCGACGCTGTACCTAAACGAATTTGACGTCCTTTTTTTCCCACAAACAGAGCTTTCTTTTGGTGGTATTTGATCACCTGTGCGATTTTTTGATCACGAGCTATAAACAAAAAAAAGAGCGTAAATTTTGCAAAAATAACAATATTTTTCACATTTTTTTATATGAAATTCCCCCAAAAAAAATGTAAAAATCTAAATTTTTTAACATTTTTCGGCCAATTTGTTTTATGCTACCTATGCTTGGTAAAAAAAATCGCAAAAAGCGTATTTTGATTGGTTTGCGCAAAAGTTATCGCGTTTACTAACAAAGGGAAAGATTTTTGTCATTTTTGGTGTTTTTTTTTTTAACGCGTAATGGCGGCGATCTGCGATTTTTTTTTTTTTTTTTTTTTTTTTTTTCTCGGTACTGCGACATTGCGGCGGACAGATCGGACCCTTGACTGACATTTTTGACACTTTTGGGGGGTACCAGTGACATTACTGCAGTAATCAGTGCTATACATATGCACTGTTACTGCAAAAATGACACTGGCAGGGAAGGGGTTAACTTTATTGGACAGGGAGGGGTTAAGTGTGTCCTAGGGGCGTGATTCTAACTGTGCAGGGACATTGCTATTGGTGTAAAAGCAAAGATCAACAGTTCTACATAGTAGAACGGTCAGATCTTCACTTTTACACAGGGAGAACTGACAGGCAGCTTGTTTACACAAGCCGCTCTGTCTTTCTCCCTTCACAGGAGCGATCGTAGTGTGACTGGCGGACATCGAGTCCGCCGGTCACACGCACTGACTTGTCTGTGAACGAGCCGTGCCTGCCCGCAATAGGCTCGCAAGTCAGTGACAGGCGAGTGACGTATCGATACGTCACTCTGCCTGGCCGGGGCTGACCGCCGCAGTATATAGTCGTGCGGCGGTCGGCAACCGGTTAAAGCGGAGTTCCGGCCACATACACATTTTTTACCTAAAAATACCCGCCTAATCCCAAGCTATCCCCAATTACTCTAACACTAACCCCACATTACAGGTCATTACAGTTATAGAATAAAGATAAATACTTACCTTTAAAATTGATTGCAGAGCACGGCCATCTCCAGTGTGGGCATCTGAAGCTGTGGTGTCCCCCGTTGTGTCCTTCTTCCTGGTTTCAGCTACCCAGAATGCCCATCGCAATCTACTGCGCATGCGCAATCAGAGTAGCGGCCGGCGCCGTTCCCATTGCATCCTGGGATTGATGACGCTCATCTCCCAGGACGCAATACAAAGGAGGAAGTGACGTCGGGGGCTGCGGCCGCACAAGGAGGAAGAGGAAGGAAGGTAAGTTTATTTTCTTTAAAAACAAGGTAAGGTAAGTGAAAAAAAATATATATTAACCAATTATTTTTCAGGGTTTTTTTATGCTAATTGAGGCTGCAAAGTTTATTTTTAGGGTGGAACTCCGCTTTAACCTTTTGAGTTTCCGTCTCCTTTGACTGTTGTGTACTTATTTTTTAAAGACTATTTTAAGCAGTATGGATGAGGTGTTGAGGGAGTGCTGTCGGTAATGTGAATTTTCCTTTTCATGGAAGGTCAGCACAATCATTTTTTTTTTTGGTACTTTTGTTTATCTATGCTAAAATAACGTAGTAATTGCTGTTATATGTTTTAACCACTTGCCGACCGCCGCCCGACTATATACGGCGGCGGTCAGCCCCTCCCAGGCAAAGTAACGTACCGGTACGTCACTAGCCTGGGAGCCAATAGGGGGCGAGCGCGCGCCGCCGGAGGCGCGCTCCCGCTCGTACCCTAAGAAGCCTGCACGTGTGACCGGCGGACCCGATGTCCGCCGGTCACTCGCGATCATCGGGTGGAGAGGGAGAAAAGAATACGGTCCTGCTATGTAGGACCGTTGATCTGTGCTGTTACACACACATACACATCCAATGACAGTTAGAATCACGCCCCTAGGGACACACTTAACCCCTCCCTCTCCAATAAAGTTAACCCCTTCCCTCCCAGTGTCATTTTTACAGTAACAGTGCATATGTATAGCACTGATTACTGTAGTAATGTCACTGGTACCCCCAAAAGTGTCAAAAATGTCAGTCAAGAGTCCGATCTGTCCGCCGCAATGTCGCAGTCCCGCAAAAGAAATCACAGATCGCCGCCATTACTCGTTAAAAAAAAAAACAAGAAAAATGACAAAAAGTTTTCCCTTAGTTAGTAAACGCAATAACTTTTGCGCAACCCAATCAAAATACGCTTTTTTGCGTTTTTTTTTTTTTTTTTTCCAAACATGTAGCAGAAAACAAATTGGCCTAAAATGTTAAAAAATTTTGATTTTTACATTTTTTTTTTTGGGGGGGGGGGGGGGGAATTTCATATAAAAAAATGTGAAAAATATTGTTATTTTTGCAAAATTGTCGCTCTTTTTTTGTTTATAGCGCGTGATCAAAAAATCGCACAGGTGATCAAATACCACCAAAAGAAAGCTCTGTTTGTGGGAAAAAAAGGACGTCAATTTCATTTGGGTACAGTTTTGCACGACCGCGCAATTGTCCGTTAAAGTCACGCAGTGCCGAATCGCAAAATAGGCCCTGGTCAGGAAGGGGGTAAAATCTTCCGGGGCTTAAGTGGTTAAAGAGCCATTAAATGTAATTCATTATTTATTTATTTCAGGTACTTATATAGTGCCATCTATTTATGCCACTTTACATCTACATTGTGCATTCATATCAGTCCCTACCCTCAAGGAGTTCACAATTTAAGGTCCCTAAACTCACATTCATACATACATATACTAGGGCCAATTTGGACAGGAACCAATTAACCTAGCAGCATGTCTTTGAAATGTGGGAGGAAACTGGAGTACCCGGAGGAAAGCCACGCAGGCACGTGCAAACTCAAGGCAGGTAGTGTCGTGGTTGGAATTTGAACCGGTGACCCTTTTGCTGCTAGGTGAAGGTGCTAAAACAACACTGTGCCGTCCAAGAAAACATGTATAGATTTTTTTTTTTTTTTTTTTTATTTATGGCAAAACTAACTTTTTTTTGTATCATTTGAATTTGTTATGCTGATTTACACTCTGCTTATTCCCACTCCTTTTTTTTTTTAATGACTAATTCACTTCAACCCACCAGTGTCCACCCCGAACAGTTTTTTCTATGTACTGTTCTATATATCAGTTACTGTTCTAGTACTGTTCCATATACCAGTTACTATTAATTTATACTATGCCTATTCCTTTTTTTTTTTTTTTTAATTAAAATCCCCAGTTATGTTTTGGTTCTCCATTAAGTTTACTTATGTATTGTGGTGTCAGGATTTTTTTTTTTTTTTTTCTTTTTTTGTGGTCATGATTCAGCCTTGCCTGTCTAAAGGCACAAAGTCAGCAAGAAAGACTTGTCCAAACTGTTGTCTTTTGATACGATCTTCATGCAGTTAGTTTGGTATTATTTCTTGGGCATTTTTTGTGTTGGTAGGTAGAAGACATCCAGTTTTTTTTTATTTGTAAATATTCCAATTTATTGTGCTGTCATATTTCGTCAGTTGAGGTTAACTGTTTTTTGCGTCAGAGGTCTACACTCTAATATCCTCACAAAAGCAAAATTCCAAACCGCTATATACAAAGTTGAAAGAAATTTATGCAAACTGTCAGCTGAAAAATGATTTAGAATTTTGATAAGTCAGTCTTGTGATCCAGACCCCTCCTCCCTGTCAGACAACAGAGCCAGATCACTTAACCTAACTTTTCTGCACTGCTGTTAAACTCTTGTCATACATCAGTATGTGCATGCATACAGGCTTATTTTTTAAAACCTAAAATTTTATATTTTGAAAAATAGTGCGAATGATGGTTTTTTTTGCATACATACAGGCATAACACATTTTTTATTTTTTTTTGTAACATAGAGTGCATTTGAACTTTTCGACCTTTTGCCACATTTCAGGCTTCAAAAATAAAGATATAAAACTGTAATTTTTTTGTGAAGAATCAACAACAAGTGCGACACAATCATGAAGTGGAACGAAATTTATTGGATATTTCAAACTTTTTTAACAAATAAAAAACTGAAATATTGGGCGTGCAAAATTTTTCAGCCCCCTTAAGTTAATACTTTGTAGCGCCACCTTTTGCTGCGATTACAGCTGTAAGTTGCTTGGGGTATGTCTCTATCAGTTTTGCACATCGAGAGACTGAAATTTTTGCCCATTCCTCCTTGCAAAACAGCTCGAGCTCAGTGAGGTTGGATGAAGAGCGTTTGTGAACAGCAGTTTTCAGTTCTTTCCACAGATTCTCGATTGGATTCAGGTCTGGACTTTGACTTGGCCATTCTAACACCTGGATATGTTTATTTGTGAACCATTCCATTGTAGATTTTGCTTTATGTTTTGGATCATTGTCTTGTTGGAAGACAAATCTCCATCCCAGTCTCAGGTCTTTTGCAGACTCCATCAGGTTTTCTTCCAGAATGGTCCTGTATTTGGCTCCATCCATCTTCCCATCAATTTTAACCATCTTCCCTGTCCCTGCTGAAGAAAAGCAGGCCCAAACCATGATGCTGCCACCACCATGTTTGACAGTGGGGATGGTGTGTTCAGGGTGATGAGCTGTGTTGCTTTTACGCCAAACATAACGTTTTTCATTGTTGCCAAAAAGTTTGATTTTGGTTTCATCTGACCAGAGCACCTTCTTCCACATGTTTGGTGTGTCTCCCAGGTGGCTTGTGGCAAACTTTAAACAACACTTTTTATGGATATCTTTAAGAAATGGCTTTCTTCTTGCCACTCTTCCATAAAGGCCAGATTTGTGCAGTATACGACTGATTGTTGTCCTATGGACAGAGTCTCCCACCTCAGCTGTAGATCTCTGCAGTTCATCCAGAGTGATCATGGGCCTCTTTGCTGCATCTCTGATCAGTCTTCTCCTTGTATGAGCTGAAAGTTTAGAGGGACGGCCAGGTCTTCGTAGATTTGCAGTGGTCTGATACTCCTTCCATTTCAATATTATCGCTTGCACAGTGCTCCTTGGGATGTTTAAAGCTTGAGAAATCTTTTTGTATCCGAATCCGGCTTTAAACTTCTCCCCAACAGTATCTCGGACCTGCCTGGTGTGTTCCTTGTTCTTCATGATGCTCTCTGCGCTTTAAACGGACCTCTGAGACGATCAGTCCCGGTTCACACTAGGGCGACCTGTGAGGCGACCTGGTCGCCTCACAGGTCGCCGCAGGTCGCCTCCCATAGGGAAGCTGCGGACCCGTTCTAATAGGAGCGACACAAGTCGCTCCGACCTAGAAAAAGGGTCCGGAGCTTCTTTGGGGCGACCAGGAGGCGACCGCCATAGACTTCAATGTTATGAAGTCCGTGGCGGCCGCTCCGTGGTCGCGGCGCGCTGCTCGCACCGCGATCTCGGAGGTCGCCCCGGGAAGTAGCGTCGCGTGTATGTGAACCGGCGCTCACAGTGCAGGTGCATTTATACGGAGACTTGATTACACACAGGTGGATTCTATTTATCATCATTAGTCATTTAGGTCAACATTGGATCATTTAGAGATCCTCACTGAACTTCTGGAGAGAGTTTGCTGCACTGAAAGTAAAGGGGCTGAAAAATTTTGCACGCCCAATTTTTCAGTTTTTTTATTTAACAAAGTTTTTGAAATATCCAATACATTTCATTCCACTTCATGATTGTGTCCCACTTGTTGTTGATTCTTCACAAAAAATTACAGTTTTATATCTTTATGTTTGAAGCCTGAAATGTGGCAAAAGGTCGAAAAGTTCAAGGGGGCCGAATACTTTTGCAAGGCACTGTATCTCAGTTACCCTTAAACCTTGCTAAAAAGGGTCTCTTGGAACACCTTGTATGCAGATGTAGGTTAACCTCCCTACACAGGTGGTGCCGTCGCACCCACCTGGCAGGGAGAGTCAGGAGTTGGGAGTAATGCACATTCGTCTTGGGCTTCTGTACGTGTCATGGGGTGAGCGCCTGTCCAATTGGACGCTGGTGACCTGGATGACCCCCCGTGACCATCTTTGGTGAGGGCAGTGCTCATAAGTCACTGGCTCACTGCAGTTCGCGCGCATTCTGCATGTGGCGGATCAGGGGCAGGAACGCGCTGGACAGGGAGAGTGTGCCTAGCGTAGGGGGATGTTCCAGAGAAGGAGGGACAGTATAGGCACTGCTCGCTAGTGCTGCTGTGGGGAATCCTTTCTGCTACTAATCCTTCACTGCCTACTAACTGCCTCCTGTGCCAGGTGCTGTTGGTCTCCGATGATAGCTCCCTGCGAGTACTGTAAATTCATCAGCGAGTGTTGTCGCTAGTTCTAAGTTGCTGCACAGACTCTGTTACTGTATGTTGGAATGTTCTGGACAATACAATTCCTGCAACTCCAAGCACTGTGTGTGTCGTTCCTTCCCTGGGGTGCCTACCACCTGGCCTCCCTCCAGCCTACAACCTGAAGTGGGATGGCTTTTTAAACAATAAATTATCTGGACTGTAAATTAGCTTGGTATGGCTTTTAATGCAATTTATGAAGCACCAGGCAATGCGTTAAGTTTTATTGGCTCATAGAGCTGCCCCCCAGCTACTCCATCCCATCTGTTATGTTGAGGATAATAGGCGGCTAATATCAAGACTTTGGTAGTCAAGTTGTATGTTAAAAAAAAAAAAAGAAATTTGGGTTTTTAATGAATACATTTTTTTTTTTTTCTAATCACGATCTTGAGTTGAGCTTTTAACTTTGAAGAATGTTTGAGCTTGCGCATGCAAATGGTGAGGTTAGTGCCAGGACTCCAGAAGACAAAGATCACACTTACTACAAATCCACCATGAATATTATTATTAGTATTATACAGGATTTATATAGTGTTAAGGGGAGACCGTGCAGTTACAATACAATAAAATACAAGAGGGTTAGGAGAGCCCTGCTTACAATCAAATATGTGCTCAGGTGCCCATTTTAAAGCCCTTCGGTTTTCCCCCCTTATTGCACTGAAGGACACCTCTGGAAATACTGAACACTACACCTGCTTTTTTTTTACTGCGTGTTTGCTGCAAAAGGCTGCAGAAAACACTTGTGGATGGAAAGATTGTTCTGCTGTATGTCCAGTTTAAAGCGGAGTTCCGGCCACGAAAATGTTTTTTCAATAAAAATACCCCCGGGACAGTCAGGGCTAGTACATTCCACAATGGATAGCCTCTGTACTGTCCCGGTCGCACTTACCTTTTTAGAAGAAATACTTACCTTGAAAATTTCTTCTCCAGCGCTGCCATCTCGGATGTGGGCAGCTGATGCCAGCGCGTCCTCTTCTGCATCCTCTTCCGTGTCCTCTTCTCCTAGAATGCGCCTGCACCGGCCCCTCTCGTCACTTCCGGTGCGGGCGTGTCATCCCTCCACAGCTTCTGGGCATGCCCAGAAGCTGTTTAGCAGGGAATGAGGTGCCCGCACCGGAAGTGATGAGCGGGGCCGGTGCAGGCGCATTGATTCCTGGGAGCGATGACGTTCAGCTCCCAGGAATCAATGCAAAGAGAAAGTGACAGCGCGGGCCGCGGCCGCAGGGGGGGGGGGGAAGTGGAAGAAAGTGAGTATATTTTTCTTCAATAACAAGGTAAGTAAACAAAAAAAAAATAAAAAATCGTAACTATCCATTTCTTTTTCAGGTGACCAAAAGCAAGCGGATGGCCCAAAATCGATTTTATGTCGATTTTGTGGCCGGAATTCCGCTTTAAGAGCATGTGACAGGTTTCCTCCTTCACCATTTTATGCTCTAGGCCAAATTCACACTGCTTCAACACGGAAATTGTGGCACTTCCGATCTGACTTTGCTCTGCGACATTGGTCTGACATTAATCTGACTTTAACCACTTAAGCCCCGGAAGATTTTACCCCCATTCCGACCAGGGCCTATTTTGCGATTCGGCACTGCGTGACTTTAACGGACAATTGCGCGGTCGTGCGACGCTGTACCTAAACGAATTTGACATCCTTTTTTTCCCACAAACAGAGCTTTCTTTTGGTGGAATTTGATCACCTGTGCGATTTTTTTTTTTTTTTTTTGATCATGCGCTATAAACAAAAAAGAGCGACAATTTTGCAAAAATAACAATATTTTTCACATTTTTTTTTATATGAAATTCCCCAAAAAATATGTAAAAATCTAAATTTTTTTAACATTTTCAGCCAATTTGTTTTATGCTACATATGTTTGGTAAAACAAAATCGCAAAAAGCGTATTTTGATTGGTTTGCGCAAAAGTTATCGCGTTTACTAACAAAGGGAAAGATTTTTGTCATTTTTGTTGTTGTGTGTTTTTTTTTTTTTTTTTTTTTTTGTGGTACTGCGACATTGCAGGAGACAGATCGGACCCTTGACTGACATTTTTGACACTTTTGGGGTTACCAGTGACATTTCTACAGTAATCAGTGCTATACATATGCACTGTTACTGTAAAATTACACTGGCAGTGAAGGGGTTAACTTTTTTGAGAGGGAGGGGTTATGTGTGTCCCTAGGGGCGTTATTCTAACTGTGATTGGCTGTGGCTTGAGGTGTAGGAACAGTGATCAACGGTCCTACATAGAACCGTATAATCACTATTCCTACGCAGGGGAGAATGACAGGCGGCTTGTTTACATCAGCCGCCTGCCTTTCTCCCTCTCCACCCACGATCGCCGGTCACACGCGCGGGGGGGGGGTCCGTGACCACGCCTCCAGCGGCGCGTGCTCGCTCCCCAGAGCCCTAACAGGCTAGCGACGTAGTACTACGTCGCTCTGCCTGTGAGGGGCTGACTGCCGCAGTAAATATACTGTGAGCAGTCGGCAAGTGGTTAACGAACAGCATCAGACTTAAGATTTGGGTCTGGTATGGCTTTCCCTGCCAATTTACAAAAAAAATGGAGTGAGCACCCCCCAAATTCATACCGGACCCCCTTATCCGAGCATGCAATCCAGGAAAGGGAGGGGGAGAAATGAGCAAGCGCCCCCCCCCCCCTTGAACCATACCAGGCCACATGCCCTCAACATTGTGGGGGGTGCACCTTGTCCCCATGTTGTTGGGAACAAGGGTCTCTTCACCACAACCCTGGTCTGTGGTTGTGGGGATCTGTGGGCAGGGGGCTTTTATATTTAATATAAGTGGCCCCCAGATCTCGGCCCCCCCCATGTGAATGAGTATGGGGCACATACGGGTACCCATTCATCCAAAAAAACAGTGTAGTATAACGAAAAACATGGCAATCCTTTAATAAAAATTAATTCTGTTCCCCGATGTAGATCCAACATCAATCGCAATGTCTTCCTTTGCTGACGTTTTTTTTTTTTTTTTTTTTATTTTCCAATACATTTTTGCATTACTAACTTTGCCTATGAGCAGAAGTCGCATGTCACAAGTCGGAACAGTTAAGATGCGAATCCGACTTCCTTTCAATACTGTGGGCTGAAATTCGGACAGAAGTCTGACCAAAGTAACGCAAGAACCTTTTCTAAAGTCGGACCGACCCAAGTCGGACTAGTTAAGAGAGCTCTCCTAGAGAAACATTGATTTTTACATATCATGCTACTTGTGCTCTCAAAGTTGGAGCGATTGTTGCACCAGTGTGAACTGGCCCAAAAAAGGATAGAAGTTTTTAAATATTCTGGAGGAGGTCCTAAAAGAAATGAAGCAGCATAATATGGCTAACCTAAATCTAAAGCCAAAACTTTTTTTCCATTTTGATTCTTTCTTCCTTTTTTTTTTTGCTATCTGTCTCTTATTAGGGAGATTTTTCTTCACTATCTCTCCTGTAGACTCAACAGGAAGTGGAAGAATATCCCCTTTTGGAGAGTTAACAAGAAAGCAAGTGCTCCTTTTGGAAGATTTCTGTTTTCTGTTGTGGTGGCATCTAAAAATTTGTGTTTTACACCTCACTTTGCTTCCTTGTGACATCCATGATCAGGACGTGGCGAAGGGGTCCTGCGCAGATCCGAAGCATTGCACTACACGGTTTGTGAGGTTTCCTCTATAAAAACAGTTTGGATGCAATAGAAGATCAGGGAGGGCATGGTTCTACTTCTAACCCCTTACTAAAAAAAGTTTTGCCGTAAATTATACTTTAATCACTTCCTGCCCGTAAGATGTCATATGATGTCCTGGACTTGAGTGGAGATATCTGAATGATGCCGATGACCCTCGGAGGCCGGAAGCAACATTATGACGTCACTTCTGTCACCAGCAGATGTAAACACATTTTTATTTTTAGCTGAAAAGCCTGAGATCGATACTTATTATTATTATTATTATTATTATTATTTTTATTTTTTATTTTTTTTATCTTAGTCTTTTAAGCATAGAGTAGAGATCTGGGGATTTATAGAGCCCAGATCTCTCCGTAAAGATGACCTGTCATGTCCTATTCCTATTTCAAGGGATGTTTACATTGTAATACACCTTTTGAATTGGAATAAAAGTGAAAACAAAAGAAAAAATGAAAGGGAAAGTGTAAAAATAAAATAGAAAAAAAAAATGTAAAGCGCCCCAACCCCTTGTGCTCTCATGCAGAAGCGAACAAATACGTAGGTCGCACCCACATATGTAAATGGAATTAAAAACCACACGTGAGGTATCCCCGCAAACTTTCTAGCACTAGTTCTACTCTGTAACTCTAAACCAGTGGTTCTTAACCTTGTTGGAGGTACTGAACCCCAACAGTTTCATATGTGCATTCACCGAACCCTTCTTAATTGGAAAAATAAAATATGATTTTTTCAAATTCAAAACATAGGTATATATTTAGGTATATATTTATACATGGGTGTACAAAATGAACAAAACCATTAAAGAACAAAACCATTAAAACATGATTTTCACACAAAAACATAATAATGAATATTTACTGCAAATCAGTGGGACTTCTGCTGTTGTCTTTCAGAGACCAGTTCAGAAATGACCTCCGCCGAACCCGCAAGAGTGACTCACCGAACCCCTGGGGTTCGATCAAACCCAGGTTAAGAACCACTGCTCTAAACTGATAACCTGTAAAAAAAATTTAAAGCGTAGCCCGTGGGGATTTTTAAGTACCAAGTTTGATGCCATTCCACAAGTGTGCCCAATTTTAAAGCGTGACACGTTGGGTATCTAATTACTCAATGTAACATTATCTTTCACATTATACACAAAAATCTGAGGTAAATATTGTGTTTTTTTGTTTTTTAAGTTCATGAAAGTGTTTTTATAAAAAAAAAAAAAGTCAGGTTTGAAAAATTGCTGCGTAAATACCGTGTGACATGAAAAAAATTGCAACAACCACCATTTTATTCCCTTGGTTCTCTGCTAAAAATGTTTTATATATAATGTTTTTGGGGGTTCTGAGTAATTTTCTAGCAGAACAATTATGATTTTTACATATAGGAGAGGAATGCCAGAATTGGCTCGGTATGGAAGTGGTTAAAAGTGTAGATGGGTGAGTATACCTTTACTGGAAAAGTAAGTTTTCAGGAGAAATTGTCACTTTTGAAAGTACCCAATCAGATTAGTCAATTATCCTACCTTAAATCATATCCACAAAGAAACTATTCTGCGTTCTGTGCATTATAACCAATAGTAACTTGGAGGACTTGTCCCTTCTTAGTGCCTTGTGTCACTGTAACTTGGAGCTGTGATTTTTAGATGTCACCAGAAGTTTGGTTCGCTCTTTTGTAGCCAGGATAATATCTGCCTGAAGTTGTTATGCTCTGTCTGTGCCTGCATGAGTTTCCTGCAGATGGTCTGATTTCCTCCCATAATCCATAGATGCGCTATTTGACCTATTTGACTTCCAAAACTGGTATAATAGTGGTAGGGCATTCAGATACGACCTCTTTTTGGGGGCAGAAATTTGACAGGGCTAGAAAAATAAATATAACAGATGTGGGGTTGATTTATTAAAACTGGAGATTGTAAAATCTGGTGCAGCTCTGCATAGAAACCAATCGGCTTCCAGTTTTTTTGTCAAAGCTTAATTGAACAAGCTGACGTTAGAAGCTGATTGGCTACCATGCACAGCTGCACCGGATTTTGCACTCTTCCAGTTTTATTAAATCAACCCCACAATGTTTTGGAAATTTTCGCTATTGACCACAGTTTTGTCCAAAATGAGATGACAATATTTCATGCTACACCGGTATTCAGGGTGTAATTTGAAACATGGTTGGATTCCACAACCCTCTACTACCCCCCCCCCCCCCAAGCACCATCATTATCGCCACCACCTACATGAGTCGCAGGGTGTTTTCTCCCTGCAGCATCCTGTTATTTTGTGAATTCTACACAGCTGCATCATCTATTCACAGGAATCTGGGATTGGGAAGACTACAAGTTCCATCTGACACTGAGGCAGAGGGATTTACAAATAGTGCTCTTTGTAGTCCATTGTTTACTTCCTCAAGATATTTAGTTGAAGGTCCATACATCCGTATAGACCTGAGGCTGAGGGGGTAAACAATGCAGGAGCTTATACAAAGAATATGTTGCCAGGTGTCAAAAAATTAGATGCACCACATCCCTTAGTGTAACCGAGAATGATTGAAAATGGAGATAATGGGATTTTATCGGTGCAAAGAAAACCAAAACTGTATAATAAGTATAACAACATTTTTATTGAGCTAGTAATCAATTTTGCATATAATAAAAACATAGCACAATAATCATACGATTGGTATATGCATGCAGTGACTCCCGCTCAACATGTTTCGCCAGCCAATGGCTTCTTCAGGAGGCTTTAATGAGCGCCACATACAAAATCACTATGAAATTGGAGAACAACCTATTAGTCACAGTAAACACATTACCATAGATACAGGTAGATTTCTACTACAACAGTACAAATTATTGTTTTCTCAACAATGCATGTGAATCGATGGCCATCAATTATGATGTTTATAACTGTGCATATAATAATGATGTTATGCATATCAGGGAAGTGGTCAGGAGAAAATATCAGTGAAACCGCAGGGAGGAATATGGAATCCACAGTAAAATCTATACACAAAAAGGGGAAATACTGTACTGCAAGTAAAAAGCAAAAAACATTTATAAAACAATTATGTATTCGCTCTGATGTATACAGGGCCAGGACATTGAAAAAACCAAGCCACCAGGAATGCCAGGTCTAGACCGGGACAGTGCAACCAAAATGGACCAGAAGACCAAAAAGGGAGGATTGCCAGAGAGTATGCAGATCAGGTCAATTCTAACAATGTATCCTAGATTGAAATCTTCAGTAGATGACTTTAGGGCAAATATCTCCACCTAAGTTTAGAGATAAATCATAAACAGTACTGATAAAAAGAAATCCTCCCGACAAGTTGGTCAGAGAGTAAGCAACTATTAGTTCAAAAATTATGTTGGTCTAACATAACTTGCAGAACTACGGTAATTACCTCTGGTTATTACTCTGGCATTCATAGGTCTCTCCTGGACAGATCACTGCAAAAGGTGACCTTCTAGGGGGTCTTTTTATACCCCTCCCCACCTGTATCGACGTCTATTGGCGCAGAGGGAGGCGCGGGCATCAAATAGGCTGCCGCACATGCGCAATAGCGAACGGATGTGGTGTCGCGTGCATGCGCAACATCTGGCGCCATGTTGGAAAATCTGCTCATAGGTAGGCCGGACAGGGGTGTGCTAAGACTCCTCCTGTACAGCTCCTCAGCAACACCACCCCAAATCAAATGGGGCACTATGTTAAAGAGGAAAAACCTC
The DNA here is from genome assembly GCF_965119305.1 of Pelophylax lessonae. Lineage (NCBI taxonomy): Eukaryota > Metazoa > Chordata > Amphibia > Anura > Ranidae > Pelophylax > Pelophylax lessonae. The sequence continues at coordinate 41,226,801 of NC_138778.1, read as the reverse complement.
CTGGGAAGCAGCAAAAGAGATGGCCAAAACTGGGCAGCATCAAACCGGGGCACAGAGTCGGAACAAAGGCTCAGAATCAATTGCTACGGGTGGAAGCGCCCTGGGCGCCCGTACGGTCACCCATGCCCTCCATGGCCACTCCAATGCACTGCAAGCTCCATCTAGTGGATCACCTCTGGGTGATCTCTGTACATTGCAGGGATTTTAACAAATTTTATTGCAGATTCCTACCATTTTTTTTATTCTGAAGAAATCATTGTTTGTTCCTCTGTGCTGAGTGGGTCAAATGGGAGTGGTTTCATAATTATCACCTGTGGCAGCTGCAGGGCTCTAATGAGGAAAGCTGCTGGGTCTGCATCCCTTTAGAAGTGTTCCTATTGGGAGTATCTCACCAAAAATGAAATTTTTATTGCAGGGGATGCCTGAAATCTGACTTGTATCTTAGGCAGACTTCTTGGAAAATTGGTGAGCCAATCACACAAGCAGGAAATTATATTTCTGGGGTACATTCTGTGTACAGAACAACTCCAGGTAGCCATATTGCATTGCATTTTCAGAAAATTACAACAGCTGCAGATTGAAAAGGAAAGGTCATTTTTAATTCCATTCAATTACAATATGATTTGTGTCCCAATTGTATACGCTATGTGGGGTGTTGCTGAGGAGCTGTACAGGATGCGTCCTAGCATGCCCCTGTCCGGCCTACTTATGGGCAGATTTTCCAACATGGCGCCGGATGTCCGTCGCACATGCGCGTGACGTCACATCCGTTCGCCATTGTGCATGCGCGGCAGCCTTTTTGACGCCCGCACCTCCCTCTGTGCCAATAGACGCCGATGCAGGTGGGGAGGGGTATAAGAAGGTCACTTTTTGCAGTGATCTGTCCAGGAGAGCCCTATGAATGCCAGAATACTAACCAGAGGTACTGTAATTAGTTCTGCAACTTATGTTAGACCAACATTAGTATAACCTTATTCTTTGACCAGCTTGGTGGGGTAATTTTTTAACTACTAGTTGCTTACTCTCTGACCAACTTGTCGGGAGGATTTCTTTATATCGATACTGTTTATACTTTATCTCTAAACTTAGATGCAGAGATATTTGCCCTAAAGTCATCTACTGAAGATTTCAATATAGGATACATTCTTAGAATTGACCTGATCTGCATACTCTCTGGCAATCCTCCCTTTTTGGTCTTCTGGTCTGTTTTGGTTGTACTGTTTCTTGTCTAGACCTGGCATTCCTGGTGGCTTGGTGTTTTTTCAATGTCCTGGTCTTGTATACATCAGAGCGAAGATAGATATAGCTATATATATATATATATATATATATATATATATATATACAATTTTTTTACTTTTACTTGCAGTACAGTGTTTCCTCTTTTTGTGTATAGATTTTACTGTGGATTCCATATTCCTCCCTGCGGTTTCACTGATATCTTCTCCTGACCACTGTCCTGATATGCACAGTTGGGTAAGAGGGCTTCATAATTGATGGTCATCGATTCAAAGCATTGTTGAGAAAACCAATCATTTGTACTGTTGTAGAAATATACCTGTATCTATGGTAATGTGTTTACTGTGACTAATAGGTTGTTCTCCAATTTCATAGCGATTTTGTATGAGGGACTCATTAAATGCTCCTGAAGAAGCCATTGGTTGGCGAAACATGTTTAGTGGGAGTCACCGCATGCATACACCAATTGTATGATTATTGTGCTATGTTTTCATTATATGCAAAGTTGATTTTAACTATCTCAATAAAATTTTGTTATTTTTTTTTTTTTTAATACAATTTTGGTTTTCTTTGCACTGATAAAATCCCATTATGTCCATTTTTCAAATAATGCAGGAGTTGATATGCTCTGCAGGTTTAAATGCAAACATTTTATTAATGTTCCTTTTTTTTACATTTTTTTTATTTTTTGTTTTTAATGTGGGTACATTTATTACATTTTTGCAGAAGGTAGGCTTTAACCATAGGAATAAAGTTGTAAGCAATCTCTGTCAGTGTAATAGTTTGTCCTAACCATTTAGAGAACAAGAATTAATTATTTGTCATTATATTGGGCTTTCAATTTGCTCAGCTTATAACTGGAGCACTATGAAGAGTCATGGAAAGGTTGTGAGTCTGACAGTTGCTCAATGGAGTCCTCCATGTTACTGCTCAGATGGGTCATAAAAAGTTGAATTGTTTTCATACTTCTTTACCTGGAGCAGAAAGTAGACTCATGCTGTGCTCCTTCTGCTTATCATAATGTGAACAGAGATTTGCCTGAAATTCATAATGTGAAGAAATAGGACACAGAAACAAAGCAGAGCTGACTGACACACCAATCACTCACGCATCAGTACCCTGTTGTACGGAGTACCATGCACAGATGGGCTGAGTTAGTGAACCTACTAAAAGGATAAATACATATTCATGAGTTATGTAAATGCTGCTCGGATGGCGGCACTGATGGCAGTGAATTAAGATGTTTAAGACTGACATCCCAAGTAAAGCAGAAAAATATACTTGGTAAGAAGTAAAAAGTAGAAGATTATTTTAAAATGAGCAGGTGCTGAAAAAAACATTTTTTTTTTTTAAATCTACTTTCCTTACAAAGTCAAAGCAGTGAATCTGCAGTTCAGTGCCAAGTACTCTCACGTGTAATTATTTGCCCATCTACTCTCTGTCTGGTGTCTCTGACCATCCCTCCTTTTCCAACACTGCGGTCACTCTTCAGCATTTGACACTTTGGGAAGCGTCAGATTTTTGGTGCCCTGTTAGTGGTGCGATCTGCTGGCCCCCAAGTCACTACAAGACAGTAGTTCTATAGGAACAAGCGGGAGTAATCACAGAATTGGGCTAGAAAGCCAACACCCAGAATTAGAAAAACTCCGTTTTGTTTCTGTTTTTATAGTCTTCAAATCATTTTTTTAATTAAGTTTTGGAGTAATAGAATTGGAACCAGTCTACTGCTGCCTGTGTCTTCCTTTCCATTAATAAAAGCATGCTAACACTGCTAAATGTGCTCTGGGCATCTAGGCAACAATGACCCCTGGTCACAAAAGGGTTAACATTACCACCACTTATTTTCCTTTAGAACAATGGTCTCCAAACTGCTGCCCTGGGCCCTTGGGGCAATATTCTTTCTTCTGATAAAAAGCACTATTTTCCCCACTGACACCAACAGTGAGGCATCATTTCTGGCACCGGCGATGGACCATTATTCCTCCCACTGACCCCAATGATAGGGCACTATTTTCCCACTGACCGAAATTATGGGGCACTATTCTCCCACTGACACAAGATGTGGCCTTATTTATCCCACTGACACCAGCAATGGGCCATTATTCCTCCCACTGAACTCAGTGATTGGGCACTATTTTCCCACTGACCGAAATGATGGGGCACTATTCTCCCACTGACACAAGATGTGGTCTTATTTATCCCACTGACACCAGCAATGGGCCATTATTCCTCCCACTGACCCCAATGATAGGGCACTATTCTCCCACTGACTGAAATGATGGGGCACTATTCTCCCACTGACACAAGATGTGGCCTTGTTCATCCCACAGACCTCAACGATGGGCCGCTATTCCTCCCTCTGACACCAACATTGAAGCACTATTCCTCCCTCCAATACCAAAGATGGGGAACTGTTTACTACCACTGACGCCAATACATTTTCTACTCCCACTGGCCATCCTAAAGTCTGAAGGGCAGTAGACCAACCCTTTGTTTAGAAAGTTTGGATACCCCCCCCCCCCCCGCTTTAGAGGTTACACTGAATGTTTTAAGAATGAACTCACTGCTGCACATGAACAGATCAGTGTACATTCTCGGCATGCCTTTGTACTGGGATAAATGAAAGTGTTTCTAAAGCCTTAAGGTTTGTCACCTTAATGCATTCTATGCATTAAGGTGAAAAACCTGTGCTGCAGCTCCCCCCCCCCCCCCCCCATCCCTCCTTTTCCTTACCTGAGTCCATCCGATCTAGCAATGTGCACGAGCGCAGCAGCTCCCACTTCTGTCTTTCTCCTCATTGGACAGATTGATACCATACCAGCGGGAGCAATTGGCTCCCGCTGCTCTCAATCAAATCTAGTGACATGGGAGCAGAAAGGGTGGGGCTAAGTCCCGCTGTCTGAACGCAGCAGTGGAACTCAGGAGTGGCCAAACGCAGGTGTCCCCAGGGAAAAGTGGCCAATGAAGAGGAGGGGCCTGGAGTGCCTTTGTGGATCCCAGAAGAAGAAGATCGGGGCTGCTCTGTGCAATACCATTACACAGAGCAGGTAAGTATAGGCATGTTTGTTATTTTTATAAAAAAAAACAAAAAAAAAAAACAAGCTTTATAATCATTTTAACTTCCATGCGCATGCCTGGGAGTTGCATCATTTCCAGGCCGACGAGTCAAGATGGCTGAAGATGCTGATTATGGATGAAGACCCATTTTAAAGATATTCGTGTTGGTAAAAGAGCTTGTTGGAGGGGAGGGGAGGCGAGAATAGTGGACTTTTAATCAGATTTCCATAAAAAAAACATTTCTAAATGTTATCTCAAACCAAATCTGTAATTAAACAGGAAAAAATACAAATAGAGCAACTAGCAGTAGTTATGAGCAGGTTATAAGGTTTTTAAAGATAACCTGAGGAGACCCTTCTAAATGCCCACAATGCATGAAAAACAAGCGCAGCAGCAGAAAGAGCAGTGTGCTTGTATATAGCGGTCTTATTTTATTTTGTGGTTTCACAATGGGTCCCATCATGAGCATGCATAAGCAAATTATCCTGTTTTTGCTATTGCTGAGGCTCTGAAGACGCAGAAAATTGCGTAGAGGACCAGAGTTTGTCGCTACTGGGCTCCTCTATTGATGCAGGCAACAGCATGTAATAAAATGTGTTTTTTTTTTTTTCAGGATTTTTATATGTTCAAAAATTATCAAAAACGTTTTCCCCTTTTAAAACGCGCATAAATGCAAACTCTGTTACCGTGGTTACAAGCATTTGGCATTTGAAATGCCAGTAAACTACAGTTCTGAACGTGATTTTCTTTTTTTTCTTGCTTTCAAAAAAATGCCTGTAACCTCAATTGCCTCTAAACTAGGGATAGACCTATTATCGGCAAGGCCAATATATCGGGGGCCGATATGCACTTTCCCCGATACATCGGTATCGGCCCCGAAACTGGCCGATATTGCCAATATTTTTGTGATGTCATTCTGCCTTCTTAGGATGCCTCCCTCGCCTTGGACAGCCTCACCTGGAGTCGGGACTAGTCTCGCAGGAGTGTATCACAGCCACACACCCACCCACAGCAGCCCGGTGCCAGCCAGCCACCCGCATCCACAGGCCCTGTACCAGCCAGACAGCCACAGGCACTGTACCAGCGAGCCAGCCAGCCACCCACAGGCCCTGTACCTGCCACCCACAGGCACTGTACCAGCCAGCCACAGGCCCTGTCCTAGTCAGCCACCCTCCACAGGGTGCCAGCCACCCACCACAGGGTGTCAGCCAGCCAGCCACCCCACAGGGTGCCAGCAAGTCAGCCATTAAGCATTAAACAAAAATTAACATGTTCAGTACCAGATTTGTGTCAAAAATTCTTATTTTTCAAAACTTTAAATGTACAAAATATCGGCCCATATCGGCTGATACCGAAATGTGATGGCCAAAATATCGGTATCGGCCCTGAAAAAAACATATCGGTCTATCCCTATTTTAAGCAACTTAGTGTATATGTACACATAAGATAACATAGAGGAGAGTTCAGGGGCTGCTGAAAAAAATGCCCAACTGCTCCCAAATTTTCAGTTTAGCAGCTGTAGTGTACATGAGGCCTCACAGTGGCGGTTGGTGAAAAAGCCCACTCCCCTTCACAGTGGTGGTTGGTGAAAAGACCCTCTCCCCTTCACAGTGGAGGTTGGTGAAAAAGCACTCTCCCCTTCACAGTGGCGGTTGGTGAAAAAGCCCTCTCCCCTTCACAGTGACGGTTGGTGAAAAAGCCCTCTCCCCTTCACAGTGGTGGTTGGTGAAAAGGCCCTCTCCCCTTCACAGTGGAGGTTGGTGAAAAGGCCCTCTCCCCTTCACAGTGGAGGTTGGTGAAAAGGCCCTCTCCCCTTCACAGTGGCGGTTGGTGAAAAAGCCCTCTCCCCTTCACAGTGGCGGTTGGTGAAAAAGCCCTCTCTCCTTCACAGTGGTGGTTGGTGAAAAGGCCCTCTCCCCTTCACAGTGGAGGTTGGTGAAAAAGCCTCCCCCCTCACAGTGGAGGTTGGTGAAAAAAACCCCTTTTGACATTATTAAAGAAATGCTTTCTGCGCATCGGAGGTCAGTGTAAATATCCCTGTTTACATGAGAGTTTTAAACTATGATGATTTATGTGATCTGTGATGACTAGCTGACGGCCCCACCTCTGCCTCCAGGCCCCATAGCAGCCACACGGACAGCTTACATGATGGTTATGTTGATGCCATTCTATACAGAAAACTTATTTTAACTGGAGTTGTGCTTTAATTAAATACATCTGATCTGAAGCAACTGGTAGGGAAGTTTCCCTGTCCCAGACAATACCACTTCCACTTGCTTTTGTTTTTGTATCTGTTGTGATCCTGTGAGGTTTTGCAACAGAATGAGGAAATCCAGTAATTCAGATATAACATTTAAAGTTTAACGTCAGTTCCTCATTCTCTCCATATTAAAGTAGCTGGGGAATTCTTGAACAATGCTAGTGTCGCCTGAAGTGTTTAGCTGTTAACTATAGTCCACCTTTATTTCTAGTCATCTGAGTTTTTCAAGCCTCACAACACATTTTGTCTTTTCTTCTCAAATCCTTTACTCCGATTGCTGAGCTCTTGCTGTAGTCATAACATTGGCTTCTATTCTGAGGAAGCATGCGTTCACCCCAAGGATGAGCAGAGCTCATCGGCTGCTGAGGATAATTTTACACAGGTTCAGTAGGCTCTTAAACACCATACAGACCCTTTGTGCTGGTGTGCTTGAGCCCTAAAATAAGTTCTATATAATTTACGGGTACAGGAATCAAAAGTGAACTTAACAAGGTTTCTTTGGGGTCTATTTATAAAAAAGATTGTTGGACAGATGAGACAAGCATTCACACATCCTTGACGAATTCTGACTAGTTTTCTGAGTACAGTGCTGTGGTCCATCTAGTGACCATTATGTGGTATTTCTTCTGAATGAGGTATTTCAGAAAAATACCACTTTATGGCCACTAGATGGAGCTGAGGATCATAGGTAATCGTTTTAGGAAACCTAAAGATGGGCAAATGCTTGTCCCATTCATCCAATGAATTTATAAGATCATATCCCTCTGGAGTGTATTTCCTGAAGCCTGTGCTGTGTAAGTCTCTCTCTATATAATTATTTATTTTCTTCCTTCCTTCCTTCCCTCTCTCTCGCACATCCCTAATCTCTCTCTCTCTCTCTCTCTCTCTCTCTCTCTCTCTCTCTCTCTCTCTCATCTCCAATCTCTTTCTCTCTCTCTCATCTCCAATCTCTTTCTCTCTCTCGCGCATCTCCAATCTCTCTCTCTCGCGCATCTCCAATCTCTCTCTCTCGCGCATCTCCAATCTCTCGCTCTCTCTCTCTCTCTCGCGCATCTCCAATCTCTTTCTCTCTCTCTCATCTCCAATCTCTCTCTCTCTCTCTCTCTCTCTCTCTCTCTCTCTCTCTCTCTCATCTCCAATCTCTCTCTCTCTCATCTCCAATCTCTCTCTCTCTCATCTCCAATCTCTCTCTCTCTCTCATCTCCAATCTCTCTCTCTCTCGCATCTCCAATCTCTCTCTCTCTCTCTCTCTCTCGCATCTCCAATCTCTCTCGCATCTCCAATCTCTCTCTCTCTCTCGCATCTCCAATCTCTCTCTCTCTCTCTCTCTCTCTCTCTCTCTCGCATCTTTCTCTCTCTCTCTCTCTCTGTCTCTCTCTCTCTCTCTCTCTCTCTCTCTCTCTCTGTCTCTCTCTTACATCCCCAATCTGTCTCTCTCCCCTCTCTCTCTCTCTCTCTCTCTCTCTCTCTCTCTCTCTCTCTCTCTCCTCTCCCCTCTCTCTCCTCTCTCTCCTCTCTCCTCTCTCTCTCCTCTCTTTCCTCTCTCTATCCTCTCTTTTCTCTCTCTGTATCCTCTCTTTTCTCTCTCTCTCCCTCTCTCTCTCCCTCTCTCTCTCCCTCTCTCTCTCCCTCTCTCTCTCCCTCTCCCTCTCCCTCTCCCTCTCCCTCTCCCTTTCTCTCTCTCTCTCTCTCTCTCTTTCTCTTCCCCTCTCTCTCTCTCTCTCTCTCTCTCTCTCTCTCTCCTCTCTTGTGTCCCCAATCTCTCTCTCTCTCTCTCTCTCTCCTCTCTTGTGTCCCCAATCTCTCTCTCTCTCTCTCTCTCTCTCCTCTCTTGTGTCCCCAATCTCTCTCTCTCTCTCTCTCTCTCTCTCTCTCTCCTCTCTTGTGTCCCCAATCTCTCTCTCTCTCTCTCCTCTCTTGTGTCCCCAATCTCTCTCTCTCTCTCTAAAGGATAAGTTCACCTTTAGGAGCATGTTAAATACTACACCCCCTGCTCTGTGACAGCGAGCGGGGAATCTTCTTCCCACACCCACTGTCACACTTTGAAAACATCTTAGATGTGCTGGGCTCTGTCCACATGGCTTTGTAATTCGTTCACACATTTCTGGTGAATTTATAGGCCAGAAGTACTATCAGCTATAGATGGCTGAGGGCTTGTACTTCTCAATGAACTGCAAGGGTGCTGTGGTAGTTCACAGATTCTTCCTGACGTTCAGTAACTGTCTACCCGTATTGGAGGTACAGGCAGACAGTGTACTAAGAGGCTGCAGGATCATAGCCTTTAATTGTCCCCTTGAGGACTGCTGGATTCCACACCTTCGGGTCCCCCTTGGTTACCATTAGCAATTTCAGCATGCACATATTAACTCTTTACTTCTTGGCTCAGTCAATGGTTAGTCCAGGAGTATGTAGTTGTTTTTGGTGTTTTATTTAAATAAGGGATGGGAGAAGGGAATAGTGGGATACTCCAAATTGCCTATTCACAATGTGAAGGACTTCTACTTCTGACAATGCAGCCAGGCTGCTGTTTCACCCTGCCACTAGGTGAATTTGGATTAAAGCTGGATACACACTATACAACTTTTGTTGGTAGATTTCCTTTAGATTTACCTTCAACTATGTAGTGCAAGGGCCTGCCTGATTGCATACAAATTGAAAGTGTTTAGGTCTGATCTCATATTATATGGTTTTGGTAAATCTAAAGGAAAAAATCAAAAGAAAATTGTATAGTGTGTATCCAGCTTAAGTCTCTATACAGATGACTTAATGGACTAGATTATCTTCAGGATACTCTTCTAGTATCCCCTTTCACTTAACACACTGACAACCGTTCTCTGAGTATCCTACACCGGGATGGCCCCCCTCAGGTCAGGCCCCTCGACACAATCCCCTGCACTCACGATACTGTTTTTCAAGGGTCTCCAGTGTCTCTACCCTTTTAGTCAGCTCTCCTGGACCTCTGCGTTCAGTTCCGTTCCTCAGGTCCCCAGGCCGACCACCTGCGACCACATGCCACCACTATAGAGGAGGAGGCAGCTGCCACCCTCCCTCCGGGACTCTGCTCACCAGCCAAAGACCCCGCAGCACATGTGCTCCTGCCTTTTATACAGTATCCCAGAATGCACCAAGACAGCCTGTCTCCACCAATCACCAGCCTATGTATCTATTGTTAAGGTTTCCTCCCACTGTCCAACATGCTTCCCTATTGGACCAGTGTGAAACACTCTCTAGACCCAATAAATCACATACTGAGCACTATGAGCAGACCTAACTCACAGATCCTGCTCCCTGGTAGGCAGAAAGCAATATAGATTTGCCTGCTGCTCCTCTGATAGGCAGACAGAGCCAAAAACTGTACTCTCTTACTAACACCTACCTAGGAAGGTGCTACAATTGGTTGAAAGTTCTTTAATTAGATTGTAAGCTGTAACGAGCAGGACCCTCTGATTCCTCCTGTATTTAATTGTATTGTAACTGTACTGTTTGCTCTAACCATGTAAAGCGCCTCGCAAACTGTTGGTGCTATATAAATCCTGTATAATAATAATAATAATAAAAATAGTCCTAGTACTAGCATATTTAACACTAACACCATGGCAATTTTAGATGGGACAGAACCTGCAGTGGCTGTGCTGGAATAACTACTCTGCATCATAGACAGGGGTCATTTCAATGGGGACATTTGTTCCAGCAACACATGTCCAAGCGGGAAGCTTCCTCACTTCCTGTTGGGTCTGCATGATAGGAAGTAAATGGGATTCTGCAAAAAAAATAAAAATTTTAACTGATATTATTGATCTATATTTAATAAAAACATGGCTTTAGCCTTACCTTTTTAAATATAAAACCACAAGGAAAAAATGCATATGCACATAAAAATGGTTTTTAGATTGGAGTCAATCTGCCATAGTCTCTTTGACCTGTCCAATGGCGAAGTGACACTGCTGTCATTGTTTGATGATGACTATCCGTTTACTTTCTCGTATGAACCCTGAATATTGGCAAAGCTCTATTGTCTGTCCCCTGAGTCACACCTTCATTCTTATTAGAATTTATATTCTGTTTGCGATATCGGTTACATAAGGATCTTGATGTTACACTAGTGCCAGTTCTGTGTTGAACCTAATTACAGGTCTTACCCCGAGGTGCAGCTATATATAGGTATGAGTATTTACCTGTGTCCATTGCTAACCATCATAGTATACTGGGTATGTGGGTCGCATTGTGATGTATTCTTCAGCATGCTTGCTTAATGACACTTCCATATCGGTGAATACTAATGCTGTGGTAGATTGCTACGTCATCTAACACAAATATTTATCCGCTACAATAATTTCATATTAAGTTGCTATTGTTATTGCTCACAGGGTATGGCGTCTGTATGTGCCCACTTTCAGGGCCAGAATTTATTTCCAGCTGCTATCCACCACTTTATCGCCCATGGTTCATAGTCCATCTCGGAAACGAGCAAGAGAGGTTGGCTTCATTCTTTAAATACAGTGGAATGAACGTATTCACCGTCTAAAAGGTAGTTGGATCACAACAGAAAAAAAAATGAACGTAGCCACCCTCTAAAAGGTAGTTGTATCACAACAGGAAAAAAAAATTAATTTGGAGGAGTCTGAGAGCAATAGAAGGTACCTTTTTTGAGATAAAGAGTAAAGTCTGCTTTTTATTTTTTACCAGCAAAGAAAAGGCATAATGTGCTAGTATGCATCACATATTAGCACATTATGTGACACTTGTCTGCAAAGGAAGCCCTCGTCATCCCCACTGGAGGCCGCATCCATCTTCACTCCTCTTCCTTCCGGGTCCCTGGACTTTGGCTGTGCTACTGGCCAGATCGGTGTGACGTCACTCCCACATGTGCACGCAGGAACCACTGGTTATGGCACAGGGTTCTGAAGAAAAGGCACGGGTGGCCGTTCCTTTAGAGCACGTGTGCCGATGACGTCATAGGCACAGTATACATTAACTGTCTCCTCTTCCTTCTGGGTCCCTGGACTTTGGCTGTGCTACTGGTCGGATCTGTGCGACGTCACTCCCACACAGGCGCGCAGGAACCACTGGTCACGGTACAGGGCTCTGAAGAAACGGCATGGGCGGCCGTTCCTTCAGAGCACATACGCAGTTAACCTTATTGGCGCAGTATACATTAACTATCTCCTCTTCCATCCGTGTCCCTGGACTTTGGCTGTGCTACTGCCCAGATCGGTGTGACGTCACTCCCACATGTGCACGCAGGAACCACTGGTTATGGCACAGGGTTCTGAAGAAAAGGCACGGGTGGCCGTTCCTTTAGAGCACGTGTGCCGATGACGTCATAGGCACAGTATACATTAACTGTCTCCTCTTCCTTCCGGGTCCCTGGACTTTGGCTGTGCTACTGGTCGGATCTGTGCGACGTCCCTCCCACGCGTGCGCGCAGGAGCCACTGGTCACAGCACAGGGTTCTGAAGAAAAGGCACGGGCGGTCGTTCCTTCAGAGCGCATACGCAGTTGACGTCATTGGCGCAGTATACATTAACTATCTCCTCTTCCTTCCGTGTCCCCGGACTTTGGCTGTGCTACTGGCTGGATCGGTGTGACGTCACTCCCACACGTGCGCACAGGAACCACTGGTCACGGCACAGGGTTCTGAAGAAAAGGCATGGGCAGCTGTTCCTTTAGAGCACGTGCGCCAATGACGTCATAGGCGCAGTATACATTAACTATCTCCTAAACGGGGCAAGTTTAGGTGATATTTACAGTATCTATAGGTAAGCCATATTATAGGCTAACCTATAGGTAGAAACAGTATTATTATTATTTATACAGGATTTATATAGCGCCAACAGTTTGCGCAGCGCTTAACAATGTGAGGGAAGACAATACAGTTACAATACAATTCAATACAGGAGGAACTTGAGGGCCCTGCTCGTTAGAGCTTACAATCTAGAAGACAGTACAGGGAAGTTTACAACCACTATTAAAATGGTGTTATTCATATGGTTTTATTCATATGTACAGGTAAACCTATAATCAGGCCTACCTGTAAGTAGAGTAAATATTTCTAAATGTTCACCATTTGCGAGATTTACTTTAGTAGCAGCCAGTGCCCTCACCGGTGGATGTGCACTGCGCTCTCAATGGACAGCATGCTGTCCATTGAAAGAGCTGCACCGTGGCCGTGACTCCCCTTCACGTCTTGGCCATTCAGACGGCTGTAACCCGCCAACCTGGAAGACCAGGCAAAGATGGTAACCCTGTTAGCAGTGACAGCGTACCCCTGGAGGCTATGACATTAGCTCAATGCGACATTAATCTGCAGTGGGCCAATTATTATTATTTTTTTTTTGTGGTTTACTACCACTTTAAGAATACATACTTGATTTTTAGGTACACTTTAACCCTAGGATAATACAAGTAAGTATATGTAATCTGTACATTTTAGCCTAAGTGGCCTATTTAGAACTCCTTTTGTCTTGTAGCACTTAGACAGCTTTTGCTGTATTTTACAATCAGATTAATGTTACTTTTTGCTTTTCATGGTATGCTTTTCTTTGACCTTTCTAAGAGATTCATACTTCATTATTCTGAGAGCTCTCAAGACTCCGTTTAGCCTGAAGTCTCTTTTACAATAACACTTTTTCTTTTGTTAAGACCTTTTATAAAGGCTTATTTGCGACAACAGCAGTAAGCAAAAAAAATAACATAGGGCTGGACAATCCCCTCTGTTAATGTAGGGACTTTTTGGAGCTTTTATGATCGATATTAGCAAAAACAGATTAACCACTTCAGCTCCGGCAAGTTTTACCCCCTTCATGACCAGGCTATTTTTCAGCACTGCGCAACTTTAACTGGTAATTCTCCCTAAAAAAAAAAATTATAATAATTTTTCACACAAATTTCTTTAGAAATTTAGGCCATTATGTATTTTGCTTCATGTCTTTTGGTAAAAAAAAAATGCATAAAAATAAATCCCATTAAGTGTATATTGATTAGTTTGCGTGAAAGTTATAGCATCTACAAAACTATGGTATATACCAGGGATCCTCAAACTTCAGCCCTCCAGCTGTTGTGGAACTACACATCCCATGAGGCATTGTAAAACTCTGACATTCACAGACCTGACTAGGCATGATGGTAATTGTAGTTCCTCGACAACTGGAGGGCCATAGCTTGAAGACCCCTGGTATATACTGTATATACTGTTTTTTTTTTTTTTGTTTGTTTTTTAATATACAACTAATGGCAATGATCAGTAACTTATAGTAGGACGGTGGGCAATCTGACACTAACTGACATTGGGTGGGAACTAACAGACACTGACATCATCAGTGACACTAATACAATGATCAGTGCTAATACTATACAGTGACACTGGCTGGTAAGGGGTTAACACCTTGGGAAATCAGGGGGTTAGATGTGTGCCTAACAAGTGTTAATTTGTGTAACGTGTGCTGCTTTTTACTAAATGTCTTTTGTTTCTTCTCCCTGCTTTGCAGGGAGAAGAAACCAAGAGATCATTCCCAAAACGGGGCTCTGGGCTGTGATTGGACACAACTGATCAACAGGTCCCAGCCATGAATCATTGGCGGGACCTGCTAACAAACTCCCGCTGTGTACATTCACAGTGGGAGTCGGCGATCGGGGGTGCACGCCCTGTACCCGGAAGATGCCAGTGACGTACAGGTAGGTACATGTGCCTGTACAGGCCACCTGTCTGCAGTACATGGCGGGCGGGCGGTTGGCAAGCGGTTAATGTAGAATTTAGGAGCCAATGGAGAGACAGTCCTGTTTTTAACAGCAGTAGAAAAGGCTTCAAAAATATAGTTTTTTGGCTGTGTTTTTATTGCCCCCCCCCCCCAACTGCACCCTTTTGAGCAATAAAAGCAGCTGCATGTGAAGGAATGCTGGGGACAGGAGTGTACACATGTTGCAGCCGCAACGCTTTACTTTGCAGTCCAACAAAAATGATCCCCCACGATTGCATTTGGTGAGCAGTACTGCCTGCTGAATGTGATGCACTCAACTAGATGGGGCCATACCACAACAACATGCAGGGGTTTGACTTTTTAGGAGGTTTAAACAGGGGTGGAGAGTTGATATGCATGCCTCCTCACAGCCCGTCAAATATCCCCTAGACCAGTGATGGCTAACCTTGGCACCCCAGATGTTTTGGAACTATATTTCCCATGATGCTCATGCACTCTACAGTGTAGTTGAGCATCATGGGAAATGTAGTTCCAAAACATCTGGGGTGCCAAGGTTTGCCATCCCTGCCCTAGACTGAGGAACATTCTTTTTGTATGTTGGTTGCATTCTGTAGGTTTACTGCGCATTTAAATAACTTTTATAAAGTACATTATTTTATTTTTTTTTTGTCTGGCTGCATTGCATACAAGCTCGGTTATAAAGCAGTATGCTTCTTTATCAGGAAAATAACCAAGTTAATGTGTAGGCAAACTCTTATGCATAACATATTTTGTTTTGTTATTTTGTGGGGGTGTTTGTCACTCTTTTTTACCATCTTTTTTTTGCTGGGGACAAAAATTGATAAAATATGTCCCTTCACTTCCTGAAGAAGGGTGACAACACTGTCTTTTTTTGCCCTGCATACAACGTTATCACACTGATGCGGCTCCTGCAGCCACTGATCCCATCCGTGACCATGTTTTAGCCTCAGTACCGGCCACTGGCTCCGTGATTGGCTTTAGAAATCACGTACACCATGGGTGTCCAACCTTTTGGCTTCTCTGGGCCACATTGAATGTAGAGAAATTTTATACTATAGTTAAGGTATATAAGTAATAAAATGCCGCTGCACCCTTCCTGCACCGCCGCACCCCCCGCACTAATTTAACACAACTAGAGGATGATCAAATGAAATGGATTCAGTATACAGAGGTTTACTTCTTCTGAGAGATAGTAAAGGAACACTCTAACCACCATGATCACTTCAGTGATTTGAAGTGTTCATGGTGGTAGGAGTCAGAAACCCTGCACATGCTCGCCTCCCCTCCCCTCCGAGGCAGCCTTGTCAAAATTGTCAGGGGGCAGTAGGCCGCATTGCCTGGGGTTTCGGGCCGCATGTGGCCCCCGGGCCGCAGGTTGGACATGCCTGACATATACCAACAGCTGTGATTGCAGTTGCACAGAGAGGAAGTGGAAAAAATACCAAACCGTGAGCAGTATAAAAGTTTTAAAAGGATATAAAAATAAGTAAAAAAAAAAAAAAACATACACGGCTCTCAACACTTGACACTTTTTCTACAAAAGGTTTAATTAGACTATAAGGCATTTAGAATTTTAGGGGAAATGTGCTCCCTAAAAAATCACTACCCAACACATAGATTCCCTAATCTGGATATAAATAAGGTTTACCCTTCTGCAACCCCACCCCCTTGCATGTAGGCATGGCAAACGCATTGCCCAAAAGGGATAGGTTGAAGAACTGGTATGTCAGGTTTAGCTTTGGTCTAATTAGAAGCAAAGGAGAGAAAGGCACTGAAACTCCCTACAGTTGAAGACCTGTAGAACTTCTGTTTAAGATGGGACTTTAGTACACGGAAATACTGAAGCTGGGAAAATGCAATGGGGTGAGACTGTCAACCTTGTTGGATGTGTGGAATTTGGAATGGATTCTGTTTTATCGACCTGCCCAAGATGTATCCTCTGACCTCTGCACCTGCACGTTTTTTTGGATGAATCCTAATATTACCAGGATGCCACTGCCATGTGGGAACTTTACCAATCAAATGGAAGTTGCCTCCTTTTTTCCTCTGACTAGGATACCCAGACCTCAAGTTTTCCTTTCTAGGGACTTATTCCAATTATCATGCAGGTAATTAATCAATACTTCTTCTAAATTGTTTCCTGTGATCAAATGTTCTTCTTTCTAGGCAAGGCTAGAAATGATTTGTATTTATTTACTAGGAGCATAGGACCAACATAGTTTTTGATGTCCAAAACTGACGTTTTAGAAGTTTAGTAATATAAATATAAATCGGAGCTAGCCAATCATGTTTTATCGATGTCATGCGATTGAGTGATTAATCCTGATTGCTCCAGTTTTATAAATATTCCTCTGTGTCGGAGGAGATTGGGTTCTGTCTGAAAAGCTTTAGATGTTTGCTATAGTTCTTTATGTGGAAGAGGGAAGTAGATCAACTATTTAGACTCTTATCTGTATATCAGTTACCATGCTCTGCAGCTTTCAAAACAACAGAAAATAGTAGATGCGGGTAGTTGTTGGTGTCAGTCATGCTAAGACATTTTTGAGTGACAGTCTTTCGTGAAGATTAAAGTCAGTGTAACAGAGGAAGAATTGGAACTGGCAGCTGTATGTGTGTGGTCCGCACACTAAGTGTACAAATCAGAAGTTGCTACTTGTGTATTTTAGAGAAGACAAAGAAAAGTGTGACAGCGGTAAGTGATCAACTTTCTATTTGTTTAGCTGTCCGTTCAGAGATGTGCACCAGGTTTGCACTCCTAATTGTGTATTAAAATGCCAATATGCAGAGGAGCTCTCATGCAAAATAGGTTATTGTAGTGACTATGTGAAATGGCTGTGTCTATCCAGGCCAACAGATGGCACAATATAGTATATGCTCAGGTATTGGATGACCAGCATGGTTTGTGTAATACAGGGGTCTCCAACTTTCTGAATAGTGGGCCAGTTTACTGTCCTTAACATTTAAGGGAGCCCAGACTGTGGCTAGTGGGATAAGAAAATGCCCTGGTGTCAGTGAGGGTGGGGTGTGCCCATTGATTGGTTTTAGTAGAAGGAATAGTTCCCTATACTTGGTTTTAGTAGAAAGAATAGTGCCCTATTCTTGGTATCAGTTGGAGGAATGGTGCCCCGTTGTTGGTATTCAGAGTAGGCATAGTGTCCCCCATCATTGGTGTCAGTGGATGGCATGGTGCCTCAAGGGCTAGATGAAGGCAAGCAAAGGGCCACATCCAGCCCGTGGACTGCAGTTTGAAGACCACTGGTGTAAAGAGATGAAGCCTGCATCTGTGCACGTATGCTGACTTCTTATTTACCGTTCTGTTATCTTCCGCACAATGTGGAAATGTAGCAAAGATCTGCCTTGATCATGTGTGGTCATACTGATGCAGGACCAATATGGTTATTCTGAAGCCGATCCGGTCCGGTCCCACAAGCTGTCAGCGGCGGGTGCAGGAGAGGCACTCGACAACGGAAGCCCCATAGTAAGTCTATGGGTGACATCACTTCCCATTCATTTCACAGCCGTTGTCGGTCCTCTCCTGCCCTGTTACGAGCACTGCATCTCCTGCACAGAGCTTCCGCCGCTGAAGACGAGACCGGATCGCTGCAGAAAAGGTAAGTACAGAGTACAATGATTTTTGCTTTACAGCAGGGGTGTCAAACTCAAATTCATGACGGGCCGCATCCGCATTATGGTTGTCCTCAAAGGGCCGGTTGTATCTGTAAAAGGAAATAAATTGATCCAGGGCTTTTTTTCTCAGAGAATAGGTGCAATACTGAAGCAAACAATAAATACCAGGAGTGCGTTATGTGCAGAGTTCGGGGATGCGCTGTGTACAGAGTGCAGGGTTCAGGGGTGCGCCGTGTGCAGGGTTCAGGGGTCTGCTGTGTACAGATTTCAGGAGTTTCCCTTTGCACAGAATGCATTGTTCAGAGGTGCACTATGTACAGAGTGCAGGACTTAGTGGTGCGCTATGTGCCAAGTGTAGAGTTCAGGGGTGCGCTATGTACCGAGTGCAGAGTTCAGGGGTGTGCTGTGTCCAGTTACAGGATTCTGCTCTCTTTTACAGGTTGTCTACATCTCACTTCCACTCCCTCCCCTGAGTGCAAGGGCCACATAAAATGGCCTGGTGGGCCACGTTCAGCATGTGGGCCTTGTGTTTGAAACATGTACTTTACAGGGTTAGATAGATTAGGTTTAGAATGTGGAACAGAGCAGGTTTAGGTTTAGTTAGGTTTTGCCTGGACTTACACTTTAAGCAAATCACAAAGCTGCAGCAGGGGTTAATTTGTGGTGCACATTTGTGGATACAGCCAGTAAATGCACAACCACTAAATGCACAACCACAGTGCCAGGACAAGGTCATCTAGTGCCCAGGGCAAACATGCCAAACTGCGCCCCCCTCCCAAGATGTGAGAAGATTATGTGTCAGCAAAAAATCCCCCCCCCCCCCCAAAAAAAAAGAGCACTAATCTGCATGCTTACTCCCTAAACAAAAACTCCCCCCTCCTCCCAGTGCAAATCTGCTGCCTGCTGAAATCCTTCCTCCCAGCACAAATCTTTGTTGCCCCCCCATCTCCCAAATCCCCCCATCTCAAATGCCAAAATCAAATTAACCTTCTAGCACAAATCCTCTACCTCTTAAATTTCCCCCTCCCAGTATCAATCTTCCCCCCCACTGCAAATTCCCCCTCAATTCCCTCTCCTAGCACACTTCTTCCCCATCTCCCCTCCCAACACAAAGGGCCCTTAATCACCACTCTTAGCGTCCTCCCCCCCCCCCCCCCCACCCAAATTTTCTTTTCTAGAACAATACTTACCCCCATGCCCCCCCCTCCCAAATTCCTCCTTCCAATATTACACCCCCCCCCCAATCTCCTTGCGGCCCCCCCACCTCACATGATACCACGATGCTCCTGCCCACCCTTTGTTCCGGCCCTGCACAAGCACCAGAATTTACATGACTGTGTTACTTAGCATGCATGCGCTTTACATGACAAAAGTAATGCAAGATCCATATTAACTGTAGGTTTCTATGAGGCATCTGTTAAGGTGTGGACCAAACAATGCATCCAAATCCTGGGTTAAGAACTGGTTACATTTAAATCAACATGCTGGCAGGTGTATGGCCTGTGAGAACGGCCATTTTGACTTCTACAAGTGGTCAAATGTGAGCTGCATTAGTAGTATATGAAGACCTAATAAAATCCGATATGCACAGATAGCCTTGGAACATGCCTTCTTGTAGTGATTCTTTACTGCACAGTTTATCATTTTCTTAACCACTTAAGCCCCGGAAGATTTTACCCCCTTCCTGACCAGGGGGTTTTTTGCGATTTTTTTTTTTTTTTTTTTTTTTTTACTGCGTGACTTTAACGGACCATTGCGCGGTCGTGCAACGCTGTACCTAAACTAATTTGACGTCCTTTTTTCCCACAAACAGAGCTTTCTTTTGGTGGTATTTGATCACCTGTGCGATTTTTTGATCATGCGCTATAAACAAAAAAAAGAGCGTAAATTTTGCAAAAATAACAATATTTTTCACATTTTTTTTTATATGAAATTCCCAAAAAAAATGTAAAAATCTAATTTTTTTAACATTTTCAGCCAATTTGTTTTATGCTACATATGTTTGGTAAAAAAAAATCGCAAAAAGCGTATTTTGATTGGTTTGCGCAAAAGTTATCGCTTTTACTAACAAAGGGAAAGATTTTTGTCATTTTTGGTGTTTTTTTTTTTAACGAGTAATGGGGGCGATCTGCGATTTTTTTTTTTGCAGGACTGCGACATTGCGGCGGACAGATCGGACCCTTGACTGAAATTTTTGACACTTTTTGGGGTTACCAGTGACATTACTGCAGTAATCAGTGCTATACATATGCACTGTTACTGTAATGACTGGCAGGGAAGGGGTTAACTGTATTGGAGCAGGAGGGGTTAAGTGTGTCCTAGGGGTGTGTTTCTAACTGTGATGGGACATGGCTACTAGTGTAAAAACAGAGATCAACGGTCCTACATAGTAGAACCGTCTGATCTCCATTTTTACACAGGGGAGAATGACAGGCGGCTTGTTTACATTAACCGCCTGCCTTTCTCCCTTTCCACCGACGATCGCCGAGTGACCGGCGGACATCGGGTCCGCCGGTCACACGCACTGACTCCTTAGGGAACGAGCCTGGGCCCGCTATTGGCTCACAAGCCGGTGACAAGCTAGTGACGTATTTATACGTCACTTTGCCTGGCCGGGGCTGACCGCTGCAGTATATGTACTTGCGGCGGTCGGCAAGTGGTTAAAACCTGCAGATTGGAATAAAATCTGAATATTTTCAATTTGGAGAAGAGTTTCTTGACCTCATTTTATGTGTGGAGCCTAAAATTACTACAAAGGGCGTTTTGTGAAACCTTTCCGAGTGCTACATTTTGTTTTATTTCCACCAAGGGCCCTAAGAACCTTTAGCAAGGTCATGTCATTTTGCCTTGGCTTATTTAGCTAAATAACCCACCCCTTCAATAATTTTTTTTTTTGGGGGGGGGGGGTATTTTTTAAACCTGTGCCCTATTCTTTAGGCCTCATGTATACTGCTGCTGATGAACAGACGTTTAGGCACAGTTGGGCGTTTTTTTTTTTACAGCAGCCCCTGAACTCTCCCCTTTGTTCTCTTATCTATCCATGTACACTGAGACGTTTAGTGGCATTTTTTAAAGCAAAAAAATGCATTCAGACGGAAGTTTATTTGAACTTGAAACGCACAAGCTTGTAACAGCGTGCAAACACGGTAACTCGCGTTTATAAGCGTTTCATTTATTGGTGTTTTCAATGGGGATACATTTCTGACCATTTTACAATGTAAAAACACTTCTAAACACAAACATGGCATGTAACGGACGTTTTTAACCGCCGGTTACTAGCTGTCGAGTTTCAGGGTTCAGGAGAGGTTTTAAAACATCTCGTGTACATGAAGCCTTACAGCCCATTCACACTGATCCGACTTGGACCGCGACTTGGTCAGCCTGACAAGTCGCGGTCGGTCGCGTCCCATAGTGTAGTACAGGAACGGTTCTAATAGGAGCGAAACAAGTCGCTCCGACTTAGAAAAAGGGTCCTGTACTACTTCGGGGCGACCTGGAGCGTCATGCATAGACATTCATTTTATGAAGTCCGTAGATTTCAATGTAAAACCCTTAGTGGGTGCGCATTGTTTATGAAGATCGAGAAGATTTAGGCCCCTTTCACACAGCCCGTCCTTTGGAAGGACTCCGTTTATCTCAGCGGGGGATCGATCCGCCGATCCCCTGCTGAGCAGGAGGATGACAGCTGTTCTCCACGCTGTGTGCGGAGACACCGCTGTCAGTTCTCCATACAGCTCTATGGCGGAATCGGATGGGAACGGACCGTCGGTCCATTCTTATCCGATCCAATCCGCTGGACGGATAGAAAAAACGGACAGGCGGATCTGAACGGTCCAAATACAAACACAAAGAAAGGGCGCACCAGCCTGGCGCATTATCCTCAGCGGGCTTTTAATAATATAAATTTAAAATCAACTACTCACAAACATGCGTGATAGACCAGCATATCAATTCCAAAGAGCAGCATCAATAGAAAAGTCCAATGTCTCATGTAGACGGAGGGCTGACGCATTTCGAGGCCGTGCCTCTTCCTCAGAGCCTCTACGTCTACATGAGACATTAGACTTTTCTATTGATGTTTGTGAGTAGTTGATTAAAAGCCCGCTGAGGATAATGCACTAGGCTGGTGCACTCTTTCTTTGTGTTTTGTATTTGCAGTGTCGTCGACCACCCTGGTCGTAGAGGGCAGCAAGGCTTAGCCATAGTGGATGCCAAGTGTGAGTTCCAAGATAGAGGCAGCCGGAGGACCTGGTTCTGAGCGCAGGAGCAGGGTGCTCAGCATCACTTTTTTTTGTTTCTGGATCTGAACGGTCGGTCCGCCTGTGTGAAAGAGCCCTTACGTTTTTTTTTTTTTATTATTATTTTTTTGCAATTAACACAGTCGGATGTGGTTATCTGCACCACAATGTGCAAAATGAAAGATGTCCTTTAGCCCTTACTAGTTCACAACAAAACCAAGATGGTTCGCTAACAGGAGTAGAGGCCTCCACTGGCTATGCAGGAGGGTTGGGTGGAGGGATAGAAGAGGGATTTTTGTTTTTATTATTTGAAAAAAATACAGAAAAAAATACAGAAAAAAACCTTGGATTGCGAGCATAATTAGTTCCAGAAACATGTTTGTAATCCAAAGCACTTGTATATCAAAGCAGATTTCCCCATAGGAAATAATGGAAACTCAGATAATTCATTCCACAAACATTTATTCATATAAAAATGATTACGGCTGGCCATACACTAGCCGAAATATCAGGCAAACTCATTTTCGAAAAACGAAAAATCGGCCATGATAGCAGACGATCTTGGCATCACGAATTTTGAGCGATAAATCGTTCAATGGACATAAATTAATCCGTTTTTCGTTCAGTTTGTCACATATGCCTATTGCAAACAGGTCGGACGAGAAACACATTAACCTTTCAATTTATCATTCAGTCGGTGGATTTTCAAAACTGTTCCTTCAATTTTTCAGCTGTGAAAAGTTAAAAACGATTTTCTATTTGTGCCCGTTAACTGGACGAAAAGCCAACGATCGGACCAAATGACAGATTTTCGAACGATCTTTTGGCTAGTGTATAGTCCGCATAAGAGGCATGAAAAACACAAAGAACAAAAAGAGCAGCGCCACCGAAGTGTAGAAGGATCACAGTTTTCATGTAAAAAAAAAAAGTGGAAGGACACTCACAATGTTAAAAACAATATCCCATGCTTAGAAGTCTGGTAGTCATCTGCGTAAAGCGGCTGGTGTATACAGTATGTGGCCAGAGGTCCAGGGGCACTGCTGGCTCCCAGCGCTTCCTGGAGAACTCAGAGACACTGGGGAACTGTTGACATCACTTCTGGGTGCTCTGAATGCGCGTTATGCCCACCCCACCCAGGTGGGAGTGTCTCTGAGTTCTCCAGGAAGCGCTGGGAGCCAGCAGTGCCCCTGGACCTCTGGCCACATACTGTATATACCAGCGGCTTTACTGTATACACCAGCTGCTTTACATGGATGAGCACCAGACTCCTTAACACGGGATATTGTTTTTAACATTGTGAGTGTAATTCCACTTCTTTTTACATTAACTACCGTACTTCCGGACCGCCCACCATGTATTTACGTCGGTACTTGATGTTAAAGCGGAGTTCCACCCAAAAGTGGAACTTCCGCTTTAGGTATTCTAACCCCCTGACATGCCACATTTGGCATGTCATTTTTTTGGGGGGGAGCGGGTACCTAGTTTTGACAGGTACCCGCTCCCACTTCCGCTCGGAGCGCCGCGGCGCCCTGAACGGAAGTTCTCCTCTCCCCCTCCCTCCCTGCAATCTTCTGGGACATGTCAGAGGTCCCAGAAGATTTCCGGCCAATCAAGACGCGCAGCGCGACTCGCGCATGCGCAGTGGGTACCCAGCTGTGAAGCCGCAAACTGTCACAGCCGGGTGCCCACAGCAGTGATGCCAGGGCCGCCGAGACCAGAGGGAGAGGATCGAGGCTTCGGCGGCCGCATCGCTGGACCGTTGGACAGGTGAGTGAAAAGGCTGGAACTCCGCTTTAAATACCGGGGTTATGGCAGCAGCTAGCAGTGGTATGTTTTCACACAGCTGGCGTTCTGGAATCTGATAAAAGTGGTCCCAGTAGTTTTCCCTGCTTACCAGACCACGTTACTCGCAAACCAAGGTTTTACTGTAATTTTTTATTTTTTTTTAAAACATTTGCCGCCCGTAATATAGCAAATTGACAGCTGCAAAGTGGTTGCTGTATCCTGACTGGCCGTCATATGACTTCCAGCAGGATAGACCTCCTCTGCGCCCCCCCCGGGGGCGCGCAGAGCAGCGATCAGTGGTGCAGTGTGTCACTCTGACACACCGCATCTCCGATCCCGGTAAAGAGCCTATGACGTAGGCTCTTTACAATGTGACCAGCTGTGTCCAATCACAGCTGGTCACATAGTAAATAGGAAGTGCCGTTGATCGGCTTTCCTCACAGGCACGAGTAGAGGAGAGCCAATTGGTGGCTCTCCTGATGGGGATGGTCTGTGCTGGTAATCGGAGCATTGGTTACCAGTACAGACCCTTGGGGGATGCCACCAGGGATTGCCCACCCATGGCCACCAGGGGTTGTCCACCCATGGCCACCAGGGATGCCCACTCATGACCACCAGGGATGCCAATCAGTGCTCAGGGAGCCTGCCAGTGCCCTCCTCATCAGTGCTGCCCATCATTGCCATCTATCAGTGCCGCCCACCAGTGCCCATCATTGCCATCTATCAATGCCACCCACCTATGCCCATCAGTGCCGCCTATCATTGCCCACCAATGTGTGGCCTCATCAGTGCAGGAAAAACATATTTATTTTCACAATTTTATAACCTAAACAAAAAAAACTTTTTTTTTCTTTTTCAAACTTTTTTTTAAATTTGTTTAGCGAAAAAACCTTGCGGTGATCAAATACCACCAAAAGAAAGCTCTATTTGTGGGGAAAAAAAATTTACTTTAATTTGGTTTAGGTACAGTGTTGCATGACCGCGCAATTGCCATTCAAATTGCAACAGCGCTAAAAGCTGAAAATTGGCCTGGGCAGGAAGGGGGTGAAAGCGCCCGGTATTGAAGTGGTTAAAGATTAGGGAAAGATTAGAATTACTGATAAGCTTTTATTGCTGTAGTCCCAGTTGGATAGCATTTAATTTTTGGAAGTGTTGGGGTCACTTTGTTGGGGAAGTGTTGGGGAGCTTATAAAAGAAAAATGAGCAGCACAGTGGATAAGTGGTTAGCACTTCCACCTGGCAGCATTAGGGTTGACGGCTCAAATCCCAACCATGGCACTGATTTCCCCGTGCCTGTGTGGGTTTCCTTCCACACTCCAAAGACATGCTGGTGGGGTAATTGGTTTCTGTCTAAATTGACTGTAGTATGTATATGTATGAATTAGTATGTATATGTATGAATTAGGAATCTTAGATTGTAAGCTTCTTGGGGGCAGTGCCTGATGTGATTGTATAATCTATATGTAAATCACTGCATAATTGGCTGGGTTTATATAAGTACCTTTAATAATTAAAATAAAACTTAAATGACTTCAAATGCTGGACTGGATAGAACATGAATTAATTATTATACAAGATTTATATAGTGGTGAAATTTTGTGCAGTGCTTTACAAAATGGAGGGGGATAGAATAGATACAATACAAGAGGGATCTGAGGGTCCTGTTGGTAAAGCCTGGTACACACAAAGTTTTTTTTTCTCATTGAACCCAGCGAGCTGAACGAAAACCACTGACAGATCACCGTGGTAACACATGCTATGTTAGTGCGGCGATCTCCCCAGTTGTGCCTTTGTGTTCTGTGTGGACTGCACCTCTGCCAGAACACACTGATCGGATGTTGGCTTTCCAGCATGTCCCTTCGATCAAAAGCTGGTCAGTAGACCGGCTTCTGTCGGAAAGACATCTGTACACAGTGACCAATATTCGGCCCATGTGTATGCAGCCTTAGAGCTTACAATCTAAAAGAATGAATGGGTGAGCTGATCAATTTTCTTTCTTCATTGTGTCTTTTTCCCTAATGACCTCAATTGTGTTTTAGCATGTGGTTTCCTATTGCTATAGACCAGGGGTCCTCCTGTTCCCATCATGCCTAGTCATGTCTGTGATTGCCAGAGTTTTCCAATGCCTCATGGGATTTGTAGTTCCATAACAGATGGAGGGCCGTAGTTTGAGGATCCCTGCTTTAGACCGAGGAAGCACATGTAAACTCACTTATGGCGCTTTTCCACTTCATGGAACCGAACTGTTCGGCTCGCTTTTGCGCTTTTCCACTGCATGGTACCGCATGGTACGGTGTTGGAACGGTTTGGTACGGTACAGTGGCGCTTTTCCACTACATGGAACCGAACGGTACGGCTCGCTTAAACAGTACCACCTCGGTTGTGGTTCCAAGAGGGCCGTACCGGTACCATATCCCACAATCCTTTGCTTGCAGCCTTGACTGTTTGTCACTACTAGCCACTGATTGGTCAGAGCATCGTTGTTAGCCCACCCACTTACTACTTTAGTGTAAAAGCAAACCATACCAAACCATACCGAACCGTTCCAACACCGTACCATGCGGTACCATGCAGTGGAAAACCAAACCGAGCCAAGCAGGGCCGAGTAGAGCCGAGCCGGTACTTGCAGTGGAAGTCATACATGCAGGGCTTGCCCAAGACATTGTGCGGCCTGGGTCCAAGAATTAAAAATGCTGCCCCCCCCCCAAAAGAAAAAAATTACGCCCACCAAAAGGCTCCAACATCCATTATTTTATATCATGATAATTAAAACTAAAATTAAATTTATGAGGAAGTCAGATTTACATTCAACAGCACCTTGTCTATATGCAAACTTTTTTAGGGGCTGCATTGTGTGGGGGGGGGCGGGTAGGGGCTGCTTTGCGGGGTATAGGGACAAAAAAGAAAAAACCTGTAATAAATTTAATAAATATAACATTTTGGAAACATTCTATATACTGTTATCTTCTTCCATAACTTACTTCCGGACCGGTCCACTCAGTCCTCCTGTCACTCCTGTGTCTGCCAGGGCCACCGCCCTAGAAGATCCAGCCTGCCCTGCGTGAGATGGAGTGCGCTGATATCTGACGTCATTGTGCACACCACAATCATGCGAGGAATGTTCCCCGGAGGAGACGCTCCACCACCTCATACTCCTCGAGTTTGCACTACGGGCGGCAGTATGAGGTGGGGAAATACCGCCCGTAATGCGCCACAAACTAATAACACAAAAAACTGCTGGGAAAAAAAATCTTGGGCATCAGTTTGCTGCCCCTCTAAAAGTTCTGTCCAGTGGGACCCATGGTAGGGCCGGTCCTGCATACATGAACTTTACATTATTCCTATCTGATGCAGTGAGGTGGCAAAGTAGTGGTGGCCCCAGGTTTACAATTCACTTTAGGAAAAAAAAAAAAAATCCCATGCAGAACAAGTTATACAACGTAGTTGACAGGAATTGTTTATGGTACCTTTTTGTCTTCATTTCTAAGAATTGTTTTTTAAAAGCTGAAGGTGAAATGTGAGGTGAGATACTTATAACTTCTTGCATACCTTTTATGTGTATTTTGTATTTAGTGCTTTGAGACTGAGCACAGGAGACAGTCTGATGCTTTGGGTATCCATCTGCATTGCTAAACATAAACCAACATTCTTCAACCACGGGGTCTCGGCATATCGGTATACAGTAGGCCCCTTTCACACAGGCGCACTGCCCGACGGAGTCCATTCTGATCAGCAGGGGATTGATCCGCTGATCCCTGCTGAGCAGGCGGATGACAGCTCCGTCTCCGCTCTGTGTGCAGAGACGGAGCTGTTAGATCCCCGCTGTCCTCTATGGGGAGATCGGATGAGAACAGACCGCCTGTCCGTTCTCATCCGATCCGATCCTCCAGACAGATGGAAAATAAGGTTTCCATGCATCTGGATTTCATGGACAGGATCGTATCGGATAGCAACGGGTGTCAGTGGAGATGTCTCCGCTGACACCTTCTGCCCCATAGGGATGCATGGAACATCCGATCAGGTCCGCCTGGAAAACTGACAGGTGGACCGGATCACCCATGTGAAAGGGGTCTTAGACTAGCTTTTCTTAAACTTATGAAGGAACCTTTGAAACAACCTTGCAGGCTTAGGGAACCCATGATAATAATTGCTATATCTACAGCTCACAGTGCATTAGCGTGATGGTCACTGGTAAGAATGCTCCTTGCATTTGTGGTTAGGGATCCACCGATATTGTTTTTTCATTGCCGATACCGATATTTTGGTCATCGCGTATCGGTATCGGCCGATATGGCCCGATATTTTCGTAGATTTAAAAAAAAAATGTTATGACATCACTTCCGGTTTTTGTATGGAGACCCGATCAGAGTCAAGTGCGGCTTTGATCAGGTCTTTGACGGCCGTGCAGGCTGGTTGCCGGGTCTCCCGGTGGGACGGGAGACCCGGGCGAGCCGCAGATGGCGACGGGAGGGGGGGCGTCCCCTCCTGCTCCTTGTAATGACAGCCGAGCGGCTTCTCAGCCACATCGGTTGTCCTTATAAGACAGCCTACCTTCGGCTATGGATGCCAGTACCGGGGGGATGCCTCTAGCTGCAGGCATCACTCTGGTACAAGCACTTTCTGAAATATCGGCAATATCAGTCACCTTGGTGGCCGATTCCGATATATCGGGGAAAGTGCAGATCGGCCCTCGATATATCAACTTTGCCGATAATAGGTCGATCCCTAATTTGTGGTCTTTGGATAGATAGCTAGTGGTCCTTACAGATGGCTAAAATGATCATTGGTGTCAGTGGTTACTTACCTTAGAAAGAAGGAATTGCTCAGGGAATATGTTACTATAAGTGCCGATTCACACATATGCGATGTCCACTGCGGTTTCCGTATCACACTCGACTCGCAGGCAGTTCACACTGCCAAATGCGAATCGCTGTGGATGCCAATACAAATTTGACACCCCCAGATCAGTTCGTATATCGCAGCGCGAACTGTCAATTCGGACATGAATCAGATCGCATAGGTGTGAACACCCATGTGATCTGATTCTGGTGCGGACCAAAAAAAGGGTCCTGTGCGACTTCGGTTCCAATGCGATGCAAAGTCAGCCATGCAATCTGTATGGCTGAATTTGCAATGCACAGACATCGCATTTGATTTGCAGAGCAGTGCGCATATGTGTGAACCGGCACTAAAAGTGCAAACCCCTTGTGAACAGATTCAAGGCACCATCCCCTAATTTTATCATCTACCAAGTAATACAATTCCAGTTGACCAAAAGGAAGACTGAAAAATGGGGATTCTAAGTGTGCCAATACAACAATAAATGGTTAAAAAGAATTACAGCTTTATTTGCACATTAAAATACACTTAAAAACAATGGCCATTAAGTCGCCATATTAGATGTACAATATGCTTCATATAAGACTTGGTGGATCGACACGTTTGCATATAGTCTTGCTTCCTCGGGGTCCACTAGTTCGTATAATCTTAAGATATGGCAGATAACAAAAGATCTAAAGGGAGAACCAAAAATTCCCAGGGCAGATGATACCGGAAGCAGAAAATTAAGTAGCATGAAGACCCCCCCAACCAAATATCAAAGGGTGGGGAAAACGCAAGATCAAAAAATGGTGCTGGGAAGGTAATGCTAGAAACCCTATAACCCTAGAAAAAAAACAAGGGGAGCCAGTCACCTCCCAATATACAAATCCAATAACACCAGCCTACCCCAGCACATTCATATCTGACATCTCCTCCGAACGACATCACATCCAGTTCCAAAAAAATGGCGCCCAGTGAAGCCCTTGCAATTTCTTGGAGAAAACATAGTTGAGAAGGGCAGCTTTACTAGACCATTGGTGCCAGCTAGCGTTAATTACAGTACGATACATGTATTTATGTGTGTAATTTCTTGGCATTTCCCTTGTCCGTCAGCAGATCTTAAGATGACCATATATAGCAGGAAGTGACCAAAACAAAGACCACATGAGCAACCCCGCTTCATAAACATGCACAGCCAATATTCAGTGTATTTTGGGTATTCTTCTTTATTGTACAATGCTGGCTAATCTCTGCTGTAGGAAATCCTCTAATCCTGATATGCGCCTGGTGTACCATGTACTTGTATGAGAAAGTATCCTGTTCTCTTTGTATTGCTTCCTTTGTGTGAAATACCTGGTGTTTATGTTAGTCCCTCTGCTTTCCTATTAAAAACTGACCACACTAGGCATGAGAGCACAGCGTGGTTAGTTCTCTAGCTATGCTGGGAACTTAGTGTGCTCTTCTCTAATGATCAGAATTGTTCTGACTCCCTCTTATTCAGCTGATATAATAGCTATACACAAATGTTTTGCCTTTAATTTCTATTTTAAACTAAATAGGTTGTTTTACAAGAGGAGGGTTTACAATCACTTAACGCATGAATGCAGGTTTGCAACTTTGGTATGTTAGTCAAACTGTGCAATATCTTTGCAGCTACTTAGTGTATCCAGGTGAATTATAATTTTATTTTTTTTAGGATAAATTGGACTTTCTTCTGGTGGAAAATGTTAATGGACAAATTGTATACTGTGTGTGTGCATATATATATATATATATATATATATATATATATATATATATATATATATATATATAATGTGTGTGTGTATATATATATATATATATATATATATATATATATATACATACATACACACAGTATCTCACAAAAGTGAGTACACCCCTCACATTTTTGTAAATATTTTATTATATCTTTTCATGTGACAACACTGAAGAAATTACACTTTGCTACAATGTAAAGTAGTGAATACACAGCTTGTATAACAGTGTAAATTAACTGTCCCCTCAAAATAACTCAACACACAGCCATTAATGTCTAAACCGCTGGCAACAAAAGTTATTTCAACCCTAAGTGAAAATGTCCAAATTGGGCCCAATTAGCCATTTTCCCTTTCAGTGTCATGTGACTTGTTAGTGTTGCCAGGTCTCAGGTTTGAATGGGGAGCCGGTGTGTTGAATTTGGTGTTATCGCTCTCACTTTCTCTTCTCTGGTCACTTAAAGTTCAACATGGCACCTAATGGCAAAGAACTCTCTGAGGATCTGAAAAAAAAGAATTGTTGCTCTACATATAGATGGCCTAGGCTAGAATACAATGTGCGGTTAACAGCAAACACACACACACATCATAGGTTAAACTGGATGGACTGATGTCTTTTTTCAACCTCCGTAACTATGTAACTAAAAAAGAAGAAGATTGCCAAGATCCTGAAGCGGAGCTGCAGTACCTTGGCCAAGACCATACAGCGATTTAACAGGACAGGTTCCACTCAGAACAGGCTTTACCATGGTCGACCAAAGCAGTTGAGTGCACATGCTCAGCATCATATCCAGAGGTTGTCTTTGGGAAGTAGACGTAGGAGTGCTGCCAGCATTGCTGCAGAGGTTGAAGGGGTGGGGGGTCAGCCTGTCAGTGCTCAGACCATACGCCACACACTGCATTAAATTGGTCTGCATGGCTGTCGTCCCAGAAGGAAGGATCTTCTAAACATGATGCACAAGAAAGCCTGCAAACATTTTGCTGAAGACAAGCAGACTAAGGACATGGATTACTGGAACCATGTCCTGTGGTCTGATGAGACCAAGATAAACTTATTTTGTTCGGATGGTGTCAAGCGTGTGTGGCGGCAACAAGGTGAGTACAAAGACAAGTGTGTCTTGACTACAGTCAAGCATAGTGCTGGGCGTGTCATGGTCTGGGGCTGCATGAGTGATGCCGGCACTGGGGAGCTACAGTTCATTGAGGGAACCATGATTGCCAACATGTACTGTGATATACTGAAGCAGAGAATGATCCCCTCCATTCGGAGACTGGGCTTCAGGGCAGTATTACAACATGATAACAAACCCAAACACACCTCCAAGACGACCACTGCCTTGCTAAAGAAGCTGAGGGTAAAGGTGATGGACTGGCCAAGCATGTCTCCAGACCTATTGAGCATCTGTGGGGAATTTTCAAACAGAAGGTGGAGGAGTGCAAGGTCTCCAACATCCACCAGCTCCATGATGTCGTCATGGAGGAGTGGAAGAGGACTCCAGTGGCAACCTGTGAAGCTCTGGTGAACTCCATGCCCAGGAGGGTTAAGGCAGTGCTGGAAAATAATGTTAGGCACATAAAATATTGACACAACCTAGGGGTGTACTCACTTTTGTTGCCAGCGGTTTCAACATTATTTGCTGTGTGTTGTTTTTTTGAGGGGACAGCAAATTTACACTGTTATACAAGCTGCACACTTACTACTTTGCATTAAATCAAAGTGTCATTTCTTTAGTATTGTCACATGAAAAGATATAATTAAATATTTATAAAACTGTGAGGGGTGCACTCACTTTTGTGTGAGATATACATATATATATATATATATATATATAGTGTGTGTTTTGCGTTTTTTTCTTTTTTTTTTTTATCCTACTTCTCATACACACTAAAACTGACACCGATCCTAATGCAAACATTGACACTAATACTAACATAGATCACACTCTGATCTGGCTATATCTTTTCTTTATTTACAGACTTTTTTTCCCTTTTTATTAACTTTAGACTTTTAAAAAAAAGCCATTGAACAGGTTAAGTGGAGTAGAATCACAACTTGAGCGCAGCCCTGTAACGTTAGGTTGGTACACATGGGCTGAATAGCAGCTGGTATCGACCAGTAAAACTGTCTGCCATTCGGCCTGTGTTGGCCTGTCTGACAAAAGCCAGTCTAACGACCAATTTTTCTTATCAAACGGCATGCTGGAAAACTAGTATCTGATCAGCGCTTACAGCCAAAGGCTGCAAGTGCTGATCACAGTGTTATGGTGGGGGGCAGCCCCCCAGCCAGCTCGGCTGGGAAGATCACTATACTAACATTGCTTGTGTTAGTACAGCAATCTGTCAGTTTTCTTTTGTTCAGCCTGCTGGGTTGAACAAAAGCAAAAACTCCCTGTGTTTACCTTGGTAGGATAGCATTGCAACCCTCAGGCTATAAGGCGGAGGGGTGAACTATGTGTTCAAAGATAGCTACATATTGACATAGAAGTGAACAATATAAAGGTTCCAGTCATAAGCATAACATAAACAGGTAATAAAAGTACCAAAATATATTGCTTCAGATTGTGTCTGCTCCAGTTTTATTAAGTCCCCCCCCAACCAAACGTATCTTTTATTTCCTCACAGACAAGAGAAATGCATGGAAAAGAAGCCATCGGTGATTGGCAGTGATTGGCTACCACAGTTATCACATGATCTGGAGTCGGTCCTGCAGCTTTCAATTCCTAATCACTATTGATGACAGCTGGGTCTTTGTGCTGGGATGTGCAATTGAGTGCGCTTCAAGCACAAACGCAGTATAGCGCCACGGAATGAAGCCCACTTCCACAAGGCCGCATATGTTTATACACAGAGATGTATAGTAACGAAGTAGAACTACTTAAGTACTGTACTTAAGTACCGAAATGCGGTATCTGTACTTTCCTAGAGTAGAATTTTTTTCTCCTACTTCTACTTTTACTTCACTACATTTTTTCGATGATTTCGATACTTCTACTCAAGTATTTTTTTTTTGTGCTGCATAGTTACTCGTTACTTTTAAAAAAATTACCACTGCCAGAACAGTAGATGGCAGGTTGCATAAAGCTCAAAAAAATGTGTATAATGTCATTTGTAAATCAGCGCATACGAAAATAAAGGCTGTGTATAATAAAAGCTGCTATACCAAATCTTTCCAATAAAAAGAAAATATGAAACAAACAAATAAATGGTGCTACAGCGCTTAAAGTGCATCAAGAAACTACTAACAAACACAGGTTAATCATTTGAAATAATAAAAAACAATATGATGTTCAAACTTTTTACTTCTTTCTTTAATAACTACATAACACAGTACTTGTACTTCTACTTTCAGTACTTGAGTAGAATTTTTTTTTCAAAACTACTGGTACTTTTTACTTTTAGTACTTAAGTAGCAAATTTTTTGAAAAAACTACTTGCAATACTTAAGTAAAAAAAATGTTGAATACTTTAGTACTTCTACTTAAGTAACTTTTTCTGCGAGCACTTCCACTTCTACTTAAGTCACTTTTTGATCGAGCACTTGTACTTTTACTCAAGTAGAAATTTCGAGTACTTTATACAAGTCTGTTTATACACTAGGCAGGAACAAGTTAAAGCCTAAAACCCCGTACACATGGGTCAGGCGTATTCAGCTGCTTCAATAGAAATCCGCCAACATTCAGCCCGTGTGTACGGCAGCCATTCAGACAGAAGCCTAAAGTTCGCCTTCTGTTGATGGGGAATGACCGAAAAAAGGTCTGCCGATTTGGCATCCGATCAGCACTCTCAGCCAATGGCTTTGAGCGCTGACCGGAGTGTTCTGGCAGGGGGCCACCACCCTGTTACAACGCAATAGCTCAGCGGGGGAGATCGCTGTAATAACATTGGATTGTTAGGAGAGCGGCTCCTACCGAGCGCTTCAGTTTTTTTTCTTTCAGCCCGCTGGGTTGAACAACAAAAAATTTAATTGCTGTTGTGTACCTGGCTTAAAGCTGGCCATAGATGGATCAAATCTTAGCCGATACAGCAGGGACTGGCCAAGGTTTGATCCCTCTTTATGCAGGCTGGTTCTACCCAAGGCAATCCATTTTTTTAGATCTGTCAGTTTTTTTACATGCGATTACCGCCGGCAGTTATAGCTGCCAGCAGTAATCATGTTTGGCTGACCTGAAAGGCTCCCCTCGCTGTGCCCCGCTGGCAGAACACAATAGCACTGCGGGAGGGAGTTCCCCATCAACACGGACTGTGTTGATGGGGGAATCTGACTGTGTTGATCGGGGATTTTTCTTTCGCATAATCTAACAATATAAGGGCTGCATAAGTATAGCTAAAAAAAAAAAAAAAAACTGAAAAATTAGCACAAGGGACATAACCTAGGATGTGTCTCTTGTGCTGATTTCTCTTGTGTTAGTAAAAACCATCATCCATCCATGCCCCCACCGCCATCACCTGACACAACCCAGAAGTGTAGCATTATCTCTTTACTACTGGGGAGCAGTGTTAATTTCGTTGACTAAAACGTTTTCGTCAACTAAATTAACACAATTTTAGTCTACTAAAATATGACTAAAAATAAAACAATTCAGATGACTAAAATACGACTAAAACTAAAATGGCATTTTAATCATAAGACTAAAACTAAATTGACATAATCAAAATTAACACTCCTCTGCTGGCCATTTCTATGTCGGCAACACAATTCCATCCAGAGCCTGTAATAATAGCACATTAAAGTTTAAACATGTATTGCACCACCGCCTATGCATAAGTAAGGAGCATCTACTAAGCTGCTGAAAACTAAAAAATTAAGAAAAAGGCTTTTCTTATATTTTTCCCTTATATTTAATGTTGGTAATATATTCAGGTAATATGTGCAATGACATTACAGCCAATGAAGTTTACCGTTTTTTTTTTTTTTTTTTGTATTTTCAAGTTGCACTTCGGTTTGTCAAAAAGCAATTTTTCTGTTTGTTTATGAAACTTGGTTTTATTTGTAAAGATTTTATATATCACAATGGCTAAGCCCCCGTTCACATAGGAGCGACGCTACTTCGCATCGCGACCTCCAAGGTCGCGGTGCGAGCAGCGTGCCGCGACCTCGGGGCGGCCGCCACGGACTACATAACATTGAAGTCTATGGCGGTCGCCTCTAGGTCGCCCCAAAGAAGCTCCGGACCCTTTTTCTAAGTCGGAGCGACTTGTGTCGCTCCTATTAGAACGGGTCCACAGCTTCCCTATGGGAGGCGACCTATGGCAACCTGTGAAGCGACCAGGTCGCCTCACAGGTCGCCTTAGTGTGAACGGGGGCTAAATCTGTGTCTGTAGTGCGTGTTCAAACCTTATAATAACATATTATTAGATTTTTACTCCAGGAGTATACAATTCGTTTGGAAATGCTAGAGAAATGTTTAAATAATACATTACAATTTTGTGAAAAGAGTGGAATAAATTGCGCTCAACACTTAACACAACCAAAAAGTGCTTGTGTGCATAAATATGTGAATAAATGATTATAAATAAATAAATATATACAAAATCCTAAATGTGAAAGGTCCTTGGTAAATAAATATCAACAGTCTTTAAAGTGCCCAGTGCAATACAGAACTCTCAGCAATGACTGAAAATCACTCCAACTTCAAGTGAGGGACCTCCACCTTAAGAAACTTTTCTCCACCCAGTGCTCGGGGTAAATACTTCTTACCAAAGCTGATGGACCCCTTAATTACAGGGGGTCTAAAACAGCGTAGATGGTCCACAAATGCCTCCAAGCTATCCTTCAGGTCCCTTGATATAAGACTCAGCTCGCATAAGGAACTCCAAGTATTTCAGGATATTTTTGTGGGGAGAAAGATAAGGAAACTCCGATAGTGTAGTATGTTCTGGTAATTAGGGTTTGCACTTACTCAAAACATTAGAATCAAACGCCTTCATGCAGTAAATGCAGCATGGGTTCGGTGTACGGGACGCTCCTAAGCTTCTGCGTATCACCAACCCGAAACTCCACGGTCTCACGTTCCCGACGCACGTTTCGTCAGACGCGCTGACGTCATCAGGGGATCCCCTGATGACGTCAGCGCGTCTGACGAAACGTGCGTCGGGAACGTGAGACCGTGGAGTTTCGGGTTGGTGATACGCAGAAGCTTAGGAGCGTCCCGTACACCGAACCCATGCTGCATTTACTGCATGAAGGCGTTTGATTCTAATGTTTTGAGTAAGTGCAATTTCATTAATAAACCCTAATTACCAGAACATACTACACTATCGGAGTTTCCTTATCTTTCTCCCCACAAAAATATCCTGAAATACTTGGAGTTCCTTATGCGAGCTGAGTCTTATATCAAGGGACCTGAAGGATAGCTTGGAGGCATTTGTGGACCATCTACGCTGTTTTAGACCCCCTGTAATTAAGGGGTCCATCAGCTTTGGTAAGAAGTATTTACCCCGAGCACTGGGTGGAGAAAAGTTTCTTAAGGTGGAGGTCCCTCACTTGAAGTTGGAGTGATTTTCAGTCATTGCTGAGAGTTCTGTATTGCACTGGGCACTTTAAAGACTGTTGATATTTATTTACCAAGGACCTTTCACATTTAGGATTTTGTATATATTTATTTATTTATAATCATTTATTCACATATTTATGCACACAAGCACTTTTTGGTTGTGTTAAGTGTTGAGCGCAATTTATTCCACTCTTTTCACATTTATGCGTTTTATACGTTTTTATTGCAGCTTGCACTATGGAAGCAATTCCTCTTATATAAATTTAATTAATTTATGACAATTTGATTGATTAATTTAGTATCGAATATCACCAATTTTGCGCAGTTTCTTTTGGGCCACCAAAATTTTTTTCAATACATTACAATTACCCTAAACCTATTCGATTTGTAGTTGACTAAAATGAAGGAGAGTTTATTCGACTAAAATGTACTGGAGATTTTAGTCAACTAAAATATGACTAAAACTAAAAAAATTCAGATGACTAAAATACTACTGAAACTAAAATCGCATTTCATTCAAAAGACTAAAATACGACTAAAACTAAAATGGCATTTTAGTCAAAAGACTATAACTAAAACTAAATCAAAATTTGATGCCAAAATTAACACTGCTGGGGAGATTGATTGCAAGAGCATGTTGGCACTTTTCTTGTAACTACGCTTAAAAAAGCTTTAAGTCTTAAAACTGCTTTTTTTTTTTTTTGGTGGGTCCATTCACAGTTTCACCTTGCAATAATATGTGCTCAATTGCACATGGCATAAAATATGGTAATGGGCAACTCGCACTGTGGTGCCATTATTCTTGTATACCACCCCAATACAGTATATTGGTAGCGTACTACATCCCTGCGCTTCAGTGCATCACACAGTTTAGTAATTTGCTGGTGTGATCAGTCTAATGAAATGATAAAAAAAAAAAAAAATCACATGTGTAACATTAGATTGTCATGTGCAGGTCTCTCATTTTTACCATTTGGCTTAGCCAAAAACGAACCTAGATTACCTTTGCATTATTTTTCTGTGAAAAGAGAAGTTTGAAAAAAGGCTACTAATAAGGATTCTAGGACAACATCCCCCCCCGGACAACATCCCCCCCCCCCGGGACAATATCCCACCGGGACATCATCCCCCCCGGGACAATATCCCACCGGGACAACATCCCCCCCCCGGGACAATATCCCACCGGGACACTATTCCCCCCTGGACAACATCCCCCGGACAATATCCCCCCTCTAACCCTAACCCTATGTCCCGGGGGATATTGCCCAGGGGATGTTGTCCCAGGGGGATATTACCTGGGGGGATTATGTCCGGGGGGGGGGATATTGTCGTGGGGATATTGTCCGGGGGGGTGTTTTCCGGGGGGATATTGTCCAGGGGGATATTGTCCTGATACCCTAATAAGTGTTGCATGTATCAGTAAAGTCTGATTTTCTTTGGCGTTGTCAACACAAGTTGGTTCACTTCAAGACTGTACTTGCAGTAAAACTCTCCTCCATTGGCAATTATACAAAAGCATATTGTAGCTTTTTTATTTCTACATGCTCAGATGCGCTATGTACTTATGTATGTATTTTTCATGATCCCATCAGGAATACCGCCCAATTTCTTTGCTCCACATTAATCCTTTATATGTCCTTGTCTCCCACAGTGTGCAGTGTTGCCCTTGCGAAATGAATTCGCCTCCAGCCGAGACGAGCTCCAGGAAAAACTCTGACCCTCTTTCAATGAGTGATTTTTGGCTAGAAGTGGAGAACATCAAGCAGATGCGTGGATCTGATGGAGAGGAGAGCAGTTCCTCTGAACCCAGCACTCTAGAAGGTACATGATATTATGGATAATCTAGCTGTATCCTTCTAGATTAATGGAGTGAATTGTTATAGAGCTACCATTCTCCACTGCTGCATATATCCCAAGTCTGTGAATCCAGCGGTGTAGATAGCCCATGTACATCATAAATCCAGCGGTGTAGATAGCCCATGTACATCATAAATCCAGCGGTGTAGATAGCCCATGTACATCATAAATCCAGCGGTGTAGATAGCCCATGCAGAGTTGAATAAAGTACTCAAAACCCATACTTGAGTAAAAGTACAAGTGCTCGATCAAAAAGTGACTTGAGTAGAAGTACTAAAGTATTCAACATTTTTTGTACTTAAGTATTGCAAGTATTTTTTTTTTTTTTAATTTTGCTACTCAAGTACTGAAAGTAAAAGTACCAGTAGTTTTGAAAAAAAATTGCTACTCAAGTACTGAAAGTAAAAGTACAAGTACTGTGTTATGTAGTTATTAAAGAAAGAAGTCAAAAGTTTGAACATCATATTGTTTTTTATTATTTCAAATGCATCTTTTATTTATACATACAGTAGCTTTTATTTTCGTATGCGCTGATAATACACATGTTTTGAGCTTCATGAAACCTGCCATCTACTGTTCTGGCAGTGGTAATTTTTATAATAGTAACGAGTAACTATGCAGCACAAAAAAAAAATATTGGAGTAGAAGTATTGAAATCATTGAAAAAATGTAGTGAAGTAAAAGTGGAAGTAGGAGAAAAAAATTCTACTCTAGGAAAGTACAGATACCGCCTTTCGGTACTTAAGTACAGTAGTGAAGTAGTTCTACTTAGTTACTATACATCTCTGAGCCCATGTACATCATAAATCCAAAGTGATTTAAAATGCTGATGTATTTTGCACTGGGTTATAGCACTGTAGAGAATGCAGGTATTTGTGTATAAGTGTACTATGTGTTGGACCAAAGGTTTTGCCGGTGGAAGTGTTTGAACCCCGGTTTTCACTGCTATCTGGCGCTTCATTTAGAAGATTTTCACTGACGGTGGTTTTGCCAGTCAGATAATTAGGGAAAATCTGTAACAGGATCACAGACAAAAATAAAATTCTGACAAGGGTTTTAGCTTTCCCTTGATCTACTAAAAAAAAAAAAAGTATTTTTATTTCTGTCTTTGTTACAGTTGGAGATTTCCCCTCACTTCCTGTCTGGTAAAATGTTAACAAAACAGGAAGTGAGGGAAATCTCCATATCTTCCCCACTCTATCTGAAACAAAAACATTTGCTTTAAAATAAACCTTAATCGAGCAGGTGCCTTTTTTTCCTAATTAAAGGAGAAGTTCACCTTCTGGAACATGTAACATGTTTCAGCTCCTTCCACCTCTCCCCCCGATCCACCTCTCAGTGTGACAGCTGACAGGGAATCCTCTCCCCGCACCTGCTGTCACAGATCAAGAAAAGCATGGTCCCGCAAGGGCTCCACCCACACAAGTGTGTCATTCATTCACAGTTTCCTGTGAATGAATTAAAGCGGAGTTCCGGGCACAAAATCTACCTAATCGATTTTGTGCCCATCCGCTTGCTTTGCTTCACCTGAAAAGGAATTGGATAGTTAGGATTATTTTTTTTTTTTTACTTACCTCATAATTGTAGAAAGAAAT
The DNA here is from genome assembly GCF_965119305.1 of Pelophylax lessonae. Lineage (NCBI taxonomy): Eukaryota > Metazoa > Chordata > Amphibia > Anura > Ranidae > Pelophylax > Pelophylax lessonae. The sequence continues at coordinate 41,186,332 of NC_138778.1, read as the reverse complement.
ACTCACCTTTTTTCACTTCCTCCCTCTGTGGCCGCGGCCTGCGCGTCACTTCCGGTTTGCAATGATTCCTGGGAGCTGAACGTCATCGCTCCCAGGAATCAATGCGACGGCACCGGCCCCGCTCGTCACTTCCGGGGCGACGCCGCATTCCCTGCTAAACAGCTTCTGGGCATGCCCAGAAGCTGTGGAGGAATGCGGCAGAGCACCGGAAGTGACGAGAGGGGCCGGTGCAGGTGCATTCTGGGAGAAGAAGACGCGGAAGAGGACGCAGAAGAGGATCGCGCTGGCTTCAAGCTGCCCACACCTGAGATGGCAACGCTGGAGAAGAAATTTTCAAAGTAAGTATTTCTTCTAAAAGGTAAGTGCGAACTGGGACAGATCAGAGGCTAGCCATTGTGGAATGTACTAGCCCTGACTGTCCCGGGGGTATGTTCATTGAAAAAATGTTTCTGTGCCCGGAACTCCGCTTTAAAGCGGTTGTAAACCCTAAAAAAAAAAAAAAACCTGCAAGACAAAGGCATAATGAGCTAGTATGCATCGCATACTAGCCCATTATGGGTAACTTACCTTAGAACGAAGCCCCGACACGGACCCCCGGACATCGCTGCGGGCGCTGCCATGATCCCTCGCCGAAAGAGACGGCTCCGGCGCGATGATTGGCCGGAGCCACAATTTTCCGGCAAGCTCAATTGAAGGTCCCCCCGGACCTTCAGAGCGCATGCGCCGCTCGCGCGAGCGGCTGCATGCACTGCAAATATCTCCTAAACCATGCCGGTTTAGGAGATATTATTTGTACCTACAGGAAAGCCTTATTATAGGCTTACCTGTAGGTAAAAGTGTCAAAAAGCGGGATACTACCGCTTTAACTACAAGTACCTTCAGCCACTACGGCAGACGCCTTGTAGTTCTGAATGAACTGCGAGGTCGCTGATGAGCGTAGTTCATTCACAAACCCTGCAGCTTTCAAACTGACAGCTCATATGGAGGTATGGGCTGAAAGCTGCAGGGCTTGTCTGCAGAAGCCTGACATTGTACTCTGATCTACTGATCACAGATGCAGTCCCGGTTCACATTAGTGCGATCACAGAGATCGCATGTAATTCGGAGCGCACTGCTCCTAAATTACATGCGATCTCTGTGCGGTGCAAATTTCAGCCATATAGTTTGTATGGCTGAATTCGCACTGTGATCGCACTAAACACGCACATGACCCTTTTTTTTTTCCGCAGCAGAATCTGATCGCATAGTGGTTCACACTAGTGCGATCCGATTCTGTGCGAACTTGCAGATCGCACTGCGATATGCGATCGCAACTGGGGGAGTCGTTAACTTTTAATTGACACCCCCTGCGTATCGCATATGGCAGTATGAACTGCCAGGGGTGCGGTTGCGATGCGGGATCACGCTGCATATTCGCAGCATTCCCGCATCGCACAAATGTGAACCGGGACTCAATGCTTTCCAAGCTCCTGCAGGAAAAAAATAAATGCACATTTTTTTTTTCTGCAAAAATATGCACATGTATTTTTTCCTAAAAAGGTGAACTTATCATTTAAAGAAAAGCATAGTGGTGGGAATTTATCAAAACTGGAATTAATTTTATATTTACATTTGTCACTGGAACATGGATCGGGTAGGTTTTCCAGTGGGGCCACATGGGACACTTGTCCCTCGTTGAGAAGAAGAGAAGGAATATCTTTCCAAGGCAGAAAAAAAACAAAAAAAAACCCTCGATGCAGTTTTAACCCTTTCCTACCACATCATTCTTTCACATTCCTCTGTGAAGGGGAAACTACAAGCCTTTGTGTCTGTCGGCTTGTAGTTTCAATGAACTCCCATGGCACTGCTGTGCACTCTGATAGTTTATTCATTCTTCCTGTCAGTGTGTATCTGCCTGCCTGTGCCAGGGACAAGCCGACAGGTGTCCTGCATGGCACCCGTGATCTGCTGAGCGTGGGTGCAATGCTTTCTAGGCTGCAAGTAAAAAAAAATGATTTTAAATGCACATTTTTTTTTTTTTTAACCTGCAAGAAGATGTGCATTTATTATTATTATTATTATTATTATTATTATTATGATTATTATTATTTTTTAAAAAATATATATATATATTTTTTTTTATCCTTTTAATGTCTGGAAATTGGCGGTAACCAAAAAATACCCTTTACACACACACTGCAATTTTCCACATTTTGTCATGTTACAAACAAAAATGTAAATGTATTTTATTGGGATTTTATGTGATAGACCAACACAAAGTGGCACATAATTGTGAAGTGGAAGGAAGATGATAAATGGTTTTCTTTTATTTTTACAAATATCTGAAACGTGTGGGGTGAATGTGTATTCAGTCCTCCTGAGTCCATACTTTGTAGAACCACCTTTTTCTGCAATTACAGCTGCAAGTCTTTTTGGGGATGTCTCTATCAGCTTTGCACATCTAGAGTGACATGTATGCCTATTCTTCTTTGCAAAATAGCTCAAGCTCTGTCAGATTGGATGGAGAGCGTCTGAAAAGCAAATTTTGAGTCTTGCCACAGATTCTCAATTGGATTTAGGTCTGGACTTTGACTGGGCCATTCTAAAACATGAATATGCTTTGATCTAAACCATTCCATTGTAGCTCTGCCTGTATGTTTTGGGTCCTTGTCCTGCTGGAAGGTGAAACTATGTTCCAGTCCCAAGTCTTTTGCAGACTTGAACAGGTTTTCTAATAAGATTGCCCTTAATTTTGCTCCATCTATCTTCCCATGAACTCTGACCAGCTTCCCTGTCCCTGCTGAAGAAAAGCATCCCCACAAGATGATGCCACCACCATGTTTTACGGTGGGGATGGTGTGTTCAGGGTGATGTGCAGTGTTAGTTTTCTGCCACACATAGCATTTTGCTTTTAGGCCAAAAAGTTCAATTTTGGTCTCATCTGACCAGGGCACCTTCTTCCACATGTTAAAAACTGTAAACTGGACTTCATATGGCTTTTTTACAACAATGGCTTTCTGCTTACCACTCTTCCATAAAGGCCAGATTTGTAGAGTGCACAACTAATAGTTGTCCTGTGGACAGATTCTCCCACCTGAGCTGTGGATCTCTGCAGCTCCTCCTGAGTTACCATGGGCCTCTTGGCTGCTTCTCTAATTAATGCTCTCCTTGCCCTGCCTGTCAGTTTAGGTGGACGGCCATGTCTTGGTAGCTTTGCAGTTGTGCCATACTCTTTCCATCCGTCAGACGGACTCCATTTTTCTCAACGGGGGATTGATCCCCCGCTGAGCAGCAGGATAACAGCTGTTCTCCATGCTGTGTGCGGAGACACAGCTGTCAGGTCCCCATGCATCTCTATGGGGGAATCGGTTGGGAATGGACCGTCTGCCCTTTCTCATCCGATCTGCTGGATGGATGGAAAATAGGGTTTCCATCTGTCCAGATTTGACGGATCGGAAGTCAGCGGACATGTCTCCGCTGACATCCGATGCCCCATAGAGATGCATGGGGTGACCGTCCAGATCCTCCAAAAAACTTGACAGGCGGATCTGAACGGTCTGCCTGTGTGAAAGGGGCCTTAGGTTCTCAAACAAACCTATGATGAGGGCTTGACAGAACAGCTGTATTTATACTGAGATTAAATTACACACAGATGGATTCCATTTACTAATTAGGTGGTTTCTGCATGCAATTGGTTGCACTAGATTTTAAGATTTTAGTTAGGAGTATCAGAGTAAAGGGGGTTGAATAGAAATGCACACCACACTTTTCAGATATTTATTTGTAAAAAATTGTAAAAACCATTTTCAATTTTTCCTTCCTCTTCACAGTTATGTGCTGCCACTTTGTGTTGGTCTATCACATAAAATCCCAAATAAATACATTTACATTATTAGTTGTAACATGACAAAATGTGGAAAATATCAGGGGGTATGAATACTTTTTCAAGGCACTGTAAATGTTTCTTCACGCCTAGGGTACCAGTAGCAAGGGCTTTACTTACCGAATACCTTGCATCTGCAGGCTCCTTTCTTGCTATAAGGCTGGCTCACACAGCTTCTTATCTAAGGTGCTCCATTAGTTGCGCACACTCTGATGCAGGGTTGCCAACCATAAGGACAGTTTGTAAAATCTATCATTTTATACCTGTCCATGAATGTCTGTTTCAGACAATTCAGTCTGTATGTCCATAACGGACATTCACAGGCAGATTTTACAAACTATTTGTGAATTTACTGACAGTTGGCAACCCTGCTCTGATATCATTAACCACTTTACCACCGGAGGATTTTGCTGTCTTGCGTCTGGGCCACTTTTTGCGATTCAGCGCTGTGTGACTTTAACTGACAATTGCGCTGTCATGCGACGCTGTACCCAAACTAAATTTACGTCCTTTTTTTCCCACAAACAGAGCTTTCTTTTGGTGGTATTTGATCACCTGTGCGATTTTTACTTTTTTGCGCTATAAACAAAAAAAGAGCGTTTATTTAAAAAAAATAACAATATTTTTAACATTTTTTATATGAAATTCCCCCCAAAAAAATGTAAAAACCAAATTTTTTTAAAATTTTTGGCCAATTTGTTTTCTGCTACCTATATTTGGTAAAAAAAAATCACAATAAGCGTATTTTGATTGGTTTGCGCAAAAGTTATTGCGTTTACTAACAAAGGGAAAGATTTCTGTCATTTTTGGTGTTTTTTTTTTTTTTAACGCGTAATGGCGGCGATCTGCGATTTTTTTTTTTTTTTTTTTTTTTTTTTTTTTGCGGGACTGCGACATTGCGGCGGACAGATCGGACCCTTGACTGACATTTGTGACACTTTTGGGGGTACCAGTGACATTACTGCAGTAATCAGTGCTATATATATATGCACTGTTACTGTAAAATGACACTGGCAGGGAAGGGGTTAATTTTATTGAAGAGGGAGGGGTTAATGTATGCCTGGTGCTTACTAACGTGTGGGGGGGGGAGGTGACTGAGTGACACAAGGACAGATCGCATGTTCAGCTATGCTGAACACTGCAATCTGTCACTCCTTGTCACTTAGGAGATCCGCCCGCTCTGTTTACACAAGCTCGATTCCCCGACGATCGGGGAAGAGCAGCGCCGCCGCTCCTCCCCTGGCCCGACTCCCGCTGTGACTGAAAACAGCGGGAGCGAGCCTCCGGCAGCACGCACACGCCGCCGAGAGAGGGGAATGTCTGGTGACGTAGACCTACGTCGCCAGACGATAACGAGCCACTGTGCCGCAGTAGCAGCACAGTGAGCAGTGGGGAAGTGGTTAAAGCAAAGTTCCACCCAAAAGTGGAACTTCCGCTCATTTATTCCCCCCCCCCCCCCCTCAGGTGCCACATTTGGCACCTTTCAGGGGGGAGGGGGGAACGGGTACTTGTTTTTGACAGGTACCCTTCCCCACTTTCAGAAGACCGCACCGCGTCCCTTGGAAGTTTGGCCCCCTCCTTTTTCCCCCGCTGCCGAGCCAATCCGAATGCACAGCGCGCTTCGCGTATGTGCAGTAGGGTCCCACCCGTGAAGCCGCAGTATGTGTAGCTGTTGACTTTTAATTTTTGGAGGGGGGGGGGGGGGGCGGAACTCTGCATTAACTGCAATGCATGGCCAATAGCCCTGTATTGTACGTAAGGATGTCAAGGGGACCGCCCTCAACCCAGAGCTTCAGAGAGAAGAGCTGTCAGGAAAGTGTAGGATAAGGTAAGTAAAAGTCTTTCTGGTACCCTATGCACAAACGAACATTTAACCCTTGCAACGTGAGGGGAGCTCCACTGCAAGGGTATCTTTTAAATTTCCATTAAATGCAGCTTTAAACCGTAAAAAGCAATTCATTTATGTTGCCGTTGCTGGCCTCTGCATGGTGATGCAGTGTTTCAACATTTTCTGAGTCACTGACCAGGAACAAGGGTGCAGATTAGACCGTCTGCCTTCTGTGTGATTTTATTTGTTATAAGTGGGTTTTAGGTCAGTGATTTCAGTTTAGTGAAGGATTTTATATTAGTTGTGCAATGATGTCCACTGGAATGGGTAAAAAGGTTATGAGCTATAACTGAATATTGCAGCCATGTGTAAAAATGCCTTCAGGATCAGCTTAGCCTGATGTACACCATGTTTTAATTTGTAATTCTATATTTGGGGGTGTTGGGGGGGGGCAGGGGGGGGGGTCTGAAATGTTGTTCAACTTTTAACACTGGTTTGGGTGCTGTGACCTGACCTGTTCAATTTTGTTATAGAGGGAGAGGCAGAAGCAGACTGGCTGCAGGACACCGGTCTTTCTCCTCTCATCGGTGACCCCAGTCCCACAGAAGGCAATGTGCTCATTTTGTCGACCCTTACCCGGACGCAGACTGCGGCTGTACAGCGTAGACTGGACAGTTACAGCCGCTCTCTTCGGAAACGTTACAAACAGCCAGTACGAGATGTCCGGGAAGTGTTCCCTACGGTAAGTGCTACCAACTCTTACCGTTCTTCCTCATGTCAGGAAAAATCTAGAAAATTATTTGTATATTGAATAGTTTTCTAAACTAGAGATTTTTGTGGTTCTGTGATTTGGATCATTCTTGATCAGCCTTTCTCAACCTTTTCACACAGAGGAACCCTTGAAATAACTTTCTGGTCTCGGGGAACCCCTGCTAAAAATGAAAAAATCTACAACTCCTGACACATTAGTGTGACAGACAGTGGGAAGAATGCTCCTTACTGTTGTCATCATTGGGAATAATTAGCCCCTTACAGATAGCTAAAAGGAACAATGGTGTCCTTGGAAACTTATCTGAGAGGCAGAAATTGCCCATTGCTCAAGGCACCCCTAGCAACCTCAGGAGGAACCCTAGGGTTCCACGGAACCCTGGTTGACAAACCCTGTTCTAGGTAAAATGACCATTCAGGCACACTGCTATTATTGTAATGGAGAGAGCCATCGTATTAAAGCAAAGGTGTGTTTATACAGCATTGGGGTTGATTTACCAAATCTGGAGAGTGCAAAATCTAGTACAGCTCTGAAAAGACACCATTCAGCTTCCAGATTTTTTTTTTTTTGTCAAAGCTTAATTGAACAAGCAGAAGCTGATAGGCAACCATGCACATCTGCACCAGATTTTGCACTCTCCAGTTTCAGTAAATCAACCCCATTGTTTTGTTTTTTCAAAAGTAACTTCAGTGCCAAAGTGCAGGCATGCTTGTACCCTTGTGAAGGTCTTCAGATTGTGGGGCAAGGCTGTACTTTAGCCCAGTGCTCCCCAACCTTTTTATCGCCGAGGACCGGTCAACGTTTGATAATTTTTCCGTGGCCCGCTGAGGGGGGGGGGGGGCGTCAATGCAGAGTGCCACAGCGTGTCCCCAATCAATGCAGAGTGCCACAGCGTGTCCCCAATCAATGCAGAGTGCCACAGCGTGTCCCCAATCAATGCAGAGTGCCACAGCGTGTCCCCAATCAATGCAGAGTGCCACAGCGTGTCCCCAATCAATGCAGAGTGCCACAGCGTGTCCCCAATCAATGCAGAGTGCCACAGCGTGTCCCCAATCAATGCAGAGTGCCACAGCGTGTCCCCAATCAATGCAGAGTGCCACAGTTTGTCCACAATCAATGCAGAGTGCCACAGCGTGTCCACAATCAATGCACAGTGACCAGCGTGCCCCCAATCAATGCACAGTGACCAGTGCACTTACCTGATTTGCAGCGGCGGCTTCTCCTCAGTCTCCCCGCGTCTCCTCGAGTCCTCCCTCCTCCTCCTTGGCCAATGGCATGGGTTCGCCTTTCGGCCAATCAGGAATATTCATTCGCTAATGTCACACAAATGGGTGGGCTCAGGGCGCACTGCTCTGCGCCCCGGGTCCACCCTTTTCTGAAAAATTTTTTCTTTCTAAAATGGAAATAATGTAACGTTCTTTGGGCGGACAGGTACCATTTGATCCACGGACCGGTACCGGTCCGCGGCCCAGGGGTTGGGGATCACTGCTTTAGCCAATCTAAACTAAGGTTCCTCCAGATGTTGCTAAGGGTTCTTCGATTTGTAGCTGATTGACCTCCTATTTGATGGTGCCTGCATAGATTTGGGTCCATCGGCACTTGGCAGAAGCAGTTGCATGATACCAGTTGTCTCTTTAGCTGTCTGTAAGGGGGGCATTCTTCCTACGGGCCATCTGACAACTAATACATTGATTTTAGATGGGGTTTCATGATGCCTGATATTAATTTCAAGGCTTCCTCAGTGGCAAAAAGATTAAGATAAGCATGGAGCCTGAACTTCTGATCATATCAAGATTAAGTTCTGCCTCTTCCTGGCACTAAGCTTGTCACCTGTTATTTAACAGTAAAATGGCAGAACTTCAGTGGGCAGTGGAAGTGCTGGTATTTAACATTTGAATGATGAGTGGTGACTAGTGCCGGAAAGTGTTGGGGCTTAACTTCAACTTAGAGAAGTTGAGCTTAAAGTGGTTGTAGACCCTTACATATACGCAGTGAAGTTATTGGCCTCAGGTGATACACAGAGACAAAGCAAATCCCCCCCAGATAAGTTGTACCTATGTATCTGCAGTCTTCGCTTTTTTACATCCGTTCAAAGTGCTGAATTTTAAAGCTTGTCTGAAAGTTCAAAAAAAATGGGGCAGAGAGCTGAAGTTACACTCTGCAAAGCTCAGTGAGGAGAGCTCTGACAGCTGATTGGGGGGAAGGGACACAAGTCCCTCCATGCAGCACACGGGAACAGAGCTGAGTCTGTTAATCAGCTAGAGGTCCCTCCCCTGTCACCATTTTTTTTTCTTGGTGTCAGGAAAACGTGTCCGAAGTGATTCATGCTGATAGCAGAGTAATGAAGCAGCAGACAAAAGTGACACTTAGTGCTCCTAATTGTGACAAGTACACACTATAGAGGGATATGCTTTGTTCTTATTTCATGCCTGAGGTTTACAACCATTTTAATGTAAAGCTGGGGCCTATAATCCAAGTAAGATCCAAACACAGGGATCAGTCTGGAGAATAACATCGGAGCTTGCAGGCATCATAGGGTACCTTACACTTCAGCATTGTTCTCTTGGAAACACTTTTGTCCAGATCAAGTTAACTTTAAGGCCCCAAAAGTACCATGTAATAGGGCCCATACCCCTGAATGATAATGTACAGAGAAATGTTAGAAAGAAAAAGTGGGGCTTTGCGGGCCAATGGGAGGAGAAGGATCACAGCAACAGCAAGGTATATGATAAAAAATAATTTTATTGTACAACTTTAAAATGTACATGGGCAAAAATGCACATGTTGGAGACAACAAATAAAAAGATAATTCAGGTCACAATGTAGAAATACTTCTCAATAAGGGAGAGCTGGTAGCCTGTATAGAAAGGTGGTATACGGGTCTCAGATGGAGCACGGTCAATGAAGGTCCCCAGCAAGCCGACGCGTTTCGCACGAGGCTTCCTCAGGGCCCGAGAGACCATAACAGACCGATTATTTCCTGTGTGACTCGGGGGGTAGCAGGCAACAGCAGGACGCAGCAAGGTATCGAAGAGAAAAAAGGAAACAATATGAAGTATAATTGCCCCACTTGACGCCAGTGGCCAAAGACTTTACTATCACATCATATGTAGATATGTGTTCAACTCCGTATTCCAGGCCAGATTGGCTCCTCAATATATCTCTGTGGATAGCATATGGTCAGCCACATAAAGGGCATCGCTGTGATAGGGTAACTAGGGGGTCCTATATAGCATATTCTAGAGGCAGTATATAGTGAGTGTCAGGTAAGTAATATTCCTAGTCAATCAAAGGTCACGGGGAGAGAAAGAAAGAGGGGCAGTCCTTGTTTCAGCTAAAAATGCCAATGTGTATTGGGCCTATGCACAGTATATAAGCCGCTCAGGGCAGGTAATACTCCAGTACATCACATAATCATCCTATATTAGGGAAGGGGGTTCAGCTGGATACCGAGCCACCAGTCAGCCTTGTGCGTATCCTCTGTCTGTGTACCTGCCAATAAAATAATTTTTTATTATATACCTTGCTGTTGCTGTGATCCTTCTCCTCCCATTGGCCCGCAAAGCCCCACTTTTTCTTTCTTACATTTTTCTGAACTTTAAGGCCCTGTTTCCACTAGTGCGACTTGTTGTGCGTCTTGACACATGTCAAGTCGCATGACAAGTCAAAACCTAATTATTTCAATGGCACCTGTTCCCATCTATGCGACTTAAAGTTGCAGCGACTTTGAAAAGGTGCCTGCACTACTTTGATGCAACTTTGAGTCAGTGTGTCAAGTCAGATCAAAAAAGTTGCAGCAAAGTTGCACTGTAAATCGCACGACTTTGGCATCGCACTAGTGGAAACGTAGCCTTACACAGAATGGTACCGGTAATATGGGAGGCAGGATTTGACAGTAATCTCTGTGTGCTGTAAAAAACAGATTCCCCCTTTTTCCACATAGTTTCTTCAAGTCTAAAGGGTTGCTTTATTAGAATTTAATAAGTCGGTCTATCAAAAACCTATATAGCAGTTTTATTGATGGATGTTGAAAGGCTGGCTCATCCACTGATTCCCTGGGAAGACACTCACACCTCTGCTTTGTGTCGTGTAAATGTAAAATAAATTGCATATCCAAGATGTGAAGGGTGCAAAAAAGCCAGAATGGATGTACAAACTCCTTCTCCTTTTTCTTTATCCTCAAACAGGATGATGTCTTGGAAGAGAAAGACACAGATGATGATAGTAAAACCGAAGACAACAGAAGTAGCACCGGGAAAGCTCAAAAATGTAAATCTACCGCATTGTTTATACTTACTTTAGGTTTCTTTAAAACTGTTTTTGGTGGTTTCCAAACCTGTAAATTAATTATACATCGTGCTCATTTATTTATTTTCCATAAAGAAGATAGTGATTTCTGGATAATGCTTTATTTTATACACTGCTCAAAAAATGAACGGAACACTTAGAAAATGCATCAGACCTCAATAGAGAAAAATATCATGCTGGATATCTATACGGATATGGACTGAGTAATGTGTTAGGATCTATACTGGTATGGACTGGGTAATGTGTTAGGATCTATACTGGTATGGACTGGGTAATGTGTTGGGAAGGAAAGGATGCCACATCTTAGATGGCAATTAAAATTATCACCCTACAGAGGGTTGAATTCAAAGACACCCTGAAAATCAATGTGAAAAAATGATGCAGCAGGCTAGTCCATTTTGCTGAAATTTAATTGCAGCAACTCAAAATGGTACTCAGTATTTTGTATGGCCCCCATGTGCTTGTATGCATGCCTGACAATGTTGGGGCATGCTCCTAATAAGACGATGAAGGCTGTCCTGGGGTATTTCCTCCCAGATCTGGACCAGGGCATCACTGAGCTCCTGGACAGACTGCGGTGCAACCTGGTGGCGTCGGATGGACCAAAACATAATGTCCCAGAGGTGTTCTATTGGTTTTAGGTCAGGCAAGCGTGGGGGCCATTCAATGGTATCAATTCCCTCATCCTCCAGGAACTGGCTGCCTACTCTCAACATATGAGGCCGGGCATTGTTGTGCACCAGGAGGAACCCAGTACCCGATACCTAATTGCAGTCAGGGTGCCATTGTCTAGCCTGTAGAGGTCTATGCATCCCTCCATGGATATGCCTCCCCAAACCATCACTGACCCACCACCAAACCTTTTATGCTGAACGATGTTATAGGCAGCATAACGTTTTCCACGGCTTCTCCCTTTCACATCTGTCACGTGCTCTGGGTGAACCTGCTCTGATCTGTGAAAAGCACAGGGTGCCAGTGGCAGACCTGCCAATTCTGGTGTTCAATGGCAAATGCTAATTGAGCTCCACAGTACCGACAGTGAGCACAGGGCCCATTAGAGGATGTCGGGCTCTCAGGCCACCCTCATGAAGTCTGTTTCTGACCAAACAATCAGAAACCAGTGGCCTGCTGGAGGTCATTTTCTAGGGCTTTGGCAGTGCTCATCCTGTTCCTTCTTTCACAAAGGAGCAGATACTGGTCCTGCTGATGGGTCAAGGACCTTCTACGGCCCTGTCCAGCTCTCCTAGAGCAACTTCCGGTCTTCTGGAATCTACTCTATGCTCTTGAGACTGTGCTGGGAGACACAGCAAACCTTCTGGCAATGGCATATATTGATGTGCCATCCTGGAGGAGTTGGACTGCCTGTGCAACCTTTATAGGATCCAGGTAACGCCTCATATACCAGTAGTGACACTGACCCTAGCTAAACTCAAAACTAGTGAAAACCCGTTAGAAAAGATGAGTAGGCAACAAAATGTCAGTTGTCTCCACCTGTAAAACCATTCCTGTTTTGGAGGTTGTATCATTGTTGCCCATCTAGTGCACCTGCTCATTTCGTTAACACCAAAGCAGCTGAAACTGATTAACAACCTCCTCTGCTAATTAACTGACCAGATCAATATCCAAGTAGTTTAACTACCTCAATACTGGGCACTTAAACCCCCTTCCTTCCCAGACCAATTTTCAGCTTTTAGCGCTGTTGCAATTTGAATGACAATTGCGCGGTCATGCAACACTGTACCTAAACCAAATTTGTGTCATTTTTTCCCCACAAATAGAGCTTTCTTTTGGTGGTATTTGATCACCGTCAGGTTTTTTCTTTTTTGGCGCACAAATAAAAAAAGACTGAAAAGTTTGAAAAAAAAAAAGTTTTTTTGTTTAGGTTATAAAATTTTGTAAATAGATATGTTTTTTCCTGCACTGATGAGCACTGATGATGCCGCACTGACAGGCACTGATGAGGAGACACTGATGGGGTGGCACTGATGGGGTGGCACTGATATGCAGCACTGATGGGCACTGATGGGCACTGATGGGCACTGATAGGTAGCACTGATGGGCACTGATATGTGGCACTGATGGGCACTGATAGGTGGCACTGATATGCAGCACTGATGGGCATTGATTGGCGGCACTGATGGGCACTGATAGGTGGCACTGTTGGGCGGCAATGATCGGCACTGATCGGCACTGATGGGGGGCACTGATCGGCACTGATGGGGGGCACTGATGGGCACTGATAGGCGGCACTGGTGGGCAGTAATGGGCACTGGTGGGCGGCACTGATAGATGGCAATAACGGCACTGGTGGGCAGCACTGATAGATGGCATTGGTGGGCAACACTGATAGGGAGGGCACTGGGGGGCTCTCTGAGCCCTGCTTGCCATCCCTGGTGGCCATGGTGGGCATCCCTGGTGGTCATGGGTGGGCATCCCTGGTGGCTTAGTGGCACCCCTCCCCCCCCAAGGCTGTACTGGTAATCAATCATCTGATTACCAGCACAGACCCCCCCTGTGATCAGTGAGTAATTAGAATACTCACTGATCACCCCAGCAGCAGCACCGATCCTCTTCTCTCTGATTGGACACAGCCGTCATGTGATCAGGAGGGCCAATCACAGGGCCCTCCTGCCGAATGATGTTGCTCTGTGTCCGAGGGACACAGGCACATCGAGATCGCGCCGCTGCACGTGCCCGCGGCGGCGCGATCTCTCTCCTTCTGAAGGACGTTCCGGAACGTCCATTCAGAAGGACGTTCCGGAACGTCCATTCAGAAGGACGAGACTCCCACCCGGCCGTATATTTACAATGGCCCGGGTGGGAGGTGGTTAATTGACTTGATGCTATATCCTGATTAAAAAGTGTTCCTTTCATTTTTTTGAGCAGTATATATGAGACTATTGCAACTTTCAAGCTGAAAACTCAATTTTTTACATATAAGAAATAGCTTTTGAACTATGGAGCTTTAGAATCACTAAAGAGCACCTCTAGTGAGCTATGAAATACCTTTTAGGAGATCAAGCTAAAGAGATCCTGTCCTTTTCGCATTTGATTTGTGGTGTACTGAGGGCTTAGTGCTCAGCGTCTGGGTATGCGCAAATATTTTCTTGGCCCATTCTCTCTTTTTGCTACTTATTCTAAGGTGTTGATACCCCTAAATGCAATGAAACCAGTAAGGCCCCTTTCACACTTGTACGACCTAAAAGTCGCATGATTTTGTCACGATTATGACTGGACTTGAAGCAATGCAGATTTCTTTGGACCTCAAAACGCATTAAAATCAGCCAAAAGTAGTGCAGGGACTGCTTTTGAAGTCATTGCGACTTGAAGTTGTACAGATATGAATGGTACTCATTGGAATTTGTGGAGTACAACTTGCCATGCGACTTTGCAGTCCCAAATCGCAGGACAAGTCGCACAAGTGTGAAAGGGGCCTAAGAGTTTGACTCTGAAGTTCGTTTGCATAATAAAAGTCGTTTATTTATAGTTGTCTTCCTTGGCATAAGGGGACTAAAAAACTGCTAATTTTGCTCTTAAAGGGTAACTCCACTTTCATGGGAAAAAATAGCAAAATAAATTGCATGTACAATTGCAATTAGATGTTGTTAATAAAAAATGACTTTGCGGGCGGCTAAAGCTGCTAGCAGTAATCATTGTGTTCAGCTGGTTGGGAGCGCTCCCTGTGCCGCCCCCTGCTGGCAGAACACAATATCTCTGCATAGGCTATATCAAGCAATTTGGAAGGAAAGAAAATCTAATCATCTGTGGCCTGCTTAATCGAGGGGCAGTTTGAGACCTATTTAGGGTAGACACCTATTTCTGATAGTAACCTGCTTGATAGCCCCCCCCCCCCCCCCCCCTCAGTGCATCACAACCAAAGAACTTGATTCAGATAGTAAAATCACATGTATTTATTTATTTTAACAGCTACTCACAGCCTTCTCAATAGACGCCAAAGTGCATCTAATGTTTTTGATACAGAAGTGGCATATTCAGAACAAGCAACATTCGGACAAAATGAGGACTGCAAACTGGAATGCAAACCAGAAAAACTACCTGTAAGAATCTTATGATGTCTCACCAAAATATGTATGGAGTTGCCTAAACTGTACCCGTGGGCAAAACGTGGTTAATAATTGGCACATTCACCACCTTTCCCCTTCCTCACATATACCTTCTCCTAGTGTTCCCTGGGAGCCCTGAAACCTGAGGATCTTTTTTATGCAAATTAGTTATTGAGCCACAAAAGTTGTTGGGATTTTGGCTCCACCCTTCACACCCACTGTGCTCTGCTATTGGTTAGCTGGACCATGTTTGTGTGTTTGAGTGTCCCTGGGGTTTTTAAGTTCCCAACTTTCTCTATAAGAAAATAGGGGTGATGGGTAGGACCCCTGAAGGTTTGCTGAACACTGGAACCCAATATTTTCTGCCCATAACTTTTTCTTAAAGTGGTTGTAAATGTCAGACTTGAAATATGAACAAAGCATATCTTTCTATAGTGTGTACTTGTCTCAATCAAGAGCAATATGTATCATTTCTGTCTGCTGCTTCATTCCTCCGCAGGCTCCGCTATCAGCATGAGTCACTTCTGGCAAGTTTTCCTGACACCAAGAGAAAAAAGGTCACAGGGTAGGGATTCCCAGCTGATTGAGAGCCTCAGCTCTGTTCCTGTGTGCTGTTTGAAGGGAGCCCCCCCCCCCCCCATAAAAAAAAAAAAACAGCTGCCAGAGCTCTCCTCCTTGAGCTCAGCAAATTGTGACTTCAGCTCTCATCCCCTTTTTTTCTAATTGCTCAGACTAGCTTTATAAATTCTGACCAGATATAGAGAAGAGAAGACTGCAGATAAATAGGTACAACGTATGTAGGAGGATTTGTTTAATCTCTGTATATCTTCTCAGGTCAGTTATTTTACTGGGTCTATGTAAGGGTTTACAACCACTTTAATTTCGGTGGTTTATTCTAATCAGGGCTTTTTTTCAGCGGGGAAACGCATTTCCGGCACCTCCAGAAATAAATGTACAGTATATGCCAGGGGGTGCTGGAGTGTTTATCTATTGATGTTGAGAAGGTCTACTACTGTTGGTGGGGGATCTATTGTTTCCAGGGGGCCAATTGTTGATAAGAGAGATCTACTGTTAAGGCGGCTAGGGAGATCTATTATTTCTGGGGTGGATCTATTGTTGCTGGGGGGTCTATAGTTCCTGTAAGAGATCTATTTTTTCTGGGAGTGCTATAGTTGCTATGAGGGATCTATTGTTGCTGAGGATATCTATTGTTGCTGAGGATGTCTATTGTTGCTGAGGATGTCTATTGTTGCTGAGGGTGTCTATTGTTGCTGAGGGTGTCTATTGTTGCTGAGGGTGTCTATTGTTGCTGAGGGTGTCTATTGTTGCTGAGGGTGTCTATTGTTGCTGAGAGTTTCTATTGTTGCTGAGAGTTTCTATTGTTGCTGAGAGTTTCTATTGTTGCTGAGAGTTTCTATTGTTGCTGAGAGTTTCTATTGTTGCTGAGGGTATCATTGTTGCTGAGGGTATCATTGTTGCTGAGGGTATCATTGTTGCTGAGGGTATCATTGTTGCTGAGGGTGTCTATAGTTGCTATGAGGGATCTATTGTTGCTGAGGGTGTCTATTGTTGCTGAGGGTGTCTATTGTTGCTGAGGGTGTCTATTGTTGCTGAGGGTGTCTATTGTTGCTGAGGGTGTCTATTGTTGCTGAGGGTGTCTATTGTTGCTGAGGGTGTCTATTGTTGCTGAGGGTGTCTATTGTTGCTGAGGGTGTCTATTGTTGCTGAGGGTGTCATTGTTGCTGAGGGTGTCTTATTGTTGCTGAGGGTGTCTTATTGTTGCTGAGGGTGTCTTATTGTTGCTGAGGGGTATGGATTGTTGCTGAGGGTGTCTTATTGTTGCTGAGGGTGTCTATTGTTGCTGAGGATGTCTATTGTTGCTGAGGATGTCTATTGTTGCTGAGGGTGTCTATTGTTGCTGAGGGTGTCTATTGTTGCTGAGGGTGTCTATTGTTGCTGAGGGTGTCTATTGTTGCTGAGGGTGTCTATTGTTGCTGAGAGTTTCTATTGTTGCTGAGAGTTTCTATTGTTGCTGAGAGTTTCTATTGTTGCTGAGAGTTTCTATTGTTGCTGAGAGTTTCTATTGTTGCTGAGGGTATCATTGTTGCTGAGGGTATCATTGTTGCTGAGGGTATCATTGTTGCTGAGGGTATCATTGTTGCTGAGGGTGTCTATAGTTGCTATGAGGGATCTATTGTTGCTGAGGGTGTCTATTGTTGCTGAGGGTGTCTATTGTTGCTGAGGGTGTCTTATTGTTGCTGAGGGTGTCTTATTGTTGCTGAGGGTATCATTGTTGCTGAGGGTATCATTGTTGCTGAGGGTGTCATTGTTGCTGAGGGTGTCATTGTTGCTGAGGGTGTCATTGTTGCTGAGGGTGACATTGTTGCTGAGGGTGACATTGTTGCTGAAGGTGTCTTATTGTTGCTGAGGGGTATGGATTGTTGCTGAGGGGTATGGATTGTTGCTGAGGGGTATGGATTGTTGCTTTGAGGGATGTATTGTCACTTGTGAGATCTATTGTTGCTGGCTGCAGGGGACCTATTTTACTGCCTTTCTTTAGCAAATTCTATATAAACTACTTAAAATACAAAATGAATTGCTTTTTGTTTCTCTGCACAACATATTGCCAGTGCATTTTCTCCAGGTTTTAACAAATTGAAATATAAGTGGTGGGGCAAACAAGTGTAAAAAGAAAAAAGATGCAGAAATCAGACCTGTTAAAAAAAAAAAAAGGTAAAAGCTGGAAGTGACCTCTTTCCCTTTATTTATTTTGTTAGTAGCCAGGGTTTAGATTCCCCAAATTATCAAGAGAAAATTCTACATTTTCATTAATTGGTGAAGTTTTTTTTTTTTTTTTCTTAATAAACCAAATTTTCGGGTTTTTTTATTTTAGTTTTAAACTTGGAAAACAGGAGTGGGACATTTGCTCAGAACCGAACTGCACTTTGAAGGCCTGGTCTAGATCAAGGCATAGGTTTTACTGAAGAGCATGCTTTAGTATACACTTTCCTATGCTCCCCTGCTGCTTTGATTCACCACTAGAGGTCAGGGGTCATCAATGTGCTGCTGCTCCTTCATTGTCTAGTCTGGGAGTGGGGTGGGTCCTGTACCAGGATGTCTCACTTTACACATCCTGACAAATTCTTTGGCAGCCATGCTACTCACAAATATGTATTTTGTATACTAAGCTGTTTGCCTGGTGTTTTAGCTTAATGGTTCTTCTGCCATGGTTGTGCAAATGATTTGTACTTCTCTTACAAACTTGAAGCTAACCCAAGCCCTACTGCTGTTCTAGTTCCAGTATATTGTCAGCTATTTGACATTCTGCAATTGGGTACAATTAGAGCTTCCCATTAACCACTTTACCACCGGAGGATTTTGCTGTCTTACGTCGGGGCCACTTTTTGCGATTCGGCACTGTGCGACTTTAACTGACAATTGTGCGGCCGTGCGACGCCGTATCCAAACAAAATTTACGTCCTTTTTTCCCCATAAACAGAGCTTTCTTTTGGTGGTATTTGATCACCTGTGCGATTTTTACTTTTTGCGCTATAAACAAAAAACCAGCAACAATTTTGAAAAAATAACAATATTTTTCACATTTTTTTATATGAAATTCCCCCCCCCCCCCCCAAAAAAAAATGTAAAAATCAAATTTTTTTTATCATTTTAGGCCAATTTGTTTTCTGCTACATATGTTTGGTAAAAAAAAAAATCACAATAAGCGTATTTTGATTGGTTTGCGCAAAAGTTATTGCGTTTACTAACTAAGGGAAAGATTTCTGTCATTTTTGGTGTTTTTTTTTTTTCTTTGAGTGGTAGCGGCGATCTGCAATTTTTTTTTTGCGGGACTGCGACATTGCGGCGGACAGATCAGACTCTTGACTGACATTTTTGACACCTTTGGGGGTACCAGTGACATTACTGCAGTAATCAGTGCTATATATATGCACTGTTACTGTAAAAATGACACTGGCAGGGAAGGGTTCATTTTTATTGGGGAGGGAGGGGTTAATGTATGCCTGGTGCTTACTAACATGTGTGGGGGGAGGTGACTGAGTGACACAGGGACAGATCGCACGTTCAGCTATGCTGAACCCTGCAATCTGACCCTGTCTGTCACTTAGGACAGTGGTCCTCAACCCTGGCCTACAGGGCCCACTAACAGGCCAGGTTTGCGAGATAACTGAAATACATCCCAGGTGATATCATTTGCTGCTCAGTGATTGCAGTACTCTAGTCTGCATCTCCCCAAGGTAATACTTAAAATCTGGCCTGTTAGTGGGCCCTGAGGACCGGAGTTGAGGACCACTAAACAAAGCGGGCAGATCTCCACACTCGATTCCCCGACGATCGGGGAAGAGCGGCGGTGATCCTCCCCTGGCCCGACTCCCACTGTGACTGAATACAGCGGGAGCGAGCCTCCGGCGGCGCGCATGCGCCGCCCACAAGGGGAGGAGTCCAGCGACGTAGGTCTACGTCGCTGGACGATAACTAACCACTTTGCCGCAGTACAGTCAACGTGACTGGTCGGCAAGTGGTTAAAAATGTACTGCAGCACGTAAAGCAGTATTAAACCCAATAGCAAACATTTTTTATATGGCAGATGTGATGGCTGCATTCGTTTTCTTTTTTAGAATTGCTTTCTTCTATTTTCATCTGGTGATCCAGCCAGCAAGTCTGTTGCTTTTCAAAAGAACTAGCTCTCTTCCAGCGTTATCAAGTTACAGAGATGAGATAAACAATTGAACACTAGCGAGGTGCTTACAATGATCAGCTTTTATTTATGTAAAATGTTAATCCCAGAAGGAAACACACTGTTTGCTGTAACTGCTTATAAAGTATTGTCAGGAGTTCAGCTTCAATTTGTTAGTGTATATAAATCTGCTAGTACATCTAACACTCCCCCCGACTGACAATGCTGCTGTCCAATGGTGCCCTCTGTGCTCCTTCATCCAGAGTGGAGGAAAGTGGAAAGATAGCACTGGGCTCATATATTTATTTTACTCGTATTGTTATCTTAAGGTATTGATTTTGGTGTAAATGATCTCGTTCCTGGGCAGGCGGTTTCTACACCCCAGAGGATCTCCACTGTCTCCTGGGCTTGTAGTGTGATGTAAAAAGAGTTGAAGGTAACCACTCCAAACTATGGGATGGATTTATGGACTTTTTATTTATTTTTTGTTTGTTTTCAGTAATGGCGGCGATCAGCGATTTTTAGCCAGACTGGGACATTGCAAAGGACAGATCGGACCCCTAACTGACATTTTTGACACTTTTTGGGGACCAGTGACATTAACCACTTGCCGACCGAGTACGGTAATAGTACTGCGGCAAAGTGGTTCGTTATCGTCTGACGACGTAGTATTAACGTCGTCAGACACTCCCCCTTCTGGGCGGCGCTTGCGCGCCGCCGGAGGCTCGCTCCCGCTGTTTTCATTCACAGCGGGAGTCGGGCCAGGGGAGGAGCAGCGGCGATCGCCGCTGCTCTGCCCCGATCGCCGGGGATCTAGTGTGGAGATCCGCCCGCTGTGTGTAAACACAGCGGGCGGATCTCCATAGTGACAGGGAGTGACCGATCGGACTGTTCAGCATAGCTGGACATCCGATCTGTCCATGACTCACTCAGTCACCTCCCCCCCTACACGTCAGTAAGCACCAGGCATACATTAACCCCTCCCTCTCCAATAAAATTAACCCCTTCCCTGCCAGTGTCATTTTTACAGTAACAGTGCATATGTATAGCACTGATTACTGCAGTAATGTCACTGGTAACCCCAAAAGTGTCAAAAATGTCAGTCAAGGGTCCGATCTGTCCGCCGCAATGTCGCAGTCCCACAAAAAAAATCGCAGATCGCCGCCATTACGCGTTAAAAAAAAAAAAAACACCAAAAATGACAGAAATCTTTCCCTTTGTTAGTAAACGCAATAACTTTTGCGCAAACCAATCAAAATACGCTTATTGTGATTTTTTTTACCAAACCTAGGTAGCAGAAAACAAATTGGCCAAAAATTTTTTAAAAAATTGGTTTTTACATCTTTTTTGGGGGGAATTTCATATAAAAAAATGTTAAAAATATTGTTATTTTTTCAAAATAAACGCTCTTTTTTTGTTTATAGCGCAAAAAGTAAAAATCGCACAGGTGATCAAATACCACCAAAAGAAAGCTCTGTTTGTGGGAAAAAAAGGACGTAAATTTTGTTTGGGTACGGCGTCGCACGACCGCGCAATTGTCAGTTGAAGTCGCACAGCGCCGAATCGCAAAAAGTGGCCTGGACGGAAGACAGCAAAATCCTCCGGTGGTAAAGTGGTTAATACAGTAATCGGTGCTAAATAATATGCACTGTTACTGTATAAATTACACTGGCAGGGAAGGGGTTAATACTGGGGGTGAGCAAAGGGTTAAATGTATGCCTAAATGTGCTTGCTAACTAGGTGGGTGGGGGGGGGGGGCTCTGTGACAGGCACACAGAGAACAGTGTTTCAAGCTTAGCTGACACACACAATCTCAGTGTGCCTGTCTGACAGAAGAGCCGCCTGCTTTGTTTACATAGGTAGGCGGCTCTCCTGTCAGTTTATGTGAAGATCGCAGCAGGGCGGCAGAAATTCGTGCCTGCTCCTCTCGTGGTCTGACTTCCACTGTGTCTAGTCACAGCAGGAGCATGCGCCCCCGAGACTGCGTGCACACAATCATGTACATGTATGTAATTATGTGCAGCCGAGCCGCCCTGCCGCAGTAAAACTGTGGCGGGGCGGTCGGCAAGTGGTTAAAGTGCCACACCACTGCTAAGAGGGCCAGATACAACTTTATTCCATTAAACAGGGGCTTCCAAACAAGCTGCAGACTAGGCCTGTGCTTTGAATTCACACCTGGAAAAAATACCATTGTAGGTTCAGTTCACTTCAGGTTGGTTCACTTTGTTGCCAGTCAAGCCCTGATGAAGGGGACACCTAAACCCTCGAAACATGTTGGCTACTTTTTTTAATTGTAACCCTGATCTTTAACAGAATAAAGTTGAATCTAGACCTCTAAGCAATGGCGTGGGGCTTAATTTTCAACTCTTTTTACATCATTCAAAGTGGAGGTACTCTAATACAAGGAGGGGTGTTACTGGTCAGATCACCAGGTGAAAAAAGCCAAAAAAAAGAAAAGTAATGCAGCCACCACATCAAATGATTGCTAAGCTGGAATGTATTACCTTTTTTTGTTTTGGTTTATTACTGCTTTAATTGTAAGTCTGCATTTTCAGTTATCTCTGCAAAGTCCCACAAGTATTTGTTGAGCCTGCCAGTGAAATCCACCTAATGCAGCTGTGTTATGACAAAAATGCTTCACTGCTCCTGAATTCAGAGCAGAGTTGCCACCCTCATGTAACCTGTGCCTCCTCGCACTATAGTGCGATAAAAAAATAAGCAGGTGATGTGGCTGTCAGTGTTGTCACTGCTGATTCACAATCCTGTAGCTTGTCCGTCAGCACTTGGCCACATCTACTGATGTGTTTAGCACCTGCTTTATAAATGCATTGGGGTGCCATCTAAAATGAATAGAACTGCAACACATGTTGTATTATGTGTTACTGCGCAATATGGCAAAGTGTGTTGTGACATCACATCGGTGTTAATGGGCTGTAGGGTGGTGGGACAAAGTGGTTGCAAAAGTTCATCTGTACTATCTCCTATGATGTTTTTGTCTATATTTTCATATGTCTCTCAATGTACCGGAGTACTGATGATCTTATTTATATAATTTTTGTTTCCACAGCGTTTTCATATCCAGAAGGGACGACTTGGGATGACACGGGTATCAGACCTGTCTTCCCCTGATATGAAGCAGGTGCCCACAATGGCACTTATAGAGCTGACCGCTCTTTGTGATGTTCTAGAACTAGACCTGAAAAGGAACAAGACCCCTAAGCGGAAAACTACTGGTAAGAACCTACTTGACTGCTGAGGCGCATAGGCCCAGAAACAAAGTTAACGTAATAACCCAACACCCCCTTGCCCCCTCCCCATATAAAAAACCACGCTTACCACAATTAAGTTAGAAAGGGCAAGGCCACAGCTTTTATTTATTTTCCAATAACAAACCAGAACACGTCTAGACCGGTGCCAGTCACCGTTGTACTGTGAGCACTCTTAGTCATTAACATGACTTCCAAAAAGGGGGTAAGGGGGAAGGGTCTGTCCTTACCATCAGCGCCTGACAGACAGCCTACCCTCAAATTTACAAACAATGGCGTAACTCAATCCGGGAACTTTAGCGCTGGCAAGGTCAAAACCGCCACGAAAGCTGTGACAGACCGACCGAACAACAGGGTGGGGGGGTGGCCAGCTCTTCACCGCGATACTTCTCAAAAGGACCCAGAATTCCTTGTGAAGGTCCTCCTAACTGAGCTCAGGCCCATCCCCATACCCAAGGCTCCGTCCAATCCATTTGACCCATATATCTTCCTGCTTGGTCCCAACTCCTGGCCATGCCCCATCAGTCAAGGCTCTCTTTCCCTACAGGGGTCAAGAGGCCTTCATTGTAATCATTTTGTTAAAGTAAAACTATAAAGCTGTGGGGTCAGTTTTAGTTTAAATAGGAAGTAAAGTCTTCCGTTTTTTTTTTTTTTTTGTTTGTTTTTTTTCTTCCCTGCAAAGTAAATGCATAATGTGCTAGTATGCATCACATACTACCACATTATGTGACACCTGCAAACGAAGCCTGCGTTGTCCCCGCTGGCGGCCGCATTCCGTCTTTGCCCGTCTTCCTTCCAGGTCTGCGGACTCCGGCTGTATTACTGGCCGGAGCCGCGTGACGTCAGTGACGCGTATGCGTGCGGGTGCCGCCGGTCACAGCACAGGGCTCTGAAGAAGCGGCACAGGCGGCCGTTTCTTCAGAGCGCATGCGCAGATGACGTCATTAGCTGCATGCAATGTAAATATCTCCTAAACGGTGCAAGTTTAGGTGATACTTACAGTACCTATAGGTAAGCCTTATTATAGGCTTACCTATAGGTACAAGTTATAAAAGTGGATTTACCACTTTAAGTTCTTATTATTGTAAACTTTAGATTTCCTTTTGCTTTACATTTTTTTTGTACTATTTATGTAAAAAAAAAAACACATCTAATGCAGGAAGCACCCATTAAACAGGATTCCCAAACGGCTTTACTTTCAGACACTCTGTCCTTGCTTGAAACTTAAGAAAAGTTTAGGGTTTTAGAAAAACAAACATTTATACTCACCTAGGTGGATGCAGCATTGATCCGATGCTGCATCTGTCCCCCGCCAGCTTTGCAGTGAGGACTGAGCGATCAAACATCGCTGATCACTCAGTTCCACCCCTCCGCTCTGAGCAGAGAGCCATGACTGTCAGTCACCAGCTCTTCTGCTCTCCCCTCCAGCACTCACTGGAGCACTGGGCTGTGGAAGGGGCATTAGGGGCTGGCTCAGGCTCTCAGGGGATTGTTGAGAGGCTGAGCCAGGTGCCCACTCAGGCCTCTGGGTGGATACTGACCATATGGTTGGGATCTGGCACTGTGACGTCAGCCAGCAGCGAGCTTTAGCCCGCTGTCAGCTAGAAATGGATCACTGGAGTACAGAGAGAACTTCACTCCTGTCATCCATAGAAGAAGTATGGCCAAAGCCTTTATGGACTCGATGTCTAGAAGATAGACACAGACCTTGCTGCAATCTGGAGTATGTTAGGGGTATGGACAATGGAAAATGTTCCCCTTGTACTAGTTAATGCAAGTTCCCCTTTACACTGGTGGTCAGGGCAGAGGGGCCCTTTTGCACTGGTGATCAGTAGGGGAAGGGCCTCCTTGCACTGGTAGTCAGTAGGAAGGACCCTACCTATTCATTTACCATCACACAGGAAATCAATCTGTCAAGAACAGCCTGTGTGGCATTATCATTGTCTACAAGCATTGCACTCCCCAACTGCTTGTGCTCTGCATAGACCACTTTCACTGCCCTGCCTGAGGTGGCAAAGTTTTTGTTTTCTGCAAAGCCGATAGAAACAGAAGTAAACTGTGGACTTTGCAAAGGCATTTGATACAGTTCCCCATAAACGCTTACTGTAGAAACTAAGGTGCGTAGGTATGGACCATAGGGTGAGTACCTGGATTAAAAACTGGCTCCAGGGGAGAGTCCAGAGGGTGGTGATAAATGGGGTGTACTCAGATTGGTCGGGGGTGGAAAGTGGGGTCCCCCAAGGATCTGTCCTTAGACTAATCCTGTTTAATTTATTCATAAATGATCTGGAGGATAAGATGACCAGCACAATCTCAGTATTTGCGAACGATACTAAGCTAAGCAGGGCAAGATCTTCTTCACAGGACGTGGAAACCTTACAAGCAGACCTGAACAAAATAATGGGGTGGGCAACTACATGGCAGATGAGGTTTAATGTTGAAAAATGTAAGGTAATGCACCTGGGTGCCAGAAATACGAAGGCAAGTTACTCGCTAGGGGGAGAGCCTTTGGGGGAATCTAAGATGGAAAAGGACCCGGGGGTCCTAGTAGACGACAAGCTCAGCAATGCCAAGCTGCTGCAAGCAAAGCCAACAGAATATTGGCATGTATAAAAAAGGGATTCACTTCAGAGATAAAACGATTATTCTCCCACTCTACAAGACTCTGGTCCGGCCACATCTGGAGTATGCTGTCCAGTTCTGGGCACCGGTCCTCAGGAAGGATGTGCTGGAACTGGAGAGAGTCCAGAGAAGGGCAACAAAAATAATTAGGGGAATGGAGGACATCATCTATGAGGAAAGACTACAAGCATTGAACCTATTCTCTCTGGAGAAGAGACTATTGAGGGGGGATATGATATCCATGTACAAATACTGTACTGGTGACCCTAGCATAAGGAACAAACTTTTCAGAGAAAGGGCATTTAAAAAGACACGTAGCTATTCACTAAAGTTAGAAGAGAAGCCGTTTAACCTTAAACTGCGTAAGGGGTTCTTTACGGTCAGAGCGGTAAGGATGTGGAATTCTCTTTCACAAGCAATGGTATCAGCAGGGAGCATGGATAGTTTAAAAAAAAGGATTAGATGGGCACCTTAACGACCACAATATACAGGGGTATACAATGTAGTTAACTGTAAACACACACACACGTCCTAGGTTGAGCTGGATGGACTGGTGTCTTTTTTTCAACCTCACTAACTATGTAACTATGTAAACACATGAAAAGCAGCCGAAGGCTCCACCTGCTGGCTAAAAAAAAAAAAAAAATTTGAATTTCATCTTTCAGTCCTGAACATCATAAATAATTTATGCAAAAAAAGAAAAAACAAAAGTACTGAAAAAACAAGCTGTAGTCTTTCATCAGCTTAGTGTGCTCTGTCAGCAACCTATTTCTCAGTGCATCCTTAGATTTGGAGCCTCTATTTTTCTCTCTTGTTTTATATCTTTGTTGTCTTTTAGTTATTTTATTTCTTGGTCCTTACATTTTGTTTACTGTGTATTTTCCCATGTTAGAAAGCAAACTCTTTGGGGTGCCGCTTACAAGTTTACTGGAACATGATCGCAGGGTGATTTCCAATACGCAGGTCCCACTTATACTTCAGGCGGTGAGTTCTCCTTAGTTGACTTTATATCAGTGTACAACACTAATGTTGGCCATACGTGACACTTTAAATAGCATAATTGAAATACATTGATTACCTGTGAATTCTAGGGCTTTGTATTTGACATGGATTCCAGTATCCACATATGTAGTAGCAGAGGAATGTCTGTTGCCACTGTGTTTAGAAGGTGCTGTGAGAGGGAGCAGAGCAGTCACATATCCATCTATCCTCTAGCAGGGGTGTCCAAACTATGGCCCTCTAGCTGTTCAAGAACTACAATTCCCATGAGGCATTGTAAATCTCTGACATTCACAGACATAACTAGGCATGATGGGAATTGTAGTTCCCGAACAGCTGGAGGGCCGTAGTTTGGACAGTGACCTTACATTTTATAGATCATATATTGGGCGTTACTGAGTGGGTGGATCATGCTTTCTTAATTCCTACCCCCCGACTTGTGCCTTTATTGCCATGCTAAGATAGTAAAAATCCACACCACAAATGATCATCAAAGCAGTAGTAAACTGCAGTTGTTGGGGGGGGGGGGGGGGAATAAAATCCCTGCAAGGCAATGTCATAATGTGCTAGTATGCATCGCATACGAGTACATTTTGAGAGACTTACCTTAGAACGAAGCCCTCCAGCACTGCCCTGTCACCGCTGAGAGGGCTGACATGCCCCCCCCCCCCCCAGTTTTCCTTCTGGGTTTGCGTCCTCCAGCTACATGAGTGGCCGGGGGAGTGATGACATCACTTCCATGCACGTGTGCAGGATCCACCATTTCCAGCACGTGCAAGTTTAGGATATATTCACAGAACCTACAGGTAAGCCTTAATATAGGCTCAACTGTAGGTACAAGTGGGTGTACAGAGTTTACTACCACTTTCAACTCCTAATAGCATTAAATGGAGCAATTGCTGATTTTGTGATAACTGAAATTGAGGCTTTTTGTTTCTACCTTCCTGCAGATTCTCACATGTTTGGAAAAGAAGGGCATAGATGTTCAGGGTATTTTAAGGATATCTGGCTCACAGGCTCGGATTAAGGTAACATTTTATGTGTAATAGGAATGGGTGCAAAATTTTTGCCTTTTATGTTAGAGTTCTTGTTTCATCCTGCTGAAGTAAACAGTGGAAATTACTAATTTATAAAATTAAATAAAGACAAATGAAATAATTGTATGATTGTGGGCAAAAACAAATGTTATTTTTTTGCTATTTTTCTCTCCAGGTCGAATGTTTATCATTCTTACAGAATAGAGAAATCTGCATTATGGCCATTATATGGAGCTGACAATCCTAATAAATACATTTTTTTTAATCTTCAGCTCCATCTAGTAGCCCTAATTCAGTATTTCCTGATTCGAGGAATTCAGTATGAATGAAAAATATTCAACCTGGAGAGAAAATAGCATAATACCATTCATATTTGCCATTATTCGCACAGAACAGATGTGCATGAACACTAACAGGACAAAAAGCCTTAGGCCCCTTTCACACATATGGTCTGTTTGTCCGTTTTTCATCCATCCGTTGACGGTAGAAAAATGGACATCAATGCATCTCTATGTAAAAACAGATGAAAACGGATGATCCGTTAACATCCGTTTTCATCCGCTTCTGTCAATGTCCGTTTTTTGGAATGGATGAATGCACTATTTTTCATCCATCCAAAAAAAAAAAAAGGATCGGACGAAAAACGGATGTAAATGGACAAACGGTGAAAAATGGATGAAAAAACGGATGAAAAACTGATACATTTTGACGCAACTGAACTGATGAACTGAACGGGACTGTATGTGTGAAAGGGGCCTTACACTTTTTTTATTTTTTATTTTTATTTGTTTATAAATCCACCAGTATGTGTTTTGCCTAGCGGTTTTATACCTTCATCACAAGCAGTCAGGAGCATTAATAATCTTTTTACCCTTCAGTGAAAGAACTTGTACCATCTAAAATAACATTTCTTTGTGTTTGGTAATAGCACACCATCGCTCGAGTCAGTGGGTGGAATAGTGCCCCATCATTGGTATTAGTGGGAATAGTGCCCCATTGTTGGTGTCAGTGGAAGGAATAGTGCCCCATCATTGTAATAGTGGGAATAGTGCCTCATCATTGGTAGTAGTGGGAATAGTGCCCCATTGTTGGTGTCAGTGGAAGGAATAGTGCCCCATCATTGTAATAGTGGGAATAGTGCCTCATCATTGGTAGTAGTGGGAATAGTGCCCCATTGTTGGTTTCAGTGGGAGGAATAGTGCCTCATGATTGGTATTAGTTGGCGGAATAGTGCCCCATCATTGGTGCTTGTGGGAGGAATAGTGTCCCATTGTTTTCAGTGGGAGGAATAGTTGCCCCTATCGTTGGTGTCAGTGGGAGGAACAGTGCCCCATCGTAGGTGTCAGTGGGAGGAATAGTGCCCCATCGTAGGTGTCAGTGGGAGGAATAGTGTCCCATTGTTGTCAGTGGGAGGAATAGTTGCCCCTATCGTTGGTGTCAGTGGGAGGAATAGTTGCCCCTATCGTTGGTGTCAGTGGGAGGAATAGTGCCCCATCGTAGGTGTCAGTGGGAGGAATAGTGCCCCATCGTAGGTGTCAGTGGGAGGAATAGTGCCCCATCGTAGGTGTCAGTGGGAGGAATAGTGCCCCATCGTAGGTGTCAGTGGGAGGAATAGTGCCCCATCGTAGGTGTCAGTGGGAGGAATAGTGCCTCATTGTTGGTGTCAGTGGGAGGAATAGCGCTCCATTGTTGGTGTAAGTGAAAGGAATAGCGCTCCGTTGTTGGTGTCAATGGAAGGAACTGTGCCCCCATTTATGGTATCAGTGGAAGGAATAGCGCCCCATCATTGGTGTCAATGGGAGGAATTATGCTCCATTGTTTGTGTCAGTGGGAGGAGTAGTACCTTATATTAGTGAGAAGAACAGTGCCCCAAGGGCCAGATAAAGGCAAGCAAAGGACCAAATTTGGCTCCTGGGCCGCAGTTTGGAGACCACGGCTGTAGAACAAACAGATAATTGCAAACTCTCGATGTGGAAAAGTGCTTCCTTTTATTACGGCCCTGTTGTAGAAGGTTTAAACTATTGTAACATTACTTAAACCTTTAAAAAAAAAAATTAAAGAACTATCTTTTTTTTTTAAATTTTGGCCAGGGTTAAAATAATTCAGCAGATCTATGTTGTAGACCATTTTTACCCTATTATCCATTCCATATATGAAATGTGTATATTCCCTCTGATGATTTATAATTTAAGCACTGCTTGTTTTCATTGCTGTACTTTTATATCATTCTGCTGCTCTGGTTTCAGTCCTTACAGCAGCGCCTGGAGAGGAATTTCTATGCCGGGCTCTTTTCTTGGGATGAAGTTAATCCACATGATGTCTCTGGGCTCCTGAAGCTGTTCCTCCGAGAGCTGCCTGCCCCCCTTCTCACTGCAGAGTATCTGCCGGCTTTCGCTGCTGTACAAAGTGAGCAATCTGTTTTACTATTGTGCTCTGTGGAATATGAGTAAACCCTATCATAGCTGTTTGGAGGATAAATATTAATTTCTTCACAAATTCTTGGAAACTTTCCTTGACATACATTTTCGAGATGCCAAAATGAAAAAAGTGAAATTATACTGATTAGTTGTTCAGGTTTTGGTAAAGGGCAGTTGTGTTTTTTTTAGTCAACACATATTGGGAGTCCTTTTGTACATTTTTTTTTTTTTAAGTGACCCTGTGGTGTAAGCGAAAAAAAAAAAAAAAAACCCTGATTATACTGTACTTACTATACTTAGACCTATGGCCTCCAGCAAAATCCTCACTTTTTATACACCAGAATTGTTCAATCCCTGTGTCTCACCCTACATGCTATGGTTCCATCTTCTGGCCTCTGACACTTCTGTGTCCTATAGCAATGTAGAGGCTGACGGCTAGAACCATAGCGCAAAGCAGAGGAACAGGCATCTGATACTTGGAAGGGTGTTTGGATGTAAAACATTTTCTGGAAGTTGTAGCTGTTACAGAACAAAGATCTGAGACCTGGGCGGTGGGGCAGGTGTGAATAAAAGGTCACCTTTTGCAGGTTTTCTTTTTCATTTTTACTTTGACAAAAGGGACACTTTAGAGTACTTTTATTGCGGCATTAATGTTTTTACAAGCTTCCTCTATTACAAATTACAATAAATGTGTGTTTTTGTAGATTGCCACTAGAAGCAGAATTGTTGAGCTACTACAGTCATCCTGCTTAACTGCTTAGCTGTTGAGATAGGATCAGGGCCATCTTTAACACAGGGCCGCTTCACTGGGCCCAGTCATTTTTGGGGGCCCAAAGCAGCTGCCCCTTGAGCCCACACTGTCACAGATTTAAAAAAAAATGTCCCGACAGGATACCAGCCACCTAGGCAGTGCATTGTCAGCAGACTCAATTTTTAGTCAATTTAAACCACTTTAAAATCACCCATAAAATTGCACGTAATTGCCACTAATAAACTAAGCAATCTACTGCCCGTGTGTTGAAGCAATCCCCACGATTTGGATAATCATGAATTTGAAACTGGGCAATATGTAAACCCTAACAATGAACATATATACTTTTCCTTTAAATGAGGGATTTTACCAGATGTTGAAGTAGTTGCAAATGTCAAAATAAGAGATGCATTTTTTAGGGGTATACTACAAAACCCGACCAGTACATTACTAAGTATTCCATGCGCTGGCCATTCTATTCAACTAGTACTTGTTAGAAGACATTCTAAAACCAGAGCAACACAATTACAAGTCTGTATGAATATATTCTTGACATTTCAAAATCTACAGAAACTGATATTTATTTCAATGAAATATATTTTGAACTTCAGATCATTGACTATACCAAGGGTCTCCAAACCTTCTAAACAAAGGGCCATTTTACGGTCCTTCAGACTTTAAGGGAGGGCTGGACTGTGGCCAGTGGGAGTGGGAAAAAATAATGCCCCATCCTTTGTTTCAGTGGGAGTAATTGTGTGCCCCATCACTGGCTTCCCAGGGAGGAACAGTGCACCATCGTTGGCTTCCCGGGAAGGAACAGTGCCCCATCATTGCTGTCATTGTGCCCCATTGTTTGTGTCATTGGGAGAAATTGTGTCCCATCATTGGTGTTATTGGGAGGACTAGTGTCTCTTCATTGCTGTCAGTGGGGGGGAATTATGTCCCATTGTTGCTATCAGTGAATGAAATAGTGCCCGGATAAAAGCAAGCAAAGGGCCGCATCTGGCCCCCCGGGCCGTAGTTTGGAGACCACTGGGCTATACACATCACATTGGCCTAAAGTAGCTGAAATTTCTGCTTGTTTTTCTTTTCATATAGAGATTTCAAACCTCAAACAAAGGCTCCAAGCTCTCAACCTGCTTATACTAATCCTTCCAGAGGCAAACCGCTGTACCTTAAAGGTAAGTCTTCCATGGTCTAGGCCCCGTACTTCTATTTCTGTCAGGATTTTAGATCAGCGTTAGCTCAGGGTGATAGTAAATAAGGTTGCTGATTTCACTGTTGAGTTGGCTTTCCTTGTTTCATTGTCCTTCGCCTTTTGTTGAATTCATAGATTAATCCAAAGCAAGGAAGGATTTTGTTCCCATGTAATTAATATACCAAAGTCTGCACCTTTCCTTCTTGCGTTCCTCCCTTTCCCTTCTATATTACACAACCTCCCTTCTCTCCTTTTCCTTTTTCTCACCCTTTCCTATTTTTTTGCTTTCCTTCTTTCCCACCCTCTGTCCTTTCTACTCTTCAGTCCAATCCTTCCTTTCTTTCCTCCCTCCCATCCTTCATATCCATCCAACCTTCTTTCCTACATTTACTTTTCTGGGCAAATAAGCCAACAAGAGTGCCAAAAGGTCATCTTGGGTCCAAAGTCGCTTATTGGTATCACAAGTAACCACAAGAAAACAAAAGGCAGCCAATGGGTTTAGTGGGCCAAATGTAGGACCAATGTAGCAAAAGTGTCCATGGGACTCAAAACAAAAGCTCCTGGATAAAATCTCTGATGGGAGATACTATTCATAGACGAAAGGGTCCTTTCCTCACCCATCATTTCCCTTCCCCACCCTTTCCTACCCTTCTATACTTCCCGACCCTTCTTTTCTTCCTTACTTGCCACCCTTCTTTATTCTGTTCCATTCCTTCCTTACTTGCCACCCTTTTTTCTATCATTCCTTTCTTCCAAGTCCTCTTTTCCACTATTCCTCTATTTCTATGCCTTTCTTCCTAGTCCTCTTTTCCACTATTCCTCTATTCTATTCCTCTATTCTAATGCTTTCTTTCCAATCTTCTGCTGTTCCTCTCTTTCCTTTCCAAGCTTCCTTTCTCCCTTCTTTCCATCCACCGTTGCTAACTCCCCTCCCTTACTAATCTCACTTTCTGCTCCCTGATTACCTTCTCTCTTGAATGGCCGTTAACCATGATTTGTATAATAGTTGTCCTGACCACCCCTAGAAATGCTGAATAATTACCTTCCCCCTACACTAGCATGACTTGTATTCCTACTCTCAAGCTGTTGATTGAAGACTACTAAATGTGAAGTTCACTAAAGTCTAATATTCTAGGTCAGTGATGGTAAACCTTGGCACCCCAGATGTTTTGGAACTACATTTCCCATGATGCTCAACTCCTCTGCAGAGTACATGAGTATCATGGGAAATGTAGTTCCAAAACATCTGGGGTGCCAAGGTCCACCATCACTGTTCTAGGTAGCTGGTGGTCAGGGAACCTGAATAGTAACATAATCGTTTCCTCTCGTTCCTTACTGTAAAGTGCCAGCACCACTCAGTTCTCTTAATATCCCCCCCCCCCCCTTCATGGCTCTATGTTTCTGCTGTCTATCAGAATTATTTACTGATCTACTTTAATGATTCTCCATTAAGTGTATTTTAATTTTGACTTGACTTTCTCTTTCTAGTATGTTTAAAACAGCAGATTGTTTCCAGAGTTTATGCAATTTGCCCCAGTTTAATTATTAATTTTGTCTTTAGTTCCATTTTGCATATCAATACTTTTATTTATAGCCAAATTGGCTTTCTTTTTCACTCGTGTTTGTGTCTCACTGCAAAAATGGCTTTGTATTGATGTGAAATGCAGGCCTTGTTGGAGTTCCTCAGCAAAGTGGCATCTCTAGAGAAGAGCAATCTCATGTCATTGTGGAACATTGCCACCATAATGGCACCTAATCTCTTCTTGTATCGAGGGAGCAATAACAAAGGCCCAGAAGGTGGTGAAAAGCAATTGGCGGAGGGAGTGGCTGGTTTGGTCATGGCTATGGTGCATTATCAAGACCTTCTGTGGACGGTGAGTTCTCCGGGCAAGGCTGGAGTTTCTGACATGAATAGTTGCTTTTTATTTTATCATAATTTGCAAAAATGTATAAAATGTTTAGCATCAGTTTTTATGAAAATTTGTAGTTTTACAGGTAAACTGAAGCCAAAAATGACAAGATAAAAATAAAAAGCCCATTACAAGATACAATAAGAAAACCAGATTTTGCTGCATTATTAACCTTCAATCCAGAGAGAGTTTTCCCCCCTCAGTATGTTTGTCTGCCAGTAGACATCATTCGTATAATGGCCAGCATACTTCAATCCACTTCCTCTGAGCCCAGGTCATCATGTTACTGAACAGGAAAAGGAGAAGCAGCACAGTGTTGAGCTCATCTTTTTGTCACTTTGTTTTCTCTCCCTATCAGCATGCTTCTTGTCAGCACATTGACTGATTGGCTCCTTGCTCTTGCACTCCAGCCCTGACCAGCCAAATTCATGTACTTACACTGCCTGCATTTAATAAAAAAAAACAATTTCATTCATGGGTGCAGAGCTGCATTACTGGTGTTTTTTTTTTTTTTTTTTAACCACTTTAGCCCAGGAGGATTTGGCTGCTTAATGACCAGGTCCTATTTTGCGATTCGGCACTGCGTGACTTTAACGGACAATTGCGTGGTCGACGCTGTACCCAAATGAAATGTGATGTTTTTTTTTCCCCACAAATAGAGCTTTCTTTTGGTGGTATTTGATCACCTGTGTGATTTTTATTTTTTGCGCTATAAACAAAAAAAGAGCGACAATTTTGAAAAAATAACAATATATGAAATTCTAAAAAAAAAAAAAAAAAAATGTAACAATCAAATTTTTTTAACATTTTAGGCCAATTTGTTTTCTGCTACATATTTTTGGTAAAAAAAAAAAATCGCATTAGGCGTATTTTGATTGGTTTGTGCAAAAGTTTTTGCGTTTTACTAACTACGGGAAAGATTTATGTCATTTTTATTTATTTTTTTAACTAGTAATGGCGGCAATCTGCTTTTTTTTTTTTTTTGCAGGACTGCGACATTGCGGCGGACAGATCGTACCTCTAACTGACATTTTTGACACTTTTGGGAGTACCAGTGACATTACTACAGTAATCAGTGCTATAAATATGCACTGTTACTGAAAAAATGACACTGGCAGGGAAAGTTAATTTTACTGGTGATCAAGGGGTTAAGTGTGTCCCTAGGGGCGTGATTCTAACTGTCAGGGGTGTGGCTTGTGAGATCATCACAGAGACATGCGATCCTGTCACCATGTTTCTCTTGGTGTCTGGAAAATTTGACAGAAGTTATTTATACTGATAGCAGAGTAATGAAGCGGCAGAAAGAAATGACACTTGGTGCTCTTACTTGAGACAATTACTAAATATAGAGAGGTATGCATTGTTCATATTTCATATCTGAGGTTTACAACGACTTTAACTTAGTAAGGCTTTAATGTACAATTAAAAGAAAAACTAAAATGCTCTTGTTATCATAGAGGAGCAGGTCTGCGCATGGAATTCAAAGATTTGCATGCAAAAAGCTGATTTCAATAGTTGGCCATGATAGCATGCCAAAGTTCTAAATGGAATAAAACCAACCTTCCTTGATCTACTAATATTTTGCAGAAATAATATAGAGTAGATATTAGAAAAAGGAATCCCAAAAGGGACAAAAAGTCGGGGAAGGGACGTTATGATACCAGAGAAATGTAAGGGCAACTACAAATATAATAGGTACTAAATTCTATTAATGCAATATAAAAAAATCTATCTGCTGCAAGGCATGATGGAATCAACAGACAAATACAAAAAATATATTAGTGACACAAATACTGATACAAAAATCACATAGAATTTGAACAATCCTAAATATACAGCATAGAATATGGACTCTCTAGTAGATATTACTTTGTTAACTTTCTCTGTGTGTGTGTTTATTTGGCTGTTATATTGTTGATCTCTTGGTATTCCCCAGGTCCCGACCTTTCTGCTGTCCCAGGTCCGCAAATTGAATGAGAACAGCAGTAAGAGGTTCAATGACCGTCGACTACTCAACTTCCTACGAAAAATCCACACCGACAAGGAAAAGCCAGAGAAAATCCAGACAGAGGTATGCCCAGCACACATGAAATGGGAAAGGAAGTGTAATGGATGATATAAAGCTTTGTTTAACCACTTGACCTCCAGGAAGTTTTACCCCCTTCATGACCAGGGCATTTTTTTGCTATTCAGTACTGTGCTACTTTAACTTGCAAATGTGCGATCATGCAATACTGTATGCAAATGAGAGTTTAGATAATTTTTTCACACAAATAGAGCTTTCTTTTGGTGGTATTTGATCACCACTGGGTTTTTTTTTTTTATTATATAAACTATAACATTTTGAAAAAATAAATAAATAAATAAAAATTTCCTTTTTTGGTTATAAAACCTATCCAATAAAAAAAAAAATCTAACTTTTCATAAATTTAGGCCAAAATGTATTCTTTTACAAGTCTTTGGGGGGGAAAAAAATCCCAATAAGTGTATATTAACCACTTGCCAACCAGCCGCCTTAGTTATACTGCGGCAGGTCGGCTCTGTTACGCGAAACAATGTACATGTACGTCGTTTCGTGTAGCAGTTAGTGGGGGCGCATGCACCGATTGGCTAAAGGGGGAGCCAATCAGCGGGTCTGGACGCTCCCCATGATGTAAACACGGCAGACCGCTGTTCTGTCAGGGATGAACACAGGGATCCTGTCTTCTTCCTATTTAGGATCACAGGTCTCTGTGTTCATCCAGTGAATACAACCCCCACACAGAAAGCATCCCCTAGGCACACATTTAAACCCTTTGATCGCCCTTGGTGTTAACCCCTTCCCTGCCAGTGTCAGTACAGTAACAGTGCATATTTTTAGCACTGATTACTGTAGTAATGTCACTGGTCCCCCCAAAAGTATCAGGTGTCCGATCTGTCCACCGCAATGTTGCAGTCCCCGCTATAAATCGCTGCTCTCCGCCATTACTAGTAAAAAAAAAAAAATTACATAAATATTTCCCCTAGTTTGTAGGCACAATAACTTTTGTGCAAACCAATCAATATACACTTATTGGGATTTTTTTTTTTTTTTACCACAAATACTTAGCAGATTACATATTGGCCTAAATTAAAAAAAATTATCTATAGTTTTTTTATTGGGAATGTTTTAAGCGCAGAAAAAAAAAAAAAAAACTGCAGAGATGATCAAATACCACCAAAAGAAAGCTCTATTTGTGGGAAAAAAGGGACATCAATTTTTTTTGGGTACAACGTTGCACGACCACGCAATTGTCAGTTAAAATAACGCAGTGCCGTATCGCAAAAAATTGGCTGGTCATTAAGGGGGTAAAACCTTCCGGTCCTTTAGTGGTTAATTACTTTGTGTGAAAGGTATAGCATCTACAAACTATGGTATATATACTGGAATTTATGAGAGGGGGGCAAGCTATCTGGAGCTATCAGACACTATCTGGGAGGGTCAATAACTGACATTGATCTCGATAGTGACACAGTGATCAGTGATATTACTGTACACAGACACGCTACTAGTGACAATGGCTGTGAAGGGGTTAACATCTGGGGGCAATCAAGAGTTAATGGTGTGCCTAACAAGTGTAATGCATGTCTGCTTTTCAGGGAGAAGAAACAGCCAGAACGCTGTTCCTATGCACACAGAGTTCTGTGTGTTTGTAAACACAGCACTGTGTGTGTGATTGGACAAAGCCTATCAACTGATTTCAGCCAAAATCATTGGCTGAAATCTGCTACCAAATTCGTGCTGTGTCCAATCACAGGGAAATGTAATATTCCCCAGGCCCACATCCAAGATAACTGGCTGTTAATGCTGGGTGCTGTAATGACCATAGGTTGGAAGCCATGAATATTCAAAGAGAAGAAATGTCATCCGCACACCAAGGATACCTCGAAAGGGTCCAAAGCTTTAATCCATGTTCACATAATAGATATGTAGCAACGTTTCGGAGCCATGCAGGACCCCACGCAGGGCCTCACTTGCATGATGAAGGGCCCCTGCGTGGCTCTGAAACGTTGCTACATATCTATTATGTGACCACGGAATAAAGACCCTTTCGAGGGATCCTTGGTGTGCGGATAACATTTTTCTCTTACGTCCTCTGACAGTCGCCGCCCACTCATACAGTCTTCACTTATGGGTATTGACCTCTTATCCACAGGAGTAAGCTAGGCAGAAGATTTTGTTAGAAACATTCACAAAACTTTGCATAGACACACTTACAGGGGGCTGTCCCTCTGGTCCAATACCCCCCTCTAGCCTCATTCCCAATTCATTTTGGTAGCAAGCAGTAGATAGTCCATGAACCCCAAAAGAGGGGTGGGGGGCGGCGACTGTCAGAGGACTCCGAGAAAAGAATTTTACGGTAAGATCTTACAAAAATTCTATTTTTCACTTTGAGTGTCCAATCACAGCACACGTCTGTAGGTGTCACATGCATGCACGCCCTGAACCCGGAAGACAGATGATACCAGTAGTGATATCTTAATGAGCAGCGTGACTTATACAGGCCTGTTGGCAAGGGGAACCCCAGAACTAAATTAGGAGGAACTCTGCTGAAGGAACCTGTTATATTTGCGGACATGCGTTTCTGGTCCAACAAAATTATTAAAAAATGTCTTTTGGCCCTGTTAAGTCTATTTTTTTTTTGTAAATCATTATTCTATGTTTATGTATTTATGATGTGTACAAACTAGAAAATATGTTTCCCAAACTTTGGTTTACCTAGCAACTACATCTATGAGCTGTTAATACTGCCCCTTTCTCCCCTTCTGTGCAGCAATGCCCCTTGTCTAGACTTCTTCTTTGTAATCAATAGATGCCCTCCAGATACGCTAGATTCTAAAGTGTATTTAAAGCAAAAACTTTTTTTTTTTTTTTACAGTTTTGAAATAAATAAGGGAGGCGCTGGAACCTTGTTTTTTTTTTTTTATTGCTGTCTGTGTCCCCACTGGGGAGATTTTTGTCCTAAAGATCATTGTTACTGGGACTAAAAGAGGGAAAATCTAAAATTTTGAATTATAGCCAGAACAGGAATTGAGGGATAATCTTCCAGAGGGAACATATGCTTTGGAGACAACTGAGGGATTTCTCCTACCTTGGAGGCACTCTTCTCACTTCCTGTAGGTCTACTGAACTGGAAGTGGATGGAAATCTCCCCAAATGAACACAGATGGCAGAAATAAAATTAGTTTTCATCACTTCTAAATCCTAATCTAGAAAAAAAAAAGACAGGTTTTGGGTTTATATATACTTTATTGAAGACATAAAAGTCAATAAAGATGGACATTTCGAGCCCTTTGATGGCTTGCTCTTTCCAGTTAATTCACAATTCAAGATCTGGCGCCTGCTAGAAAGTGATGGCAGGATAACGTAGCCTAAGATGTCCTAAGCTGCTCTGGGAAAATTCTCCATAGGGAGGAGAGACAATGACAAAAAAAAACACACAATGTAGTATACTAGAGCACTAAAGGACAGGCTTAGAAGGGAATAGATCCACTGATGATCCTGAACAGAGCTATACAGGGACTTGAAGAAACTCCTCATTGAGTGTATTAGAAAAATCCATGTTTATTAGGGAAAACTTCAAATACACTCAATGAGGAGTTTCTTCAAATCCCTGTATAGCTCTGTTCAGGATCATTAGTGGATCTATTCCCTTCCAAGCCTGTCCTTTAGCGCTCTAGTATACTACATTGTGCACTCTTTCCAGTTCCTAGTAGCCATCACAACAGTGAGCAATGTTCTGCTTATTCTAGTGACCGCTACTAGGAAGTCGAGGAAGCCTAGTGATTTTAAACCAGTGTTCTCCAACTGCGGCCTGGGGCTGGGGCTGGCCCTTTGCTTGTCTTTACTGGCCCTTGGCACTCTATTCCTCCAAATGACACCAATGATGGGACACGGTTTCTCCCGCTGAAACCATTGATGGGACACTATTCCTCCAACTTAAACCAATGATGGGGCATTGTTTGCTGCAACTGACACTGAGTGCCGGTTCACACTTCTGCGATGCGGGAAGGCTGCGAATTCGCAGCCTGTTCCCGCATCGCACACGCACCCCCGGCAGTTCACACTGCCATATGCGATACGCTGGGGGTGTCAATGTAGTCTTAACGACACCCGCAGTTTGATCGCATATCGCAGTGCGATCGTGCAGTTCGCACAGGATCGGATCGCACAAGTGTGAACCGCTGTGCGATCCGATCCTGATGCGGCTACAAAAATGCCTCCTGTGCGTGTTTGCTGCGGGTGCGATGCAAATTTAGCCATACAAACTGTATGGCTAAACTCGCACCGCACAGCCGATCGCATGTAATGTCGGAGCAGTGCGCTCCGATATTACATGCGAACCCGGCACTCGCAGAAGTGTGAACCGGCACTAAGGGCATTTTCTACTCCCACTGGCCAGTCTGGCCCCCCTAAAGCTTGAAGAACATTAAACTTTCCCTTTGCTTAGAAAGTTTAGAGACTCCTGATTTAAACCATAGCACTTTTCACCGTTCTCTAATATGAGTTCCTATGAGGCCTGCTTTTAGGTTAGAGCTGCTATCGTACCATCCAGAGTCAAAACACACACCATGCTATATGACGCACTTCTTGAATACAGTGTATTGCCAGCCTACATACCCTTTTCTCATTACATCTTTT
Organism: Pelophylax lessonae; assembly: GCF_965119305.1. Classification (NCBI taxonomy): domain Eukaryota; kingdom Metazoa; phylum Chordata; class Amphibia; order Anura; family Ranidae; genus Pelophylax; species Pelophylax lessonae. Next base: position 41,145,944 of record NC_138778.1, on the reverse strand, counting down.
CATCCCTTCTCCAGCCCTGTAAGCAAGTGAAGATCCAAGCGTCAGTATTTATTAAAGACACCCTGGCCATTCGACTGGATGAAGGCACACGTGCAGCAGATGTCTTGAAGAAGTTCCAGGAGCACTTAGCCCAGCGTAACTGTCAGATGATCAGAACTGTGAGCTTGATCAAATGGTATGTATCACAGTTCATATACATAATTGCAACACAAATAGAACATAAAAGGAACAGTTGCTGAAAGTAGCAGTGACAGGATTTGGAACAGCCTAATGCACGACCAGGGGTGCTTGGTTTGCAATATTTTCTTTTTCAAATTCGACTTTATTGAACATAAAAGAGAACACAGTATACAAAATGCATATAAACAGAGGTAGGACACATCAAAAATAACCGTGATAAAGTGCATTAACAAAGTACAAATGTCAAAGAACTGAGAGATTCACAATATATACGCTTGCATAACGTAGAGGTTAAAGAGCCTAAGTGTAGGCATCACAGAAGTATGGTAACAAGAATCAGCAGGAAAAGCAAAGAAGCGTGTGCACCGGAAACTAAAACCATTGAGTTCATACGCTTAAGTTGGGGTAAAGCTGAGTAGCTGTGTATGGGAGGAGGGGGTATGAGGCAAGGGGGAGGAAAGACGGGAAGGAAGAAGAGAAAAGAAGTGGAAATGGAACATGGAATGAGAAAAAGCCAAGAGGGGGGAATATATAAAAAGGGGGGGGGGGGTCTACAGGTAGCGGTGAAAGAGAAGGGAAGTGAGCAACCCGCGCGGGCGTCTCCAGTCAGGCAGTGTCCAGTGGGGGGGATAGCGCCCAAAGCCTGTCCCTCGTCTGACAGTATAAACATATTCCAGCGTGCCCACGTTTTAAAGTATTGCTCGCGTCTACCCTGTGCGGAGAGTACCAGGTCCTCCAAGTCGGATTTGCAATATTTTCTAATAAATATTAAAAATGTAATAAAGTTGACTGTTGTAAACACCACCGGCACTGGTATGGTTTGTCACAATCAGTGCCACTATTCTTTTGTTATGCAGTTTTGGTTGGCTTGTAAATGTGGAAAAGAATAGAAGTAAAGACACATGGAAAATGTAGGCATTTATTTACTGAATACTATACAGGAGTCATGGTTTATGCTGTGATAATAGGTGATCCTGCAAGCTAATATGTGAAATACTGTGTGTTTAGCTGCCTGCACTATTCACTCCCCTTGTGGTAAGTGTGTATGAAATAAATAATTCTAAAAATGCGGCGTTAAAAATAAAATTTAAATCCGTGAATGCATATGAAGTGTGATGTTGAACATTATTATAAACCGCTTCTAAAAGTGCAGGATTAATGGTATAAAGTGTGAAATTAAATGATATTAATAAAAATGGGTCAAATTCAAATAAAATATAATAAAATTAAAATTATCTGTGAATACATATACAATGTGATGATATAAAACAATTGATTAATTATATAAACAAATAAGTGATGAAAAAAATATATAATATCATCTTGTGAATAAAATCCATAGAATAAATGACAAGTGATATAAATTAAATCACAAATGTATTCTGTGAATGATTGATGAGTTCCCAATCACCAGTGCAAAAAGTAAAATGACAATCCATTCCTTCACTCGTATAACCCCCCCCCCCCCCACGAGAGGGGTTCTCGCCTCATAAAGTGTGACCTCGCTGTTAAGCTTGGTCAATAACAGCATGAAATTTTTCCAGCAGGGAAAGGGTGTGTGAACTCCTCCGTTGCTCTGGCTCCCAATCTGGCTTTAATGACTTCACCAGCTCACATGCATGGGGGAAAAAAATATATACTAATGGTGCAAGTAATGTTGGTAAAATCATATGTTTATTAAAAATATGTTTGAACATTCACATTTGCCAGGTGCTAAAGTGCACCAGACTATCCAAGCCAGAATAAAGCGGGTACACGGGTAATCCGACAGATAAGCTCAGTTGGATACTTGCTGTTCAGCTCAAAGAACAGCGTTCCTCTCACTGCCACACGACCTGCTCTCCGATACAACCTTGGCCCCTCCCCTACGCGTGACGACACAGGGACTGATGTGTCTTCCTCAGGGGGATCACTTGTCATTTGTTCATTGGATTTTATTCACAGATGATATATATTTTTTTCAACACTTATATGTTTATATAATTATTCAATTGTCTTATATCATTACATTTCATATGTATTCACAGAAAATTTTAATTTTATTATATTTTATTTAATTTCACCCATTCATTCTATGGATTTTATTCACAAGGTGATATTATATATTTTTTCAACACTTATTTGTTTATATAATTAATCAATTGTTTTATATCATCACATTTCATATGTATTCACAGATCATTTTAATTTTATTATATTTTATTTAATTTGACCCATTTTTAATATAAATTAATTTCACACTTTCCACCATTAATCTTGCACTTTTAGAAGCGGTTTATATTACTGTTTAACATCACACTTGTGATATTATATGCATTCACAGATTTTTATTTTATTTTTAGCGCCGCATTTTTAGAATTATTTATTTCATACACACTTACCACAAGGGGAGTGAATAGTGCAGGCAGCTAAAGATAGATATAATCAATAGATATAATCAATTGTCTTATTTTATATGTATTCACAGATAATTTTAATTTTATTATGGTTTTTGCTGTGCCAGGCGGTACTCCTGTTGTTCTCTGAGCTCGTGGGGCTACATGACACTACTTACAGGCTGTAATGGAAGTCTAAGTTATAAGCTTTTCCCATTTGGACCTAATGAGTGAACAATATGCATGCAAAGCACCATGTGGTTCTGCCAGCTTGGTGACAAATAGAAGCACCTCCTACACTGGCTTAGGCTGCAGCTGCTGTATGAGATGCTGTTTTGACTTGTGTAAATGAGGACTAAGGAATGTTATGGATAAGAACAAACTAAAGGCAATATTCTTTTTTTGTCATCTCTTTGGGGAGATTTCCCTTCACTTCCCGTTCCATAGCCAAACAGGAAATTAGAAGAAATTGATCCAATATGGGAGAATTCTTGGTTGTCATCATGGTGACCAGAACTAGTGTCCCTACTGGAAGATTTCTCCTCTATTCTTGTTCTGGTTGCTGCCTAAAATTTGGCATTTTCTTTCACTTTCACTCTTAGTAATAATGGTAAACTGGGCAAATAGAGAAAGTGACCCTCCCTAATGGGGGCACAGCAATAAAAACCTGACAGATGTTCTAATTCTTCTCTTTTTAAAACTAAAAGTTTGCCATGTAGTTAAACACTAAAGGGTGAATTTACTAAAGGGTAAATTGACTGCATTTGCACCAGAGCTCAGTAAATGAGGGGAAGCTCTGGTGGCTTCCAGTGGCAGCTGGTGCTCCATGGGCCAGGGGGGCGGCCAAACGAACCACACCATACTCCCCCGCAACCACACCAGCTCGCACACCATATCACCCTGGCTCACTCACCTGGACTGACATGGAGGGCAGGCAGCGGCGGCGGTGCCTTCCACCAGCGGTGGCTTCCCCTGTGTCTCCTTCCTCCTCCTCCCCCTTGGCCAATAGCATGGCTTCTACTTTCGGCCAATCGGGAAACAGGTCTCAGACCCGCTTCCTGATTGGCTGGGAGGGGAATCAGTGTGATAGTGAATGTTCATTCGCTATTGCCACACAACTGGGTGGGCTCGGGGGGGCAGTGCTGTACTCCCCGAGCCCACCCTTTTTTGAATCCTATTAGAGCCTCTGGCTCTAATCACATGATTCAAAAACATAAATTCCCCCATTGGAATTAATGCGTCCGGCACCCTGCATGTAGATTAGGGGGCCGGATGCATGCATAGGGGGCCGGCGCCCTTAATGCACCAGCCGTCACTGGTGGCTTCCATCATCCAATCATGTGCATGCAAAAAATGCTGTTCTTTTATTTTCCTTGCATGTGATTGGATGTTCTTTGCAAAGTGAAGCTTCATCTCATTTACTAAGCTCTGGAGCAACTACACTTTCTCTTTGTAAATCTACAAGTTGTGTAAAAGTATTATTGTTGTTCCATTTTTAAAATGAAAAATTCATTTGATTTATCCTATATTTTATTATACTGTCTTGTTATACCGATCTATTTAATATTGCTCTGCTGAACGAGTTCCATGTTTTCTCTTCCAGCAATGGTCCCTTTGAGTTTCCTAATGTGGAGCTCTATGAAGTAGGAGGGAACATCTGTAAGTATTTTTTCTTCACCTTACAGGATGCCTATTGATTAGAAATGTGAAAAGCCTTTACAAGTGTCTTTCTGATGTCTACTTTCAGGTGAACACTGCTTGGATCCTGATACCTATATGCTGGACTTATACAATGCTAACCCTAATGGAGAATGGGTGATCAAACCCAGCCCTCCTTCTACGCCTATTTTATAGGACAGGACTGCTGATCACTACCGTGATGTATATACAGAATACTGGATACTTTCCAGGTCCACATGTCCGGAAACCAGCCCGGTGTGCAATGTAAAGGGAATTCACAAACCTATTTTGAACACTGACTGGACATTTTTTGCCTTGTGGGCGATGTAAGTGGCAATGAAGCATCAGGTCTTGGGTCACTATCGGAGTTATCAGAGTCACGCGCCTTCTTGTGTTACTGACTATAGTGCCAATATTTATTTCCAAGTGTAAAATGTGAATATACTTACAGAAAAACAATAGGAAGAAGTTGCACCACCAGAGGGCGCCATGTCCCTTTCTGCTACGTCCTCACCGGATTTTAAATTCTCCCTCCTAATGGACTGTACAGACGTATGTGCTGATTGTATGTGTTGACACAGAGCTAGCCTCTTTGTTGTAATTAATTTTTTAGATCTATTTTTGTTACCTCCGTATTTAAATACGTTAATTAAAAAAAACGTGAAATGTTTCAATATGGTGAGAGAGTGTTGTGTGTCCATCAGACTATTGAAAAAGAGAAAAAAAACTATTTCGTGTTTCCTTTCTTGTTAGAGAGAACTGGTCATCAGTATAGAGGCTCCCGATAAAGCTTGCTGCCTGGCTATCTTGCTGATACGTGGGTTTCTGTACTTTCTAAGTTGTTGACGTGGAACAAGTGTGCCGCTCAGGAGTCCTGACATCATTCTGACTTCACTTGCTGCATTCTTGATCTAAGTCAGTGACTCACACAGCAGTAAAGTCAGATCACCACCATGACAACCTGATAATTTAGCATTATGAGAAAGACCTCAATAGTGGCATCATTGCATAAAAAAGGAAAATTTTTCTGTTAAAATTCAAAAAAGTCAACCCAAAATAGATATTGGAGCATTTATCTCCTGATGGCTTCACATATCTCTCAGGAGATGTCAGATCTCTACACTGAGTCCTGGGTGTCTGCACCTCCTGAGGTCATTACAAGGCGATTGCATCCTCTTCGGAATTTTCATTTTATATTTTGGAGAAAATTACAGAAGGAGTAGGAACACAAGCGTGGGCGTTAACACACAACACTCCAAGATGCACAGGAACGGCCAGGAATTAGAGCAGGGAGGTCTCATCCAAGAGGTTGCCTATCAGGGTCCATTTATAACTTTTTGGCTGGGTTGGCCATCTAAATATACACTAAATTACCAAAAGTATTGGAATGCCTGCCTTCCCAGAAAAGTTGAAGCTGTTCTAGCTGCAAAGGATGGGCCAACTCTGTATTGAACCCTACAGACTAAAAATGGGATGCCATTAAAGTTCATGTGCGTGTAAAGGCAGGCGTCCCAATACTTTTGGTAATAAAGTGTACTTTACGCATATCAATTTAATATGTGGTGTCAAGCCACATGTGGCCACCGAGATGCCCGTTATTTGAAAAGACATTGCAGAAGTGGCCTGCAGAGGAAAGTGGGCAAAATGTTAATGCAGTTCTGCCTGGTGACCAGTCGGATTTACTGTCATATCTCAACTGCCTTAAAAGCTATACAGTGAACTCTTCACATTCATGTTTACAGCAGCCTTATGGGTTATGCTGTGTATTTTGTTTAAATTTCAATTGCCCATATGAAATAACAGGTTTATTTTAATGGCAACCGCTGCATAAACACTACTTTTCCTGACCCTTGGGAGTGAAGATATATACTCAGTACGTTCTGGAATATAGGAACATGTGAGTTCTCTTTCTATCACGTGGCTATTGCTTGATGATTGGCCACACAGAGAACAGGGTGTGAGAAGGACTGCATATGGGATCAGCGGGGCAAGGAGGGAAGGAGGGCACAGTACAGGGGGCAAAGGGGCAGGAGGGCACAGTACAGAGGGGCAGGAGGGTACAGTAAAGCAGTAAGAAGTTGTCAGGTCACCTATGGCCAGGTGACAACTGCACCCTGTTGGAGGCAGGGGCGCAGCGTAAGGTAGTGAACCCTATAGCAGACTGCTGCGGATGGACCAGAACATGAACCCAAGATTCCCCAGGGAGCGGAGTCTAAGACCCAGCAGGTGTTCACCAGTGCCTCTAGTGGTGAGGATGGACTTCGCTGCAGCTGGGCCCAGGTCGCGGCCCCTGGGGTCCCCCAGGTCACGCTCCGTAGGGAGTGAAGGGAAGCAGCAACTCAGGACACACAGAATGGTGAAGGGCAAGCCAAGGTCGGGGTAACAGGCAGACAAGGGTAGTCAATAGACAGGCCAAAGGCCAGGATAACAGGCAAACAGGAATAGTCAGGGACAAGCCAAAGTCGGTACACAGAGTAGTAATTTCAAGCACACGGCAAACAGGAACAGGAAACTAATACTGTTGAACAGCAAAGCAGGCCTGCAGTGCGTTGGTTAATATAGACTTCCTGTGATGACCTGGGCGGGGCAGGAACAGGAAGTAGAGGTGATAAAAAGGATCCAGAAATGCAGTCTGACCTCTAATACAGACATGAAGGTACAGGTAAGCTTGCCAATCTCTATTGCAAGTCCATGACAGAAGTGCAAAGTACAGGGGAGTCAAGGGGGTTCAGAACAAGGGGGGTCAGGAGGGTACAGTACAGCAGTCAGGAGAACGCAGTACAGGGGGCAGGATAGTACAGCATAGGGTGCAGTAATGTATATTACAGAGATTGTCTCCTCAAGCAGAGCAGCTCAGGGAAGCTGCTATCTCAGATCTTACCTGCTCTGGCACGCTGTCACTGGGCATAAATATACAATCAAAATGACATCTCCCCTTTCTACCTTCCCTCCACAGTTTCTGCCACTCTTCTAGTGCTTTGCAGGGGTTAAGGGAGAACCCCAGAGGCAGAGCATTGTACTGCTGCTGCTTGTGTAGGCAGGGATGTATACTGCTCCGATCACATGGAATGAATAGGAGAGGAGGGCCAATAGGGATCGAAGCTGTACACTTTCTGCCCACACAAGCAGAAGCAGTAATAGAATTCCCTGCCTCCGGGGTTCACCTTTAACCCCTGCAAAGTGCTAGAAGACCACCAGAAAATGCAAGGGTCCCCCATGCATCCAGGGTCCCTGGGCAGTGCTCAGGGGTGCCCATGCTTTAAGACGGCCTTGTAGCTAACTACCTCCCACTCCCTTCAGCCAAACCTTTAAAGCTGAACTCCAGGCGGATATAAATTACACAAATTGATGCAGTTCAAATTCATTGATAAATTATTAAATGTATTTATTATATTTATTTCAATCAGGGTAGTATCTGATTTTGGGATGGTATCAGACTAGTAATAAAAAGTCTTCAATTTTTTACCTGTATTTAGGGCGTAACATGCAATTTATTCCACACACTTCCCATTGTCAGCGCCTTCCCCTCAGTGTTCAGGGGGTCTTCTCTCCTGCAGCCGCTGTCACATTTAGAATCAGTGGTGCTGTGTGGGGCCCTACCCTCACAGCTGTGTCATTCATTCACAGAGATCTGTGAATAAATAAAAGTTCTATCCCATCCCAAGCCCTATCCTCCATCGCGTAGTTATCAATGGTCTACGAGTGTGGTAATCGGTGCACTTGTAGTCCATTGACACTTCTCCAGCTTCCAAATGAAAGCCTACATAGAGGTGTGGGTAGAGAGCTGGATAAAGTGTTTGCAAGAGCCTGACATTGCACTGTCAATCCACTGATCGGGGCATGCAATGCTTTTGAGACTCCTGTGGGGAAAAAAAAAAACAATAAATGCACATTTTATTTATTTTTTCTTAAAAACGTAGCCTTTAACCGCTTGCCGACCAGCCTACGTGGTTTTACAGCGGCAGGTCGGATCCAGTATGCAAAACAAAGTACCTGTACATTGCTTCGAGTAACAGATAGTGGGGGTGTGCCCTTTAGGTGGTGGTCACACGCGCCGATTGGCCAGAGGGGGAGCCAATCAGCGGGTCCGCTGGACGCGATGGCCACCTGCAATTGCTCCCCATGGAGACAGAAAAGCAAAAGAGAGATTGGCCCGTGGGACTTTAAATGAGGTAGGTGCTAGTGGCTGGAAATGAAATGCTGAGGTGGATAAGTAATAAAGTAGACTTTATTGCAATATATAAAAATAATACAAGTGATGAATGGTATCATACACTGGTTTGCATATTGAAGTAGCCCACTGGCTAAAGTATAAACAATATACAGCATAAATAATGATATATCACATATAGGTATACATCTCGTAAAATACAGCTTGGTTTCAAAGCTAAATAACATATTGTAATTCCATAATAATGGAGTATACTGCATCCTGAACTGACGCGTTTCGCAAGCTATGCGCTCGCTTCTTCAGAGATAAATGCATTCAGGGTATATCTATAAGGGAACAAATGTTGAAATTAAAAAATGTTGATGATCGGATAAAAAATACCTAAAAAACGGTTCAATGGAATGGTAGGGACTCAAAGGAGTGTTGAATACTCACAGGTCGATGAAGCTAAGGTCTTAGCTGGAATCTCCTCCATGCTCTTGAGACACAGCAAATCTTCTGGCAATGACACGTACTGATGTGCCATCCTGAAGGAGTTGGACTGCCTTTGCAACCCCTATAGCAGGGGTCTCCAAACTATGGCCCTCCAGCTGTTGCGGAACTACATGTCCAGACATGACTAGGCATGATGAGAATTGTAGTTCCTGAACAACTGGATCGCCATAGTTTGGAGACCCCCCTGCTCTATAGGGTCCAGGTATAACCTTATGCTACCAGTAGTGACACTGACCCTAGCCAAATGCAAAACTAGTGAAAAACAGTCAGAAAAGATGAGTAGGGAAAAAATGTTGCTAGCCTCCAATTGTAAAACCATTCCTGTTTTGGAGATTGTCTCATCGTTGCCCATCTAGATCACCTGTAGTTAATTTCATTAACACCAAAGCACCTGAAACTGATTAACAACCCCGTCTGCTACTTAACTGACCAGATCAACATCCCGGGAGTTTAATTGACTTGATGCTATACTCTGATTAAAAAGTGTTCCTTTTAATTTTTTGGAGCAGTGTACATATAATCTTAGAGGAATATTGTTGTTGGAATGAATGATCTGGTGATAGGGATTATTAGTGCCTCTGACCTGGAACAAGTATGCAAATAGGTGCTACTGGCTTTCCCGGCCTTGATACTCTGTTCTGGCAGAGTTGTATAAAGTACTCAAAACCCATACTTGAGTAAAAGTACAAGTGCTCGATCAAAAAGTGACTTGAGTAGAAGTGGAAGTGCTCAATCAAAAAGTGACTTGAGTAGAAGTGGAAGTGCTCAATCAAAAAGTGACTTGAGTAGAAGTACTAAAGTATTCAACATTTTTTGTACTTAAGTATTGCAAGTAGTTTTTTGAAAGTAAAAGTACCAGAAGTTTTTAAAAAAAATTTGCTACTCAAGTACTGAAAGTAAAAGTACAAGTACTGTGTTATGTAGTTATTAAAGAAAGAAGTCAAAAGTTTATTAAAGTTAAAGTTATTAAAGAAAGAAGTCAAAAGTACACGACATTATACACATTTTTTTGAGCTTCATGAAACCTGTCATTTACTGTTCTGGCAGTGGTAATTTTTATAATAGTAACGAGTAACTATGCAGCACAAAAAAAAATATCGGAGTAGAAGTATTGAAATCATCAAAAAAATGTAGTAAAGTAGGAGAAAAAAATTATACTCTAGGAAAGTACAGATACCGCCTTTCGGTACTTAAGTACAGTAGTGAAGTAGTTCTACTTAGTTACTATACATCTCTGGGTTCTGGTCAAGTTACACTGAAAAGAAAACATCAAGGGTTACCATGATAGCCAGGTGGTCAGCATTTTCATCTCCAGCTCTTCTCTTAGGAAAGGTTTTCTTGGAATAAATTCTAGTTGGAGGAATCTGTGTGGAGCTGATTAATACAGACAGCTGTACTCTGCTCTCTAAAAGATGTTAATGGCTGTAATTATGAGCTATATTAAGGAAACAAAAGCATTTAATGGGGTTTATCAAATGGGATGGAGGAGCGGGGTTACCAGGTGCATGTAATAATAACCGCTTCACTTCTGTTGGCGGCTTACTCCCTGATATTGCTGCTTTTTTGCCTAAACTCCTGCAGATTATTCGACTGCCACTGACATCTACTTTCAAAATGTCAGTTTATGTGTATGGATTAGACTGCAGTGATCTCCATATCCCCGATTCTGAATGATGAATTAATTTCTTTTAACCACTTTACCACCGGAGGATTTTGCTGTCTTACGTCTGGGCCACTTTTTGCGATTCGGCACTGTGCGACTTTAACTGACAATTGCGCGGTCGTGCGACGCCATACCCAAACAAAATTTACGTCTTTTTTTTCCTACAAACAGAGCTTTCTTTTGGTGGTATTTGATCACCTGTGCGATTTTGACTTTTTGCGCTATAAACAAAAAAAGAGCGTAAATTTTGAAAAAATTATATTTTTCACATTTTTTATATGAAATCCCCCCCCCCCCCCCCCAAAAATGTAAAAATCAATTTTTTTTTAATTTTTGCCCAATTTGTTTTCTGCTACCTATGTTTGGTAAAAAAAAAATCACAGTAAGCGTATTTTGATTGGTTTGTGCAAAAGTTATTGCGTTTACTAACTAAGGGAAAGATTTCTGTCATTTTTGGTGTTTTTTTTTTTTTTTAACGAGTGATGGCGGTGATCTGCGATTTTTTTTTTTTTTTGCGGGACTGCGACATTGCGGTGGACAGATCGGACCCTTGACTGACATTTTTGACACTTTTGGGGGTACCAGTGACATTACTACATTAATCAGTGCTATAAATATGCACTGTTACTGTAAAAATGACACTAGCAGGGAAGGGGTTAACTTTATTGGAGAGGGAGGGGATAATGTATGCCTGGTGCTTACTAACGTGTGGGGGGAGGTGACTGAGTGACACAAGGACAGATCGCATGTTCAGCTATGGCGATAGCCGCCGCTCCTCCCCTGGCCCGACTCCCGCTGTGAATGAATACAGCGGGAGCGAGCCTCCGGCGGCGCGCGAGCACCGCCCACAAGGGGAGGAGTCCAGCGACGTAGGTCTACGTCGCTGGACGATAACGAACCACTTTGCCGCAGTAGAGCTCGAGTGAGCGGCCGGCAAGTGGTTAAATGACATCATTTTTTAAATATTTAAAATCTTCTATGCTAAGAGAAGATGGTATTATACATGTCCCTGATTAACCCTCACCCCATTTCCTAACTGAATGACCTAGAGTAGGGGTCTCCAAACCTCGGCCTGTGGGCCAAATCCGGCTCGCTTCTATGTTTTCTCCGGCCCGCAGCTCGCTCAGACCCTGCAGATACAGCACTGCCGGTCTGCTTGCTTTTCTAATCCCCCCGCTGTTCTCAGCAGCAAGTCCCGGCAAACCACAGACAAAGCCGCTCCCCCCACCCCTTCACGCTCTGCCACGCTGTGACGTGGACTGGTTGTGGTTGCTAGTAGAGTTGAGCGGACACCTGGATGTCTGTGTTCGTCGGGTTCGGCCGAACTTTAAAAAAAAGTACGGGTCCGTGTCCCGGACTTTTGCCGAACTTTTCCCGGACACCGAACCCCATTGAAGTCAATGGGGACCCGAACTTTCAGGCACTAAAATGGCTCTAAAACACCAAAGGAAAGGGCTAGAGTGCTGCAAATGGCAGCAGAACGTAGTTAAGAGCATGGCAAGTGCTCTGCAAACAAATGTGGATAGGGAAATAACTTAAAACAACAAAAAAAACAGAAAAATAAAACAATGTTCTTCATCTGTGAAGGACGAGGCCCATATGGAGTAGGAGGGAGGTTGAGGTGGTGGTGGATGTGGCGGTGTCATAGGCGTGCGCACAGGGTGTGCCTGGGCACACCCTAATTACCTAGGGCACATTAGCATTATCGCTCTGTTTGCCAGTGAGGAGAGTGGAAAGATCTCCCTCGGACCTGCTCTGCTCTATTTCACTTTGCCAGCAGGGAGAGTAATGTATCGGGGCCATGTACATGTAGGCGAACACATGCATGTGTATTTAAACTTTGGGGTGCACACCCTAATGCAATAGGCTGCGCACACCTATGGGCGGTGTAGGTGGAAGCGGCGGTGGAGGAGGACCAGGGCCGGTTTAAGAGCATCATGGGCTTGGTGCTGAGGATTTTGAAGGGCCTTAAGGGCCGTGCCTTGGCATGCACCCAGAGGAGGAAGGGTACAGCCATGCATGCCTAATTCAACATGGGATGCTGTCTCTGAAGCCCATAAACACATCCATGCATCGGCAACTGTCCCTCCTTGTCCGGCCTTCGTGCTGTGTGGGGAGGTTCTGAGGGAGCTGCCTGGGGAAGCGAGCATAGAAGCCAGACTTCTGTGTTTACAAGTGACAGAAGAGCGGTAACAGTGAATATGGCCAACCCGGGGCCTATATTAAGGTAGGGGCCTGGAGCTGCAGCTCCAATAGCCCCTACGTTAATCTGGCCCTGAGGAGGATGAGGTAGCCAACACTGCTTTTTTTCAGAAATTTTAAATGAGGGTACACCCCAAAAGAGTGAGAAAGAGCAAAAATAGAAGAATGGCTGGGTAAGGTCGGTATCCATCGCTATTCTGCACAAGGTACGGAAAAGTTCCGTGGGATCCATGCCTGGTTCATTTTAATGAACGTGAGCTTGTCCACATTGTCTCTGGACAGGCGGCTGCGCTTGTCTGTGATAACGCCCCCAGCCGTGCTAAATACCCGTTCAGATGATACACTGGCTGCAGGGCACGCCAGCACCTCCAAGGCGTAAAGGGCAAGCTCAGGCCATGTGCCCAACTTTGAGACCCAGAAGTTGAAGGGGGCAGACCCGTCATTCAGTACGTCTAGGCGTGTGCACACATACTGCTCCACCATGTTGGTGAAATGCTGCCTCCTGCTAAGACGTTCCATATGAGCTGCTGGTGCTGCTGTTTGTTGTGGCGTGCTGACAAAGCTTTTCCACATTTCGGCCATGCTAACCCTGCCTTCTGAGGTGCTGGCGGTGCCCTGGTTGCGTTGGCGACCTCTTCCTCCTCCTCCTCCTCCTCTGCCTTGTGCTTCCACTGTGGCCCCGCTGTCAGGTGGGAATGCCAGCAGCATCGCGTCTACCAGCGTGCGCTTGTACTCGCGCATCTTGCGATCGCGCTCCAGTGAGTGAATTAAGGACGGTACGTTGTCCTTGTAATGGGGATCCAGCAGCGTGGCCACCCAGTAATCAGCACAAGTTAGAATGTGGGCAACTCGGCGGTCGTTGTGGAGACACTGCAGCATGTAATCGCTCATTTGTGCCAGGCTGCCCAGAGGCAACGAAAGGCTGTCCTCTGTGGGAGGTGTATCGTCTGTGTCCTCTGTATCCCCCCAGCCACGCACCAGTGATGGCCATGAGCTGGCCTGGGTGCCACCCTGCTGTGAACATGGTCCCATCTGTGCCACATCCTCTTCCATCATCGCCCGAATTGTTTTTTCAAGGAGGCATAGAAGTGGGGTAGTTAAGCTGACAACGGCGTCATCGGCACTGGCCATGTTGGTGGAGTACTCAAAACAGCGCAACAAGGCACACAGGTCTTGCATGGAGGCCCAGTTATTGGTGGTGAAGTGGTGCTGTTCCGCTGAGCGACTCACGCGTGCGTGCTGCAGCTGAAACTCCACTATGGCCTGCTGCTGCTCGCACAGTCTTTCCAGCATGTGCAAGGTGGAGTTCCACCTTGTGGGCACGTCACGTATGAGGCGGTGAGCGGGAAGGCCGAAGTTACGCTGCAGCGCTGACAGGGGAGCAGCAGCAGGGTGAGAACGCCGAAAGTGCGCACAGACGGCCCGCACTTTCTGCAGCAACTCTGACATATCAGGGTAGTTTTTAAGGAACCTCTGCACCACCAAATTCAGCACATGCGCCAGGCAAGGGATGTGCGTCAAACCGGCTAGGCCCAGAGCTGCTATGAGATTTCGCCCGTTATCGCACATAACCAGGCCAGGCTTGAGGCTCGCTGGCAGCAACCACTCATTTGTCTGCTGTTCCATGCTCCTCCACAACTCCTGCGCGGTGTGTGGTTTTTCCCCCAAACAGGCAAGTTTTAAAACTGCCTGCTGTCGTTTACCCCTGGCCGTGCTGAAGTTGGTGGTGAAGGTGTTACGCTGACCGGATGAGGAGGCGGTAGAGGATGAGGAAGTGGAGTAGGAGGAGTTAGGAACAGGAGGCAAACTGAAGCGCCCTGCAATCCTCGGTGGTGGAAGGACATGCGCCAAATTGCTATCCGCCTCAGGCCCATCCGCCATTGCATTTACCCAGTGTGCCATTAGGGAGATATAACGCCCCTGACCGTGCTTACTGGTCCACGTATCGGTAGTTAGGTGGACCTTGCCACAGATGGCGTTGCGCAGTGCACACCTGATTTTTTCCCCCACTTGGTTGTGCAGGGAAGGGGTGGCTTGCCTGGAAAAGTAGTGGCGGCTGGGCACGACGTACTGTGGGACAGCCACCGACATAAGGTTTTTAAAACTGTGCGTCTCCACCAGACGGAATGACACCATTTCAAAGGCCAAGAATTTTGAAATGCTGGCAGGGCCAGGGATCGCGGGTGGGTAGGGGGGTACTTCCTCTTCCTCTCAAGTGTTTGGGAGATGGAAAGCTGAACGCTTCCACGGGACATTGTGGAGATGGTTGGTGACCCAGGTGGTGGTGTTGCTGACAGATCGTCTGTTTGCGGGGTGGCAGGTGCCGGTATCACTACAGATTTGGATGGAGCGGCCGAGACTGCAGCAGAAGAGGAAGCAGGATGAGCCAGAGACGTTTCTTGGTTTTGAAGGTGTCTACTCCACTGCAGCTCGTGCTTTGCACTTAGATGCCTGATCATGCAGGTTGTGCTCAGGTTGAGAAGGTTTATGCCTCGCTTCAGGCTCTGATTGCACAAAGTGCAAACCACTCGTGTCCTGTCATCAGCACATTTTCTAAAGAACTTCCATGCTAGAGAACTCCTTTGAGCTGGCTTTGCTGCGCTTGTTCCCTTGCTGCGTTGGGCAGTAGCAGGCATAGTGTCTAGGGCACGGCCGCTCCGCTTCTGCACCCTGCTCCCTCTTCTGCTGTGCTGGTGGCTCTGTGCGACCACCGCCTCTTCCTCCAAACTACTCAGGTCACCTGCATGACCTTCATTCCATGTGGGGTCGAGGACCTCATCGTCCTCCACATCATCTTCCACCCAGTCTTTACCCCTGCCCTCCTTGTCGGTCTCCACAATTCTGAACGCCGCAGCAGTTGGCACCTGCGTTTCGTCATCATCGGAGACGTGCTGCGATGGTCCTTGCATGTACTCCATCTTAAGAAATAAGTGGTTGGCCATCGCTGCACTCAATCTCTTCCACTTCTGGGGCAGGGCTAGGTGGATGGCCCTGGGAAACCCTGCTGACAGAGTCATCAAAAAGAAGAAGAGACTGCTGTATGACTTGGGGCTCAGACTGCTTGCCTGATTTGCAAGGGGGTGAGGTGAAAGACGGTTGGACATTGGCTGCAGGTGCCAACTCTGACCTTTCTGCAGTAGACTGGGTGGGAGACAATGTGAAGGAACTGGAGGAACTGTCAGCAACCCAATCTACTATCGCCTGTACTTCTTCAGGCCTCATCACGTCTAGAGGCGCATTATGCCCTACCAAATACTGCTGCAGGTTCTGTCGCCTACTCACACTTGAGGAAGGTGTTTCACTTGTGCGTGTAGCTGGCACAGATCGACCACGTCCTCTCCTTGCAACAGGAGCTCTACCAGCAGCACCACGACCCAGGCCACGGCCCCTATTTGACGGTCTCCTCATATTTCTGTAATTTATGATCTTGCCCTAGAAAGGTGTTTATTGAATAGCGGAACAAAACAACAACAGTATCGCACGGGTGTATCTCACAGTCAAATATGCAAACTGTGCCGCAATTTAATGTTTTTTTACCCCAAAAGGGTGTATATTGAATAGCGGAATAGGAAAAAGGATAAAAAACGGTGTATCTCACACGTACAAACACAGACTAGGCCCCGATTACAATTTTTTGTACCCTAAAGGCAGGATGAGGAAGAGGAGTAGGAGGAGTTGGGAACAGGAGGCAAACTTAAGTGCCCTGCAATCCTCGGCGGTAGAAGGAGATGCGCCAAACAAATTTAAAAAGGTGTATCTCACATGTACCGATACAGACTATCCCGCAATTTATTTTTTTACACTCAAACAGGGTGTATATTGAATAGCGGAATAGGACAAATTTTACAAAACGGTGTATCTCACACGTACAAACACAAAGTAGGCCCCGATTACTATTTTTTGTACCCTAAAGGCAGGATGAGGAGTAGGAGGAGTTCGGAACAGAAAGGAGGCAGACTGAAGCACCCTCAAATCCTCGGCAGTATGAGATGCGCCCCAAAAATTGGAAAGGTGTATCTTACACGTACCGACAGACTATCCCGCAATTTAATTGTTTATACCCAAAGGTGTAGATTGAATAGTGGAATAGAAAATATGATATCAAAAGGTGTATGTATCTCACACGTACAGACCCAGACTAGGCCCAAGTTACTATTTTTTGTACCCCCAAAGGCAGGATGAGGAGTAGGAGGAGTTTGGAACAGGCAGCACCCTCAAATCCTCGGAAGTATGAGATGCATCCCAAAAATTGGAAAGGTGTATCTCACACGTACCGACACAGACTATCCCGCAATTTAACTGTGTATACCCAAAGGTGTAGATTGAATAGCGGAATAGAAAATATGATATCAAAAGGTGTATGTATCTCACACGTATAGACCCAGACTAGGCCCAAATTACTATTTTTTGTACCCCCAAAGGCAGGATGAGGAGTAGGAGGAGTTCGGAACAGGCAGCACCCTCAAATCCTCGGCAGTATGAGATGCACCCCAAAAATTGGAAAGGTGTATCTCACACGTATCGACACAGACTATTCCGCAATTTAATTGTTTATACCCAAAGGTGTAGATTGAATAGCGGAATAGAAAATATGATATCAAAAGGTGTATGTATCTCACACGTACAGACCCAGACTAGGCCCAAATTACTATTTTTTGTACCCCCAAAGGCAGGATGAGGAGGAGGAGTTCGGAACAGGCAGCACCCTCAAATCCTCGGCAGTATGAGATGCACCCCAAAAATTGGAAAGGTGTATCTCACACGTATCTACACAGACTATTCCGCAATTTAATTGTTTATACCCAAAGGTGTAGATTGAATAGCGGAATAGAAAATATGATATCAAAAGGTGTATGTATCTCACACGTACAGAACCAGACTAGGCCCCAATTACTATTTTTTGTACCCCCAAAGGCAGGATGAGGAGTAGGATGAGTTCAGAACAGGCAGCACCCTCAAATCCTCGGAAGTATGAGATGCACCCCAAAAATTGGAAAGGTGTATCTCACACGTACCGACACAGACTATCCCGCAATTTAATTGTTTATACCCAAAGGTGTAGATTGAATAGCGGAATAGAAAATATGATATCAAAAGGTGTATGTATCTCACACGTACAGACCCAGACTAGGCCCAAATTACTATTTTTTGTACCCCCAAAGGCAGGATGAGGAGTAGGAGGAGTTCGGAACAGGCAGCACCCTCAAATCCTCGGCAGTATGAGATGCACCCCAAAAATTGGAAAGGTGTATCTCACACATACCGACACAGACTATCCCGCAATTTAATTGTTTATACCCTAAGGTGTAGATTGAATAGCGGAATAGAAAATATGATATCAAAAGGTGTATGTATCTCACACGTACAGAACCAGACTAGGCCCCAATTACTATTTTTTGTACCCCCAAAGGCAGGATGAGGAGTAGGAGGAGTTCGGAACAGGCAGCACCCTCAAATCCTCGGAAGTATGAAATGCACCCCAAAAATTGGAAAGGTGTATCTCACACGTACCGATACAGACTATCCCGCAATTTAATTGTTTATACCCAAAGGTGTAGATTGAATAGCGGAATAGAAAATATGATATCAAAAGGTGTATGTATCTCACACGTACAGACCCAGACTTGGCCCAAATTACTATTTCTCTGTCGCTCATTGACAGACGTAGTCCTCCTTGATTAATATCAACTCGGGTTATACTGCCCTCTACAGGAGTAGGACTAGACAGGAAAGAAAACGTTCTGGCCACACCCTAGGGGCAGTCCCAGAGGGTATATCCTCTCACTTCCTGCTACAGCAAATCAGTTTTTTTCTGTCTAGTTAGGAGTAAGGACCTAGATTCCTTGCCAATGACCAGCAGAGTCACGGCGTCCGTATTGGTCGACAGCCCCCCACCCCGGTGGAGAGGGGTTCTGTCAGGAGTTGGCGCCCGCCTGGTTCCGGTATGGTGAGTAGAATGTTCCCCCTCTCCCCCTGGCGGGTTTGTTGGTGGACGCGGGCCCCTCTCTGGGATGGTTGGACACTCAGTTTCTGGGTCTCCCCTCTATCCTATAACAGGCCACAGATCCCCCTAATTTGAGTGTGATTTTGTGAATAGAAACCAGGAGGCTTAGTTTGGGAGCTGACGATCTAAAGTCACTATATGACTGTAAGACTGAAGTCAGTGGCAGACTACTAAAAGGCATTACTATTGAGGATAGAGGTATCCTACCTGTCATAGTGTGTACACAGGCCGATGCCTATGCCTGAGTTACTGCAGCCACAGATCGCCATCCCTCCAGAAAGCCGGTCACTTCCACAGGCCGCACAGCCTCCCGCAAGCCAAGGACACCTCCCGCAGGCCGAATGCACACCTCCCGCAGGCCGCTTCTAGCTTGCAAGCCGCCGCTATCCTACACAGGCCGCCGCCATTTTCCTGCAGATCGCACGAGGCCACCATATTGGCGTAGCCTCGTGTCTCCAGCATGGGGGAGGCCATGTTTGAGGTGACCAAACACCTCGTGGAGCAATTGGGAGGCGCCGGAAGGCGTGTAAAGGGGCGGAGCCGCCTCCTTGGCCCGGGAAAGCAAGCCAAAGACTTCCTGTCTGTAACAGACAGTGCTGGAAGCAAGTTGATAACAAACTTCTGTGCATCAGGTGAGCCTTGGGGTCTCTCTCTCTATCTTTCTGAGGGGTCCAAGCAGGTAGAATGAGGGGCGCTATTGCGCTGGGGGACTAAGTAGAAAAAAAAAAATGTTTTTTTCTTGCAATTAATTTTTTTGTGTTTGCTGGCAAGTGTCTTGTTACATGAACCCTGCCACACATGTATCCCCACCTGATCCCCTCGAGGTGGCCGCAAGACCCTCCAGTACCCCACTTGTGATGATGCATTATCAGCAGTTTTGGAGTCTTTGGTATCCCGGGTGGAGGTAGCCTGTCAGGGACGGGGGTCAAGAAGAGCGACCCCCGCCTACCCCTAGGTCATCTGATACTTCAGATACGGATTCTGAGCTGGTCATTGCAGCCCCTTTTCTGGGGTTGTTGTCTCAGGTATGGTCTCCTCAGACAGTAAGGAGGACGCTTCTGCCTCCGCCATAGCACAAGAAGCGTTGGTGGAAGCACTAGTTGTGTCTGTCCGGGAAACCTTAAATCTTAAGGTTACACCGGCAGAGGTAGCTGAGACTCATATTCCTTTTTTTTTGGTACTAGCAAGCCTACCAAAATGGTGAAGGGTTCCCTTGCCCAAATGGGGTCGTCCGTAAACGAGCCCCTGCTATTTCCAAACGCATTGCTAGGCGCTATCATTTTGAGGAATCCCTCATTACAAAGAAGGACGGTACCACCAATAGTGGACTCACCGATTTCCAGACTAAATAAAGCCACTGTTATCCCGTTGGATTGACAGAATGGGCCCCACCCATCTCTGGGGTGGGGGGACGTCTTCACCGGTTTCCGGATCCAGGGCTTTCCAGAATCCCGGATAAAGGGGTTCGCAAGGTCATATGGTCGGGATACAAGATCGAGTTTCGATCACTTCCACCGGTGCGATTCTTCCCTTCCAATGTTCGACATCCCCGGGTCGCTTAAAAAGCTTTGCGGGGGACAGCTTGATGCAACAATCAGTGGTAGTTCCCATTCCTTGGAGGAGTTCTAGTCGAACCTGTTCACAATACCCAGGAAAAAGGGCTAGGTGCGTCCAATTCTGGTCTTGGAAGAGATGGAGTTCATCCATACAGTGGTGGCCTCCCTGCATCAGGGGGATTTCCTGGCGTCCATAGACATTTAGGATGCCTATCTTCATATCCCCATCTTCGCAAGAAATCAGCGTTTTCGTTGCTTTTCCCAAAGATCATCCCTGGTTCCCACCAGGAGACTGAACTATCTGGGCCTAATTTTGGATACATCCTTGGCAAGAGTGTTTCTCCATGCGGAGAAACTCCAGAAGATTCAGTCAATGATTCGGATGTTGCTGTCCGTCAACTGGCTGGGATTGATGGTCGCCTCTTTAGAGGCAGTACCGTTTGCCCAGTCTCATACCCGAGTTCACCAAAGAGGAGATTCTTCTCATATGGAATCGGAATCCCGATTCCCTGGACAATCGGATCCGATTGAGCGAGCGGACCAGGGAGGCTCTGGTCTGGTGGCTTCGTTCTCCGATGCTCAGTCAGGGGAAGTCATTTCTTCTGATAAATTCCAGGTTACCGATAAATGTGTTGGAACTGAGAGCGATCAGACTTTGTCTGATTTACTGGACCGAGCAGCTGCAGGGCAGCCCGGTTCGGATCCAATCGGACTATGCCTCGGTCATGACTTATGTCGATCACCAAGGGGCACCAAGAGTGCCCTGGCGGCCATAGAAGTGGCCTGCATTCTTATTGGGGGAACAGTTGTTCCAGTTCTTTCCGATATTTATCACGGGGGTGGACAGGCAGGTTATTTCAGCCGTCAGATTCTGGATCAAGAGGAATAGTCTCTTCATCCAGAGGTATTTCGCCAGCTGTCCCTTCATTGGGGCACCCCGGATATGGATCTGTTGGCAGGTTGGCTCAACAGGGCTCGCGTCCGCGATCCTCTAGCGGACGCAGCAGACGCGCTGAGCGCCCCGTAGGGGAAGTATCAGCTACTGTATGTCTTCCCCCCTCTCAAGTTACTGCTGAGATTTCTCCGCAGGATAGAGGTGGAGGGAACTCCAGTTATCCTGGTAATTCCGGGCTAGCCTCGTCAAGCCGGGTACGCCGACTTGGGCAAGACTAGTCGCGGACGCTCCTTGGAGACTTCTTCTCAGGGAGGATCTGCGGTCTCAAGGACCTATCTTCCATCGTGCTTTACAGTCGCTGGCTTTAACGGCCTGGCCATTGAGACCCAGGTACTGAAGGACAGAGGATTGTCATCTTCAGTTATTCCTACTCTAATTAAAGCAAGGAAAGCGACTTCCAGCAAAGTCTATTATCGCACACGGAAGACTTATATTGCGTGGTATGAATCGTAGGAGTTTTCCCCCACGTACCTATTCGGTGACCCGAATCTTGTTTTTTTCTGCAAAAGGGGTTTGAGCAGAAACTATCCTTGAACACTATCAAGGGTCAGGTTTCAGCGTTAGCAATCTTCTTCCAGAAGCCTTGGGCTACTCATTCCTTGGTGCGGAATTTCATCCAGGGGGTGCAGCACTTGGCTTCGCCAGTGCGCGCACCCTTACCACCCTGGGATCTTAATTTGGTGTTGTTGGTTCTTCAGAAACCTACCTTTGAAAATATCAGGGAGATTCCCTTGCTTATATTATCCCAGAAGGTGGCCTTCTTGGTGGCTATCACTTCTGCACGCAGGGTGTCAGAACTGGCTGCATTATTGTGTCATTCCCCATATCTGGGGATTCATAGGGATAAGGTAGTTCTTCATCCGAAGCCATCTTTTTTTTCCTAAGGTGGTTTTCAGACTTTCATCTGAATGAAGATATTGTGCTACCCAGTGGTGGCTGGTGCTCAAAATTTTTGGGGGGGGGCGCAAAAAAAATATAACAGGTATTGCTTTGCAGCAAAAAAACGCTGTAAAAAATTGCGTGACTTAACAAACAATCATTAAGTTGGTTCAAGATTGACCAGCCTGTCCCCCATCAATGCACAGTGACCTGACCAGCATGTCCCCCATCAATGCACAGTGACCTGACCAGCATGTCCCCATTAATGCATAGTGACCTGACCAGCATGTCCCCGTTCAATGCACAGTGACCTGACCAGCATGTCCCCATTAATGCACAGTGACCACCTGAACAGCATGTCCCCATCAATGCACAGTGACCACCTGACCAGCATGTCCCCATTAATGCACAGTGATCTGACCAGCATGTCCCCATCAATGCACCATGACCACCTGACCAGCATGTCCCCATCAATGCACAGTGACCACCTGACCAGCATGTACCCATTCAATGCACAGTGACCTGACCAGCATGTCCCCATTAATGCACAGTGACCTGACCAGCATGTCACCATCAATGCACAGTGACCACCTGACCAGCATGTCCCCATCAATGCACAGTGACCTGACCAGCATGTCCCCATTAATGCACAGTGACCTGACCAGCATGTCCCCATTAATGCACAGTGACCACCTGACCAGCATGTCCCCCATCCATGCACAGTGACCTGACCAGCATGTCCCCATTAATGCACAGTGACCTGACCAGCATGTCCCCCATCCATGCACAGTGACCTGACCAGCATGTCCCCATCAATGCACAGTGACCTGACCAGCATGTCCCCATCAATGCACAGTGACCTGACCAGCATGTCCCCATTAATGCACAGGGACCACCTGACCAGCATGTTCCCATCAATGCACAGTGACCAGCATGTCCCCATTTAATGCACAGTGAGCTGACCAGCATGTCCCCATTAATGCACAGTGATCTGACCAGCATGTCCCCATCAATGCACCGTGACCACCTGACCAGCATGTCCCCATCAATGCACAGTGACCACCTGACCAGCATGTACCCATTCAATGCACAGTGACCTGACCAGCATGTCCCCATTAATGCACAATGACCTGACCAGCATGTCCCCATCAATGCACAGTGACCACCTGACAAGCATGTCCCCATCAATGCACAGTGACCTGACCAGCATGTCCCCATTAATGCACAGTGACCTGACCAGCATGTCCCCATTAATGCACAGTGACCACCTGACCAGCATGTCCCCCATCCATGCACAGTGACCTGACCAGCATGTCCCCATTAATGCACAGTGACCACCTGACCAGCATGTCCCCATCAATGCACAGTGACCACCTGACCAGCATGTCCCCATCATTGCACAGTGACCTGACCAGCATGTCCCCATTAATGCACAGTGACCTGACCAGCATGTCCCCATCAATGCACAGTGACCTGACCAGCATGTCCCATAAATGCACAGTGACCTAACCAGCATGTCCCCATCAATGCACAGTGACCTGACCAGCATGTCCCCTTTAATGCACAGTGACCACCTGACCAGCATGTCCCCATCAATGCACAGTGACCACCTGACCAGCATGTCCCCATTAATGCACAGTGATCTGACCAGAATGTCCCCATCAATGCACCGTGACCACCTGAAAAGCATGTCCCCATCAATGCACAGTGACCACCTGACCAGCATGTACCCATTCAATGCACAGTGACCTGACCAGCATGTCCCCATTAATGCACAGTGACCTGACCAGCATGTCACCATCAATGCACAGTGACCACCTGACCAGCATGTCCCCATCAATGCACAGTGACCTGACCAGCATGTCCCCATTAATGCACAGTGACCTGACCAGCATGTCCCCATTAATGTACAGTGACCACCTGGCCACAGTCATGTCACACATGTCACAGTCATGTCACAGGTCAGGTCACAGGTCATGTTACAGTCACGTCACAGGTCATGTCATAGGTCATGTCACAGGTCAAGTCACAGGTCATGTCACAGGTCATGTTACAGTCATGTCACAGGTCATGTTTCAGTCAGGTCACAGGTCATGTCACAGGTCATGTCACAGTCATGTCAGGTCACAGGTCGTGTAACAGTCATGTCACAGGTCATGTCACAGGTCATGTTACAGTCACATCAGGTCATGTCACAGGTCATGTCACAGTCATGTCAGGTCACAGGTCATGTCACAGTCATGTCACAGGTCATGTTACAGTCATGTCAGGTCACAGGTCATGTCACAGGTCATGTTACAGTCATGTCATAGGTCATGTCACAGGTCATGTCACAGGTCATGTTACAGTCATGTCACAGGTCATGTTACAGTCATGTCACAGGTCATGTTACAGTCATGTCAGGTCAGGTCACAGGTCATGTCACAGGTCATGTCACAGGTCATGTCACAGGTCATGTTACAGTCATGTCAGGTCAGGTCACAGGTCATGTCACAGGTCATGTTACAGTCATGCCAGGTCAGGTCACAGGTCATGTCACAGGTCAGGTCACAGTCATGTCACAGGTCAGGTCACAGGTCATGTTACAGTCATGTCACAGCCATGTCGCAGGTCATGTCGCAGGTCATGTCACAGGCCATGTCACAGGTCATGTCACAGGTCATGTCACAGGTCAGGTCATAGGTCATGTCACAGGTCATGTCACTTACCTGCTCTTGGGCTGGCTCACCTGACCGGACAGACTGCTGTGCTGTGGGCCGATCGGATCTTCTCCCCTCCTCGCGACTCCTCGATCGGATCTTGCAGAGCGGCGGCGGCTTCTCCCCTCCTCGCGACTCCTCTTCTGCGGCGCGACTCCTCTTCTGCGGTGGCGGGAAGCTGACCGGGCGGTGACGGTGAGTGACTGATGCACGCACCAGCACCGCCCCCAACGAGGTCAGCATGGATGTCCTGAATCATGATTGGTCCAGGCTGGAGTCTGGACCAATCATGATCCAAGACATCACAAAAGGGGGGTGGTGTAGCGCCGTGCTCTGCACTACAGTTACGCCCTAGAAGGCCGCCTCTCGGCGCCTTTGCGGGTGGAAAACCCCACCCCCCATAGGCACCAATGGAGCGGGCTCCAAAAGGGGGGTGGGTGTAGCGCAGTGCTCTGTGCTACAGTTACGCCCCAGAAGGCCGCCTCTCGGTGCCTCTGCGGGTGGAAAACCCCACCCCCCATAGGCACCAATGAGGCGGGCGCCCCTTGTGGGCAAAATTTTTATTTTTTTTTTAATCTTTTTTTTTTCTTTTTTTGGGGGGGGGGCAGTGCCCCTGCGCCCCCTATCAGCCGGCCGCCACTGGTGCTACCTTCCTTGTGTCCTAAGCCCAGTCATCCTCGGGAATATGCGTTGCATTTTGCATTCCTTGGATGTGGTGCGGGCAATCAGGGTATACCTGAAGACTACGAAATCGTTCCGTGAGACGGATTCACTTTTTGTGATCACGGATGGCCCCAGAAAGGGGTTGCCTGCATCTGCCGTGACTATCTCCAAATGGATTAGACAGACGGTGGTACAGGCTTATTCTATTAAGGGTCTGAATCCTCCGTTCCCTGTTAAGGCGCACTCCACTCGAGCGCTCAGTACTTCCTGGGCCTACCGCCATCAGGCGGCAGTGGTCCAGGTGTGCAAGGCGGCTACCTGGTAGTCGGTGCATACCTTTACAAAATTTTATAAAGTTGATGTGATGGCATCGGCGGATGCCTCATTTGGCCGCAAGGTTTTGCAGGCAGCAATTTGAGGAGACCGGTGGTCTACCTCGAGGGTTTTTTTCCGTTGGAATTTCAGTTGAGTCTCATCTTTTGATTGATGAGCCTTTAAAACTTCTAGTTGGGCCTTCTAGATTGGATTTTGATTTCCATTTTCCCACCCCTCATTTGTGGCACTGCTTTGGGATGTCCCGAGTTGATATTAATCAAGGAGGAATACGTCTGTCAATGAGCGACAGAGAAAAATTGATTTTTGTAAAATCTTACCGTAAAATCCTTTTCTCTTAAGCTCATTGACAGACGTAGTACCCGCCCCTCTGTTTTTGAGTTGGGTTGGGTTAAATTCTCTAAACACTGCTTTGTGACATAACTGATTTGCTGTAGCAGGAAGTGAGAGGATATACCCTCTGGGACTGCCCCTAGGGGGTGGCCAGAACGTTTTCTTTCCTGTCTAGTCCTACTCCTGTAGAGGGCAGTATAACCCGAGTTGATATTAATCAAGGAGGACTA
Organism: Pelophylax lessonae; assembly: GCF_965119305.1. Taxonomy (NCBI): domain Eukaryota; kingdom Metazoa; phylum Chordata; class Amphibia; order Anura; family Ranidae; genus Pelophylax; species Pelophylax lessonae. The sequence continues at coordinate 41,119,526 of NC_138778.1, read as the reverse complement.
CGTATGTCAATGAGCTTAAGAGAAAAGAATTTTACGGTAAGATTTTACAAAAATCCATTTTTTTTGTACCCCCAAAGGCAGGATGAGGAGTAGGAGGAGTTCAGAACAGGCAGCACCCTCAAATCCTCGGCAGTATGAGATGCACCCCAAAAATTGGAAAGGTGTATCTCACACATACCGACACAGACTATCCCGCAATTTAATTGTTTATACCCAAAGGTGTAGATTGAATAGCGGAATAGAAAATATGATATCAAAAGGTGTATGTATCTCACACGTACAGACCCAAACTAGGCCCAAATTACTATTTTTTGTACCACCAAAGGCAGGATGAGGAGTAGGAGGAGTTCGGAACAGGCAGCACCCTCAAATCCTCGGCAGTATGAGATGCACCCCAAAAATTGGAAAGGTGTATCTCACACGTACCGACACAGACTATCCCGCAATTTAATTGTTTATACGCAAAGGTGTAGATTGAATAGCGGAATAGAAAATATGATATCAAAAGGTGTATGTATCTCACACGTATAGACCCAGACTAGGCCCAAATTACTATTTTTTTGTACCCCCAAAGGCAGGATGAGGGGTAGGAGTTCGGAACAGGCAGAACCCTCAAATCCTCTGCAGTATGAGATGCACCCCAAAAATTGGAAAGGTGTATCTCACACGTATCTACACAGACTATCCCGCAATTTAATTGTTTATACCCAAAGGTGTAGATTGAATAGCGGAATAGAAAATATGATATCAAAAGGTGTATGTATCTCACACTTACAGAACCAGACTAGGCCCCAATTACTATTTTTTGTACCCCCAAAGGCAGGATGAGGAGTAGGAGAAGTTTGGAACAGGCAGCACCCTCAAATCCTCGTAAGTATGAGATGCACCCTAAAAATTGGAAAGGTGTATCTCACACGTACTGACACAGACTATCCCGCAATTTAATTGTTTATACCCAAAGGTGTAGATTGAATAGCGGAATAGAAAATATGATATCAAAAGGTGTATGTATCTCACACGTACAGACCCAGACTAGGCCCAAATTACTATTTTTTGTACCCCCAAAGGCAGGATGAGGAGTAGGAGGAGTTCGGAACAGGCAGCACCCTCAAATCCTCGGAAGTATGAGATGCACCCCAAAAATTGGAAAGGTGTATCTCACACGTACCGACACAGACTATCCCGAAATTTAATTGTTTATACCCAAAGGTGTAGATTGAATAGCGGAATAGAAAATATGATATCAAAAGGTGTATGTATCTCACACGTATAGACCCAGACTAGGCCCAAATTACTATTTTTTTGTACCCCCAAAGGCAGGATGAAGGGTAGGAGGAGTTCGGAACCGGCAGCACCCTCAAATCCTCGGCAGTATGAGATGCACCCCAAAAATTGGAAAGGTGTATCTCACACATACCGACACAGACTATCCCGCAATTTAATTGTTTATACCCAAAGGTGTAGATTGAATAGCGGAATAGAAAATATGATATCAAAAGGTGTATGTATCTCACACGTATAGACCCAGACTAGGCCCAAATTACTATTTTTTTGTACCCCCAAAGGCAGGATGAAGGGTAGGAGGAGTTCGGAACAGGCAGAACCCTCAAATCCTCTGCAGTATGAGATGCACCCCAAAAATTGGAAAGGTGTATCTCACACGTACCGACACAGACTATCCCGCAATTTAATTGTTTATACCCAAAGGTGTAGATTGAATAGCGGAATAGAAAATATGATATCAAAAGGTGTATGTATCTCACACGTACAGACCCAGACTAGGCCCAAATTACTATTTTTTGTACCCCCAAAGGCAGGATGAGGAGTAGGAGGAGTTCGGAACAGGCAGCACCCTCAAATCCTCGGAAGTATGAGATGCACCCCAAAAATTGGAAAGGTGTATCTCACACGTACCGACACAGACTATCCCGCAATTTAATTGTTTATACCCAAAGGTGTAGATTGAATAGCGGAATAGAAAATATGATATCAAAAGGTGTATGTATCTCACACGTATAGACCCAGACTAGGCCCAAATTACTATTTTTTTGTACCCCCAAAGGCAGGATGAAGGGTAGGAGGAGTTCGGAACCGGCAGCACCCTCAAATCCTCGGCAGTATGAGATGCACCCCAAAAATTGGAAAGGTGTATCTCACACATACCGACACAGACTATCCCGCAATTTAATTGTTTATACCCAAAGGTGTAGATTGAATAGCGGAATAGAAAATATGATATCAAAAGGTGTATGTATCTCACACGTATAGACCCAGACTAGGCCCAAATTACTATTTTTTTGTACCCCCAAAGGCAGGATGAAGGGTAGGAGGAGTTCGGAACAGGCAGAACCCTCAAATCCTCTGCAGTATGAGATGCACCCCAAAAATTGGAAAGGTGTATCTCACACGTACCGACACAGACTATCCCGCAATTTAATTGTTTATACCCAAAGGTGTAGATTGAATAGCGGAATAGAAAATATGATATCAAAAGGTGTATGTATCTCACACGTACAGACCCAGACTAGGCCCAAATTACTATTTTTTGTACCCCCAAAGGCAGGATGAGGAGTAGGAGGAGTTCGGAACAGGCAGCACCCTCAAATCCTCGGAAGTATGAGATGCACCCCAAAAATTGGAAAGGTGTATCTCACACGTACCGACACAGACTATCCCGCAATTTAATTGTTTATACCCAAAGGTGTAGATTGAATAGCGGAATAGAAAATATGATATCAAAAGGTGTATGTATCTCACACGTATAGACCCAGACTAGGCCCAAATTACTATTTTTTTGTACCCCCAAAGGCAGGATGAAGGGTAGGAGGAGTTCGGAACCGGCAGCACCCTCAAATCCTCGGCAGTATGAGATGCACCCCAAAAATTGGAAAGGTGTATCTCACACATACCGACACAGACTATCCCGCAATTTAATTGTTTATACCCAAAGGTGTAGATTGAATAGCGGAATAGAAAATATGATATCAAAAGGTGTATGTATCTCACACGTATAGACCCAGACTAGGCCCAAATTACTATTTTTTTGTACCCCCAAAGGCAGGATGAAGGGTAGGAGGAGTTCGGAACAGGCAGAACCCTCAAATCCTCTGCAGTATGAGATGCACCCAAAAATTGGAAAGGTGTATCTCACACGTACCGACACAGACTATCCCGCAATTTAATTGTTTATACCCAAAGGTGTAGATTGAATAGCGGAATAGAAAATATGATATCAAAAGGTGTATGTATCTCACACGTACAGAACCAGACTAGGCCCCAATTACTATTTTTTGTACCCCCAAAGGCAGGATGAGGAGTAGGAGGAGTTTGGAACAGGCAGCACCCTCAAATCCTCGTAAGTATGAGATGCACCCTAAAAATTGGAAAGGTGTATCTCAAACGTACCGACAAAGACTATCCCGCAATTTAATTGTTTATACCCAAAGGTGTAGATTGAATAGCGGAATAGAAAATATGATATCAAAAGGTGTATGTATCTCACACGTACAGACCCAGACTAGGCCCAAATTACTATTTTTTGTACCCCCAAAGGCAGGATGAGGAGTAGGAGGAGTTCGGAACAGGCAGCACCCTCCAATCCTCGGCAGTATGAGATGCACCCCAAAAATTGGAAAGGTGTATCTCACACGTACCGACACAGACTATCCCGCAATTTAATTGTTTATACCCAAAGGTGTAGATTGAATAGCGGAATAGAAAATATGATATCAAAAGGTGTATGTATCTCACACGTACAGAACCAGACTAGGCCCCAATTACTAATTTTTGTACCCCCAAAGGCAGGATGAGGAGTAGGAGGAGTTTGGAACAGGCAGCACCCTCAAATCCTCGGAAGTATGAGATGCACCCCAAAAATTGGAAAGGTGTATCTCACACGTACCGACACAGACTATCCCGCAATTTAATTGTTTATACCCAAAGGTGTAGATTGAATAGCGGAATAGAAAATATGATATCAAAAGGTGTATGTATCTCACACGTATAGACCCAGACTAGGCCCAAATTACTATTTTTTTTTCCCCCCAAAGGCAGGATGAAGGGTAGGAGGAGTTCGGAACCGGCAGCACCCTCAAATCCTCAGCAGTATGAGATGCACCCCAAAAATTGGAAAGGTGTATCTCACACATACCAACACAGACTATCCCGCAATTTAATTGTTTATACCCAAAGGTGTAGATTGAATAGCGGAATAGAAAATATGATATCAAAAGGTGTATGTATCTCACACGTACAGAACCAGACTAGGCCCCAATTACTAATTTTTGTACCCCCAAAGGCAGGATGAGGAGTAGGAGGACTTCGGAACAGGCAGCACCCTCAAATCCTCGGAAGTATGAGATACACCCCAGAAATTGGAAAGGTGTATCTCACACGTACCGACACAGACTATCCCGCAATTTAATTGTTTATACCCAAAGGTGTAGATTGAATAGCGGAATAGAAAATATGATATCAAAAGGTGTATGTATCTCACACGTACAGAACCAGACTAGGCCCCAATTACTATTTTTTGTACCCCCAAAGGCAGGATGAGGAGTAGGAGAAGTTCAGAACAGGCAGCACCCTTAAATCCTCGGAAGTATGAGATGCACCCCAAAAATTGGAAAGGTGTATCTCACACGTACCGACACAGACTATCCCGCAATTTAATTGTTTATACCCAAAGGTGTAGATTGAATAGCGGAATAGAAAATATGATATCAAAAGGTGTATGTATCTCACACGTACAGACCCAGACTAGGCCCAAATTACTATTTTTTGTACCCCCAAAGGCAGGATGAGGAGTAGGAGGAGTTTGGAACAGGCAGCACCCTCAAATCCTCGGAAGTATGAGATACACCCCAAAAATTGGAAAGGTGTATCTCACACGTACCGACACAGACTATCCCGCAATTTAATTGTTTATACCCAAAGGTGTAGATTGAATAGCGGAATAGAAAATATGATATCAAAAGGTGTATGTATCTCACACGTATAGACCCAGACTAGGCCCAAATTACTATTTTTTTGTACCCCCAAAGGCAGGATGAAGGGTAGGAGGAGTTCGGAACAGGCAGCACCCTTAAATCCTCGGAAGTATGAGATGCACCCCAAAAATTGGAAAGGTGTATCTCACACGTACCGACACAGACTATCCCGCAATTTAATTGTTTATACCCAAAGGTGTCGATTGAATAGCGGAATAAAAAATATGATATCAAAAGGTGTATGTATCTCACACGTACAGACCCAGACTAGGCCCAAATTACTATTTTTTGTACCCCCAAAGGCAGAATGAGGAGTAGGAGGAGTTCAGAACAGGCAGCACCCTCAAATCCTCGGAAGTATGAGATGCACCCCAAAAATTGGAAAGGTGTATCTCACACGTACCGACACAGACTATCCCGCAATTTAATTGTTTATACCCAAAGGTGTAGATTGAATAGCGGAATAGAAAATATGATATCAAAAGGTGTATGTATCTCACATGTACAGAACCAGACTAGGCCCCAATTACTATTTTTTGTACCCCCAAAGGCAGGATGAGGAGTAGGAGGAGTTCGGAACAGGCAGCACCCTCAAATCCTCGGAAGTAAGAGATGCACCCCAAAAATTGGAAAGGTGTATCTCACACGTACCGACACAGACTATCCCGCAATTTAATTGTTTATACCCAAAGGTGTAGATTGAATAGCGGAATAGAAAATATGATATCAAAAGGTGTATGTATCTCACACGTACAGACCCAGACTAGGCCCAAATTACTATTTTTTGTACCCCCAAAGGCAGGATGAGGAGTAGGAGTTCGGAACAGGCAGCACCCTCAAATCCTCGGCAGTATGAGATGCACCCCAAAAATTGGAAAGGTGTATCTCACACGTACCGACAAAGACTATCCCGCAATTTAATTTTTTATACCCAAAGGTGTAGATTGAAAAGCGGAATAGAAAATATGATATCAAAAGGTGTATGTATCTCACACGTACAGACCCAGACTAGGCCCAAATTACTATTTTTGTACCCTCAAAGGCAGGATGAGGAGTAGGAGGAGTTCAGAACAGGCAGCACCCTCCAATCCTCGGAAGTATGAGATGCACCCCAAAAATTGGAAAGGTGTATCTCACACGTACCGACACAGACTATCCCGCAAAAGGTGTAGATTGAATAGCGGAACGGAAATGACATAGGTAGGGGAATCTGATGGGGCATGGAAATCTGATAGAGCACCGGAAATGTCATAGGTAGGTAAATCTGATGGGGTAGGGAATTCTGATAGAACTCCGGAAATGAGTTAGGTTGGAAAATCTGACGGGGTAGGGAAATCTGGGAAATGATGGAAATTACATAGGTAGGGGAATCTGATGGGGCATGGAAATCTGATAGAACACCGGAAATTGCATAGGTAGGGAAATCTGATGGGGTAGGGAAATCTGAGAAATGATGGAAATGACATAGGTTGGAAAATCTGACGGGGTTGGAAAATCTGATAGAACACCGGAAATGACGTAGGTTGGAAAATCTTATGGGGTTGGAAAATCTGATAGAACATCGGAAATGACGTAGGTTGGAAAATCTGACAGGGTAGGGAAATCTGATAGAACACCGGAAATTACATAGGTAGGGGAATCTGATGGGGCATGGAAATCTGGGAAATGATGGAAATTACATAGGTAGGGGAATCTGATGGGGCATGGAAATCTGATAGAACACCGGAAATGTCATAGGTAGGGAAATCTGATGGGGTAGGGAAATCTGGGAAATGATGGAAATTACATAGGTAGGGAAATCTGATGGAGAAGGGAAATCTGAGAGAACACCGGAAATGACGTAGGTTGGAAAATCTGATGGGGTAGGGAAATCTGATAGAACACCGGAAATTACATAGGTAGGGAAATCTGAAAAATGATGGAAATGACATAGGTTGGAAAATCTGACGGGGTTGGAAAATCTGGGAAATGATAGAAATGACATAGATAGGGAAATCTGATGGGGTAGGGAAATCTGGGAAATGATGGAAATTACATAGATGGGGAAATCTGATGGGGTAGGGAAATCTAGGAAATGATGGAAATTACATAGGTAGGGAAATCTGATGGAGTAGGGAAATCTGAGTGAACACTGGAAATGACGTAGGTTGGAAAATCTGACGGGGTTGGAAAATCTGATAGAACACTGGAAAAGACGTAGGTTGGAAAATCTGACGGGGTTGGAAAATCTGATAGAACACCGGAAATGATGTAGGTTGGAAAATCTGACGAGGCATGGAAATCTGATAGAACACCGGAAATTACATAGGTAGGGAAATCTTATGGGGTAGGGAAATCTGGGAAATGATGGAAATTACATAGGTAGGGAAATCTGATGGAGTAGGGAAATCTGAGAGAACACCGGAAATGACGTAGGTTGGAAAATCTGACGGGGTAGGGAAATCTGATAGAACACCGGAAATTACATAGGTAGGGAAATCTGATGGGGTAGGGAAATCTGAGAAATGATGGGAATGACATAGGTAGGGAAATCTGATGGGGTAGGGAAATCTGGGAAATGATGGAAATTACATAGGTAGGGAAATCTGAGAGAACACCGGAAATTATGTAGGTTGGAAAATCTGATGGGGCATGGAAATCTGATAGAGCACCGGAAATGTCATAGGTAGGTAAATCTGATGGGGTAGGGAATTCTGATAGAACTCCGGAAATGAGTTAGGTTGGAAAATCTGATGGGGTAAGGAAATCTGGGAAATTATGGAAATGACATAGGTAGGGGAATCTGATGGGGCATGAAAATCTGATAGAACACCGGAAATTACATAGGTCGGGAAATCTGAGAAATGATGGAAATGACATAGGTTGGAAAATCTGACGGGGTTGAAAAATCTGATAGAACACCGGAAATTACATAGGTAGGAAAATCTTATTGGGTAGGGAAATCTGGGAAATGATGGAAATTACATAGGTAGGGAAATCTGAGAGAACACCGGAAATTATGTAGGTTGGAAAATCTGATGGGGCATGGAAATCTGATAGAGCACCGGAAATGTCATAGGTAGGTAAATCTGATGGGGTAGGGAATTCTGATAGATCTCCGGAAATGAGTTAGGTTGGAAAATCTGATGGGGTAAGGAAATCTGGGAAATTATGGAAATGACATAGGTTGGAAAATCTGACGGGGTTGAAAAATCTGATAGAACACCGGAAATTACATAGGTAGGGAAATCTGATGGGGTAGGGAAATCTGGGAAATGATGGAAATTACATAGGTAGGGAAATCTGATGGAGAAGGGAAATCTGAGAGAACACCGGAAATGACGTAGGTTGGAAAATCTGATGGGGTAGGGAAATCTGATAGAACACCGGAAATTACATAGGTAGGGAAATCTGAAAAATGATGGAAATGACATAGGTTGGAAAATCTGACGGGGTGGGAAAATCTGGGAAATGATAGAAATGACATAGATAGGGAAATCTGATGGGGTAGGGAAATCTGGGAAATGATGGAAATTACATAGATGGGGAAATCTGATGGGGTAGGGAAATCTAGGAAATGATGGAAATTACATAGGTAGGGAAATCTGATGGAGTAGGGAAATCTGAGTGAACACTGGAAATGACGTAGGTTGGAAAATCTGACGGGGTTGGAAAATCTGATAGAACACTGGAAAAGACGTAGGTTGGAAAATCTGACGGGGTTGGAAAATCTGATAGAACACCGGAAATGATGTAGGTTGGAAAATCTGACGAGGCATGGAAATCTGATAGAACACCGGAAATTACATAGGTAGGGAAATCTTATGGGGTAGGGAAATCTGGGAAATGATGGAAATTACATAGGTAGGGAAATCTGATGGAGTAGGGAAATCTGAGAGAACACCGGAAATGACGTAGGTTGGAAAATCTGACGGGGTAGGGAAATCTGATAGAACACCGGAAATTACATAGGTAGGGAAATCTGATGGGGTAGGGAAATCTGAGAAATGATGGGAATGACATAGGTAGGGAAATCTGATGGGGTAGGGAAATCTGGGAAATGATGGAAATTACATAGGTAGGGAAATCTGAGAGAACACCGGAAATTATGTAGGTTGGAAAATCTGATGGGGCATGGAAATCTGATAGAGCACCGGAAATGTCATAGGTAGGTAAATCTGATGGGGTAGGGAATTCTGATAGAACTCCGGAAATGAGTTAGGTTGGAAAATCTGATGGGGTAAGGAAATCTGGGAAATTATGGAAATGACATAGGTAGGGGAATCTGATGGGGCATGAAAATCTGATAGAACACCGGAAATTACATAGGTCGGGAAATCTGAGAAATGATGGAAATGACATAGGTTGGAAAATCTGACGGGGTTGAAAAATCTGATAGAACACCGGAAATTACATAGGTAGGAAAATCTTATTGGGTAGGGAAATGTGGGAAATGATGGAAATTACATAGGTAGGGAAATCTGAGAGAACACCGGAAATTATGTAGGTTGGAAAATCTGATGGGGCATGGAAATCTGATAGAGCACCGGAAATGTCATAGGTAGGTAAATCTGATGGGGTAGGGAATTCTGATAGATCTCCGGAAATGAGTTAGGTTGGAAAATCTGATGGGGTAAGGAAATCTGGGAAATTATGGAAATGACATAGGTTGGAAAATCTGACGGGGTTGAAAAATCTGATAGAACACCGGAAATTACATAGGTAGGGAAATCTGATGGGGTAGGGAAATCTGGGAAATGATGGAAATTACATAGGTAGGGAAATCTGATGGGGTAGGGAAATCTGGGAAATGATGGAAATTACATAGGTAGGGAAATCTGATGGAGTAGGGAAATCTGTGTGAACACCGGACATGACGTAGGTTGGAAAATCTGACGGGGTTGGAAAATCTGATAGAACACTGGAAATGACGTAGTTTGGAAAATCTGACGGGATTGGAAAATCTGATAGAACACCGGAAATGCCTTAGGTTGGAAAATCTGACCAGGCATGGAAATCTGATAGAACACCGGAAATTACATAGGTAGGGAAATCTGATGGGGTAGGGAAATCTGAGAAATGATGGAAATGACATAGGTAGGGAAATCTGATGGGGTAGGGAAATCTGGGAAATTATGGAAATTACATAGGTAGGGAAATCTGATGGGGCATGGAAATCTGATAGAACACTGTAAATTACATAGGTAGGGAAATCTGACGGTGTTGGAAAATCTGGGAAATGATAGAAATGACATAGGTAGGGAAATCTGATGGGGTAGGGAAATCTGGGAAATGATGGAAATTACATAGGTAGGGAAATCTGATTGAGTAGGGAAATCTGTGTGAACACAGGACATGACGTAGGTTGGAAAATCTGACGGGGTTGGAAAATCTGATAGAACACCGGAAATGACGTAGGTTGAAATTACATAGGTAGGGAAATCTGATGGGGTAGGGAAATCTGGGAAATTATGGAAATTACATAGGTAGGGAAATCTGATGGGGTAGGGAAATCTGGTAAATGATGGAAATTACATAGGTAGGGAAATCTGATGGAGTAGGGAAATCTGTGTGAACACCGGACATGACGTAGGTTGGAAAATCTGACGGGGTTGGAAAATCTGATAGAACACCAAAAATGACGTAGGTTGGAAAATCTGATGGGGTTGGAAAATCTGACAGAACACTGGAAATGACGTAGGTTGGACAATCTGACGGGGTTGGAAAATCTGATAGAACACCGGAAATGATGTAGGTTGGAAAATCTGACGGGGTAGGAAAATCTGATAGAACACCGGAAATGACGTAGGTTGGAAAATCTGACGTGGCATGGAAATCTGATAGAACACCGGAAATTACATAGGTAGGGAAATCTGATGGGGTAGGGAAATCTGGGAAATGATGGAAATGACATAGGTAGGGAAATCTGATGGAGTAGGAAAATCTGTGTGAACACCGGACATGACGTAGGTTGGAAAATCTGACGGGGTTGGAAAATCTGATAGAACACTGAAATTACGTAGGTTGGAAAATCTGACGGGGTTGGAAAATCTGATAGAACACCGGAAATGATGTAGGTTGGAAAATCTGACGGGGTTGGAAAATCTGATAGAACACTGGAAATTACATAGGTAGGGAAATCTGATGGGGTAGGGAAATCTGGGAAATGATGGAAATTACATAGGTAGGGAAATCTGATGGGGTAGGGAAATCTGGGAAATGATGGAAATTACATAGGTAGGGAAATCTGATGGGGTAGGGAAATCTGGGAAATGATGGAAATTACATAGGTAGGGAAATCTGATGGGGCATGGAAATCTGATAGAACACCGGAAATTACATAGGTAGGGAAATCTGATGGGGTAGGGAAATCTGAAAAATGATGGAAATGACATAGGTAGGGAAATCTGATGGGGTAGGGAAATCTGAGAAATTATGGAAATGACATAGGTAGGGAAATCTGATGGGGTAGGGAAATCTGATAGAACACTGGAAATGCCGTAGGTTGGAAAATCTGACGAGGCATGGAAATCTGATAGAACACCGGAAATTACATAGGTAGGGAAATCTGATGGGGTAGGGAAAGGGAAATCTGATGGAGTAGGGAAATCATGACGTAGGTTGGAAAATCTGACGGGGTTGGAAAATCTGATAGAACACTGAAATTACGTAGGTTGGAAAATCTGACGAGGCATGGAAATCTGATAGAACACTGGAAATGATGTAGGTTGGAAAATCTGACGGGGTTGGAAAATCTGATAGAACACTGAAATTACGTAGGTTGGAAAATCTGACGGGGTTGGAAAATCTGATAGAACACCGGAAATGATGTGGGTTGGAAAAATCTGACGGGGTTGGAAAATCTGATAGAACACTGGAAATGATGTAGGTTGGAAAATCTGACGGGGTTGGAAAATCTGATAGAACACCGGAAATGCCATAGGTTGGAAAATCTGACGAGGCATGGAAATCTGATAGAACACCGGAAATTACATAGGTTGGAAAATCTGATAGAACACCGAAAATGCCTTAGGTTGGAAAATCTGACCAGGCATGGAAATCTGATAGAACACCGGAAATTACATAGGTAGGGAAATCTGATGGGGTAGGGAAATCTGGGAAATGATGGAAATTACATAGGTAGGGAAATCTGATGGGGTAGGGAAATCTGGGAAATGATGGAAATTACATAGGTAGGGAAATCTGATGGGGTAGGGAAATCTGGGAAATGATGGAAATTACATAGGTAGGGAAATCTGATGGAGTAGGGAAATCTGTGTGAACACCGGACATGACGTAGGTTGGAAAATCTGACGGGGTTGGAAAATCTGATAGAACACCAAAAATGACGTAGGTTGGAAAATCTGATGGGGTTGGAAAATCTGACAGAACACTGGAAATGACGTAGGTTGGACAATCTGACGGGGTTGGAAAATCTGATAGAACACCGGAAATGATGTAGGTTGGAAAATCTGACGGGGTAGGAAAATCTGATAGAACACCGGAAATGACGTAGGTTGGAAAATCTGACGTGGCATGGAAATCTGATAGAACACCGGAAATTACATAGGTAGGGAAATCTGATGGGGTAGGGAAATCTGGGAAATGATGGAAATGACATAGGTAGGGAAATCTGATGGAGTAGGAAAATCTGTGTGAACACCGGACATGACGTAGGTTGGAAAATCTGACGGGGTTGGAAAATCTGATAGAACACTGAAATTACGTAGGTTGGAAAATCTGACGGGGTTGGAAAATCTGATAGAACACCGGAAATGATGTAGGTTGGAAAATCTGACGGGGTTGGAAAATCTGATAGAACACTGGAAATTACATAGGTAGGGAAATCTGATGGGGTAGGGAAATCTGGGAAATGATGGAAATTACATAGGTAGGGAAATCTGATGGGGTAGGGAAATCTGGGAAATGATGGAAATTACATAGGTAGGGAAATCTGATGGGGTAGGGAAATCTGGGAAATGATGGAAATTACATAGGTAGGGAAATCTGATGGGGCATGGAAATCTGATAGAACACCGGAAATTACATAGGTAGGGAAATCTGATGGGGTAGGGAAATCTGAAAAATGATGGAAATGACATAGGTAGGGAAATCTGATGGGGTAGGGAAATCTGAGAAATTATGGAAATGACATAGGTAGGGAAATCTGATGGGGTAGGGAAATCTGATAGAACACTGGAAATGCCGTAGGTTGGAAAATCTGACGAGGCATGGAAATCTGATAGAACACCGGAAATTACATAGGTAGGGAAATCTGATGGGGTAGGGAAAGGGAAATCTGATGGAGTAGGGAAATCATGACGTAGGTTGGAAAATCTGACGGGGTTGGAAAATCTGATAGAACACTGAAATTACGTAGGTTGGAAAATCTGACGAGGCATGGAAATCTGATAGAACACTGGAAATGATGTAGGTTGGAAAATCTGACGGGGTTGGAAAATCTGATAGAACACTGAAATTACGTAGGTTGGAAAATCTGACGGGGTTGGAAAATCTGATAGAACACCGGAAATGATGTGGGTTGGAAAAATCTGACGGGGTTGGAAAATCTGATAGAACACTGGAAATGATGTAGGTTGGAAAATCTGACGGGGTTGGAAAATCTGATAGAACACCGGAAATGCCATAGGTTGGAAAATCTGACGAGGCATGGAAATCTGATAGAACACCGGAAATTACATAGGTTGGAAAATCTGATAGAACACCGAAAATGCCTTAGGTTGGAAAATCTGACCAGGCATGGAAATCTGATAGAACACCGGAAATTACATAGGTAGGGAAATCTGATGGGGTAGGGAAATCTGGGAAATGATGGAAATTACATAGGTAGGGAAATCTGATGGGGTAGGGAAATCTGGGAAATGATGGAAATTACATAGGTAGGGAAATCTGATGGGGTAGGGAAATCTGGGAAATGATGGAAATTACATAGGTAGGGAAATCTGATGGAGTAGGGAAATCTGATAGAACACCGGAAATTACATAGGTAGGGAAATCTGATGGGGTAGGGAAATCTGAGAAATGATGGAAATGACATAGGTAGGGAAATTTGATAGGGTAGGGAAATCTGAGAAATGATGGGAATGACATAGGTAGGGAAATCTGATGGGGTAGGGAAATCTGGGAAATGATGGAAATTACATAGGTAGGGAAATCTGAGAGAACACCGGAAATTATGTAGGTTGGAAAATCTGATGGGGCATGGAAATCTGATAGAGCACCGGAAATGTCATAGGTAGGTAAATCTGATGGGGTAGGGAATTCTGATAGAACTCCGGAAATGAGTTAGGTTGGAAAATCTGATGGGGTAAGGAAATCTGGGAAATTATGGAAATGACATAGGTAGGGGAATCTGATGGGGCATGAAAATCTGATAGAACACCGGAAATTACATAGGTCGGGAAATCTGAGAAATGATGGAAATGACATAGGTTGGAAAATCTGACGGGGTTGAAAAATCTGATAGAACACCGGAAATTACATAGGTAGGAAAATCTTATTGGGTAGGGAAATGTGGGAAATGATGGAAATTACATAGGTAGGGAAATCTGAGAGAACACCGGAAATTATGTAGGTTGGAAAATCTGATGGGGCATGGAAATCTGATAGAGCACCGGAAATGTCATAGGTAGGTAAATCTGATGGGGTAGGGAATTCTGATAGATCTCCGGAAATGAGTTAGGTTGGAAAATCTGATGGGGTAAGGAAATCTGGGAAATTATGGAAATGACATAGGTTGGAAAATCTGACGGGGTTGAAAAATCTGATAGAACACCGGAAATTACATAGGTAGGGAAATCTGATGGGGTAGGGAAATCTGGGAAATGATGGAAATTACATAGGTAGGGAAATCTGATGGGGTAGGGAAATCTGGGAAATGATGGAAATTACATAGGTAGGGAAATCTGATGGAGTAGGGAAATCTGTGTGAACACCGGACATGACGTAGGTTGGAAAATCTGACGGGGTTGGAAAATCTGATAGAACACTGGAAATGACGTAGTTTGGAAAATCTGACGGGATTGGAAAATCTGATAGAACACCGGAAATGCCTTAGGTTGGAAAATCTGACCAGGCATGGAAATCTGATAGAACACCGGAAATTACATAGGTAGGGAAATCTGATGGGGTAGGGAAATCTGAGAAATGATGGAAATGACATAGGTAGGGAAATCTGATGGGGTAGGGAAATCTGGGAAATTATGGAAATTACATAGGTAGGGAAATCTGATGGGGCATGGAAATCTGATAGAACACTGTAAATTACATAGGTAGGGAAATCTGACGGTGTTGGAAAATCTGGGAAATGATAGAAATGACATAGGTAGGGAAATCTGATGGGGTAGGGAAATCTGGGAAATGATGGAAATTACATAGGTAGGGAAATCTGATTGAGTAGGGAAATCTGTGTGAACACCGGACATGACGTAGGTTGGAAAATCTGACGGGGTTGGAAAATCTGATAGAACACCGGAAATGACGTAGGTTGAAATTACATAGGTAGGGAAATCTGATGGGGTAGGGAAATCTGGGAAATTATGGAAATTACATAGGTAGGGAAATCTGATGGGGTAGGGAAATCTGGTAAATGATGGAAATTACATAGGTAGGGAAATCTGATGGAGTAGGGAAATCTGTGTGAACACCGGACATGACGTAGGTTGGAAAATCTGACGGGGTTGGAAAATCTGATAGAACACTGGAAATGACGTAGTTTGGAAAATCTGACGGGATTGGAAAATCTGATAGAACACCGGAAATGCCTTAGGTTGGAAAATCTGACCAGGCATGGAAATCTGATAGAACACCGGAAATTACATAGGTAGGGAAATCTGATGGGGTAGGGAAATCTGAGAAATGATGGAAATGACATAGGTAGGGAAATCTGATGGGGTAGGGAAATCTGGGAAATTATGGAAATTACATAGGTAGGGAAATCTGATGGGGCATGGAAATCTGATAGAACACTGTAAATTACATAGGTAGGGAAATCTGACGGTGTTGGAAAATCTGGGAAATGATAGAAATGACATAGGTAGGGAAATCTGATGGGGTAGGGAAATCTGGGAAATGATGGAAATTACATAGGTAGGGAAATCTGATTGAGTAGGGAAATCTGTGTGAACACCGGACATGACGTAGGTTGGAAAATCTGACGGGGTTGGAAAATCTGATAGAACACCGGAAATGACGTAGGTTGAAATTACATAGGTAGGGAAATCTGATGGGGTAGGGAAATCTGGGAAATTATGGAAATTACATAGGTAGGGAAATCTGATGGGGTAGGGAAATCTGGTAAATGATGGAAATTACATAGGTAGGGAAATCTGATGGAGTAGGGAAATCTGTGTGAACACCGGACATGACGTAGGTTGGAAAATCTGACGGGGTTGGAAAATCTGATAGAACACCGGAAATTACATAGGTAGGGAAATCTGATGGGGTAGGGAAATCTGGGAAATGATGGAAATGACATAGGTAGGGAAATCTGATGGAGTAGGAAAATCTGTGTGAACACCGGACATGACGTAGGTTGGGAAATCTGACGGGGTTGGAAAATCTGATAGAACACTGAAATTACGTAGGTTGGAAAATCTGACGGGGTTGGAAAATCTGATAGAACACCGGAAATGATGTAGGTTGGAAAATCTGACGGGGTTGGAAAATCTGATAGAACACTGGAAATTACATAGGTAGGGAAATCTGATGGGGTAGGGAAATCTGGGAAATGATGGAAATTACATAGGTAGGGAAATCTGATGGGGTAGGGAAATCTGGGAAATGATGGAAATTACATAGGTAGGGAAATCTGATGGGGTAGGGAAATCTGGGAAATGATGGAAATTACATAGGTAGGGAAATCTGATGGGGCATGGAAATCTGATAGAACACCGGAAATTACATAGGTAGGGAAATCTGATGGGGTAGGGAAATCTGAAAAATGATGGAAATGACATAGGTAGGGAAATGGAAATGCCGTAGGTTGGAAAATCTGACGAGGCATGGAAATCTGATAGAACACCGGAAATTACATAGGTAGGGAAATCTGATGGGGTAGGGAAAGGGAAATCTGATGGAGTAGGGAAATCATGACGTAGGTTGGAAAATCTGACGGGGTTGGAAAATCTGATAGAACACTGAAATTACGTAGGTTGGAAAATCTGACGAGGCATGGAAATCTGATAGAACACTGGAAATGATGTAGGTTGGAAAATCTGACGGGGTTGGAAAATCTGATAGAACACTGAAATTACGTAGGTTGGAAAATCTGACGGGGTTGGAAAATCTGATAGAACACCGGAAATGATGTGGGTTGGAAAATCTGACGGGGTTGGAAAATCTGATAGAACACTGGAAATGATGTAGGTTGGAAAATCTGACGGGGTTGGAAAATCTGATAGAACACCGGAAATGCCATAGGTTGGAAAATCTGACGAGGCATGGAAATCTGATAGAACACCGGAAATTACATAGGTTGGAAAATCTGATAGAACACCGAAAATGCCTTAGGTTGGAAAATCTGACCAGGCATGGAAATCTGATAGAACACCGGAAATTACATAGGTAGGGAAATCTGATGGGGTAGGGAAATCTGGGAAATGATGGAAATTACATAGGTAGGGAAATCTGATGGGGTAGGGAAATCTGGGAAATGATGGAAATTACATAGGTAGGGAAATCTGATGGGGTAGGGAAATCTGGGAAATGATGGAAATTACATAGGTAGGGAAATCTGATGGAGTAGGGAAATCTGATAGAACACCGGAAATTACATAGGTAGGGAAATCTGATGGGGTAGGGAAATCTGAGAAATGATGGAAATGACATAGGTAGGGAAATTTGATAGGGTAGGGAAATCTGGGAAATGATGGAAATTACATAGGTAGGGAAATCTGATGGAGTAGGGAAATCTGTGTGAACACCGGACATGACGTAGGTTGGAAAATCTGACGGGGTTGGAAAATCTGATAGAACACCGGAAATGACGTAGGTTGAAATTACATAGGTAGGGAAATCTGACGGTGTTGGAAAATCTGGGAAATGATAGAAATGACATAGGTAGGGAAATCTGATGGGGTAGGGAAATCTGGGAAATGATGGAAATTACATAGGTAGGGAAATCTGATGGAGTAGGGAAATCTGAGTGCACACCGGACATGACGTAGGTTGGAAAATCTGATAGAACACTGGAAATTGAGTAGGTTGGAAAATCTGACGGGGTTGGAAAATCTGATAGAACACTGAAATTATGTAGGTTGGAAAATCTGATAGAACACCGGAAATGACGTAGGTTGGAAAATCTGACGGGGTTGGAAAATCTGATAGAACACCGGAAATGCCGTAGGTTGGAAAATCTGACGAGGCATGGAAATCTGATAGAACACCGGAAATTACATAGGTAGGGAAATCTGATGGGGTTGGGAAATGTGGGAAATGATGGAAATTACATAGGTAGGGAAATCTGATTGAGTAGGGAAATCTGAGTGAACACCGGACATGATGTAGGTTGGAAAATCTGACGGGGTTGGAAAATCTGATAGAACACTGAAATTACGTAGGTTGGAAAATCTGACGAGGCATGGAAATCTGATAGAACACCGGACATGACGTAGGTTGGAAAATCTGACGGGGTTGGAAAATCTGATAGAACACCAAAAATGACGTAGGTTGGAAAATCTGACGGGGTTGGAAAATCTGATAGAACACTGGAAATTATGTAGGTTGGAAAATCTGATGGGGTAGGGAAATCTGGGAAATGATGGAAATTACATAGGTAGGGAAATCTGACGGTGTTGGAAAATCTGAGTGCACACCGGACATGACGTAGGTTGGAAAATCTGATAGAACACTGGAAATTGAGTAGGTTGGAAAATCTGACGAGGTTGGAAAATCTGATAGAACACCGGAAATGACGTAGGTTGGAAAATCTAACGAGGCATGGAAATCTGATAGAACACCGGAAATTACATAGGTAGGGAAATCTGATTGAGTAGGGAAATCTGAGAAATGATGGAAATTACATAGGTAGGGAAATCTGATGGGGTAGGGAAATCTGGGAAATGATGGAAATTACATAGGTAGGGAAATCTGATGGGGCATGGAAATCTGATAGAACACTGTAAATTACATAGGTAGGGGAATCTGACGGTGTTGGAAAATCTGGGAAATGATAGAAATGACATAGGTAGGGTAATCTGATGGGGTAGGGAAATCTGGGAAATGATGGAAATTACATAGGTAGGGAAATCTGATGGGGTAGGGAAATCTGGGAAATGATTGAAATTACATAGGTAGGGAAATCTGATGGAGTAGGGAAATCTGTGTGAACACCGGACATGACGTAGGTTGGAAAATCTGACGGGGTTGGAAAATCTGATAGAACACCGGACATGACGTAGGTTGGAAAATCTGACGGGGTTGGAAAATCTGATAGAACACTGGAAATGATGTAGGTTGGAAAATCTGACGGGGTTGGAAAATCTGATAGAACACTGGAAATTATGTAGGTTGGAAAATCTGACGGGGCATGGAAATCTGATAGAACACCGGAAATTACATAGGTAGGGAAATCTGATGGGGTAGGGAAATCTGAGAAATGATGGACATGACATAGGTGTACGTTTAGTAAACTGAGAAGTTTTCTCTCAGTTCACTTCTCGGCAATTCTCCGAGAAAAATTATCAACTCTGGCACCCAGTTTAGAAGGTCGAGAACTTCAATTCCCAAAGGGTGATCAGAGGAGAATTTTTTTCTCTGAAAACGGCCGTGATCCCTGTATAACTGGGTAGACTGCCTGTAATCTCACGAGATTTTGTGAGATTACAGTGCCGCCAAGTTTTAAAAGTGAAACCAAAGTTTAAAAGCACTCGTAATGACATGTTCTGACACATGAAAACTTACTGAATATCTATCGATCTATACACACACACATATACAGTATACATACAGTGTATATACATATGTACATACATTATATATATACACCAGTACATACAGTGTATATATATATATATATATATATATATATATATATATATATATATATATATATATATATACGGTATGTACTGGTGTATATATATAATGTATGTACATATGTATATACACTGTATGTATACTGTATATGTGTGTGTGTATAGATCGATAGATATTCAGTAAGTTTTCATGTGTCAGAACATGTCATTACGAGTGCTTTTAAACTTTGGTTTCACTTTTATATACACTTTTATATATACACCCATACATACATACCATATATACATATATATATTTTTTTTTATTTTTTAATTTTGAACCCACTGGTGCTGATATATCGGAAGAAAGAAGTCTTCTTCCTCTGATCACACAGCTTCTCCCCCTGATTCTCCACCTCTGAGCTGGGGAATCTGGAATGGAGATATTTCAGAATAACGGCTGTGTGATCTTCAGATCTCCCTTTTCTAAACTGGCCGTTTGTGACAGAAACGGTCATGTACTGTGATGAGAAGAGAAGAACATGTTCTCTGCTCCTCATCTCAGCAAACTAAACGGTAACTCATCAGAGATCAGTCGTGATCCTCAGGATCACGGCTTTTCTCTGTTTATTAAAAGTACACCATAGGTAGGGAAATCTGATGGGGTAGGGAAATCTGGGAAATGATGGAAATTACATAGGTAGGGAAATCTGACGGTGTTGGAAAATCTGGGAAATGATAGAAATGACATAGGTAGGGAAATCTGATGGGGTAGGGAAATCTGGGAAATGATGGAAATTACATAGGTAGGGAAATCTGATGGAGTAGGGAAATCTGAGTGCACACCGGACATGACGTAGGTTGGAAAATCTGATAGAACACTGGAAATTGAGTAGGTTGGCAAATCTGACGGGGTTGGAAAATCTGATAGAACACTGAAATTATGTAGGTTGGAAAATCTGATAGAACACCGGAAATGACGTAGGTTGGAAAATCTGACGGGGTTGGAAAATCTGATAGAACACCGGAAATGCCGTAGGTTGGAAAATCTGACGAGGCATGGAAATCTGATAGAACACCGGAAATTACATAGGTAGGGAAATCTGATGGGGTTGGGAAATGTGGGAAATGATGGAAATTACATAGGTAGGGAAATCTGATTGAGTAGGGAAATCTGAGTGAACACCGGACATGATGTAGGTTGGAAAATCTGACGGGGTTGGAAAATCTGATAGAACACTGAAATTACGTAGGTTGGAAAATCTGACGAGGCATGGAAATCTGATAGAACACCGGACATGACGTAGGTTGGAAAATCTGACGGGGTTGGAAAATCTGATAGAACACCAAAAATGACGTAGGTTGGAAAATCTGACGGGGTTGGAAAATCTGATAGAACACTGGAAATGATGTAGGTTGGAAAATCTGATGGGGTAGGGAAATCTGGGAAATGATGGAAATTACATAGGTAGGGAAATCTGACGGTGTTGGAAAATCTGAGTGCACACCGGACATGACGTAGGTTGGAAAATCTGATAGAACACTGGAAATTGAGTAGGTTGGAAAATCTGACGGGGTTGGAAAATCTGATAGAACACTGAAATCATGTAGGTTGGAAAATCTGACGAGGTTGGAAAATCTGATAGAACACCGGAAATGACGTAGGTTGGAAAATCTAACGAGGCATGGAAATCTGATAGAACACCGGAAATTACATAGGTAGGGAAATCTGATTGAGTAGGGAAATCTGAGTGAACACCGGACATGATGTAGGTTGGAAAATCTGACGGGGTTGGAAAATCTGATAGAACACTGAAATTACGTAGGTTGGAAAATCTGACGGGGTTGGAAAATCTGATAGAACACCGGAAATGACGTAGGTTGGAAGATCTGATGGGGCATGGAAATCTGATAGAACACCGGAAATTACATAGGTAGGGAAATCTGATGGGGTAGGGAAATCTGGGAAATGATGGAAATTACATAGGTAGGGAAATCTGATGGGGTAGGGAAATCTGGGAAATGATGGAAATTACATAGGTAGGGAAATCTGATGGGGCATGGAAATCTGATAGAACACTGTAAATTACATAGGTAGGGAAATCTGACGGTGTTGGAAAATCTGGGAAATGATAGAAATGACATAGGTAGGGAAATCTGATGGGGTAGGGAAATCTGGGAAATGATGGAAATTACATAGGTAGGGAAATCTGATGGGGCATGGAAATCTGATAGAACACTGTAAATTACATAGGTAGGGGAATCTGACGGTGTTGGAAAATCTGGGAAATGATAGAAATTACATAGGTAGGGTAATCTGATGGGGTAGGGAAATCTGGGAAATGATGGAAATTACATAGGTAGGGAAATCTGATGGGGTAGGGAAATCTGGGAAATGATTGAAATTACATAGGTAGGGAAATCTGATGGAGTAGGGAAATCTGTGTGAACACCGGACATGACGTAGGTTGGAAAATCTGACGGGGTTGGAAAATCTGATAGAACACCGGACATGACGTAGGTTGGAAAATCTGACGGGGTTGGAAAATCTGATAGAACACTGGAAATGATGTAGGTTGGAAAATCTGACGGGGTTGGAAAATCTGATAGAACACTGGAAATGATGTAGGTTGGAAAATCTGACGGGGTTGGAAAATCTGATAGAACACTGGAAACTATGTAGGTTGGAAAATCTGACGGGGCATGGAAATCTGATAGAACACCGGAAATTACATAGGTAGGGAAATCTGATGGGGTAGGGAAATCTGAGAAATGATGGAAATGACATAGGTAGGGAAATCTGATGGGGTAGGGAAATCTGAGTGAACACCGGACATGACGTAGGTTGGAAAATCTGACGGGGTTGGAAAATCTGATAGAACACTGGAAATGACATAGGTTGGAAAATCTGACGGGGTTGGAAAATCTGATAGAACACTGGAAATGATGTAGGTTGGAAAATCTGACGGGGTTGGAAAATCTGATAGAACACCGGAAATTACATAGGTAGGGAAATCTGACGGGGCATGGAAATCTGATAGAACACCGGAAATTACATAGGTAGGGAAATCTGATGGGGTAGGGAAATCTGAGAAATGATGGAAATGACATAGGTAGGGAAATCTGATGGGGTAGGGAAATCTGAGTGAACACCGGACATGACGTAGGTTGGAAAATCTGACGGGGTTGGAAAATCTGATAGAACACTGGAAATGACATAGGTTGGAAAATCTGACGGGGTTGGAAAATCTGATAGAACACTGGAAATGCTATAGGTTGGAAAATCTGACGGGGTTGGAAAATCTGATAGAACACCGGAAATTACATAGGTAGGGAAATCTGATGGGGTAGGGAAATCTGAGAAATGATGGAAATGACATAGGTAGGGAAATCTGATGGGGTAGGGAAATCTGGGAAATGATGGAAATTACATAGGTAGGGAAATCTGACGGTGTTGGAAAATCTGGGAAATGATAGAAATGACATAGGTAGGGAAATCTGATGGGGTAGGGAAATCTGAGAAATGATGGAAATGACATAGGTAGGGAAATCTGATGGGGTAGGGAAATCTGATAGAACTGGAAATGCCGTAGGTTGGAAAATCTGACGAGGCATGGAAATCTGATAGAACACCGGAAATTACATAGGTAGGGAAATCTGATGGGGTAGGGAAATCTGGGAAATGATGGAAATTACATAGGTAGGGAAATCTGATGGGGTAGGGAAATCTGGGAAATGATGGAAATTACATAGGTAGGGAAATCTGATGGGGCATGGAAATCTGATAGAACACTGTAAATTACATAGGTAGGGAAATCTGACGGTGTTGGAAAATCTGGGAAATGATAGAAATGACATAGGTAGGGAAATCTGATGGGGTAGGGAAATCTGGGAAATGATGGAAATTACATAGGTAGGGAAATCTGATGGGGCATGGAAATCTGATAGAACACTGTAAATTACATAGGTAGGGGAATCTGACGGTGTTGGAAAATCTGGGAAATGATAGAAATGACATAGGTAGGGTAATCTGATGGGGTAGGGAAATCTGGGAAATGATGGAAATTACATAGGTAGGGAAATCTGATGGGGTAGGGAAATCTGGGAAATGATTGAAATTACATAGGTAGGGAAATCTGATGGAGTAGGGAAATCTGTGTGAACACCGGACATGACGTAGGTTGGAAAATCTGACGGGGTTGGAAAATCTGATAGAACACCGGACATGACGTAGGTTGGAAAATCTGACGGGGTTGGAAAATCTGATAGAACACTGGAAATGATGTAGGTTGGAAAATCTGACGGGGTTGGAAAATCTGATAGAACACCGGAAATGCCTTAGGTTGGAAAATCTGACCAGGCATGGAAATCTGATAGAACACCGGAAATTACATAGGTAGGGAAATCTGATGGGGTAGGGAAATCTGAGAAATGATGGAAATGACATAGGTAGGGAAATCTGATGGGGTAGGGAAATCTGGGAAATGATGGAAATTACATAGGTAGGGAAATCTGATGGGGCATGGAAATCTGATAGAACACTGTAAATTACATAGGTAGGGGAATCTGACGGTGTTGGAAAATCTGGGAAATTATAGAAATGACATAGGTAGGGTAATCTGATGGGGTAGGGAAATCTGGGAAATGATGGAAATTACATAGGTAGGGAAATCTGATGGGGCATGGAAATCTGATAGAACACTGTAAATTACATAGGTAGGGGAATCTGACGGTGTTGGAAAATCTGGGAAATGATAGAAATGACATAGGTAGGGTAATCTGATGGGGTAGGGAAATCTGGGAAATGATGGAAATTACATAGGTAGGGAAATCTGATGGGGTAGGGAAATCTGGGAAATGATTGAAATTACATAGGTAGGGAAATCTGATGGAGTAGGGAAATCTGTGTAAACACCGGACATGACGTAGGTTGGAAAATCTGACGGGGTTGGAAAATCTGATAGAACACCGGACATGACGTAGGTTGGAAAATCTGATGGGGTTGGAAAATCTGATAGAACACCGGACATGACGTAGGTTGGAAAATCTGACGGGGTTGGAAAATCTGATAGAACACTGGAAATGATGTAGGTTGGAAAATCTGACGGGGGTTGGAAAATCTGATAGAACACTGGAAATGATGTAGGTTGGAAAATCTGACGGGGTTGGAAAATCTGATAGAACACTGGAAATTATGTAGGTTGGAAAATCTGACGGGGTTGGAAAATCTGATAGAGCACCGGAAATGCCTTAGGTTGGAAAATCTGACCAGGCATGGAAATCTGATAGAACACCGGAAATTACATAGGTAGGGAAATCTGATGGGGTAGGGAAATCTGAGAAATGATGGAAATGACATAGGTAGGGGAATCTGACGGTGTTGGAAAATCTGGGAAATGATAGAAATGACATAGGTAGGGAAATCTGATGGGGTAGGGAAATCTGGGAAATGATTGAAATTACATAGGTAGGGAAATCTGATGGAGTAGGGAAATCTGTGTGAACACCGGACATGACGTAGGTTGGAAAATCTGACGGGGTTGGAAAATCTGATAGAACACCGGACATGACGTAGGTTGGAAAATCTGACGGGGTTGGAAAATCTGATAGAACACTGGAAATGATGTAGGTTGGAAAATATGACGGGGTTGGAAAATCTGATAGAACACTGGAAATGATGTAGGTTGGAAAATCTGACGGGGTTGGAAAATCTGATAGAACACTGGAAACTATGTAGGTTGGAAAATCTGACGGGGCATGGAAATCTGATAGAACACCGGAAATTACATAGGTAGGGAAATCTGATGGGGTAGGGAAATCTGAGAAATGATGGAAATGACATAGGTAGGGAAATCTGATGGGGTAGGGAAATCTGAGTGAACACCGGACATGACGTAGGTTGGAAAATCTGACGGGGTTGGAAAATCTGATAGAACACTGGAAATGACATAGGTTGGAAAAATCTGACGGGGTTGGAAAATCTGATAGAACACTGGAAATGATGTAGGTTGGAAAATCTGACGGGGTTGGAAAATCTGATAGAACACCGGAAATTACATAGGTAGGGAAATCTGATGGGGTAGGGAAATCTGAGAAATGATGGAAATGACATAGGTAGGGAAATCTGATGGGGTAGGGAAATCTGGGAAATGATGGAAATTACATAGGTAGGGAAATCTGACGGTGTTGGAAAATCTGGGAAATGATAGAAATGACATAGGTAGGGAAATCTGATGGGGTAGGGAAATCTGAGAAATGATGGAAATGACATAGGTAGGGAAATCTGATGGGGTAGGGAAATCTGATAGAACACTGGAAATGCCGTAGGTTGGAAAATCTGACGAGGCATGGAAATCTGATAGAACACCGGAAATTACATAGGTAGGGAAATCTGATGGGGTAGGGAAATCTGGGAAATGATGGAAATTACATAGGTAGGGAAATCTGATGGGGTAGGGAAATCTGGGAAATGATGGAAATTACATAGGTAGGGAAATCTGATGGGGCATGGAAATCTGATAGAACACTGTAAATTACATAGGTAGGGGAATCTGACGGTGTTGGAAAATCTGGGAAATGATAGAAATGACATAGGTAGGGTAATCTGATGGGGTAGGGAAATCTGGGAAATGATGGAAATTACATAGGTAGGGAAATCTGATGGGGTAGGGAAATCTGGGAAATGATTGAAATTACATAGGTAGGGAAATCTGATGGAGTAGGGAAATCTGTGTGAACACCGGACATGACGTAGGTTGGAAAATCTGACGGGGTTGGAAAATCTGATAGAACACCGGACATGACGTAGGTTGGAAAATCTGACGGGGTTGGAAAATCTGATAGAACACTGGAAATGATGTAGGTTGGAAAATCTGACGGGGTTGGAAAATCTGATAGAACACCGGAAATGCCTTAGGTTGGAAAATCTGACCAGGCATGGAAATCTGATAGAACACCGGAAATTACATAGGTAGGGAAATCTGATGGGGTAGGGAAATCTGAGAAATGATGGAAATGACATAGGTAGGGAAATCTGATGGGGTAGGGAAATCTGGGAAATGATGGAAATTACATAGGTAGGGAAATCTGATGGGGCATGGAAATCTGATAGAACACTGTAAATTACATAGGTAGGGGAATCTGACGGTGTTGGAAAATCTGGGAAATTATAGAAATGACATAGGTAGGGTAATCTGATGGGGTAGGGAAATCTGGGAAATGATGGAAATTACATAGGTAGGGAAATCTGATGGGGCATGGAAATCTGATAGAACACTGTAAATTACATAGGTAGGGGAATCTGACGGTGTTGGAAAATCTGGGAAATGATAGAAATGACATAGGTAGGGTAATCTGATGGGGTAGGGAAATCTGGGAAATGATGGAAATTACATAGGTAGGGAAATCTGATGGGGTAGGGAAATCTGGGAAATGATTGAAATTACATAGGTAGGGAAATCTGATGGAGTAGGGAAATCTGTGTAAACACCGGACATGACGTAGGTTGGAAAATCTGACGGGGTTGGAAAGTCTGATAGAACACCGGACATGACGTAGGTTGGAAAATCTGACGGGGTTGGAAAATCTGATAGAACACTGGAAATGATGTAGGTTGGAAAATCTGACGGGGTTGGAAAATCTGATAGAACACTGGAAATGACATAGGTTGGAAAATCTGACGGGGTTGGAAAATCTGATAGAACACTGGAAATTACATAGGTAGGGAAATCTGATGGGGTAGGGAAATCTGAGAAATGATGGAAATGACATAGGTAGGGAAATCTGATGGGGTAGGGAAATCTGATAGAACACCGGACATGACGTAGGTTGGAAAATCTGACGGGGTTGGAAAATCTGATAGAACACTGGAAATGACATAGGTTGGAAAATCTGACGGGGTTGGAAAATCTGATAGAACACTGGAAATGAGGTAGGTTGGAAAATCTGACGGGGGTTGGAAAATCTGATAGAACACTGGAAATTATGTAGGTTGGAAAATCTGACGGGGTTGGAAAATCTGATAGAACACCGGTATTGATGTAGGTTGGAAAATCTGACGGGGTAGGAAAATCTGATAGAACACCGGAAATTACATAGGTAGGGAAATCTGATGGGGTAGGGAAATCTGAGAAATGATGGAAATGACATAGGTAGGGAAATCTGATGGGGTAGGGAAATCTGGGAAATGATGGAAATTACATAGGTAGGGAAATCTGACGGTGTTGGAAAATCTGGGAAATGATAGAAATGACATAGGTAGGGAAATCTGATGGGGTAGGGAAATCTGAGAAATGATGGAAATGACATAGGTAGGGAAATCTGATGGGGTAGGGAAATCTGATAGAACACTGGAAATGCCGTAGGTTGGAAAATCTGACGAGGCATGGAAATCTGATAGAACACCGGAAATTACATAGGTAGGGAAATCTGATGGGGTAGGGAAATCTGGGAAATGATGGAAATTACATAGGTAGGGAAATCTGATGGGGTAGGGAAATCTGGGAAATGATGGAAATTACATAGGTAGGGAAATCTGATGGGGCATGGAAATCTGATAGAACACTGTAAATTACATAGGTAGGGAAATCTCACGGTGTTGGAAAATCTGGGAAATGATAGAAATGACATAGGTAGGGAAATCTGATGGGGTAGGGAAATCTGGGAAATGATGGAAATTACATAGGTAGGGAAATCTGATGGGGTAGGGAAATCTGGGAAATGATGGAAATTACATAGGTAGGGAAATCTGATGGGGTAGGGAAATCTGGGAAATGATGGAAATTACATAGGTAGGGAAATCTGATGGGGCATGGAAATCTGATAGAACACTGTAAATTACATAGGTAGGGAAATCTGACGGTGTTGGAAAATCTGGGAAATGATAGAAATGACATAGGTAGGGAAATCTGATGGGGTAGGGAAATCTGGGAAATGATGGAAATTACATAGGTAGGGAAATCTGATGGGGCATGGAAATCTGATAGAACACTGTAAATTACATAGGTAGGGGAATCTGACGGTGTTGGAAAATCTGGGAAATGATAGAAATGACATAGGTAGGGTAATCTGATGGGGTAGGGAAATCTGGGAAATGATGGAAATTACATAGGTAGGGAAATCTGATGGGGTAGGGAAATCTGGGAAATGATTGAAATTACATAGGTAGGGAAATCTGATGGAGTAGGGAAATCTGTGTGAACACCGGACATGACGTAGGTTGGAAAATCTGACGGGGGTTGGAAAATCTGATAGAACACCGGACATGACGTAGGTTGGAAAATCTGACGGGGTTGGAAAATCTGATAGAACACGAAATGATGTAGGTTGGAAAATCTGACGGGGTTGGAAAATCTGATAGAACACCGGAAATGCCTTAGGTTGGAAAATCTGACCAGGCATGGAAATCTGATAGAACACCGGAAATTACATAGGTAGGGAAATCTGATGGGGTAGGGAAATCTGAGAAATGATGGAAATGACATAAGTAGGGAAATCTGATGGGGTAGGGAAATCTGGGAAATGATGGAAATTACATAGGTAGGGAAATCTGATGGGGCATGGAAATCTGATAGAATACTGTAAATTACATAGGTAGGGGAATCTGACGGTATTGGAAAATCTGGGAAATTATAGAAATGACATAGGTAGGGTAATCTGATGGGGTAGGGAAATCTGGGAAATGATGGAAATTACATAGGTAGGGAAATCTGATGGGGCATGGAAATCTGATAGAACACTGTAAATTACATAGGTAGGGGAATCTGACGGTGTTGGAAAATCTGGGAAATTATAGAAATGACATAGGTAGGGTAATCTGATGGGGTAGGGAAATCTGGGAAATGATGGAAATTACATAGGTAGGGAAATCTGATGGGGTAGGGAAATCTGGGAAATGATTGAAATTACATAGGTAGGGAAATCTGATGGAGTAGGGAAATCTGTGTGAACACCGGACATGACGTAGGTTGGAAAATCTGACGGGGTTGGAAAATCTGGTAGAACACCGGACATGACGTAGGTTGGAAAATCTGACGGGGTTGGAAAATCTGATAGAACACTGGAAATGATGTAGGTTGGAAAATCTGACGGGGTTGGAAAATCTGATAGAACACTGGAAATGATGTAGGTTGGGAAATCTGACGGGGTTGGAAAATCTGATAGAACACTGGAAACTATGTAGGTTGGAAAATCTGACGGGGCATGGAAATCTGATAGAACACCGGAAATTACATAGGTAGGGAAATCTGATGGGGTAGGGAAATCTGAGAAATGATGGAAATGACATAGGTAGGGAAATCTGATGGGGTAGGGAAATCTGAGTGAACACCGGACATGACGTAGGTTGGAAAATCTGACGGGGTTGGAAAATCTGATAGAACACTGGAAATGACATAGGTTGGAAAATCTGACGGGGTTGGAAAATCTGATAGAACACTGGAAATGATGTAGTTGGAAAATCTGACGGGGTTGGAAAATCTGATAGAACACCGGAAATGATGTAGGTTGGAAAATCTGACGGGGTAGGAAAATCTGATAGAACACCGGAAATTACATAGGTAGGGAAATCTGATGGGGTAGGGAAATCTGAGAAATGATGGAAATGACATAGGTAGGGAAATCTGATGGGGTAGGGAAATCTGGGAAATGATGGAAATTACATAGGTAGGGAAATCTGACGGTGTTGGAAAATCTGGGAAATGATAGAAATGACATAGGTAGGGAAATCTGATGGGGTAGGGAAATCTGAGAAATGATGGAAATGACATAGGTAGGGAAATCTGATGGGGTAGGGAAATCTGATAGAACACTGGAAATGCCGTAGGTTGGAAAATCTGACGAGGCATGGAAATCTGATAGAACACCGGAAATTACATAGGTAGGGAAATCTGATGGGGTAGGGAAATCTGGGAAATGATGGAAATTACATAGGTAGGGAAATCTGATGGGGTAGGGAAATCTGGGAAATGATGGAAATTACATAGGTAGGGAAATCTGATGGGGCATGGAAATCTGATAGAACACTGTAAATTACATAGGTAGGGAAATCTGACGGTGTTGGAAAATCTGGGAAATGATAGAAATGACATAGGTAGGGAAATCTGATGGGGTAGGGAAATCTGGGAAATGATGGAAATTACATAGGTAGGGAAATCTGATGGGGCATGGAAATCTGATAGAACACTGTAAATTACATAGGTAGGGGAATCTGACGGTGTTGGAAAATCTGGGAAATGATAGAAATGACATAGGTAGGGTAATCTGATGGGGTAGGGAAATCTGGGAAATGATGGAAATTACATAGGTAGGGAAATCTGATGGGGTAGGGAAATCTGGGAAATGATTGAAATTACATAGGTAGGGAAATCTGATGGAGTAGGGAAATCTGTGTGAACACCGGACATGACGTAGGTTGGAAAATCTGACGGGGTTGGAAAATCTGATAGAACACTGGAAACTATGTAGGTTGGAAAATCTGACGGGGCATGGAAATCTGATAGAACACTGGAAATTACATAGGTAGGGAAATCTGATGGGGTAGGGAAATCTGAGAAATGATGGAAATGACATAGGTAGGGAAATCTGATGGGGTAGGGAAATCTGATAGAACACCGGACATGACGTAGGTTGGAAAATCTGACGGGGTTGGAAAATCTGATAGAACACTGGAAATGACATAGGTTGGAAAATCTGACGGGGTTGGAAAATCTGATAGAACACTGGAAATGAGGTAGGTTGGAAAATCTGACGGGGTTGGAAAATCTGATAGAACACGGGAAATTATGTAGGTTGGAAAATCTGACGGGGTTGGAAAATCTGATAGAACACCGGAAATGATGTAGGTTGGAAAATCTGACGGGGTAGGAAAATCTGATAGAACACCGGAAATTACATAGGTAGGGAAATCTGATGGGGTAGGGAAATCTGAGAAATGATGGAAATGACATAGGTAGGGAAATCTGATGGGGTAGGGAAATCTGGGAAATGATGGAAATTACATAGGTAGGGAAATCTGATGGGGTAGGGAAATCTGGGAAATGATGGAAATTACATAGGTAGGGAAATCTGATGGGGTAGGGAAATCTGGGAAATGATGGAAATTACATAGGTAGGGAAATCTGATGGGGCATGGAAATCTGATAGAACACTGTAAATTACATAGGTAGGGAAATCTCACGGTGTTGGAAAATCTGGGAAATGATAGAAATGACATAGGTAGGGAAATCTGATGGGGTAGGGAAATCTGGGAAATGATGGAAATTACATAGGTAGGGAAATCTGATGGGGTAGGGAAATCTGGGAAATGATGGAAATTACATAGGTAGGGAAATCTGATGGGGCATGGAAATCTGATAGAACACTGTAAATTACATAGGTAGGGAAATCTGACGGTGTTGGAAAATCTGGGAAATGATAGAAATGACATAGGTAGGGAAATCTGATGGGGTAGGGAAATCTGGGAAATGATGGAAATTACATAGGTAGGGAAATCTGATGGGGCATGGAAATCTGATAGAACACTGTAAATTACATAGGTAGGGGAATCTGACGGTGTTGGAAAATCTGGGAAATGATAGAAATGACATAGGTAGGGTAATCTGATGGGGTAGGGAAATCTGGGAAATGATGGAAATTACATAGGTAGGGAAATCTGATGGGGTAGGGAAATCTGGGAAATGATTGAAATTACATAGGTAGGGAAATCTGATGGAGTAGGGAAATCTGTGTGAACACCGGACATGACGTAGGTTGGAAAATCTGACGGGGTTGGAAAATCTGATAGAACACCGGACATGACGTAGGTTGGAAAATCTGACGGGGTTGGAAAATCTGATAGAACACGAAATGATGTAGGTTGGAAAATCTGACGGGGTTGGAAAATCTGATAGAACACCGGAAATGCCTTAGGTTGGAAAATCTGACCAGGCATGGAAATCTGATAGAACACCGGAAATTACATAGGTAGGGAAATCTGATGGGGTAGGGAAATCTGAGAAATGATGGAAATGACATAAGTAGGGAAATCTGATGGGGTAGGGAAATCTGGGAAATGATGGAAATTACATAGGTAGGGAAATCTGATGGGGCATGGAAATCTGATAGAATACTGTAAATTACATAGGTAGGGGAATCTGACGGTGTTGGAAAATCTGGGAAATTATAGAAATGACATAGGTAGGGTAATCTGATGGGGTAGGGAAATCTGGGAAATGATGGAAATTACATAGGTAGGGAAATCTGATGGGGCATGGAAATCTGATAGAACACTGTAAATTACATAGGTAGGGGAATCTGACGGTGTTGGAAAATCTGGGAAATGATAGAAATGACATAGGTAGGGTAATCTGATGGGGTAGGGAAATCTGGGAAATGATGGAAATTACATAGGTAGGGAAATCTGATGGGGTAGGGAAATCTGGGAAATGATTGAAATTACATAGGTAGGGAAATCTGATGGAGTAGGGAAATCTGTGTGAACACCGGACATGACGTAGGTTGGAAAATCTGACGGGGTTGGAAAATCTGATAGAACACCGGACATGACGTAGGTTGGAAAATCTGACGGGGTTGGAAAATCTGATAGAACACTGGAAATGATGTAGGTTGGAAAATCTGACGGGGTTGGAAAATCTGATAGAACACTGGAAATGATGTAGGTTGGAAAATCTGACGGGGTTGGAAAATCTGATAGAACACTGGAAACTATGTAGGTTGGAAAATCTGACGGGGCATGGAAATCTGATAGAACACCGGAAATTACATAGGTAGGGAAATCTGATGGGGTAGGGAAATCTGAGAAATGATGGAAATGACATAGGTAGGGAAATCTGATGGGGTAGGGAAATCTGGGAAATGATGGAAATTACATAGGTAGGGAAATCTGACGGTGTTGGAAAATCTGGGAAATGATAGAAATGACATAGGTAGGGAAATCTGATGGGGTAGGGAAATCTGAGAAATGATGGAAATGACATAGGTAGGGAAATCTGATGGGGTAGGGAAATCTGAGTGAACACCGGACATGACGTAGGTTGGAAAATCTGACGGGGTTGGAAAATCTGATAGAACACTGGAAATGACATAGGTTGGAAAATCTGACGGGGTTGGAAAATCTGATAGAACACTGGAAATGATGTAGTTGGAAAATCTGACGGGGTTGGAAAATCTGATAGAACACTGGAAATTATGTAGGTTGGAAAATCTGACGGGGTTGGAAAATCTGATAGAACACCGGAAATGATGTAGGTTGGAAAATCTGACGGGGTAGGAAAATCTGATAGAACACCGGAAATTACATAGGTAGGGAAATCTGATGGGGTAGGGAAATCTGAGAAATGATGGAAATGACATAGGTAGGGAAATCTGATGGGGTAGGGAAATCTGGGAAATGATGGAAATTACATAGGTAGGGAAATCTGACGGTGTTGGAAAATCTGGGAAATGATAGAAATGACATAGGTAGGGAAATCTGATGGGGTAGGGAAATCTGAGAAATGATGGAAATGACATAGGTAGGGAAATCTGATGGGGTAGGGAAATCTGATAGAACACTGGAAATGCCGTAGGTTGGAAAATCTGACGAGGCATGGAAATCTGATAGAACACCGGAAATTACATAGGTAGGGAAATCTGATGGGGTAGGGAAATCTGGGAAATGATGGAAATTACATAGGTAGGGAAATCTGATGGGGTAGGGAAATCTGGGAAATGATGGAAATTACATAGGTAGGGAAATCTGATGGGGCATGGAAATCTGATAGAACACTGTAAATTACATAGGTAGGGAAATCTGACGGTGTTGGAAAATCTGGGAAATGATAGAAATGACATAGGTAGGGAAATCTGATGGGGTAGGGAAATCTGGGAAATGATGGAAATTACATAGGTAGGGAAATCTGATGGGGCATGGAAATCTGATAGAACACTGTAAATTACATAGGTAGGGGAATCTGACGGTGTTGGAAAATCTGGGAAATGATAGAAATGACATAGGTAGGGTAATCTGATGGGGTAGGGAAATCTGGGAAATGATGGAAATTACATAGGTAGGGAAATCTGATGGGGTAGGGAAATCTGGGAAATGATTGAAATTACATAGGTAGGGAAATCTGATGGAGTAGGGAAATCTGTGTGAACACCGGACATGACGTAGGTTGGAAAATCTGACGGGGTTGGAAAATCTGATAGAACACTGGAAACTATGTAGGTTGGAAAATCTGACGGGGCATGGAAATCTGATAGAACACTGGAAATTACATAGGTAGGGAAATCTGATGGGGTAGGGAAATCTGAGAAATGATGGAAATGACATAGGTAGGGAAATCTGATGGGGTAGGGAAATCTGATAGAACACCGGACATGACGTAGGTTGGAAAATCTGACGGGGTTGGAAAATCTGATAGAACACTGGAAATGACATAGGTTGGAAAATCTGACGGGGTTGGAAAATCTGATAGAACACTGGAAATGAGGTAGGTTGGAAAATCTGACGGGGTTGGAAAATCTGATAGAACACTGGAAATTATGTAGGTTGGAAAATCTGACGGGGTTGGAAAATCTGATAGAACACCGGAAATGATGTAGGTTGGAAAATCTGACGGGGTAGGAAAATCTGATAGAACACCGGAAATTACATAGGTAGGGAAATCTGATGGGGTAGGGAAATCTGAGAAATGATGGAAATGACATAGGTAGGGAAATCTGATGGGGTAGGGAAATCTGGGAAATGATGGAAATTACATAGGTAGGGAAATCTGACGGTGTTGGAAAATCTGGGAAATGATAGAAATGACATAGGTAGGGAAATCTGATGGGGTAGGGAAATCTGAGAAATGATGGAAATGACATAGGTAGGGAAATCTGATGGGGTAGGGAAATCTGATAGAACACTGGAAATGCCGTAGGTTGGAAAATCTGACGAGGCATGGAAATCTGATAGAACACCGGAAATTACATAGGTAGGGAAATCTGATGGGGTAGGGAAATCTGGGAAATGATGGAAATTACATAGGTAGGGAAATCTGATGGGGTAGGGAAATCTGGGAAATGATGGAAATTACATAGGTAGGGAAATCTGATGGGGCATGGAAATCTGATAGAACACTGTAAATTACATAGGTAGGGAAATCTCACGGTGTTGGAAAATCTGGGAAATGATAGAAATGACATAGGTAGGGAAATCTGATGGGGTAGGGAAATCTGGGAAATGATGGAAATTACATAGGTAGGGAAATCTGATGGGGTAGGGAAATCTGGGAAATGATGGAAATTACATAGGTTGGGAAATCTGATGGGGCATGGAAATCTGATAGAACACTGTAAATTACATAGGTAGGGAAATCTGACGGTGTTGGAAAATCTGGGAAATGATAGAAATGACATAGGTAGGGAAATCTGATGGGGTAGGGAAATCTGGGAAATGATGGAAATTACATAGGTAGGGAAATCTGATGGGGCATGGAAATCTGATAGAACACTGTAAATTACATAGGTAGGGGAATCTGACGGTGTTGGAAAATCTGGGAAATGATAGAAATGACATAGGTAGGGTAATCTGATGGGGTAGGGAAATCTGGGAAATGATGGAAATTACATAGGTAGGGAAATCTGATGGGGTAGGGAAATCTGGGAAATGATTGAAATTACATAGGTAGGGAAATCTGATGGAGTAGGGAAATCTGTGTGAACACCGGACATGACGTAGGTTGAAAAATCTGACGGGGTTGGAAAATCTGATAGAACACCGGACATGACGTAGGTTGGAAAATCTGACGGGGTTGGAAAATCTGATAGAACACGAAATGATGTAGGTTGGAAAATCTGACGGGGTTGGAAAATCTGATAGAACACCGGAAATGCCTTAGGTTGGAAAATCTGACCAGGCATGGAAATCTGATAGAACACCGGAAATTACATAGGTAGGGAAATCTGATGGGGTAGGGAAATCTGAGAAATGATGGAAATGACATAAGTAGGGAAATCTGATGGGGTAGGGAAATCTGGGAAATGATGGAAATTACATAGGTAGGGAAATCTGATGGGGCATGGAAATCTGATAGAATACTGTAAATTACATAGGTAGGGGAATCTGACGGTGTTGGAAAATCTGGGAAATTATAGAAATGACATAGGTAGGGTAATCTGATGGGGTAGGGAAATCTGGGAAATGATGGAAATTACATAGGTAGGGAAATCTGATGGGGCATGGAAATCTGATAGAACACTGTAAATTACATAGGTAGGGGAATCTGACGGTGTTGGAAAATCTGGGAAATGATAGAAATGACATAGGTAGGGTAATCTGATGGGGTAGGGAAATCTGGGAAATGATGGAAATGACATAGGTAGGGAAATCTGATGGGGTAGGGAAATCTGGGAAATGATGGAAATTACATAGGTAGGGAAATCTGATGGGGTAGGGAAATCTGGGAAATGATGGAAATTACATAGGTAGGGAAATCTGATGGGGCATGGAAATCTGATAGAACACTGTAAATTACATAGGTAGGGAAATCTCACGGTGTTGGAAAATCTGGGAAATGATAGAAATGACATAGGTAGGGAAATCTGATGGGGTAGGGAAATCTGGGAAATGATGGAAATTACATAGGTAGGGAAATCTGATGGGGTAGGGAAATCTGGGAAATGATGGAAATTACATAGGTAGGGAAATCTGATGGGGCATGGAAATCTGATAGAACACTGTAAATTACATAGGTAGGGAAATCTGACGGTGTTGGAAAATCTGGGAAATGATAGAAATGACATAGGTAGGGAAATCTGATGGGGTAGGGAAATCTGGGAAATGATGGAAATTACATAGGTAGGGAAATCTGATGGGGCATGGAAATCTGATAGAACACTGTAAATTACATAGGTAGGGGAATCTGACGGTGTTGGAAAATCTGGGAAATGATAGAAATGACATAGGTAGGGTAATCTGATGGGGTAGGGAAATCTGGGAAATGATGGAAATTACATAGGTAGGGAAATCTGATGGGGTAGGGAAATCTGGGAAATGATTGAAATTACATAGGTAGGGAAATCTGATGGAGTAGGGAAATCTGTGTGAACACCGGACATGACGTAGGTTGGAAAATCTGACGGGGTTGGAAAATCTGATAGAACACCGGACATGACGTAGGTTGGAAAATCTGACGGGGTTGGAAAATCTGATAGAACACGAAATGATGTAGGTTGGAAAATCTGACGGGGTTGGAAAATCTGATAGAACACCGGAAATGCCTTAGGTTGGAAAATCTGACCAGGCATGGAAATCTGATAGAACACCGGAAATTACATAGGTAGGGAAATCTGATGGGGTAGGGAAATCTGAGAAATGATGGAAATGACATAAGTAGGGAAATCTGATGGGGTAGGGAAATCTGGGAAATGATGGAAATTACATAGGTAGGGAAATCTGATGGGGCATGGAAATCTGATAGAATACTGTAAATTACATAGGTAGGGGAATCTGACGGTGTTGGAAAATCTGGGAAATTATAGAAATGACATAGGTAGGGTAATCTGATGGGGTAGGGAAATCTGGGAAATGATGGAAATTACATAGGTAGGGAAATCTGATGGGGCATGGAAATCTGATAGAACACTGTAAATTACATAGGTAGGGGAATCTGACGGTGTTGGAAAATCTGGGAAATGATAGAAATGACATAGGTAGGGTAATCTGATGGGGTAGGGAAATCTGGGAAATGATGGAAATTACATAGGTAGGGAAATCTGATGGGGTAGGGAAATCTGGGAAATGATTGAAATTACATAGGTAGGGAAATCTGATGGAGTAGGGAAATCTGTGTGAACACCGGACATGACGTAGGTTGGAAAATCTGACGGGGTTGGAAAATCTGATAGAACACCGGACATGACGTAGGTTGGAAAATCTGACGGGGTTGGAAAATCTGATAGAACACTGGAAATGATGTAGGTTGGAAAATCTGACGGGGTTGGAAAATCTGATAGAACACTGGAAATGATGTAGGTTGGAAAATCTGACGGGGTTGGAAAATCTGATAGAACACTGGAAACTATGTAGGTTGGAAAATCTGACGGGGCATGGAAATCTGATAGAACACCGGAAATTACATAGGTAGGGAAATCTGATGGGGTAGGGAAATCTGAGAAATGATGGAAATGACATAGGTAGGGAAATCTGATGGGGTAGGGAAATCTGGGAAATGATGGAAATTACATAGGTAGGGAAATCTGACGGTGTTGGAAAATCTGGGAAATGATAGAAATGACATAGGTAGGGAAATCTGATGGGGTAGGGAAATCTGAGAAATGATGGAAATGACATAGGTAGGGAAATCTGATGGGGTAGGGAAATCTGAGTGAACACCGGACATGACGTAGGTTGGAAAATCTGACGGGGTTGGAAAATCTGATAGAACACTGGAAATGACATAGGTTGGAAAATCTGACGGGGTTGGAAAATCTGATAGAACACTGGAAATGATGTAGTTGGAAAATCTGACGGGGTTGGAAAATCTGATAGAACACTGGAAATTATGTAGGTTGGAAAATCTGACGGGGTTGGAAAATCTGATAGAACACCGGAAATGATGTAGGTTGGAAAATCTGACGGGGTAGGAAAATCTGATAGAACACCGGAAATTACATAGGTAGGGAAATCTGATGGGGTAGGGAAATCTGAGAAATGATGGAAATGACATAGGTAGGGAAATCTGATGGGGTAGGGAAATCTGGGAAATGATGGAAATTACATAGGTAGGGAAATCTGACGGTGTTGGAAAATCTGGGAAATGATAGAAATGACATAGGTAGGGAAATCTGATGGGGTAGGGAAATCTGAGAAATGATGGAAATGACATAGGTAGGGAAATCTGATGGGGTAGGGAAATCTGATAGAACACTGGAAATGCCGTAGGTTGGAAAATCTGACGAGGCATGGAAATCTGATAGAACACCGGAAATTACATAGGTAGGGAAATCTGATGGGGTAGGGAAATCTGGGAAATGATGGAAATTACATAGGTAGGGAAATCTGATGGGGTAGGGAAATCTGGGAAATGATGGAAATTACATAGGTAGGGAAATCTGATGGGGCATGGAAATCTGATAGAACACTGTAAATTACATAGGTAGGGAAATCTGACGGTGTTGGAAAATCTGGGAAATGATAGAAATGACATAGGTAGGGAAATCTGATGGGGTAGGGAAATCTGGGAAATGATGGAAATTACATAGGTAGGGAAATCTGATGGGGCATGGAAATCTGATAGAACACTGTAAATTACATAGGTAGGGGAATCTGACGGTGTTGGAAAATCTGGGAAATGATAGAAATGACATAGGTAGGGTAATCTGATGGGGTAGGGAAATCTGGGAAATGATGGAAATTACATAGGTAGGGAAATCTGATGGGGTAGGGAAATCTGGGAAATGATTGAAATTACATAGGTAGGGAAATCTGATGGAGTAGGGAAATCTGTGTGAACACCGGACATGACGTAGGTTGGAAAATCTGACGGGGTTGGAAAATCTGATAGAACACCGAACATGACGTAGGTTGGAAAATCTGACGGGGTTGGAAAATCTGATAGAACACTGGAAATGATGTAGGTTGGAAAATCTGACGGGGTTGGAAAATCTGATAGAACACTGGAAACTATGTAGGTTGGAAAATCTGACGGGGCATGGAAATCTGATAGAACACCGGAAATTACATAGGTAGGGAAATCTGATGGGGTAGGGAAATCTGAGAAATGATGGAAATGACATAGGTAGGGAAATCTGATGGGGTAGGGAAATCTGAGTGAACACCGGACATGACGTAGGTTGGAAAATCTGACGGGGTTGGAAAATCTGATAGAACACTGGAAATTATGTAGGTTGGAAAATCTGACGGGGTTGGAAAATCTGATAGAACACCGGAAATTATGTAGGTTGGAAAATCTGACGGGGTAGGAAAATCTGATAGAACACCGGAAATTACATAGGTAGGGAAATCTGATGGGGTAGGGAAATCTGAGAAATGATGGAAATGACATAGGTAGGGAAATCTGATGGGGTAGGGAAATCTGGGAAATGATGGAAATTACATAGGTAGGGAAATCTGACGGTGTTGGAAAATCTGGGAAATGATAGAAATGACATAGGTAGGGAAATCTGATGGGGTAGGGAAATCTGAGAAATGATGGAAATGACATAGGTAGGGAAATCTGATGGGGTAGGGAAATCTGATAGAACACTGGAAATGCCGTAGGTTGGAAAATCTGACGAGGCATGGAAATCTGATAGAACACCGGAAATTACATAGGTAGGGAAATCTGATGGGGTAGGGAAATCTGGGAAATGATGGAAATTACATAGGTAGGGAAATCTGATGGGGTAGGGAAATCTGGGAAATGATGGAAATTACATAGGTAGGGAAATCTGATGGGGCATGGAAATCTGATAGAACACTGTAAATTACATAGGTAGGGAAATCTCACGGTGTTGGAAAATCTGGGAAATGATAGAAATGACATAGGTAGGGAAATCTGATGGGGTAGGGAAATCTGGGAAATGATGGAAATTACATAGGTAGGGAAATCTGATGGGGTAGGGAAATCTGGGAAATGATGGAAATTACATAGGTAGGGAAATCTGATGGGGCATGGAAATCTGATAGAACACTGTAAATTACATAGGTAGGGAAATCTGACGGTGTTGGAAAATCTGGGAAATGATAGAAATGACATAGGTAGGGAAATCTGATGGGGTAGGGAAATCTGGGAAATGATGGAAATTACATAGGTAGGGAAATCTGATGGGGCATGGAAATCTGATAGAACACTGTAAATTACATAGGTAGGGGAATCTGACGGTGTTGGAAAATCTGGGAAATGATAGAAATGACATAGGTAGGGTAATCTGATGGGGTAGGGAAATCTGGGAAATGATGGAAATTACATAGGTAGGGAAATCTGATGGGGTAGGGAAATCTGGGAAATGATTGAAATTACATAGGTAGGGAAATCTGATGGAGTAGGGAAATCTGTGTGAACACCGGACATGACGTAGGTTGGAAAATCTGACGGGGTTGGAAAATCTGATAGAACACCGGACATGACGTAGGTTGGAAAATCTGACGGGGTTGGAAAATCTGATAGAACACGAAATGATGTAGGTTGGAAAATCTGACGGGGTTGGAAAATCTGATAGAACACCGGAAATGCCTTAGGTTGGAAAATCTGACCAGGCATGGAAATCTGATAGAACACCGGAAATTACATAGGTAGGGAAATCTGATGGGGTAGGGAAATCTGAGAAATGATGGAAATGACATAAGTAGGGAAATCTGATGGGGTAGGGAAATCTGGGAAATGATGGAAATTACATAGGTAGGGAAATCTGATGGGGCATGGAAATCTGATAGAATACTGTAAATTACATAGGTAGGGGAATCTGACGGTGTTGGAAAATCTGGGAAATTATAGAAATGACATAGGTAGGGTAATCTGATGGGGTAGGGAAATCTGGGAAATGATGGAAATTACATAGGTAGGGAAATCTGATGGGGCATGGAAATCTGATAGAACACTGTAAATTACATAGGTAGGGGAATCTGACGGTGTTGGAAAATCTGGGAAATGATAGAAATGACATAGGTAGGG
This sequence comes from Pelophylax lessonae, assembly GCF_965119305.1. Taxonomy (NCBI): domain Eukaryota; kingdom Metazoa; phylum Chordata; class Amphibia; order Anura; family Ranidae; genus Pelophylax; species Pelophylax lessonae. The sequence continues at coordinate 41,076,947 of NC_138778.1, read as the reverse complement.
TAATCTGATGGGGTAGGGAAATCTGGGAAATGATGGAAATGACATAGGTAGGGAAATCTGATGGGGTAGGGAAATCTGGGAAATGATGGAAATTACATAGGTAGGGAAATCTGATGGGGTAGGGAAATCTGGGAAATGATGGAAATTACATAGGTAGGGAAATCTGATGGGGCATGGAAATCTGATAGAACACTGTAAATTACATAGGTAGGGAAATCTCACGGTGTTGGAAAATCTGGGAAATGATAGAAATGACATAGGTAGGGAAATCTGATGGGGTAGGGAAATCTGGGAAATGATGGAAATTACATAGGTAGGGAAATCTGATGGGGTAGGGAAATCTGGGAAATGATGGAAATTACATAGGTAGGGAAATCTGATGGGGCATGGAAATCTGATAGAACACTGTAAATTACATAGGTAGGGAAATCTGACGGTGTTGGAAAATCTGGGAAATGATAGAAATGACATAGGTAGGGAAATCTGATGGGGTAGGGAAATCTGGGAAATGATGGAAATTACATAGGTAGGGAAATCTGATGGGGCATGGAAATCTGATAGAACACTGTAAATTACATAGGTAGGGGAATCTGACGGTGTTGGAAAATCTGGGAAATGATAGAAATGACATAGGTAGGGTAATCTGATGGGGTAGGGAAATCTGGGAAATGATGGAAATTACATAGGTAGGGAAATCTGATGGGGTAGGGAAATCTGGGAAATGATTGAAATTACATAGGTAGGGAAATCTGATGGAGTAGGGAAATCTGTGTGAACACCGGACATGACGTAGGTTGGAAAATCTGACGGGGGTTGGAAAATCTGATAGAACACCGGACATGACGTAGGTTGGAAAATCTGACGGGGTTGGAAAATCTGATAGAACACGAAATGATGTAGGTTGGAAAATCTGACGGGGTTGGAAAATCTGATAGAACACCGGAAATGCCTTAGGTTGGAAAATCTGACCAGGCATGGAAATCTGATAGAACACCGGAAATTACATAGGTAGGGAAATCTGATGGGGTAGGGAAATCTGAGAAATGATGGAAATGACATAAGTAGGGAAATCTGATGGGGTAGGGAAATCTGGGAAATGATGGAAATTACATAGGTAGGGAAATCTGATGGGGCATGGAAATCTGATAGAATACTGTAAATTACATAGGTAGGGGAATCTGACGGTGTTGGAAAATCTGGGAAATTATAGAAATGACATAGGTAGGGTAATCTGATGGGGTAGGGAAATCTGGGAAATGATGGAAATTACATAGGTAGGGAAATCTGATGGGGCATGGAAATCTGATAGAACACTGTAAATTACATAGGTAGGGGAATCTGACGGTGTTGGAAAATCTGGGAAATGATAGAAATGACATAGGTAGGGTAATCTGATGGGGTAGGGAAATCTGGGAAATGATGGAAATTACATAGGTAGGGAAATCTGATGGGGTAGGGAAATCTGGGAAATGATTGAAATTACATAGGTAGGGAAATCTGATGGAGTAGGGAAATCTGTGTGAACACCGGACATGACGTAGGTTGGAAAATCTGACGGGGTTGGAAAATCTGATAGAACACCGGACATGACGTAGGTTGGAAAATCTGACGGGGTTGGAAAATCTGATAGAACACTGGAAATGATGTAGGTTGGAAAATCTGACGGGGTTGGAAAATCTGATAGAACACTGGAAATGATGTAGGTTGGAAAATCTGACGGGGTTGGAAAATCTGATAGAACACTGGAAACTATGTAGGTTGGAAAATCTGACGGGGCATGGAAATCTGATAGAACACCGGAAATTACATAGGTAGGGAAATCTGATGGGGTAGGGAAATCTGAGAAATGATGGAAATGACATAGGTAGGGAAATCTGATGGGGTAGGGAAATCTGGGAAATGATGGAAATTACATAGGTAGGGAAATCTGACGGTGTTGGAAAATCTGGGAAATGATAGAAATGACATAGGTAGGGAAATCTGATGGGGTAGGGAAATCTGAGAAATGATGGAAATGACATAGGTAGGGAAATCTGATGGGGTAGGGAAATCTGAGTGAACACCGGACATGACGTAGGTTGGAAAATCTGACGGGGTTGGAAAATCTGATAGAACACTGGAAATGACATAGGTTGGAAAATCTGACGGGGTTGGAAAATCTGATAGAACACTGGAAATGATGTAGTTGGAAAATCTGACGGGGTTGGAAAATCTGATAGAACACTGGAAATGATGTAGGTTGGAAAATCTGACGGGGTTGGAAAATCTGATAGAACACCGGAAATTATGTAGGTTGGAAAATCTGACGGGGTAGGAAAATCTGATAGAACACCGGAAATTACATAGGTAGGGAAATCTGATGGGGTAGGGAAATCTGGGAAATCTGGGAAATGATAGAAATGACATAGGTAGGGAAATCTGATGGGGTAGGGAAATCTGAGAAATGATGGAAATGACATAGGTAGGGAAATCTGATGGGGTAGGGAAATCTGATAGAACACTGGAAATGCCGTAGGTTGGAAAATCTGACGAGGCATGGAAATCTGATAGAACACCGGAAATTACATAGGTAGGGAAATCTGATGGGGTAGGGAAATCTGGGAAATGATGGAAATTACATAGGTAGGGAAATCTGATGGGGTAGGGAAATCTGGGAAATGATGGAAATTACATAGGTAGGGAAATCTGATGGGGCATGGAAATCTGATAGAACACTGTAAATTACATAGGTAGGGAAATCTGACGGTGTTGGAAAATCTGGGAAATGATGGAAATGACATAGGTAGGGAAATTACATAGGTAGGGAAATCTGATGGGGTAGGGAAATCTGGGAAATGATGGAAATTACATAGGTAGGGAAATCTGATGGGGTAGGGAAATCTGGGAAATGATGGAAATTACATAGGTAGGGAAATCTGATGGGGCATGGAAATCTGATAGAACACTGTAAATTACATAGGTAGGGAAATCTGACGGTGTTGGAAAATCTGGGAAATGATAGAAATGACATCTGATAGAACACCGTAAATGATGTAGGTTGGAAAATCTGACGGGGTTGGAAAATCTGATAGAACACTGGAAATGATGTAGGTTGGAAAATCTGACGGGGTTGGAAAATCTGATAGAACACTGGAAACTATGTAGGTTGGAAAATCTGACGGGGCATGGAAATCTGATAGAACACCGGAAATTACATAGGTAGGGAAATCTGATGGGGTAGGGAAATCTGAGAAATGATGGAAATGACATAGGTAGGGAAATCTGATGGGGTAGGGAAATCTGAGTGAACACCGGACATGACGTAGGTTGGAAAATCTGACGGGGTTGGAAAATCTGATAGAACACTGGAAATTATGTAGGTTGGAAAATCTGACGGGGTTGGAAAATCTGATAGAACACCGGAAATGATGTAGGTTGGAAAATCTGACGGGGTAGGAAAATCTGATAGAACACCGGAAATTACATAGGTAGGGAAATCTGATGGGGTAGGGAAATCTGAGAAATGATGGAAATGACATAGGTAGGGAAATCTGATGGGGTAGGGAAATCTGGGAAATGATGGAAATTACATAGGTAGGGAAATCTGACGGTGTTGGAAAATCTGGGAAATGATAGAAATGACATAGGTAGGGAAATCTGATGGGGTAGGGAAATCTGAGAAATGATGGAAATGACATAGGTAGGGAAATCTGATGGGGTAGGGAAATCTGATAGAACACTGGAAATGCCGTAGGTTGGAAAATCTGACGAGGCATGGAAATCTGATAGAACACCGGAAATTACATAGGTAGGGAAATCTGATGGGGTAGGGAAATCTGGGAAATGATGGAAATTACATAGGTAGGGAAATCTGATGGGGTAGGGAAATCTGGGAAATTATGTAAATTACATAGGTAGGGAAATCTGATGGGGTAGGGAAATCTGATAGAACACTGGAAATGCCGTAGGTTGGAAAATCTGACGAGGCATGGAAATCTGATAGAACACCGGAAATTACATAGGTAGGGAAATCTGATGGGGTAGGGAAATCTGGGAAATGATGGAAATTACATAGGTAGGGAAATCTGATGGGGTAGGGAAATCTGGGAAATGATGGAAATTACATAGGTAGGGAAATCTGATGGGGTAGGGAAATTGAGAAATGATGGAAATGACATAGGTAGGGAAATCTGATGGGGTAGGGAAATCTGGGAAATGATGGAAATTACATAGGTAGGGAAATCTGATTGAGTAGGGAAATCTGAGTGAACACCGGACATAATGTAGGTTGGAAAATCTGACGGGGTTGGAAAATCTGATAGAACACCGGACATGACGTAGGTTGGAAAATCTGACGGGGTTGGAAAATCTGATAGAACACTGGAAATGACGTAGGTTGGAAAATCTGACGGGGTTGGAAAATCTGATAGAACACTGGAAATGATGTAGGTTGGAAAATCTGATAGAACACTGGAAATTATGCAGGTTGGAAAATCTGACGGGGCATGGAAATCTGATAGAACTCCGGAAATTACATAGGTAGGGAAATCTGATGGGGTAGGGAAATCTGAAAAATGATGGAAATGACATAGGTAGGGAAATCTGATGGGGTAGGGAAATCTGAGAAATGATGGAAATGACATAGGTAGGGAAATCTGATGGGGTAGGGAAATCTGATAGAACACTGGAAATGCCGTAGGTTGGAAAATCTGACGAGGCATGGAAATCTGATAGAACACCGGAAATTACATAGGTAGGGAAATCTGATGGGGTAGGGAAATCTGGGAAATGATGGAAATTACATAGGTAGGGAAATCTGATGGGGTAGGGAAATCTGGGAAATGATGGAAATTACATAGGTAGGGAAATCTGATGGAGTAGGGAAATCTGTGTGAACACCGGACATGACGTAGGTTGGAAAATCTGACGGGGTTGGAAAATCTGATAGAACACTGGAAATGATGTAGGTTGGAAAATCTGACGGGGTTGGAAAATCTGATAGAACACCGGAAATGCTGTAGGTTGGAAAATCTGACGAGGCATGGAAATCTGATAGAACACCGGAAATTACATAGGTAGGGAAATCTGATGGGGTAGGGAAATTGAGAAATGATGGAAATGACATAGGTAGGGAAATCTGATGGGGTAGGGAAATCTGGGAAATGATGGAAATTACATAGGTAGGGAAATCTGATTGAGTAGGGAAATCTGAGTGAACACCGGACATAATGTAGGTTGGAAAATCTGACGGGGTTGGAAAATCTGAGAGAACACCGGAAATGACGTAGGTTGGAAAATTTGACGGGGTAGGGAAATCTGATAGAACACCGGAAATTACATAGGTAGGGAAATCTGATGGGGTAGGGAAATCTGAGAAATGATGGAAATGACATAGGTAGGGAAATCTGATGGGGTAGGGAAATCTGGGAAATGATGGAAATTACATAGGTAGGGAAATCTGACGGTGTTGGAAAATCTGGGAAATGATAGAAATGACATAGGTAGGGAAATCTGATGGGGTAGGGAAATCTGGGAAATGATGGAAATTACATAGGTAGGGAAATCTGATGGAGTAGGGAAATCTGAGTGAACACCGGACATGACGTAGGTTGGAAAATCTGACGGGGTTGGAAAATCTGAGTGAACACCGGACATGACGTAGGTTGGAAAATCTGACGGGGTTGGAAAATCTGATAGAACACTGGAAATTATGTAGGTTGGAAAATCTGACGGGATTGGAAAATCTGATAGAACACCGGAAATGCCTTAGGTTGGAAAATCTGACCAGGCATGGAAATCTGATAGAACACCGGAAATTACATAGGTAGGGAAATCTGATGGGGTAGGGAAATCTGAGAAATGATGGAAATGACATAGGTAGGGAAATCTGATGGGGTAGGGAAATCTGGGAAATGATGGAAATTACATAGGTAGGGAAATCTGATGGGGCATGGAAATCTGATAGAACACTGTAAATTACATAGGTAGGGAAATCTGACGGTGTTGGAAAATCTGGGAAATGATAGAAATGACATAGGTAGGGAAATCTGATGGGGTAGGGAAATCTGGGAAATGATGGAAATTACATAGGTAGGGAAATCTGATTGAGTAGGGAAATCTGAGTGAACACCGGACATGATGTAGTTTGGAAAATCTGACTGGGTTGGAAAATCTGATAGAACACTGAAATTACGTAGGTTGGAAAATCTGACGGGGTTGGAAAATCTGATAGAACACCGGAAATGATGTAGGTTGGAAAATCTGACGGGGTAGGAAAATCTGATAGAACACCGGAAATTACATAGGTAGGGAAATCTGATGGGGTAGGGAAATCTGAGAAATGATGGAAATGACATAGGTAGGGAAATTTGATGGGGTAGGGAAATCTGGGAAATGATGGAAATTACATAGGTAGGGAAATCTGACGGGGTTGGAAAATCTGATAGAACACTGGAAATGATGTAGGTTGGAAAATCTGATAGAACACTGGAAATTATGTAGGTTGGAAAATCTGACGGGGCATGGAAATCTGATAGAACTCCGGAAATTACATAGGTAGGGAAATCTGATGGGGTAGGGAAATCTGAAAAATGATGGAAATGACATAGGTAGGGAAATCTGATGGGGTAGGGAAATCTGATAGAACACTGGAAATGCCGTAGGTTGGAAAATCTGACGAGGCATGGAAATCTGATAGAACACCGGAAATTACATAGGTAGGGAAATCTGATGGGGTAGGGAAATCTGGGAAATGATGGAAATTACATAGGTAGGGAAATCTGATGGGGTAGGGAAATCTGGGAAATGATGGAAATTACATAGGTAGGGAAATCTGATGGAGTAGGGAAATCTGTGTGAACACAAGACATGACGTAGGTTGGAAAATCTGACGGGGTTGGAAAATCTGATAGAACACTGGAAATGATGTAGGTTGGAAAATCTGACGGGGTTGGAAAATCTGATAGAACACCGGAAATGCTGTAGGTTGGAAAATCTGACGAGGCATGGAAATCTGATAGAACACCGGAAATTACATAGGTAGGGAAATCTGATGGGGTAGGGAAATTGAGAAATGATGGAAATGACATAGGTAGGGAAATCTGATGGGGTAGGGAAATCTGGGAAATGATGGAAATTACATAGGTAGGGAAATCTGATTGAGTAGGGAAATCTGAGTGAACACCGGACATAATGTAGGTTGGAAAATCTGACGGGGTTGGAAAATCTGATAGAACACTGAAAATCTGATAGAACACTGGAAATGATGTAGGTTGGAAAATCTGACGGGGTTGGAAAATCTGAGAGAACACCGGAAATGACGTAGGTTGGAAAATCTGACGGGGTAGGGAAATCTGATAGAACACCGGAAATTACATAGGTAGGGAAATCTGATGGGGTAGGGAAATCTGAGAAATGATGGAAATGACATAGGTAGGGAAATCTGATGGGGTAGGGAAATCTGGGAAATGATGGAAATTACATAGGTAGGGAAATCTGACGGTGTTGGAAAATCTGGGAAATGATAGAAATGACATAGGTAGGGAAATCTGATGGGGTAGGGAAATCTGGGAAATGATGGAAATTACATAGGTAGGGAAATCTGATGGAGTAGGGAAATCTGAGTGAACACCGGACATGACGTAGGTTGGAAAATCTGATAGAACACTGGAAATTGAGTAGGTTGGAAAATCTGACGGGGTTGGAAAATCTGATAGAACACTGAAATTATGTAGGTTGGAAAATCTGACGAGGTTGGAAAATCTGATAGAACACCGGAAATGACGTAGGTTGGAAAATCTGACGGGGTTGGAAAATCTGATAGAACACCGGAAATGCCGTAGGTTGGAAAATCTGACGAGGCATGGAAATCTGATAGAACACCGGAAATTACATAGGTAGGGAAATCTGATGGGGTTGGGAAATGTGGGAAATGATGGAAATTACATAGGTAGGGAAATCTGATTGAGTAGGGAAATCTGAGTGAACACCGGACATGATGTAGGTTGGAAAATCTGACGGGGTTGGAAAATCTGATAGAACACTGAAATTACGTAGGTTGGAAAATCCGACGGGGTTGGAAAATCTGATAGAACACCGGAAATGCTGTAGGTTGGAAAATCTGACGAGGCATGGAAATCTGATAGAACACCGGAAATTACATAGGTAGGGAAATCTGATGGGGTAGGGAAATCTGAAAAATGATGGAAATGACATAGGTAGGGAAATCTGATGGGGTAGGGAAATCTGAGAAATTATGGAAATGACATAGGTAGGGAAATCTGATGGGGTAGGGAAATCTGATAGAACACTGGAAATGCCGTAGGTTGGAAAATCTGACGAGGCATGGAAATCTGATAGAACACCGGAAATTACATAGGTAGGGAAATCTGATGGGGTAGGGAAAGGGAAATCTGATGGAGTAGGGAAATCTGTGTGAACACCGGACATGACGTAGGTTGGAAAATCTGACAGGGTTGGAAAATCTGATAGAACACCGGAAATGCTGTAGGTTGGAAAATCTGACGAGGCATGGAAATCTGATAGAACACCGGAAATTACATAGGTAGGGAAATCTGATGGGGTAGGGAAAGGGAAATCTGATGGAGTAGGGAAATCTGTGTGAACACCGGACATGACGTAGGTTGGAAAATCTGACGGGGTTGGGAAATCTGATAGATCACTGGAAATGACGTAGGTTGGAAAATCTGACGGGGTTGGAAAATCTGATAGAACACTGGAAATTATGTAGGTTGGAAAATCTGACGGGGTTGGAAAATCTGATAGAACACCGGAAATGCCTTAGGTTGGAAAATCTGACCAGGCATGGAAATCTGATAGAACACCGGAAATTACATAGGTAGGGAAATCTGATGGGGTAGGGAAATCTGAGAAATGATGGAAATGACATAGGTAGGGAAATCTGATGGGGTAGGGAAATCTGGGAAATTATGGAAATTACATAGGTAGGGAAATCTGATGGGGCATGGAAATCTGATAGAACACTGTAAATTACATAGGTAGGGAAATCTGACGGTGTTGGAAAATCTGGGAAATGATAGAAATGACATAGGTAGGGAAATCTGATGGGGTGTGGAAATCTGGGAAATGATGGAAATTACATAGGTAGGGAAATCTGATTGAGTAGGGAAATCTGAGTGAACACCGGACATGATGTAGGTTGGAAAATCTGACTGGGTTGGAAAATCTGATAGAACACTGAAATTACGTAGGTTGGAAAAATCTGACGGGGTTGGAAAATCTGACGGGGTTGGAAAATCTGATAGAACACTGGAAATGACGCAGGTTGGAAAATCTGACGGGGTTGGAAAATCTGATAGAACACCGGAAATGCCGTAGGTTGGAAAATCTGACGAGGCATGGAAATCTGATAGAACACCGGAAATGCCGTAGGTTGGAAAATGTGACGGGGCATGGAAATCTGATAGAACACCGGAAATTACATAGGTAGGGAAATATGATGGGGTAGGGAAATCTGGGAAATGATGGAAATTACATAGGTAGGGAAATCTGATGGGGTAGGGAAATCTGGGAAATGATGGAAATTACATAGGTAGGGAAATCTGATGGAGTAGGGAAATCTGTGTGAACACCGGACATGACGTAGGTTGGAAAATCTGACGGGGTTGGAAAATCTGGTAGAACACTGGCAATGATGTAGGTTGGACAATCTGACGGGGTTGGAAAATCTGATAGAACACTGGAAATTATGTAGGTTGGAAAATCTGACGGGGCATGGAAATCTGATAGAACACCGGAAATTACATAGGTAGGGAAATCTGATGTGGTAGGGAAATCTGAGAAATGATGGAAATGACATAGGTAGGGAAATCTGATGGAGTAGGGAAATCTGAGTGCACACCGGACATGACGTAGGTTGGAAAATCTGATAGAACACTGGAAATTGAGTAGGTTGGAAAATCTGACGGGGTTGGAAAATCTGATAGAACACCGGAAATTACATAGGTAGGGAAATCTGATGGGGTAGGGAAATCTGAGAAATGATGGAAATGACATAGGTAGGGAAATCTGATGGGGTAGGGAAATCTGGGAAATGATGGAAATTACATAGGTAGGGAAATCTGACGGTGTTGGAAAATCTGGGAAATGATAGAAATGACATAGGTAGGGAAATCTGATGGGGTAGGGAAATCTGAGTGAACAGCGGACATGATGTAGGTTGGAAAATCTGACGGGGTTGGAAAATCTGATAGAACACTGAAATTACGTAGGTTGGAAAATCTGATGGGGTTGGAAAATCTGATAGAACACTGGAAATGACGTAGGTTGGAAAATCTGATGGGGTTGGAAAATCTGACAGAACACTGGAAATGTCATAGGTTGGAAAATCTGACGGGGTTGGAAAATCTGATAGAACACCGGAAATGATGTAGGTTGGAAAATCTGACGGGGTTGGAAAATCTGATAGAACACTGAAATTACGTAGGTTGGAAAATCTGACGGGGTTGGAAAATCTGATAGAACACCGGAAATTACGTAGGTTGGAAAATCTGATGGGTTTGGAAAATCTGACAGAACACTGGAAATGTCATAGGTTGGAAAATCTGATGGGGTTGGAAAATCTGATAGAACACCGGAAATGATGTAGGTTGGAAAATCTGACGGGGTAGGAAAATCTGATAGAACACCGGAAATGACGTAGGTTGGAAAATCTGACGGGGCATGGAAATCTGATAGAACACCGGAAATTACATAGGTAGGGAAATCTGATGGGGTAGGGAAATCTGAGAAATGATGGAAATGACATAGGTAGGGAAATCTGATGGGGTAGGGAAATCTGGGAAATGATGGAAATTACATAGGTAGGGAAATCTGACGGTGTTGGAAAATCTGGGAAATGATAGAAATGACATAGGTAGGGAAATCTGATGGGGTAGGGAAATCTGAGTGAACAGCGGACATGATGTAGGTTGGAAAATCTGACGGGGTTGGAAAATCTGATAGAACACTGAAATTACGTAGGTTGGAAAATCTGATGGGGTTGGAAAATCTGATAGAACACTGGAAATGACGTAGGTTGGAAAATCTGATGGGGTTGGAAAATCTGACAGAACACTGGAAATGTCATAGGTTGGAAAATCTGACGAGGTTGGAAAATCTGATAGAACACCGGAAATGATGTAGGTTGGAAAATCTGACGGGGTTGGAAAATCTGATAGAACACTGAAATTACGTAGGTTGGAAAATCTGACGGGGTTGGAAAATCTGATAGAACACCGGAAATTACGTAGGTTGGAAAATCTGATGGGGTTGGAAAATCTGACAGAACACTGGAAATGTCATAGGTTGGAAAATCTGATGGGGTTGGAAAATCTGATAGAACACCGGAAATTACATAGGTAGGGAAATCTGATGGGGTAGGGAAATCTGAGAAATGATGGAAATGACATAGGTAGGGAAATCTGATGGAGTAGGGAAATCTGGGAAATGATGGAAATTACATAGGTAGGGAAATCTGATGGGGCATGGAAATCTGATAGAACACTGTAAATTACATAGGTAGGGAAATCTGACGGTGTTGGAAAATCTGGGAAATGATAGAAATGACATAGGTAGGGAAATCTGATGGAGTAGGGAAATCTGAGTGCACACCGGACATGACGTAGGTTGGAAAATCTGATAGAACACTGGAAATTGAGTAGGTTGGAAAATCTGACGGGGTTGGAAAATCTGATAGAACACTGAAATTATGTAGGTTGGAAAATCTGACGAGGTTGGAAAATCTGATAGAACACCGGAAATTACGTAGGTTGGAAAATCTGACGGGGTTGTAAAATCTGATAGAACACCGGAAATGCCGTAGGTTGGAAAATCTGACGAGGCATGGAAAATCTGGTAGAACACTGGCAATGATGTAGGTTGGACAATCTGACGGGGTTGGAAAATCTGATAGAACACTGGAAATTATGTAGGTTGGAAAATCTGACGGGGTTGGAAAATCTGGGAAATGATGGAAATTACATAGGTAGGGAAATCTGATTGAGTAGGGAAATCTGAGTGAACACCGGACATGATGTAGGTTGGAAAATCTGACGGGGTTGGAAAATCTGATAGAACACTGAAATTACGTAGGTTGGAAAATCTGACGGGGTTGGAAAATCTGATAGAACACCGGAAATGATGTAGGTTGGAAAATCTGACGGGGTAGGAAAATCTGATAGAACACCGGAAATGACGTAGGTTGGAAAATCTGACGGGGCATGGAAATCTGATAGAACACCGGAAATTACATAGGTAGGGAAATCTGATGGGGTAGGGAAATCTGGGAAATGATGGAAATTACATAGGTAGGGAAATCTGATGGGGTAGGGAAATCTGGAAAATGATGGAAATTACATAGGTAGGGAAATCTGATGGAGTAGGGAAATCTGAGTGAACACCGGACATGACGTAGGTTGGAAAATCTGATGGGGTAGGGAAATCTGATAGAACACCGGAAATGATGTAGGTTGGAAAATCTGATGGGGTAGGGATATCTGACAGAACACCGGAAATTACATAATTAGGGGAATCTGATGGGGCATGGAAATCTGATAGAACACTGTTAATTACATAGGTAGGGAAATCTGAGAAATGATGGAAATGAGATAGGTTGGAAAATCTGACGGGGTTGGAAAATCTGATAGAACGCCGGAAATGCCGTAGGTTGGAAAATCTGACGGGGTTGGAAAATCTGATAGAACACCGGAAATTACATAGGTAGGGGAATCTGATGGGGCATGGAAATCTGACAGAGCAAAGAGAGTGCTCTTACCCCTGAAAATTCCCTTTATCAGAGTATCCAAAGATTCGCCAAAAAGGCGAGAACCCGCGTAGGGCAAATTAGCTAAAGTCTTGCGAGAAGATTGGTCAACCGACCAACATTTCAGCCATATCAGACGACGGTTCAATACCGCTACACTTGAGAGACGCGCAGCCAAAGGGACTAAATCCAAGTCCGCATCACACAAATACATGACACCCTGATGATTTTGATCCACCATAGCCAACGTTGTCGGCGGGGCAGAGTCAGCCACCAGGATGCGCCTGAGCACCTGCGTCCAATCCGCAATAGCCTGGGCTGCCATAATGGAAGCAAAAATAGGTTTCAGCATAGAACCAGCAACCGTATAAGCTTGACGGGCCAGAGATTCCAATCTCCTGTCCGTAGGGTCCCGGAACACCGGGGTATCCTCAGCAGGGATCACAGTGGATTTATTCAAAACCGCCACCGCGTGATCCACCTGAGGCGGCACACACCAACGCTCATCCGTGGTGGGTGTAAAGGGATAACGCAGCTTGAACCTACTTGGCACAGCAAAAGGCTTCTTTAAATTGCGCTATTGCTCATCAACAGCGCGCTGAAATTCCGCAGAGCAAGGAAAAACCTGCAACGTTTTGCGTTTCCTTTGCGTCCCATAAGAGGACATCAAAGCAGGAGGACATGGTTCATCCTGCAAATGCAGTGTTTGCTTGATAGAAGCAACCAACTCATCCATGAGTGCAAGCTCTTCAGACGAGCCAGGGGGAGAATTATCAATCCCTTCTACCTCAGCCTCCCCCTCAGACCCCCCAAGGTCTAGAGATGAGCGAGACCCTGAGAAGGGCACTCCAGCCATAGCAGCCCCATTGCCCTCTGAATCAGAGGAAATAGACACTCTGGGCCGTTTTGCGGATCGATCAGCCACTAGCATCTGCACCTAGGCAGCCAAGTTCGCCACAATAGCAGCCAGATCAGCCCCCTCGGGGGATGCAGCAGCCCCTTGGCCCCCCACCAAGGTGGGAGGAAACTTGCAATCCTGAGAATCCATGCCCCAGCAATAGTTGAAAAAAAGGAGTACTGCCCCTTTAAGACCGCGGCGAGCGTAGCCCACCGCACACTCTGTATAATTGACCCCCACAGGGATAAGTACACTGGGCAAGGAATACAGGAAAAGGAAATGTAAAAACCTGGAGAGACCACACAGGCTGCTGCCACCGATCGCTGTTCCAGAGCAAAAGGAAATGATGCAATGACTGACCGCCCTATAAAGCCTATGCAGGCTACACAAACATGGCCGCTCGGCTGAGTCTTTTTGGGCAATGAGAAAATGGCGCCGACATGTGGATGTACGATCGATCGCCGCTAAAATGGCGGCGTTTGGCGCCAAAACACCGCGCCGTACCACACAGGGCCGGTCACCACAAATTGCCGCAAAAAATGGCGGGCCGCAGTAGCGGCCGCCACAGAGCATGTCCAAGTCCAGTCTGCCCCATACTCTCACATAGCAGAGCGGGAGAGCCCCCCCCCGCAGCCCACAGAAAGGCAGCTATTCCACACAGGAATCTGACAGGGAGCTCAGTACATACACAGACATGCAGGGTCACACAGTCCCAGACTGACACCCAAAACAGACAGGTCCCCACATAGAATTGCACTTACCAGTCCGGATGGCGTGGGGAGCCTTCTCCAGCGACCAAACCGCTGCACTGAGGACAGGGAGTGTCGCAGCTAGGACGCAGTGGAACTGCGGTGCGAAACCGCAAATGGCGTCCGGTGAACAGGGATGGGTCGTTCAATATGCCAATCAGGGGTCCTAAGCCTCCTAGGAATATAGTACCACGACTGGCAGATTAATTTTCTATATCCCTGCTGCTTGAAAGACCAGATCATATATCATCCTTTAAACAATAAGGTTCTTTTTTTCTTTCTGTTTATACCTCTTAATGCACTCAGTATATTCTTTAGGGTTATTAGTCGAGGGGGTCTGGTAGCCTGGGACTTGGTGGGATAGCATAGAGACATTTTTCATTTTTGGTCGAGAAACTCTAGCAATAATACACATTACAAGTTTGAAGCATGCATATAGGAATAATAAAAAAAGCAAAACCATTATAGCAATATTCCTAGCTTCCTGTTGCAGCTTGTCTACTTCTTTCCGGTGCTGTGCAATAATATCATAATAATCGGGTATCTCAACAGATGTATTGTGTATCCATGTGCAACATTCATAATCCTCCGTAACTTCACATAACCCAGTAAGAGCAGCACTCATGCTTTCTATGGCTAGGTCATGGAGCTCAAGTTGTTTCTTAATTGCCCTCACTTCTATATTTAATTTGGTAATGTCCCCTGAGTTCTTATCTAGGATGTCATCGAGAATTTTAGAGTAATTATTCAACCTTTTCATCATGTCTATTCCCCATCCGGTCCATGAGGGGAACCAGGCCCATACCATATCCTTTTCAAGGAATAATTCCCTTTTATTGCGGTGTTTGAGGGGGTACCTAGGATACATACTAGCTTCTAGGAGATGTCCTCCTTTGTTGTCTCCCACTACACCCATGATGGGAACTAGGGATGCGAGGTAACACCACCCTTGGGGTTCAATGGGGATCCAAGGGTGACAAATCTTTCCACAACAAATATAAGTACTGTTTCCCAAAGCTAGGGGACGTTTGTGAAGTAGTGCCATTAATTGGTCATCATAACTGGACCAAGCTAAATTTGACAACAACTGTCCTATTGGGGAAGAGGAAGTGGAACTGGAGTTAAGAAAGTTCATTAGAGTGGCGTTTAGGGCTGGTTCTGAGGTGTGCCAGAAGGAGCTGTCCATCGAGGTCATTGAGAAATTAATCTTAGTTTGCCGGCACACTTCAGCTCCCTTGGTGGAGTTTCCCAACCTAAAACACCAGTCTGGGGAATGACTCCTACCAATAATTTGGAAAGTGAGGGTATCATTTGAGAGTGTTCTCGTGACATTGGTGAGGACAACAGGAGGTGTACCATTTAGGAAAGGGGTGAAGTTTAAAGGTATCGCTATTAGGGGGATTCTAGCGGTGCTAGGATAGAGTTTACTACATATCCAACATTTTTCATATCCGGGCATATGCATATTTAAATTGCAACAATGACATTTTATCTGTAAGGCTTTTTTTGAGCTTTCATCTCTCTTTTGTCTGTTATGTGCATTACTCTGTATTGGGGTGTTGGAAGCTCCGCAAATGGCCTGTAGCCCTACCAGGTCTTCTGAATGATAAATACAGTTAGTGGTAACCCATACTACAGAGAAGACTGAAAATGATACGAGTCCTATAAGTAGCCAAAGTTTTCCAGAATCTGGTGCTATTAGGAATGTCATTTTTCTACAGGGTCAGGGCCGCCTGCCTCTGAAAAACCCCCTTTTTTTGACTATCCTGTTCGAGGTCAGAGTCGTCCACTCCTGTTAGTACCTCTCTTGCTTCTGGACCTTCCTGTTCAAGGTCAGGGCCGTCCGCCCCCGTTAGTACCTCTCTTGGGTCTGGATCTGGACTTGCTTCTGGGGGTGGAGCCTCCTTCACCAATTTTACTCGAGTAGCGTGGATCCAGGTGGGGCTGTCTTCAGTCAGGACTGCTGTTCTGGTTACTGCAACAACGGTAGTGGGAGGGCCATAGGCGAAATCCTTTCGTTTCTTTCCTTTGGTCAGCAGCTTCATCACCACTACGTCTCCTTCTCTGAAGGGATGGGTTGGTATCTGTGAAAAGAAAAGAAAGGTGCGAGCAACTTTTCGTTCTACTTGATTCAAAATTTCAATTACTCTTTTCTCAACTTGTCCTTTTCATCCTTTCCACTATTCCTGAGCTCTATTTTCAGGATTTTGACTAGTTTCTGGCATCTTCTCTTTTAGTGGGGAACATTTCCGGCCATCGAGAAAACATGTCAGTGATGACACATGCTGGTTGTGTTCCCCCTCTTGGGAGAGGGATGTGTATAAAATCAATCTGCAGATGCGTGAATTGTGTTGTGGGATAGGGCAAGTGTTCATGTGCGGATTACTCCTAATGCAGGTAAGGCATTTTTTTTACATATTTTCAACTAATCGAGCTGTGCCCGTGATGTAAAAATCTTTCTGAATCTGTTTTAAAGTGGCCTTCCATCCTATGTGTCCTATTCCATGGTAGTGGGCAATGCAAATAGGAGCACTATTACGGGGTATACACGGTTTCCCCTCTTTGCAAATTAATCCTGTTATAGGATTCTTTTGCAAGACAGGATAACCCCAGTCCTCCAATTCCTCAGCAGTGGCTGAGGCTTGTAGATCTGTGATCAACTGGGCATCATCGGGGAGGATGTGGGTTAGGACAGGCATTTGTTTTAGGGCTCCTAAAGGTAACTGTTGTGCAGCTGCCTTTGCTATTTTGTCTGCTAGTGCGTTGTCCTTGGAGATGTCATCAGTACCACTGGTATGTGCCCTACAGTGAATGATAGCTAACTCTGAGGGTAACAACATAGCCTGAAGAAGGTTGGTGATGAGCTCTTTCATCATGTCTGCACGGGGTTAAGTGACACTTTCAATAGTTTCCAGGCAGTCATGTGGTTCTTGGCCCATATCATCTGCTGAATCCATCTACTATTGACTAAAAGGAACTCTTATTTCTTCCCTGCTTTGGGCCTATATGTAAAAACCTATTTCTAGATGTTCATGTTTGGCCTTATGTGTTTGTTTGTGTTGTTCCTAATACAGGTGATGCACCTAGCAACATATGCTTTCACTAATTTAGGCCTGTAAATGCAAAAAAAAACTTCAGTAATACTTCATATGTTCTTTCCCACCCCCTGTGTCCTATTCCATCATACTAGGCAATAGACAGTGGGGCGCTAGCTGCGGGGATACAAGATCTCCCCTCTTTTAGAAAAAGGCCATTCTCAACTTTTTCTAAACCATCACCTAATTCCTTAAACCTGTTCTGTAGCATGCGTTTGTAGCTCTAATAATGTGTGATCTTTTGGCCTGACTTTCAGCTCCACAACCAGGAACCATCTACAAAAACATCCTCTGCTCCCTCTACGGCTGTCTAGATATATTATCTCTATAAAATCATGTTGTTGTGTAACACACCCTTTAATCCCAGTAACCCATTTAAAACTGGGGCCTACCTAGGGCAAAAGATGTGGCCATCCCTATTACCATCTCACAAGATGCTATGTTTGGAGTCACCTCAGGCATGCCTTAGACCTGGACTGCGACCATCTTTGGACAAAAACTATAGGGCAAAGTCCACCACCATACTCCTGGGCAAGTACACCTGTCATGGTCTTACAATTGTCCCTTGCATTAACACAAAACATTTTTCCATAATTTGGGAGGCCCAGTGCAGGCGCTACAACCATAGCATTTTTCAGATACATAAACGCATTCAACATTACTTGTGACATTTCTGGACCTGTGGCTTGTCTCAAAATGTTGTCATAAAATAGGAGCAGTCGGATCCATTGCAATCAATGATCCTGGTTTTGTGGGCGGGCAAGACCCACTGTGGGCTGGCAAGACCCACGTGACTGACTCTCCTTTTCCCCCTCTGTGAGAACAAAACCAAGGTAAACAACACTTTCCTGACACCATTGTCATTATTCCTGTGACACTTTGTGTCCACATACATGTACATTTCTCAATGAACTCACTCGCTCTGACTGGCCTCCACAGAGTGACTACATATGTTATCCACATATTGTAGCGGGACTGACTCATGAGCAGGTGTCCATCCCCTCTTGCGTGGTCTGGAGAACTATAGAGCAGACAACTAAAACTGTCTATTTAGCCCTGAGGCATTTCTACACCAGGTCAGTTACCTGGACTGATTAACAAAACAAGAAACAAAGATGGCTGTGTCTCCTCGTCCACTAGGACGGTAAAAAAAAACGCATTACTTCAACCAATCACTGTAAAGTGGGTAGCATCGGATGGTATGGCTATCAGTAGAGATGGCACATCGGATACCACTTGCATACTACATACTTCAGTCAGATAAAACTAAAACTTTTTGGCTCTGTGCCAATCTTACTAAAAAAACTTTTTTTTTTTTTTTTCTTCTGCCAATCTAACAAAAACCTGTCCAGAGGTTCCCCTCCCTCAATAGAGGACTCCCCTAAAATATCACCCAAAAACTGAAATCAGATAAAAAGTTAATCTGATTTGAAACTTTTGGCTCGGTGCCAATAGGGTCCAATGGTCACACTAATTGCGGTAACCCTTTCTGTCCCAAAATAAATTCCATAACTTATAACAGGAATGAAAATATTTAAGTTTGAACCCTTTCTTGGCAAGTAACCAATTTCCAAAATTTTGCACCAGAGCTCCCTTTTACATTTAGGGACACAAGGGACCCATTTGTAAAATGTAATTTCTCATTATCTATAATTCTATAAAAAATAACCTCAAAATATCTTGCCGACTACGGCGAACTATGTTTTGCCTGATAAAAACTGTATTTGTTCACTATTATTACTCTTCCCAGAGGTTCCTATGCTTTATGCACAAATGTATAAATGGCAAAACTCCAAAAATTCCATAAAAAGATAATTGCATATGTTTGGCAATGCTGGGACCCATAGTCCCACGAGCTGGAACACGTAGTCCTATCAGGCTCCGCGCAAGAATTGACCCCCTCCCTAGGAATGTGGGAACCGCCTCTCCCTAGAAATGTACCAACGTCAAGGTCAACATCGCAGCTTCAAACAATTATGTATGTCTAACTTGGAAAATGAATATTCAGAACAACAAAAACAGGGGCGCCATGTTATCTTGTGAGGTAGTACTATTTTAAATGTACCTTCGGCCAAGAGTCTGTCTAGTGTATATGAATGAAAAAGTACGCTGATAAATGTGAGTGTGCTGCTACCAAAGGTGTATAAATGAAATCATAATACACTTAAAATCTTCAGTATAACTCACATATACAATATACATTAATTCTTAACACTTTAACTTTAGGTAGACAGTTCTTCTACCTTAATTTACTTCCAGGAATATTACTCACCAAATATTCCCGGCCATTTACATAACAAGACAATAAACAAATACCAATATTCTTTCACTCAATAAGACATGTCTCTATGATTTACACATTCACCTAATCACTTGTTACCATGGTAACCCTTTATGGTTTCAAAACCCTCCTTCAAGCCACTGATGTATATAAATTAAACCCATATACTTTTGGACTCGGGTGTCCCTTTTAGGACAAAAAGAAAAAAAACCCTTTCCGAGTCTTGACCAATACCTCCCGGGTACAGTGGCTATCAAGAAAGTTTTCCTACCATTATAGACAAACAATACAAATTATCTTATACTTCTATGCGACAGAGAAGGAAAGCTTAAAGATTTTTCAGACACAATACGAGCAAATTTATATCACTTCTTAAGTCTCCCTGAGACTAAATATTTCCCTGAAATATTTCAATTATAGGTATGTTGCGTGTGTTCCCGGAACACACCAACCCCTGTGGTTCCATTGGATATGAGTTTAATCAGGGTCCCCCGGAGCCTCACTACAATCGGTTACATAGAAAAGGATTTTTCTACTTACCGAGTGAGTGGGTGTCCGCGGGGAGTGATTCTCATATCCCAGACGAGCCCCGAAAACTGTGGGTAGCTGAGACCCCTGGTCCCAATGATAGTCCCGGACTATCTATAACTTCTTTGCTCGTATTGTGTCTGCAGGCCTGGGAGGCTGGTTTCTGGAAATAACACAGATGGAGACAGATGTATAGTGAAACCAAGCTCTCAGTTTATTATAGGCTCGTTGTGGGTTATATAGTAAAAGATAAGGAAATATGTCATGAATATAGGATACTTGTTATGTCCTTATTGGTTAAACAGTTTAAGGAGACCAAAGATCACTTCGGGGAATAATACCATATAGGGCATATATCGTGTGACTAGAAACACCTGACATGATTTCATCAGGAACAGCATAAACTTGCCATATCTATAATACGTACACACTTAGACCTTGACCCGTACACACTTACATAGCTTGTATAACTAAGAAAATAGAAAATGGAGTAGGAACATACAGAATGGAGGACACATAGAATTTGATATCTCCCCATCTCCCACAGTGTACGTGTGAGATACATACACTTTCTTTTTGATCATATTTTCTATTCCGCTATTCAATTAAAACCTTTGGGGATCAATTAAATTGCGTGATAGTCTGTGTCGGTACGTGTGAGATCCACCTTTCCAAGTTTTTGGGGTTCATCTCATACTTCTGAAGATTTGAGGGTGCTGCCTGTTCCATAGTCCTCCTCCTAATCCTCAACCATCCTTTTAGGGGTACAAACAATAGTAATTGGGGCCTAGTGTGGTGGTGTACGTGCGAGATGCATACACTTTCTTTTTGATCATATTTTCTATTCCGCTATTCAATTAAAACCTTTGGGGATCAATTAAATTGCGTGATAGTCTGTGTCGGTACGTGTGAGATCCACCTTTCCAAGTTTTTGGGGTTCATCTCATACTTCTGAAGATTTGAGGGTGCTGCCTGTTCCATACTCCTGCTCCTACTGCTCAACCATCCTTTTAGGGGTACAAACAATAGTAATTGGGGCCTAGTGTGGTGGTGTACGTGTGAGATACATACACTTTCTTTTTGATCATATTTTCTATTCCGCTATTCAATTAAAACCTTTGGGGATCAATTAAATTGCGTGATAGTCTGTGTCGGTACGTGTGAGATCCACCTTTCCAAGTTTTTGGGGTTCATCTCATACTTCTGAAGATTTGAGGGTGCTGCCTGTTCCATACTCCTCCTCCTACTGCTCAACCATCCTTTTAGGGGTACAAACAATAGTGATTGGGGCCTAGTGTGGTGGTGTACGTGTGAGATACATACACTTTCTTTTTGATCATATTTTCTATTCCGCTATTCAATTAAAACCTTTGGGGATCAATTAAATTGCGTGATAGTCTGTGTCGGTACGTGTGAGATCCACCTTTCCAAGTTTTTGGGGTTCATCTCATACTTCTGAAGATTTGAGGGTGCTGCCTGTTCCATACTCCTGCTCCTACTGCTCAACCATCCTTTTAGGGGTACAAACAATAGTAATTGGGGCCTAGTGTGGTGGTGTACGTGCGAGATACATACACTTTCTTTTTGATCATATTTTCTATTCCGCTATTCAATTAAAACCTTTGGGGATCAATTAAATTGCGTGATAGTCTGTGTCGGTACGTGTGAGATCCACCTTTCCAAGTTTTTGGGGTTCATCTCATACTTCGGAAGATTTGAGGGTGCTGCCTGTTCCATACTCCTGCTCCTACTGCTCAACCATCCTTTTAGGGGTACAAACAATAGTAATTGGGGCCTAGTGTGGTGGTGTACGTGCGAGATACATACACTTTCTTTTTGATCATATTTTCTATTCCGCTATTCAATTAAAACCTTTGGGGATCGATTAAATTGCTTGATAGTCTGTGTCGGTACGTGTGAGATCCACCTTTCCAAGTTTTTGGGGTTCATCTCATACTTCGGAAGATTTGAGGGTGCTGCCTGTTCCATACTCCTGCTCCTACTGCTCAACCATCCTTTTAGGGGTACAAACAATAGTAATTGGGGCCTAGTGTGGTGGTGTACGTGTGAGATACATACACTTTCTTTTTGATCATATTTTCTATTCCGCTATTCAATTAAATCCTTTGGGGATCAATTAAATTGCGTGATAGTCTGTGTCGGTACGTGTGAGATCCACCTTTCCAAGTTTTTGGGGTTCATCTCATACTTCGGAAGATTTGAGGGTGCTGCCTGTTCCATACTCCTGCTCCTACTGCTCAACCATCCTTTTAGGGGTACAAACAATAGTAATTGGGGCCTAGTGTGGTGGTGTACGTGCGAGATACATACACTTTCTTTTTGATCATATTTTCTATTCCGCTATTCAATTAAATCCTTTGGGGATCAATTAAATTGCTTGATAGTCTGTGTCGGTACGTGTGAGATCCACCTTTCCAAGTTTTTGGGGTTCATCTCATACTTCTGAAGATTTGAGGGTGCTGCCTGTTCCATACTCCTCCTCCTACTGCTCAACCATCCTTTTAGGGGTACAAACAATAGTAATTGGGGCCTAGTGTGGTGCTGTATGTGCGAGATACATACACTTTCTTTTTGATCATATTTTCTATTCCGCTATTCAATTAAAACCTTTGGGGATCAATTAAATTGCGTGATAGTCTGTGTCGGTACGTGTGAGATCCACCTTTCCAAGTTTTTGGGGTTCATCTCATACTTCGGAAGATTTGAGGGTGCTGCCTGTTCCATACTCCTGCTCCTACTGCTCAACCATCCTTTTAGGGGTACAAACAATAGTAATTGGGGCCTAGTGTGGTGGTGTACGTGTGAGATACATACACTTTCTTTTTGATCATATTTTCTATTCCGCTATTCAATTAAATCCTTTGGGGATCAATTAAATTGCGTGATAGTCTGTGTCGGTACGTGTGAGATCCACCTTTCCAAGTTTTTGGGGTTCATCTCATACTTCGGAAGATTTGAGGGTGCTGCCTGTTCCATACTCCTGCTCCTACTGCTCAACCATCCTTTTAGGGGTACAAACAATAGTAATTGGGGCCTAGTGTGGTGGTGTACGTGTGAGATACATACACTTTCTTTTTGATCATATTTTCTATTCCGCTATTCAATTAAATCCTTTGGGGATCAATTAAATTGCGTGATAGTCTGTGTCGGTACGTGTGAGATCCACCTTTCCAAGTTTTTGGGGTTCATCTCATACTTCGGAAGATTTGAGGGTGCTGCCTGTTCCATACTCCTGCTCCTACTGCTCAACCATCCTTTTAGGGGTACAAACAATAGTAATTGGGGCCTAGTGTGGTGGTGTACGTGTGAGATACATACACTTTCTTTTTGATCATATTTTCTATTCCGCTATTCAATTAAATCCTTTGGGGATCAATTAAATTGCGTGATAGTCTGTGTCGGTACGTGTGAGATCCACCTTTCCAAGTTTTTGGGGTTCATCTCATACTTCTGAAGATTTGAGGGTGCTGCCTGTTCCATACTCCTCCTCCTACTCCTCATCCATCCTTTTAGGGGTACAAACAATAGTAATTTGGGCCTAGCGTGGTTGTGTACGTGCGAGATACATACACTTTTTTTTGATCATATTTCCTATTCCGCTATTCAATAAAAACCTTTGAGGATCAATTGAATTGCGGGATAGTCTGTGTCGGTACGTGTGAGATCCACCTTTCCAAGTTTTTGAGGTTCATCTCATACTTCTGAAGATTTGAGGGTGCTGTCTGTTCCATACTCCTCCTACTCCTCATCCATCCTTTTAGTGGTAGAAACAATAGTAATTGGGGCCTAGTGTGGTTTTGTACGTGCGTGATACATACACTTTTTTGGATCATATTTCCTATTCCGCTATTCAATAAAAACCTTTCTAGGGCAAGATCTTAAATTACAGAAATATGAGGAGACCGTCAAATAAGGGCCGTGGCCTGGGTCGTGGTGCTGCTGGTAGAGCTCCTGTTGCAAGGAGAGGACGTGGTCGATCTGTGCCAGCTACACGCACAAGTGAAACACCTTCCTCAAGTGTGAGTAGGCGACAGAACCTGCATCAGTATTTGGTAGGGCATCATACGCCCCTAGAAGTGATGAGGCCAGAACAAGTGGAGGCGATAGTAGATTGGTTTGCTGCTGACAGTGCCTCCAGTTCCTTCACATTGTCTCCCACCCAGTCTACTGCAGAAAGGTCACAGTTGGCACCTGCAGCCGATGTCCAACCGTCTTTCACCTCACCCCCTTGCAAATCAGGCAAGCAGTCTGAGCCCCAAGCCATACAGCAGTCTCTTCTTCTTTTTGATGACTCTGTCAGCAGGGTTTCCCAGGGCCATCCACCTAGCCCTGCCCCAGAAGTGGAAGAGATTGAGTGCAGCGATGCCCAACCACTTATTTCTCAAGATGAGTACATGCAAGGATCATCGCAGCACGTCTCCGATGATGACGAAACGCAGGTGCCAACTGCTGCGGCGTTCAGCATTGTGGAGACCGACAAGGAGGGCAGGGGTGAAGACTGGGTGGAAGATGATGTGGAGGACGATGAGGTCCTCGACCCCACATGGAATGAACGTCATGCAGGTGACCTGAGTAGTTTGGAGGAAGAGGCGATGGTCGCACAGAGCCACCAGCACAGCAGAAGAGGGAGCAGGGTGCAGAAGCGGAGCGGCCGTGCCCTAGACACTACGCCCGCTACTGCCCAACGCAGCAAGGGAACGAGCGCACCAAAGTCAGCTCAAAGGAGTTCTCTAGCGTGGAAGTTCTTTAGAAAATGTGCTGATGACAGGACACGAGTGGTTTGCACCCTGTGCAATCAGAGCTTGAAGCGAGGCATAAACCTTCTCAACCTGAGCACAACCTGCATGATCAGGCATCTAAGTGCAAAGCACGAGCTGCAGTGGAGTACACACCTTCAAAACCAAGAAACGTCTCTGGCTCATCCTGCTTCCTCTTCTGCTGCAGTCTCGGCCGCTCCAGCCACATCTGTAGTGATACCGGCACCTGCCACCCCGCAAACAGACGATCTGTCAGCAACACCACCACCTGGGTCACCAACAACCATCTCCACAATGTCCCGTGGAAGCGTTCAGCTTTCCATCTCCCAAACACTTGAGAGGAAGAGGAAGTACCCCCCTACCCACCCGCGATCCCTGGCCCTGAATGCCAGCATTTCAAAATTATTGGCCTTTGAAATGCTGTCATTCCGTCTGGTGGAGACGCACAGTTTTAAAAACCTTATGTCGGTGGCTGTCCCACAGTACGTCGTGCCCAGCCGCCACTACTTTTCCAGGCAAGCCATCCCTTCCCTGCACAACCAAGTGGGGGAAAAAATCAGGTGTGCACTGCGCAACGCCATCTGTGCCAAGGTCCACCTAACTACCGATACGTGGACCAGTAAGCACGGTCAGGGGCGTTATATCTCCCTAACGGCACACTGGGTAAATGCAGTGGCGGATGGGCCTGAGGCGGATAGCAATTTGGCGCATGTCCTTCCACCACCGAGGATTGCAGGGCGCTTCAGTTTGCCTCCTGTTCCTAACTCCTCCTACTCCGCTTCCTCATCCTCTACCGCCTCCTCATCCGGACAGCGTAACACCTTCACAACCAACTTCAGCACGGCCAGGGGTAAACGACAGCAGGCAGTTTTACAACTTGCCTGTTTGGGGGACAAACCACACACCGCACAGGAGTTGTGGAGGAGCATGGAACAGCAGACAAATGAGTGGTTGCTGCCAGCGAGCCTCAAGCCCGGCCTGGTGGTGTGCGATAACGGGCGAAATCTCATAGCAGCTCTGGGCCTAGCCGGTTTGACGCACATCCCTTGCCTGGCGCATGTGCTGAATTTGGTGGTGCAGAGGTTCCTTAAAAACTACCCCGATATGTCAGAGCTGCTGCAGAAAGTGCGGGCCGTTTGTGCGCACTTTCGGCGTTCTCACCCTGCTGCTGCTCGCCTGGCAGCGCTGCAGCGTAACTTCGGCCTTCCCGCTCACCGCCTCATATGTGACGTGCCCACAAGGTGGAACTCCACCTTGCACATGCTGGAAAGACTGTGCGAGCAGCAGCAGGCCATAGTGGAGTTTCAGCTGCAGCACGCACGCGTGAGTCGCTCTGCGGAACAGCACCACTTCACCACCAATAACTGGGCCTCCATGCGAGACCTGTGTGCCTTGTTGCGCTGTTTTGAGTACTCCACCAACATGGCCAGTGGCAATGACGCCGTTCTCAGCTTAACTATCCCACTTCTATGCTTCCTTGAAAAAACAATTCGGGCGATGATGGAAGAGGATGTGGCACAGGATGAGGAGGAGGAGGAGGATGAAGAGGTAACATTTCCAAGGCTTTCAGGGCAGTCATTCGCAAGGGGCTCCGAGGGTGGGTTCCTGCACACACAAACGCCAGGGACACAATTGTCCAGCAGGGGCACAGTTCTGGAGGATGAGGAGGATGAGGAGGAGGAGGAGCTGGAGGAGGAGATGGAACCATGTTCACAGCAGGGTGGCACCCAGGCCAGCTCATGGCCATCACTGGTGCGTGGCTGGGGGGATACAGAGGACACAGACGATACACCTCCCACAGAGGACAGCCTTTCGTTGCCTCTGGGCAGCCTGGCACACATGAGCGATTACATGCTGCAGTGTCTCCACAACGACCGCCGAGTTGCCCACATTCTAACTTGTGTTGATTACTGGGTGGCCACGCTGCTGGATCCCCGTTACAAGGACAACGTACCGTCCTTAATTCACTCACTGGAGCGCGATCGCAAGATGCGCGAGTACAAGCGCACGCTGGTAGACACCATGCTGCTGGCATTCCCATCTGACAGCGGGGCCGCAGTGGAAGCACAAGGCAGAGGAGGAGGAGGAGGAGGAGGAGGTCGCCAACGCAACCAGGGCACCGCCAGCACCTCGGAAGGCAGGGTTAGCATGGCCGAAATGTGGAAAAGCTTTGTCAGCACGCCACAACAAACAGCAGCACCAGCAGCTCAGATGGAACGTCTTAGCAGGAGGCAGCATTTTACCAACATGGTGGAGCAGTATGTGTGCACACGCCTACATGTAGTGAATGAGGGGTCTGCCCCCTTCAACTTCTGGGTCTCCAAATTGGGCACATGGCCTGAGCTTGCCCTTTACGCCTTGGAGGTGCTGGCGTGCCCTGCAGCCAGTGTATTATCTGAACGGGTATTTAGCACGGCTGGGGGCGTTATAACAGACAAGCGCAGCCGCCTGTCCAGAGACAATGTGGACAAGCTCACGTTCATTAAAATGAACCAGGCATGGATCCCACAGGACTTTTCCGTACCTTATGCAGAATAGCAATGGATACCGACCTTACCCACCCATTGTTCCATTTTTGCTCTTTCTCACTCTTTTGGGGTGTACCCTCATTTAAAATTTGTGAAAAGAAGCAGTGTTGGCTACCTCGTCCTCATCCTCAGGGCCAGATTAACGTAGGGGCTATTGGAGCTGCAGCTCCAGGCCCCTACCTTTTATATAGGCCCTGGGTTGGCCATATTCGCTGTTACCGCTCTTCTGTCACTTGTAAACACAGAAGTCTGGCTTCTATGCTCGCTTCCCCAGGCAGCACCCTCAGAACCTCCCCACACAGCGCGAAGGCCGGACAAGGAGGGACAGTTGCCGATGCATGGATGTGTTTATGGGCTTCAGAGACAGCATCCCATGTTGAATTAGGCATGCATGGCTGCACCCTTCCTCCTCTGGGTGCATGCCAAGGCACGGCCCTTAAGGCCCTTCAAAATCCTCAGCACCAAGCCCATGATGCTCTTAATCCGGCCCTGGTCCTCCTCCACCGCCGCTTCCACCTACACCGCCCATAGGTGTGCGCAGCCTATTGCATTAAGGTGTGCACCCCAAAGTTGAAATACACATGCATGTGTTTGCCTACAGGTACATGGCCCCGATACATTACTCTCCCTGCTGGCAAAGAGAAATAGAGCAGAGCAGGTCCGAGGGAGATCTTTCCCATCTCCTCACTGGCAATGCTATGTGCCCTAGGTGATTAGGGTGTGCCCAGGCACACCCAGCACACCCTGTGCGCACGCCTATGTCACCGCCACATCCACCACCACCTCAACCTCCCTCCTACTCCATATGGGCCTCGTCCTTCAGAGATGAAGAAGAACATTGTTTTATTTTTCTGTTTTTTTTTGTTGTTTTAAGTTATTTCCCTATCCACATTTGTTTGCAGAGCACTTGCCATGCTCTTAATTACGTTTTGCTGCCATTTGCAGCACTCTAGCCCTTTCCTTTGGTGTTTTAGAGCCATTTTAGTGCCTTAAAGTTCGGGTCCCCATTGACTTCAATGGGGTTCGATGTCCGGGAAAAGTTCGGTAAAAGTCCGGGACACGGACCCGGACTTTTTTTTAAAGTTCGGCCGAACCCGTCGAACACGGACATCTAGGTGTCCGCTCAACCCTATTTATAAGCAGTGTGTAATGTACATTATAGGATTGATATACTAAAGGAAAAAAGGCTGTCTGCTTTCCAGGGTGGATAAAAATCTATTATTTTTCTTTAAAAAAACATCAAACAAATCAAAAATTTTTTTTTATTTAAATCAGATTTTTTGGATTTTTATCAAATTTATTTTAATAAAATGCTTTTGGAGTAAAAAATCTATCTAAAGATAGTTTTGTATTTAAGGTACATTAATAATTTAGTTTATTCAGCATGAAAGGGAGCAATGCCTCACTCATATAACCAGAAAGGGAGCCACAGTGCAGTATTTCTCCTACCCAGTTTACCCCGCTGCCACCAACAGGATCGCTAGTGTGACATTGCCGCAAGATGGATAAAAATTGATGATTTAACCACTTAAGACCCAGAAGATTTTGCTGCTCAATGACCAGGCCCCTTTTTTTCAACCTGGTACTGCGCGAGTTTAACTGACAATTGTACCCAAACTAAATTTACGTCCTTTTTTTCCCACAAACAGAGCTTTCTTTTGGTGGTATTTGATCACCTCTGCGCTTTTTATTTTTTGCAATATTAATTTAAAAAAGAGCGAACAATCGACATTTTCTAATTCGACTGTTAAAAAATATCCAATATATTAAATTTTGTCATTTATTTAGGCCAAAATGTATTTAGCTACATGTCTTTGACAAAAAAATTCTCAATGAGCGTATTTTTATCCACTTTAAGACTGGAAGATTTTACCCCCTTCCTGACCAGGCCATATTTTGCGATTCAGCACTGCGTTATTTTAACGGACAATTGTGCGGTCGTGCGACGCTGTACCCAAATTTACGTCCTTTTTTTCCCCACAAATAGAGCTTTCTTTTGGTGGTATTTGATCACCTGTGCGATTTAAAATTTTTGAAAAAAGGAGCGACAATTTTGAAAAAAAAAAAAAAACAATATTTTTCACATTCTGATATATAACATTCCCAAAAAAGAAATTTAAAAATCAAAATTTTTTGACATTTTAGACCAATTTGTTTTCTGCTACATATTTTTGGTAAAAAAAATCACAATAATTGCACAAAAGTTATCGCGTTTACTAACTACGGGAAAGGTTTGTCATTTTTCTTGTTTTTGTTTTTTTTTCTAGTAATGGCGGCGATCTGCAATTTTTTGTGGGACTGTGACATTGCAGCGGACAGATCGGACCCCTAACTGACATTTTTGACACTTTTGGGGGGGGACCAGTGACATTACTACAGTAATCAGTGCTAAAAATATGCACTGTTACTGTAATAATGACACTGGCAGGGAAGGGGTTAACACTGTTGGTGATCAAGGGGTTAAATGTGAGCCTCATGCTAACATGGGGGTTCTGTGACACAGACACAGATCACAGGTTCAGCTATGCTGAATCCTGTCATCTCTCCCTGTCTGTTACAGAGAAGATCCGCCTGCTTTGTTTACACAAGCGGGTGGATCTTCTCACACTTTCCCCAACAATCTGGGAAGAGAGACGGCAATCGTCACCTCTCCTCCTCCGGCCCGACTCCCGCTGTGTCTAAACAGCAGGAGTGAGCCTCCGGTGGCATGCGCCGCCGAGACCGCTAGGAGTCCAGCGACGTAGGTCTACGACGCTGGACCCAGGGGTGCCACGGTGCCACAGTAGCAGCACAGTGAGCGGTCCTAAAGTGGTTAAAAAAAAATCAGATTTTTTATAGTTTTGTAGCACCCTCCTAAGTAGGTGCTAGGTAAAATATATTTGTGACCCTGTTCTGCTTATCAGGAGGGTCTGATCTGTCAGTTAGCCGGTCACATGTTTCCAAGTGTGTCCTGTTGAGTCTGGGGAGTCTCTCCACTGTATCCAATGAGGGATCTTGTTGGGCAGTGGAGGAAACCTAGCCAATAGCACACCAGGGTTTATGACTGTCCCAGTGGTTGGGCATTGCTGCAATGCATCCTGGGATTGGGAACAAATCTGGGGGGAGCATGTGACAGGGTGTCTTTGGGCAGGTCCCAGGAGGAGGGTGAAGGCTGTTTCTCCTCCTGTTGCTGAGGAAGGTGGTCCAGGCAGTCAGCCTAGGGACCAGGGGTTGAGCTGTGCTGTAGAGGATCCAGTGTGTGCTGACCAAGTGGAGCTGCTCGGCAGAATACTTCTGGAAAAACAGTATTGTGAATACTCAAGAACCTGCCCAGGGGTCTGCCTAAGAGAGGG
This sequence comes from Pelophylax lessonae, assembly GCF_965119305.1. Classification (NCBI taxonomy): domain Eukaryota; kingdom Metazoa; phylum Chordata; class Amphibia; order Anura; family Ranidae; genus Pelophylax; species Pelophylax lessonae. Next base: position 41,045,998 of record NC_138778.1, on the reverse strand, counting down.
GACCACTCCAGTGGGGTCAAGGGGATCCAGGAGCCAGCTAGCCAGTGTGTTATAGTAAAGGGGGGGTGCCAAGTTGTGAAGCCCTGAAGATTAGGGGTTAAAGGGGGCGCCAAGAAGGGCCCTGAAGTTGCTCAGCAGTGCAGTCTGCTATTAAAGTCAGCTACCTCAGGAAAGGAGTGCCTTAGGAAGCTAATAGGACTTTTTCACAGTCAAAGGTGAAATACAGTAAGAGGCCTAGCCGTGACTGGCTAAAGTCAGCGTTAACCAGCGTTGATCAGCATTTATCAGATCGTCCCGCCTATTGTGCATAGTTCAGTTCAGTTGGAGTATCCCACTCATCCCTTCTCCTATCCAAGTTCCTAATAAAATCTAAAAACCAAAGAAACCGGACTGGTCCTTGTCTGAGGTAAAAACATTGGAAACATGTCAGAATGTTCTACTGTTGCTAATGGTAACCCAGGGGAACCCACATACAGCAGCTCCCTTGGGAGTAGTGCTACAGTTTAACCACTTAAGCCCCGGAAGATTTTACCCCCTTCCTGACCAGGCCCTATTTTGCGATTTGGCACTGCGTGACTTTAACGGACAATTAAGCGGCCGTGCGACGCTGTACCCAAATTAAATTGATGTCCTTTTTTTCCCCATAAACAGAGCTTTCTTTTGGTGGCATTTGATCACCTGTTCGATTTTTTTATCATGCGCTATAAACAGAAAAAAAGCGACAATTTTGCAAAAATAAAAATTTTCACATTTTTATATGAAATTCCAAAAAAAAAAAAAATGTAAAAATCAAAATTTTTTAACATTTTAGGCCAATTTGTTTTCTGCTACATGTTTGGTAAAAAAAATCGCAATAAGCATATTTTGATTGGTTTGCGCAAAAGTTATTGCGTTTACTAACGAAGGGAAAGATTTATGTCATTTTTATTGTTTTTCTTTTTAACGAGTAATGGCGGCGATCTGCAATTTTTTTTGCGGGACTGTGACATTGCGGCGGACAGATCGGACCCTTGACTGACATTTTTGACACTTTTGGGGGTACCAGTGACATTACTACAGTAATCAGTGCTATACATATGCACTGTTACTGTAAAAATGACACTGGCAGGGAAGGGGTTAACTTTATTGGAGAAGGAGGGGTTAAGTGTGTCCCTAGGGGCGTGCTTCTAAATGTTATGGGGTGTGACTGTTTGTGTAACTACAGAGATATACGATCCTGCATAGCAGGATCGTATGATCTCTGCTGTTACACAAGGGAGAATGAAGCCCCGTACACACGTACCGATCGTCGGCATACAAATGTTCGTCTTTTCTCCCCGGGATGTCGGTGTCTGTTGAAAAGTGCAAAGACAGCACAAGGACAGCACAAGAATTTTGTCTGCAGACTTCAGCTGACTGCAGAAGTGATGTCATGTAATGGTTAACTTTCCCTGTGTTTTTAATTTTCTGAGCATGCCCAGTCTTGCAAATCTGCGGTCTGTCGGCCGAATTCTGTACTGACAGGCGAACAATCGTCCGTTCTGGTGTCCGCAGACAAAAATTTTCATGTTTGCACGAAAGACTTTTGTCCGCGGATTGTGCGCAGACATCTGTCGGAGGCACCATACTAACACGCGTACAATCGGCAGATCTTTCGTCCGCCAACGTTTGTATGCCGACGATCGGTACGTGTGTACGGGCCTTGACAGGCGGCTTTGTTTACATTAGCCGTCTGCCTTTCTCCCTCTGTAACGGACGATCGCGAGTGACCAGCGGACATCGGTCCACCGGTCACACGTGCGGGGATCACAGTGAGCGAGCGGGAGCACGCCTCCGGCGGCACGCGTTTGCCCCCTATTGGCTCGCAGGCGAGTGACGTACCTCGGCAAACGGTTAAATCAGATTTTTTTTACTTAAATTATTTTTTTTTTGTTATCAAATGTATTTTAATAAAATGCTTTTGGAGTAAAAAATCTATCTAAAGATAGTTTTGTATTTAAGGTACATTAATAATTTGGTTTATTCAGCATGAAAGGGAGCAATGCCTCACTCATATAACCAGAAAGGGAGTCACAGTGCAGTATTTCTCCTACCCAGTTTACTCCGCTGCCCCAAACAGGATCGCTAGTGTGACATTGCCACAAGATGGATAAAAATTGATGATTTAAAAAAATAAATAAATAAAAAATCTGATTTTTTCATTTAAATCCGATTTTTTTAGTTTAAATCAGATTTTTTTTATTTACATGATTTTTTTTATTTTTATAAAATTTATTTAAATAAAATGCATTTGGGGTAAAAAAAATCTATCTAAAGATTGTTTTGTATTTAAGATATATTAATAATTTTTAGTTTATTCAGCATGAAAGGGAGCAATGTCTCACTCGTATAACCTGAAAGGGAGCAAAACAGAGGCAGTGCATTATTTCTCCTACCAAGTTTACCCTGCTGCCACCAACAGGATCGCTAGTGTGACATCCCTGCAGCGTGGATAAAAACTGATTTAAAAAAAAAATAATAATTTGATATTTAAATCAGATTTTTTAGGTTTAAATCTGATATTTATTTTATTTTTATCAAATTTATTTTAATAGATTTTTTTACTCCAAAAGCATTTTATCTAAAGATAGTTTTTTATTTAAGATACAATATTTATTTAGTTTATTCAGCATGAAATGGAGCTTAGTTATGTAGCATGAGGCTGTATATTCTGCAATATTTACATTTTTGGTAAACTCATTCAATGAATCCAAGCTCTGCAAGCTGAGATAACATGCGCTGCATTGAGGTACACAATCTCACACTAACTACTATCAAGAATGAGTCCTTCCATTTAAAGAGTACCTGTCATTTCAGATCCATCATGGCAGCGCCTGTTAGCGGGCATCCCCACGTCCTTCACCTTGTGTTACTGCCGCATCACCAGCTGTCCCATTAAATTGAATGGGACTGTCGGTGAGTCAACAGCGGTTCAGAGAAGGAGCCGCTGCGGGGCAGAGATGACAGTTGCCCTTTAATAATTATGATTTCAATCGAGTTGATTTAAATCCAGTCTTTTTTACTAGTGATTTAAATCGACTTAATTTAACCACTTCTGGACCGGAAGGATTTGCCCCCTTAATGACCAGGCCATATTTAGCGATTCAGCACTGCGTTACTTTAACGGACAATTGCGCGGTCTGTACCCAAATAAAATTGACGTCCTTTTTTTCCCAGAAATAGAGCTTTCTTTTGGTGGTATTTGATCACCTGTGCGATTTTTATTTTTTGTGCTATAAACAAAAAAAAAGCGACAATTCTGAAAAAAAATATATATTTTTTTTCACATTCTGCTATAACGTTCCCCAAAAAAAAAAAAAAAAAATGTAAAAATCAAAATTTTTTAACATTTTAGGCCAACTTGTTTTCTGCTACATATGTTTGGTAAAAAAAATTGCAATATGCGTATTTTGATTGGTTTGCGCAAAAGTTATCGCGTCTACTAACTACGGGAAAGATTTATGTCATTTTTTTTTTTACTAGTAATGATGGTGATCTGCGATTTTTTGCAGGACTGCGACATTGCAGCGGACAGATAGGACCCCTGACTGACATTTTTGACACTTTTGGGGGGACCAGTGACATTACTACAGTAATCGGTGCTATAAATATGCACTGTTACTATAATAATGACACTGGCAGGGACAGGGTTAACAGTGTGGGTGATCAAGGGGTTAAATGTGAGCCTAGGGGAGTGATTCTAACTGTGAGGGGGGCATGGCTTCTGAGATGACCATAGAGACATGTGAGCCTATATAGAAGGATCACAGGGGCTCTATGATCATTCCAGGGAGAAGAACGGTCAGCTGTGTTTACAACAGCTGACCGTCCTTCTCTCTCAGCGGGGAACAATTGCGGGTGGCCGCAGGAATCAGAGCCGCCTGCCCCGTGCATTGGAGTCCCTGCTGCCGAGTGGGGGAGGGAGCACGCTGGCGTGCGCTCGCCCCTTGGCTGCAGGCGTGCGACCGACGTAGGTCTATGTCGGTTTGCACAGGAGAGCCACCCTGCCGCAGTATTCTGCAATATTTACATTTTTGGTAAACTCAATCAATGAATGCAAGCTCTGCAACCTGAGATAACACGCACTGCATTGATGCATTCACACAATTTCACACTAACTACCAGCAAGAATGAGTCCTTCCATTTAAAGAGTACCTGTCATTTCAGATCCATCATGGCAGCGCCTGTTAGCGGGCATGCCCACGTCCTTCACCTTGTGTTACTGCTGCATCACCAGCTGTCACATTAAATTGGATGGGACTGTCGGTGAGTCAACAGCGGGTCAGAGGAGGAGCCGCTGCGGGACAGAGATGACAGTTGCTCTTTAATAATTATGATTTCAGTCGAGTTGATTTAAATAAAGTATTTTTTACTAGTGATTGAAATCATGATTTAAATCGACTTGATTTAAATCAAATCCACCCTGTTGCTTTCCAAGGGAATTTTCCCTTAGCCGAGTTAATGTGTTGAAAATTCAATTTGCAAAGGATACCCAATCATGTGCAAGGAAAATAAAAATAAATACATTTAAAAAAAAAAAAAAAAAAAACAGTATTTTTGCTTGCTGGTAACTGAATGATGGAGGTCAGCAGAGCTTCACCGCATTCACTAAGCTAAGTGAAAATTCCCTTGCACAGCCTATTTGCCTTTAGTAAATTAACCCCTATGAATGCTATATAGGACTTAGACTGTCACTGCTATTATTCGGCACGAGTCCTCATCCCATCACCGTCTTACAGACATCCATTTTGAAAAGTGTGCCGCTGTGTCAGACATTTTGTCCCCTCGCCTGTTCGCGTTCGCCACTCTGCGTAATGCTGCCTCAAAACTCTCCTCGTATATTATGGCCGGAGGGTTTTTTTTTTTTCAGAACGTTGCTGGGATTTGTATCTTGTAGGCTCGGAGCCTTGATTAGCTTCTCTGCTTCCAAAGCCATTCAGCCATGGAAATGATGCCTGTGTGTTATCAGTACGGCGCAGGCCTCCCGTTGCCAGGCAACCCAGATTGGTCCATTTCTGAGCCTATCCAAAATAACTCTGCCCTCCCCAAAAATAGCTCGGTGGTTCACAAACAGCTGAGATTTAGCCCATTGACTGTAAGCTTTAAGAATGAAATACGTATTTTTTTTATCCTCTTATTTAAAGATTATCCCCAATATAAGACAATATATGTAAATAGGGTTAATCATACAAAGAAAAGATTTTTAAATCATTAACCAGTTACGGTGTTTTTTTAGATGCTGGTTGGATTCTTTGGAAAAAGACTGCAGCATCTTTATCTCTGCTCCTGCAATGTGTATAGGGTGTAAATATAGTGATGTACACTGGAGGGCGCTCTTTATGAATTGTGTCTCGCTGAATGTCTGCGCAGTATATAGCAGGGAGTCAAAAATAGCAGCAAGCATTATCAGCTGGCTTGTATTATAACCCAGGGCACAGACAGGGTGATCTAGTAGACCAATCGCTGATTAGCTTCCCGCAGTGCTAATATTTCTGGTCACTATAGGGTTACAGGACTCCAGTGTTCTATAATAAACTCCTTTTTTCCTCCCTCTTTAGATTTTTTTCCAATATCCGTTTGATCTCCTTTTATTTCCCCCTTTTTTCTTCTTTTCCTTCATTCTTTATCTGTTCCTCCAACACAAAACAAGGATAAAATCTGCAACCTGACCTATTGCTCTGGGCAACCCTTCCATACTTTGCTTTTCCACTTCTAAATAACACCCTCAGGATTGGAATGTCTTTCTTTTCTGTCCTTTTTTCTGCCCTGTTCTGTACCTTCCTCTTCCCTGTCTTGTACTTTCCACTGTTCTGTTCTGTCCTCTGCTTGGTCCTGTCCTTTCCCCTTTCATTTCTTCTGTTTTGTCCTCTGCCCTGCCTATACTATTCTCTGCTCTGTCCTAAGCTGTCCTGTACCCTGCCCTGTCTTGTACTTTACACTGTCTTGCTCTGTCCTCTTCCCGGTCTTTTCATTTTTTTCTGTTCTCTCCTCTGCCCTGTACTGTTCTCTGTTCTGACCTAAGCTGTCCTGTAGCCTACCCTGTCTTGTACTTTCTATTGTCCTGCTCTGTCCTCTTCCCGGTCTTTTAATTCCCTCTGTTCTGTCCTCTGCCCTATCTAAACTATTCTCTGTTCTGTCCTCTGCCCTGCCCTGTTCTTTGTTCTGTCCCAAGCTTTCCTGTAACCTGCCCTATCTTGTACTTTCCACTATCTTGCTCTGTCCTCTTCCTGGTCTTTTCATTTCTTCCGTTCTTTCCTCTGCCCTGCCTATACTGTTTTCTGTTCTGTCCTAAGCTATCCCGTAATCTGCCCTTTCTTGTTCTTTACTTTCCACTGTCTTGCTCTGTCCTCTTCCTGGTCTTTTCATTTCTTCTGTTCTGTTCTGTCCTCTGCCCTGCCCTGCCCTGTACTGTTCTCTGTTCTGTCCTAAGCTGTCCCGTACCCTTCCCTGTCTTGTACTTTCCACTGTCTTGCTTTGTCCTCTTCCCAGTCTTTTCATTTCTTCTGTTCTGTCGTCCGCCCTGCCCTGTACTGTTCTCTGTTCTGTCCTAAGCTTTCCTGTACCTTGCCTTGTCTTGTACATTCCATTGTCCTGTTCTGTCCTCTTCCCAGTCTTTTAATTTCTTCCATTCTGTCCTTTGCTCTGCCTTTACGGTTCTCCGTGCTTTCCTATGCTTTCCTCCATCCTGCCATGTCTTGTACTTTTCACTGTTCTGTCCTATGCCTGGTCCTGTCCTCTTCCCGGTCTTTTAATTTCCTCTGTTCTGTCCTCTGCCTGGTCCTGTCCTCTTCCCGGTCTTTTACTTGACTTTGTTCTGTCCTTTGCCCTGCCTAGACTGTTCTCTATCCTGTCCTAAGTTCTCTTCTACCCTGCCCTGTCTTGTACTTTCTACTGTCCTGTTCTGTCCTCTGCCTGGTCCTGTCCTCTTCCCGGTCTTTTAATTTCCTCTGTTCCATCCTCTGCCTGGTCCTGTCCTCTTCCCGGTCTTTTCATTTCTTCTGTTCTGTCCTCTGCCCTGCCCTGTACTGTTCTCTGTTCTGTCCTAAGCTTTCCGGTACCCTGCCCTGTCTTGTACTTTCCATTGTCCTGCTCTGTCCTCTTCCCAGTCTTTTCATTTCTTCCGTTCTGTCCTCTGCTCTGCCTTTACGGTTCTCTGTGCTTTCCTAAGCTTTCCTCCGTCCTGCCCTGTCTTGTGCTTTCTACTGTTCTGTCCTCTTCCCGGTCTTTTACTTGACTTTGTTCTGTCCTCTGCCCTGCCTAGACTGTTCTCTATCCTGTCCTAAGTTTTCTTCTTCCCTGCCCTGTCTTGTACTTTCTACTGTCCTGTTCTGTCCTCTGCCTGGTCTTGTCCTCTTCCTGGTCTTTTAATTTCCTCTGTTCTGTCCTCTGCCTGGTCCTGTCCTCTTCCCGGTCTTTTAGTTTCCTCTGTTCTGTCCTCTGCACTTCTATTTTCTGTGCTTTGTGATGCCTTATGATTTAATCTACCCTGCCCTCTGCCATGTCTTGTATTTTTTGCGCTCTCTAGTCATTTGCCCTGCCTTATATTTTCCTCTGCCCTGTCTTGTGCTTCCCCTGCCTTATATTTTCCTCTGCCCTGTCTTGTACTCCCCCTGTCTTGTATTTTCCTCTGCCCTGTCTTGTACTCTCCCTGTTATGTATTTTCCTCTGCCCTGTCCTGTCTTTTCCCCTGTTCTGCCATGTTCCATACATTCCTGTTCTGTCCTCTGCCTGAACTTGTCCTCCTCCCTGTCTTGTAATTTCTTCTCTCCTCTGCCCTGCCTATACTGTTCTGTCTTAAAGTGTTTGTAAAGGCTGAAGGTTTTTATTTTACCTTCATGCATTCTCTGCATGAAAGGAAAAACCCTTCTCTGCATAGCAGCACCCACCCCCCACCCCCTTACACTTACCTGAGCCTGATCTTCCTCCAGCGATGTGCATGAGAGCCTTGGCTCTCTGTCCTTATTGGCTAAGACAGGAGTGGGAGCCATTGACTCCTACTGCTGTCAATCACAGTCAGTGAGCCAATGAGGATAGAGGAGGGACAGCGCCGAGCTGAGGCTCTGTGTGAGAATGGACCTGGGAGGTGTGGCTTGGGAGCGAGCCTGCTCCAGTGCCCCGCATTGCAAATCGCTTACTCTGGGAGCACTTGACAGGAGGGAGGGGCCAGGGGTACTATGGAGGATCCAAGAAGAGGAGAATCAGGCTGCTCTGTGCAAAACCAATTGCACAGAGCAGGTAAGTATGACACACTTATTTTTCTACATTTTTTTAAAAATTTGACTTTAATATTACTTTAAGCTTTCCTCTACCCTGTCCTTTCCACTGTCGTGTTCTATTCTCTGCCTGCTCCTGTCTTTGAATTTCCTCTAATCTTTCCTCTGCCCTTCTTTGTACTGTTCTTTGTCCTGCCCTCTGCCATGTCTTGTACTTTCTTCTGTGATCTCTAGTGATTTACCCTGTCTTGTATTTTCCTCTGCCCTGTCCTGTCTTTTCTCCTGTTCTGCCTTGTTCTGTACTTTCCTCTGCTTTGCCCTGTCCTGTGCTCTTCCTTACCATGTCCTCTGCCTATCCTGTCCTCTGTTCTGTCTTGTACTTTATTCTGCCCTGACCTGTCTTCTGCCTGGCCCTGCCTTCTTCCCTGTCCTACAGTTTCCTCTGCATCTCCTCTGCCTGGTCCTGTCCTTTGCACTGTCTTGTACTTTGGTCTGTCCAATTCTATGCTTTCCTCTATGTTGCCCTGTTCTCTGCCATATCTTGTACTTTTTTCCTGCCCAGGCCTGTCCTTTGCCATGTATTGCACTATCCCCTGTCTTGTACTTCCTTGTCTTGTACTTTGCTCTGCTCCATCCTATATTTTCCTTAGCCCTGTCCTGTCCCTTCCTCTGCCCTGTCCCCTACTTTCCTCTGCCCAGTCCTTTCCCCTACCCTGTCCCCTACTTTCTCTGCCCAGTCTTTTCTTCTGCCCTGTCCCCTACTTTCCCATGCCCAGTCTTTTCCCCTGCCCTGTCCTTTCCCCTGCTTTGTCTCATACTTTCCTCTACCCTGACCTTTCCCCTGCCCTGTCCCCTACTTTCATCTGCCCTGTCCTTTCCTCTGCCCTGTCCTTTCCCTTGCCCTCTCCTTTCCCTTGCCCTGTCCTTTCCCCTGCCCTGTCCTTTCCCCTGCCCCGTCCTTTCCCCTGCCCCGTCCTTTCCCCTGCCCCGTCCTTTGCCATGCCCCATCCTTTCCCTTGCCCTGTCCTTTCCCCTGCCCTGTCCCCTACTTTCCTTTGCCCAGTCCTTTCTGTGCCCTGTCCTTTCCTCTGCTTTGTCCCATACTTTCCTCTACCCTGTCCTTTCCTCTGCCCTGTCCTTTCCTCTGCCCTGTCCTTTCCTCTGCCCTGTCCTTTCCCTTGCCCTCTCCTTTCCCTTGCCCTCTCCTTTCCCCTGCCCTGTCCTTTCCCCTGCCCCGTCCTTTCCCCTGCCCCGTCCTTTCCCCTGCCCCGTCCTTTCCCCTGCCCCGTCCTTTCCCCTGCCCCGTCCTTTCCCTTGCCCTGTCCTTTCCCCTGCCTCGTCCTTTCCCCTGCCCCGTCCTTTCCCCTGCCCTGTCCCCTACTTTCCTTTGCCCAGTCCTTTCTGTGCCCTGTCTTTTCCCCTGCCCTTTCCCATACCCTGTCCTTTCCCTTACCCTCTCCTTTCCCTTGCCCTGTCCTTTCCCCTGCCCCGTCCTTTCCCCTGCTCTGTCCCCTACTTTCCTTTGCCCAGTCCTTTCCCTGCCCTGTGCTTTCCCCTGCCCTTTCCCCTGCCCTGTCCTTTCCCCTGCCCTGTCCCCTACTTTGCTCTGCCCTGTCCTATACTTTCCTCTGTCTTGCCCTACCCTGTCTTGTACCTACCTCTCCCCTTTTCCTTTTTTGTTTTCTTCTTTTTCCTTTCTGTTTTCTCTCCTTTCACTTGTTTCTCTTACACTAAACTTGAAAATGACAGCGACTGTGAGCAACACATCCCCATTATTCTTTCTCACTTCCAAGTCTGCAGCACACCAGCGATTCCATAACAGAATCCCTAAAACTCAACTCGCCTCCTCTGGTGTTGCTCCCTTGTTTCATGAACCAGCAAGGTGTTGCTTGGCAGTGACTTCCATTAGGGAAAGTGGCACTGACAGTTCAGTGTTTCTGACAATTGGCAAGTGTTCCCCCTTGGCAGAATCACCATGAGCCCCTAGAGAATATCCCGGGAGTTGTAATCTATTTATTATACTTTTTTACCATTTGCTTGCAACTTCCAACAAGCCATGAAATGCACAATCTAATATGTCATAATGGTTGAATTATGAAAACGTAAGCAAACGTGAAATGTGGCCCTTCACCACCAATCAGAATACTGACGAATAAAAAGCAAAGTCCGACTGGTTTATATGGATAACTCTTCGACTGTTTTTCCTCCTGATTCCTTTGTTCTGCTTTTCAGAAAATAAACAGAATTGTCTCTACCTTCACAGTACTACAGCATATTTATGTCCTCACCAGCCTCTGGCTTTGCCCTCACGTCTTCCTGCTGCTCTCTAATAATGGTGTTTCCCTCCCTCCTCTCCCCCTTATTCTGATTGTGCATAAGTATAGAAAATTGCTCCATTATCGGGAAAATTGTAGCTTTGAAATCTGTAAAGAAAGTGGAGCAGTGACAGAGAAGGGGGCGGGGGAGAGAAGGGATTATTAGGGACAGTTGGGGATGTCACGACTCAAAAGGCTAGAGATGGGGTTATTAACCATCGCACTCTCTATCTACCTAGGACCATACATGGGCAAATGTGGACACCATCTAACCTCATTTATGAACCTTTCTCCATAAAATATGCGCACGTTGATTAGCTTCACCAATACAACTCTCACTTTTTAAAAGTCTGCCTATTTTTCATTTGTGCTGCAGTCATAGTATGTGACTCTTCGCTATTTTTTAACATCAGTACAACCCCAGCTATAAGGGGTTGATTTATTAAAGGCAAATATGCTGTTTAATTTGCAAGGAAATTTTCCCTTAGCTTTGTGAATGGAGAGGCTCGTGATTTGGTATTCTTTGCAAAGTGAATTTTCAACATATTTCACTAAGCTAAGGGTAAATTCCCTTGCAAAGTGATTAGCCAATTTGACTTTGATCAAGACAATAAGTAGCGTATATATGATTCAAGATGACCAGAACATGTAGGAAAATGTACAAAGGTTGGGACTGAAGATACATGATAAAAGTGATGTTAAAAACAATAACATTGTAAATCATGATCAAAATTCATAGAGATTGTGTCACGGTTCTCACCATGGCTTATGGGCCACTTAAGCCCCGGAAGATTTTACCCCCTTCCTGACCAGGGCCGATTTTGCGATTCGGCACTGCGTGACTTTAACGGACAATTGCGCGGTCGTGCGACGCTGTACCTAAACGAATTTGACATCCTTCTTTTCTCACAAACAGAGCTTTCTTTTGGTGGTATTTGATCACCTGTGCGATTTTTTGATCATTCGCTATAAACAAAAAAAATAGCGTCAATTTTGCAAAAATAACAATATTTTCCACATTTTTTTATATGAAATTCCCCCCCCCCCCCATAAAATGGAAAAATCAAATTTTTTTAACATTTTGGGCCAATTTTTTTTTTACCATATGTTTGGTAAAAAAAAAATCGCAAAAAGCGTATTTTGATTGGTTTGCGCAAAAGTTATTGCGTTTACTAACAAAGGGAAAGATTTTTGTCATTTTTGTTGTTTTTTTTTTTAACGCGTAATGGCGGCGATCTGCGATTTTTTTGCGGGACTGCGACATTGCGGCGGACAGATCGGACCCTTGACTGACATTTTTGACACTTTTGGGGTTATCAGTGACATTACTACAGTAATCAGTGCTATACATATGCACTGTTACTGTAAAAATGGCACTGGCAGTGAAGGAGTTAACTTTACTGGAGAGGGAGGGGTTAAGTGTGTCCCTAGGGGCGTGTTTCCAACTGTGATTGGCTGTGGCTACTAGTGTAAGAACAGAGATCAACGGTCCTACATAGTAGAACAGTGTGATCTCCATTCTTACACAGGGAAGAATGACAGGCGGCTTTGTTTACATTAGCTGCCTGCCTTTCTTCGGGTGTAACGGAAGATCGTGAGTGCCCGGCCGACATCGGGTCCGCCGGGCACACGCGCGGGGGGGGGGGGGGGGGGTCTGTGACCATGCGGGAGCGCGCCTCCGGCGGCGCGCGCTCGCTCCCTAGAGCCTCACAGGCTAGCGACGTAGCCCTACGTCGCTTTGCCTGTGAGGGGCTGACTGCCGACGTAAATAGTCGTGCGGCGGTCGGCAAGCGGTTAAGTACCTCACATGGGATTTGAACCTGTGTACTTTAACATTCTGTCCTGTTAGCCTACCTCTGAGCCACACTTCAGCTCATATGGATCCAGTCCTGTTAATCTGGTATTGCCTGCAGCACTAGGGGGCTGGACTTCACCTGAGTATACTCCTGTCTCTCATTGTCCACCTGAAGCTAATTGCTCATTAAGCAAGCTATAAAACACTGCCTCTCACTTAGAGCAGTGTCAGTTCATTGCTGATCTTTGTTCCTGTTTGACAGACTTTGTTCCTGTGATCCTATTTCCTAAGCGTGTGTTCCAGACTTACCCCGGCTTCCATCCTTACCTTCACTCCTTGTTGCTCCTGCGATCCTTATCCGGACTCGTGTCATCCAGTGACTACAGTTATTCCTGGACTTCCCTTCCCATTGTATTCCTGCCAGTCCTGCTTACTGGAGCACCTTCCCTGCCAAGCCCCTGTGCACAGATTCACAGCCCAGGTGGCTTTCTTACCTGGTCACCTTGGACTGTGGATATCTGCAAGGGTGAGCGTACATCTCTGTGTTACAGACTCAAAGGTAAGCCCCGTGACAGATTGCATCCATATGTGCTCTACGCGTTTCGTTTTCTACACTTCTTCAGGAGATGGTACAATCGATAATCTACAAGGAAATATATATATACAGATAATAATGTATCTAAAAATATAAATACCCAATTTGAGCAATATCTGCCACAAAGATCAAATAGCTTACAAAATCAGTCCAAACTGTTGCCTAAAGGGACTTGCCATGGAGGGTCCTCTGGAGCCTATTCATTGCTTATTTTTGTACGCATATTTTTTACTTTTTTGTTATATGGTCATGTTGGTCACATGCCTCATATAAAGTCCCAAACCTCTCTATTCACTTGAACAAGAGCATGCAGCTGCTCAGGGTTGTGCACATGTTGCGGCCATGATGCTTTGCTTCATGCCTGCAGCAAAAAATTAAATGGCATGTGACATGTCGCATTCAGTGGGCTGTACCACCGCTGAATGTACTATTCAAGTCAATGGGGCCGTACCGCAACCGCCCTGCAATTGTATGCAATGCAATGAGTCAGTATTTTCAGGGTTAAAACAGGAGATGAGGAGGCAACATATAACCTCCTCATTGCCTGTAAAACTCTTCTAAAAAGTGATCCATCATGAATCGCTTTTTCAGAGGGTGGCATGAGGCAGGGACATTGTTCTAGCCCTAATGGTCCATTTGCAGCCAATTCAAAATGAATAGGCTTCCTTAAAGTGTCATTAAACCCAGACTATGAAAAAAACCCTCTAATTACATGTTATAAAACAGAGTGTGCATTCTCACAAAACCACTAAAGCATTGGTTTTGTGTAGAGTGAAATACACATGGTTGATCCTGCCTTCAGCTGTCCCTCCCATCTTTTCTGTGTAAACCTGGTGTCCTCTACAGAGCATGTCCAATTTTAGTTCCCTTCTAAGCTCCTTATTTGCTCCTTTTTCTTATTTATGCAGCCCACATGACTATAGAGTACACAGTGGTAAATTACACTTCCCTCCCCCCTCCTCCTCTTCCTCCATGTCCTCCTATTACTAAACACTCTGGGGGGATATGTAGTATGCTGATTAATTAATTACATTCACTAAAAAACTCACAAAAGGTTTTTTTTTTTTATATATAAATCAGTATTAAATTTATCAAGTGTAATTGCTAATACCTGTAAAGTAAAAAAGAGCCTTGGATGTAGATGCTGTCTAAACAAAATGAAAGCTAGTGTCAGCCATCTTTGACCCCACCTACCCCATAGCATTATATATATGATTTATGTGAATTAATTATCGCAATTCACAATTTTCTATTTAGTATCACTTTACCCACTTCAATACCGTGCTCTTTACCATGTGATCAGCTGTGTCCAATCACAAACAAACTTGCCGCTGTTCTATCAGAATACCGCTACCTATCAGATTCTGCAACCGGAAGTGACGTTCAGATGAGGTAAACTTATTGCGCATGCGCCATGATTTCCGACATGGCCGCTATGTGTTCCAATAGCTTTCTTAATGTGACAGAACATGAAGCAGCTGCGGACATCTTGTTACACCCACGCAAGTCTTCAATTTCACACTTCTTTTAGCAGTACAGTAAACCCCCGCTCCATCGCGGTTCAGTTTTTGCGGTCCCGGGATATTGCGTTTTTTTTTGTAATGTTATTTTACTATATAAATCATTAAAAATGAAATATTTTTGTGTTTTCCATAGCTCTTGCTATGTCTCTCAGTATCTTTTATGTGTTTAAATTAGTTTCTATTGTTTTAAAAGTGTGTTTAAAGACCTTAAAATGCTTTTACACGTACAGTGACAGTAAAAAAAACATGCCTACAATGCATTTTAATAGGGTTTTTCTATTTCGCGGATTTTCACTTTTCGCAGCTGGGTCCGGAACGTAACCCCCGCAATGGAGGGGGGTTTACTGTAAACTCACCTTATAGACTGAATACCAGTATTAAATTTCTATTATTTTTGTAATATAGTAAATATAGGGAGAAACTTGCAGGTAGAAGGTGGCGACGGCCATTTTGGTACACCCCGCACTGCTCAGCGCCAAACTGATTATATGGTGAAATAGACTATTTCACTCGGTCGCGGTGAAATGGTCTATTTCAGTATATAAGGTGAGTTTTCTGCTAAAATTAGTCTGAAATTCAATGGGTGTAAAACATGTCTGCTGCTGCTTCGTGTTCTGTCACATTAGGAAAGCTACCGGAACGCATAGCTTTTCTCGTACCAACGTCACTTCCAGTTGCAGAATCTGATAGGTAGCGGTATTCTGATAGAACATCGGTTACTGGCATTCCTTTCCTCACGCTGTCGCAGCATGAGGAAAGAAGAGCTGGTAACCGGCAAGTCTGGTGGGCACATTTACACTGATAATCAGGGCACTGACCATCCATACCTATCAGTGCCCTAATTATCAGTGCAGCCCTAACAGTGCCCATCAATGCAGCCTCACCAGTGCCCATTAATGCAGCCTCACCAGTGCCCATCAATGCAGCCATACCAGTGCCCATCAATGCAGCCATACCAGTGCCCATCAATGCAGCCATACCAGTGCCCATCAATGCAGCCATACCAGTGCCCATCAATGCAGCCATACCAGTACCCATCAATGCAGCCTCACCAGTGCATATCAATGCAGCTACACCAGTGCCCATCAATGCAGCCACACAAGTACCCATCAATGCAGCCTCACTAGTGCCCATCAATGCAGCCATACCAGTGTCCATCAATGCAGCCATACCAGTGCCCATCAATGCAGCCATACCAGTGCCCATCAATGCAGCCTCACCAGTGCCCATCAATGCAGCCTCACCAGTGCCCATCAATGCAGCCTCACCAGTGCCCATCAATGCAGCCTCACCAGTGCCCATCAATGCAGCCATACCAGTGCCCATCAATGCAGCCTCACCAGTGCCCATCAGTGCATTTTCATTAGCGCATATCAGTAAGGAGGAAAAATTACTTATTTGCAAAATGCAAAAACTAAGAAAAACCTGTACAGTGCTGGGACAAGGCCATCCAGTGCCCAGGGCAAAGATGCCAAACTGCGCTCCCTCCTTCCCTTACGGTTAGGATCAGGGCACCTAAATCTCTGCAAAAAACGATTGCGAGCAGGGCAGCCTCCCCTCTTGCCTTGTCCCGGCCCTGTATATATATATATATATATATATATATATATATATATATATAATATATATCAGTGTGGGAGTGACATACTCCTAGGTGTGCACAGCCTATTACCTTACGGTATGCATCCCAAAGCTCAAACACACATGCCTTTCTCTGCAGCCTCTGCTGCACAGGACAGTGAATGAGTGGGAAGTGCTCTGTGCTGAGTGGCTTCTTGTTCATTTACAAACTGAAGCATACTAAACACAGTTTACTATGCTTCCGTTATGAATGAACACATTGAGTGTGTTTACTGTGTTCATTTAGAAAAAAGAAAACTGGTAAATTACATATTTACTGGGCCCTTCCCCCACTCTCCATTCTGAAACATCCCCTGCAGCAGCTGGGGGGAGAGGGAAGCCCAGACAGTAGGGGGAATCGGCACCACACGTAGTGATTAGGGTGTGCCCAGGCACACCTGGCACACCCCTGCACATGCCTATGGACATACTATAAGGGGTACTGTGAATGGTCTATGTTCTTAGTAAAGCAGGTTAATGGCTCTATTAAATAAAAATATCTATAAATATATCAAATATGTTTGTTTTAGTTGCTGTCTCTGTCATTCCTGTTTGTGTTCAAGGCTAGTGTACTAATGACGACCATCCATGCAGCTCATCACGCTGTGCCCATGGCCCCCTCTTCCAGCAGCGGTGCTTTTCCACAGCAGAGTGTCTCTGTGCAGCAGGAGATAACACCTCAACAATACCCAGTGCGCCTGTGATATGTGTAAATCCCATAGCGCTGTCAGATAAGAGGATCCCAGCATCAAATAGTCCTGAGCGCAGCGAGGTTCCTGTCATGTGAACGTTTGCGTATAGCTGTCTGCAATGAGGAAGACATTGCTATGCATATATGAAGACACGCTTTCAACATTTTACCGTTTTCGTGCTGCACATCCAAAATGGATTTTTCTTTTTTTCTTTTTTAAATGTGTTTTAAAAAGCAATTCCTGGCAATTATTAAAAGCAAGCATCAGCAGAGCAATCAAGGAGGCTGCAGTTGGTGTCTATTACAAATTTCAGGACATTCAAAATGCAACTTTACACAGAAAATTCAAATTTGCAAACAGGGAGGCATTTTGTTGGAAAAGAGATATACTTAGTACTGTATTTATTTATTTATATATATATAAAAGTGTAGAGCTATTCATCCTGTGAAACTGCATGTACACTTGCTCTGTGCAAATGGGGACAAAATTGAAAGTTATTAGGCTATCTTCTCTCCTGGTTGATAATGATTTATTTAAAAAAAAGAGTGCTTCAGGATAATATCACATTACAACCACTAGATGGAGCTGACGATCATAGTAAAAAAGTAGTGCCATCATGTGCTCCATCTAGTGGCCTTAATGCAGTATTTTCCTGGTTCATTCACTTTTTTATGAATAATCAACATTCCACCTGGAGAGAAAGTAGCAAAATAACATACAATTTTTGCCTATATTTGGACAGAACAAATGTACATGCAATTTTACAGGATAAACAGCTCTGCAATTCCTTTTCATTTTATATATATATATATATATATATATATATATATATATATATATATATATATATATATATATATATATATACTCCTATGTCTCTTCTGCAATAAGGGATGCTTACCTGCATGTGGGGAGGTGCAGCATGTCTGGTTCTGTGGCAGTAAATACTTAGTATACAGTTGCAGAGAACAGAACTTGTATTAATGTCAGAGTTCAGTAATTCCCAGCGGAAAGGCACCCAACTGGGAACACTCACAGAAGGTAACAGCAACGTGTAGGTACACAGATCTCAGATGTGCTGACAGTGTCTATGGACTGATGAAATGCAGCCTGGCTGGTCTGTACCCAAATAAGGTGGTCTCCAGGAGGGATGGTGTATCCCTATCCTATCCCTACTTATCTGGAACCTCTCTCTGCCGCTAACCACTGTCCCTACCGGGTGACCTGACCTTACACTACCCATATTTGAAATGCACACCAACCCAGGGAGTCAGGGCCTTAAATAGACTCTGCCTGACCCAAGATGGCTGCAAGAGTCACATGGGACACCAGCATCCAATTGGATAGCTTCCCCAGTGACCCAGGAAACCATAGAGAAACCGTTTTCCTCTTGACTTCCCCTCCAACTGCAATGCTGCTGTGGTCGAGCACCACCTACAGTGGATAAAAGACTGCACCTGCTTACATGCATGTTTGCAATCTTATTGAGAAAGTACACAATCCAGCATGCGCCGGAGTTAACTGCACGGCCAACTACGATTGCTGGAGATCACAAACCCCGAAAAAGACTGGTCCAGGGGAGGTGATTATAGTTCCTCCTTAAGTAAGAGGGGGTTCTCTTTTACAAAAAACAGTGGAGTAAACTTTGCCCCATTGCAATGCCTGGATGAAAAATCAAATCCCCATGCATGCTAATTAACCACTTTAGCCCCGGAGGATTTTCCTGCTTAACGTCCAGGCCACTTTTTGCAACTTGGCACTGTGCGACTTTAACTTACAATTGCGCGGTCATGCAACTCCCAAACGAAATTTACGTCCTTTTTTTCCCACAAACAGAGCTTTCTTTTGGTGGTATTTGATCACTTTTGCGCTTTTCATTTTTTGCGATATTAATAAAAAAAGAGCGAAAATTTTGTGAAAAAATTGACATTTTCTACTTTGACAGTTAAAAAATATCCAATATATTCAATCTTTGTCATATATTTAGGCCAAAATGTATTTAGCTACATGTCTTTGACAAAAAAAATTCTAAATGAGCGTATTTTTAACCGCTTTAAGACCGCAAGATTTTTCCCCATACCTGACCAGGCTATATTTTGCGATTCGGCACTGAGTTATTTTAACGGACAATTGCGCGGTCGTGCGATGCTGTACCCAAATTAAATTTATGTCATTTTTTTCCCCACAAATAGAGCTTTCTTTTGGTGGTATTTGATCACCTGTGCGATTTTTAATTTTTGAAAAAAAGAGCGACAATTTTGAAAAAAAAAACAATATTTTTTACATTCTGATATATAACATTCCCCCCAAAGATGTAAAAAAATTTAAATTTTTTAACATTTTAGGCTACATATTTTTGGTAAAAAAAATCACAATAAGCGTATTTTACTAACTACGGGAAAGATTTGTAATTTTTATTGTTTATTATTTTTTTACTAGTAATGGCGGCGATCTGCGATTTTTTTTTTTTTTTTTTTTTTTGCGGGACTGCGACATTGCGGCGGACAGATCGGACCCCTAACTGACATTTTTGACACTTTTGGGGGTACCAGTGACATTACTACAGTAATCAGTGCTATAAATATGCACTGTTACTGTAATAATGACACTGGCAGGGAATGGGTTAACACTGTTGGTGATCAAGGGGTTAAATGTATGCCTCATGCTTATTGACGTGTGTGGGGGGAGGGGATTGTGTGACACAGACACAGATCGCAGGTTCAGCTATGCTGAATCCTGTAATCTGTCACTGTCTGTCACATAGGAGATCCGCCCGCTTTGTTTACACAAGCGGACGGATTTCCTCATTCGATTCCCCGACGATCGGGGAAGAGCGGCGGTGATCACTGCCTCTCCTCCCCTGGCCCGACTACCGCTGTGTCTGAATACAGCGGGAGCGAGCCTCCAGCGGCGCGCGCACGCCGCCGAGTAGGGACGGGATCCAGCGACGTAGGTGGCCAGGGAGACTCCTTTCACATGGGTGGCCAGGGAGGCTCATTTCACACGGGTGGCCAGGGAGGCTCCTTTCACACAGGTGGCCAGGGAGACTCCTTTCACACGGGTGGCCAGGGAGACTCCTTTAACACGGGTGGCCAGGGAGACTCCTTTCACACGGGTGGCCAGGGAGACTCCTTTCACACGGGTGGCCAGGGAGGCTCCTTTCACACGGGTGGCCAGGGAGGCTCCTTTCACACGGGTGGCCAGGGTGGCTCCTTTCACACGGTGGCCAGGGAGGCTCCTTTCACACGGGTGGCCAGGGAGGCTCCTTTCACACGGGTGGCCAGGGAGGCTCCTTTCACACGGGTGGCCAGGGAGGCTCCTTTCACACGGGTGGCCAGGGAGGCTCCTTTCACACGGTGGCCTGGAAGGCTCCTTTCACACGGGTGGCCAGGGAGGCTCCTTTCACACGGGTGGCCAGGGAGACTACTTTCACACGGGTGGCCAGGGAGACTCCTTTCACACGAGTAGCCAGGGAGGCTCATTTCACACGGGTGGCCACGGAGACTCCTTTCACACGGGGGCCAGGGAGGTTCCTTTCACACGGGTGACCAGGGAGTCTCTTTTCACACGGGTGGCCAGGGAGACTCCTTTCACACGGGTGGCCAGGGAGGCTCCTTTCACACGGGTGGCCAGGGAGACTCCTTTCACACGGGTGGCCAGGGAGGCTCCTTACACACGGGTGGCCAGGGAGGATCCTTACACACGGGTGGCCAGGGAGACTCCTTTCACATGGGTGGCCAGGGAGACTCCTTTCACATGGGTGGCCAGGGAGACTCCTTTCACATGGGTGGCCAGGGAGACTCCTTTCACATGGGTGGCCAGGGAGGCTCCTTTCACACGGGTGGCCAGGGAGGTTTTCCAACGCCCACCCATATAATGTCTATAATACAGCCAGAGAAGGATTGCTCACATGCTATGGCAATTATGCTTTGCATCGCAGCCAGGGCAAGCTGAGTTGACACCAGCGCATTAATCTCAGTATAAATTGCCATTCAGCAAAAAAAAAAAAAAAAAAAAAAAAAGAACAGCCATTTGGGAGTCAGCATGTATGAGGGGCTTTGTGATTGGCTGGTTTTGGCACCATGAGCATAAGTCCCCACCCCTGCTCCAGCTCTGCTTAAACACTGTCCCTTCTGCTGAGGCAAAACCCTCCACCTTCCTGCCATAGTCTTCCACATGACATTCCTAGCCAAAACGCGTAGATAAACAAATCCCCCCTGCTGGCTGTTGTATTCTTACAGCTGGCACCCATGGCTGTCATATTACCCGAACACTGACTGCTTCTGACTGAATGCAATCACTGCTTGGCCAACATTTTTCCACCAAGCTCCTTCCATTTTCAGATTAAAGGATGTCAGGTGGAAGCAGGATGCCAACAGAGCCTTCCAGGGTGCAAATTTTGTCCAATACATCATGAAACAGCTGAAATTTGCTCCATGTAAGACCAGCTTTAGGCCTCTTTTCACATGGGTGGCCAGGGAGGCTCCTTTCACATGGGTGGCCAGGGAGGCTTCTTTCACACGGTGGCCTGGAAGGCTCCTTTCACACGGGGGGCCAGGGAGGCTCCTTTCACATGGGTGGCCAGGGAGGCTCCTTTCACACGGGTGGCCAGGGAGGCTCCTTTCACACGGGTGGCCTGGAAGGCTCCTTTCACACGGGTGGCCAGGGAGGCTCCTTTCACATGGGTGGCCAGGGAGGCTCCTTTCACATGGGTGGCCAGGGAGGCTCCTTTCACATGTGGCCTGGAAGGCTCCTTTCACACGGGTGGCCAGGGAGGCTCCTTTCACACAGGTGGCCAGGGAGACTCCTTTCACACGGGTGGCCAGGGAGGCTCATTTCACACGGGTGGCCAGGGAGGCTCATTTCACACGGGTGGCCAGGGAGACTCCTTTCACACGGGTGGCCAGGGAGGCTCCTTTCACACGGGTGGCCATGGAGACTCCTTTCACACGGGAGCCAGGGAGGCTCCTTTCACATGGGTGGCCAGAGAGACTCCTTTCACATGGGTGGCCAGGGAGGCTCCTTTCACACGGGTGGCCAGGGAGGCTCCTTACACACGGGTGGCCAGGGAGGATCCTTTCACATGGGTGGCCAGGGAGGCTCATTTCACATGGGTGGCCAGGGAGGCTCATTTCACATGGGTGGCCAGGGAGGCTCATTTCACATGGGTGGCCGGGGAGGCTCCTTTCACACGGGTGGCCAGGGAGGCTCCTTTCACACGGTGGCCTGGAAGGCTCCTTTCACACGGGTGGCCAGGGAGGCTCCTTTCACATGGGTGGCCAGGGAGGCTCCTTTCACATGGGTGGCCAGGGAGGCTCCTTTCTCATGGGTGGCCAGGGAGGCTCCTTTCACATGTGGCCTGGAAGGCTCCTTTCACACGGGTGGCCAGGGAGGCTCCTTTCACACAGGTGGCCAGGGAGACTCCTTTCACACGGGTGGCCAGGGAGGCTCATTTCACACGGGTGGCCAGGGAGGCTCATTTCACACGGGTGGCCAGGGAGACTCCTTTCATACGGGTGGCCAGGGAGACTCCTTTCACACGGGTGGCCACGGAGACTCCTTTCACACGGGGGCCAGGGAGGCTCCTTTCACATGGGTGGCCAGAGAGACTCCTTTCACATGGGTGGCCAGGGAGGCTCCTTTCACACGGGTGGCCAGGGAGGCTCCTTACACACGGGTGGCCAGGGAGGATCCTTTCACATGGGTGGCCAGGGAGGCTCATTTCACATGGGTGGCCAGGGAGGCTCATTTCACATGGGTGGCCAGGGAGGCTCATTTCACACAGGTGGCCAGGGAGGCTCCTTTTTACAGGGGTGGACAGGGAGGCTCCTTTTTACAGGGGTGGCCAGGGAGGCTCCTTTCACACGGGTGGCCAGGGAGGCTCCTTTCACACGGGTGGCCAGGGAGACTCCTTTCACACGGGTGGCCAGGGAGACTCCTTTCACACGGGTGGCCACGGAGACTCCTTTCACACGGGGGCCAGGGAGGCTCCTTTCACACGGGTGACCAGGGAGACTCCTTTCACACGGGTGGCCAGGGAGACTCCTTTCACACGGGTGGCCAGGGAGACTCCTTTCACACGGGTGGCCAGGGAGGCTCCTTTCACACGGGTGGCCAGGGAGACTCCTTTCACACGGGTGGCCAGGGAGGCTCCTTACACATGGGTGGCCAGGGAGGATCCTTTCACACGGGTGGCCAGGGAGACTCCTTTCACACGGGTGGCCAGGGAGACTCCTTTCACACGGGTGGCCAGGGAGACTCCTTTCACATGGGTGGCCAGGGAGACTCCTTTCACATGGGTGGCCAGGGAGACTCCTTTCACATGGGTGGCCAGGGAGACTCCTTTCACATGGGTGGCCAGGGAGACTCCTTTCACATGGGTGGCCAGGGAGACTCCTTTCACATGGGTAGCCAGGGAGACTCCTTTCACATGGGTGGCCAGGGAGACTCCTTTCACATGGGTGGCCAGGGAGACTCCTTTCACACGGGTGGCCAGGGAGGCTCCTTACACACGGGTGGCCAGGGAGGATCCTTACACACGGGTGGCCAGGGAGACTCCTTTCACATGGGTGGCCAGGGAGACTCCTTTCACATGGGTGGCCAGGGAGACTCCTTTCACATGGGTGGCCAGGGAGACTCCTTTCACATGGGTGGCCAGGGAGGCTCCTTTCACATGGGTGGCCAGGGAGGCTCCTTTCACATGGGTGGCCAGGGAGACTCCTTTCACATGGGTGGCCAGGGAGACTCCTTTCACATGGGTGGCCAGGGAGACTCCTTTCACATGGGTGGCCAGGGAGGCTCCTTTCACACGGGTGGCCAGGGAGGTTTTCCAACGCCCACCCATATAATGTCTATAATACAGCCAGAGAAGGATTGCTCACATGCTATGGCAATTATGCTTTGCATCGCAGCCAGGGCAAGCTGAGTTGACACCAGCGCATTAATCTCAGTATAAATTGCCATTCAGCAAAAAAAAAAAAAAAAAGAACAGCCATTTGGGAGTCAGCATGTATGAGGGGCTTTGTGATTGGCTGGTTTTGGCACCATGAGCATAAGTCCCCACCCCTGCTCCAGCTCTGCTTAAACACTGTCCCTTCTGCTGAGGCAAAACCCTCCACCTTCCTGCCATAGTCTTCCACATGACATTCCTAGCCAAAACGCGTAGATAAACAAATCCCCCCTGCTGGCTGTTGTATTCTTACAGCTGGCACCCATGGCTGTCATATTACCCGAACACTGACTGCATCTGACTGAATGCAATCACTGCTTGGCCAACATTTTTCCACCAAGCTCCTTCCATTTTCAGATTAAAGGATGTCAGGTGGGAGCAGAATGCCAACAGAGCCTTCCAGGGTGCAAATTTTGTCCAATACATCATGAAACAGCTGAAATTTGCTCCATGTAAGACCAGCTTTAGGCCTCTTTTCACATGGGTGGCCAGGGAGGCTCCTTTCACATGGGTGGCCAGGGAGGCTCCTTTCACACGGTGGCCTGGAAGGCTCCTTTCACACGGGTGGCCAGGGAGGCTCCTTTCACATGGGTGGCCAGGGAGGCTCCTTTCACACGGGTGGCCAGGCAGGCTCCTTTCACACGGGTGGCCTGGAAGGCTCCTTTCACACGGGTGGCCAGGGAGGCTCCTTTCACATGGGTGGCCAGGCAGGCTCCTTTCACACGGGTGGCCTGGAAGGCTCCTTTCACACGGGTGGCCAGGGAGGCTCCTTTCACATGGGTGGCCAGGGAGGCTCCTATCACATGGGTGGCCAGGGAGGCTCCTTTCACATGGGTGGCCAGGGAGGCTCCTTTCACATGTGGCCTGGAAGGCTCCTTTCACACAGGTGGCCAGGGAGACTCCTTTCACACGGGTGGCCAGGGAGACTCCTTTCACACGGGTGGCCAGGGAGGCTCCTTTCACACGGGTGGCCATGGAGACTCCTTTCACACGGGAGCCAGGGAGGCTCCTTTCACATGGGTGGCCAGAGAGACTCCTTTCACATGGGTGGCCAGGGAGGCTCCTTTCACACGGGTGGCCAGGGAGGCTCCTTACACACGGGTGGCCAGGGAGGATCCTTTCACATGGGTGGCCAGGGAGGCTCATTTCACATGGGTGGCCAGGGAGGCTCATTTCACATGGGTGGCCAGGGAGGCTCATTTCACATGGGTGGCCAGGGAGGCTCCTTTCACACGGGTGGCCAGGGAGGCTCCTTTCACACGGTGGCCTGGAAGGCTCCTTTCACACGGGTGGCCAGGGAGGCTCCTTTCACATGGGTGGCCAGGGAGGCTCCTTTCACATGGGTGGCCAGGGAGGCTCCTTTCACATGGGTGGCCAGGGAGGCTCCTTTCACATGTGGCCTGGAAGGCTCCTTTCACACGGGTGGCCAGGGAGGCTCCTTTCACACAGGTGGCCAGGGAGACTCCTTTCACACGGGTGGCCAGGGAGGCTCATTTCACACGGGTGGCCAGGGAGGCTCATTTCACACGGGTGGCCAGGGAGACTCCTTTCATACGGGTGGCCAGGGAGACTCCTTTCACACGGGTGGCTACGGAGACTCCTTTCACACGGGGGCCAGGGAGGCTCCTTTCACATGGGTGGCCAGAGAGACTCCTTTCACATGGGTGGCCAGGGAGGCTCCTTACACACGGGTGGCCAGGGAGGATCCTTTCACATGGGTGGCCAGGGAGGCTCATTTCACATGGGTGGCCAGGGAGGCTCATTTCACATGGGTGGCCAGGGAGGCTCATTTCACACGGGTGGCCAGGGAGGCTCCTTTTTACAGGGGTGGCCAGGGAGGCTCCTTTCACACGGGTGGCCAGGGAGGCTCCTTTCACACGGGTGGCCAGGGAGACTCCTTTCACACGGGTGGCCAGGGAGACTCCTTTCACACGGGTGGCCACGGAGACTCCTTTCACACGGGGGCCAGGGAGGCTCCTTTCACACGGGTGACCAGGGAGACTCCTTTCACACGGGTGGCCAGGGAGACTCCTTTCACACGGGTGGCCAGGGAGACTCCTTTCACACGGGTGGCCAGGGAGGCTCCTTTCACACGGGTGGCCAGGGAGACTCCTTTCACACGGGTGGCCAGGGAGGCTCCTTACACATGGGTGGCCAGGGAGGATCCTTTCACACGGGTGGCCAGGGAGACTCCTTTCACACGGGTGGCCAGGGAGACTCCTTTAACACGGGTGGCCAGGGAGACTCCTTTCACATGGGTGGCCAGGGAGACTCCTTTCACATGGGTGGCCAGGGAGACTCCTTTCACATGGGTGGCCAGGGAGACTCCTTTCACATGGGTGGCCAGGGAGACTCCTTTCACATGGGTAGCCAGGGAGACTCCTTTCACATGGGTGGCCAGGGAGACTCCTTTCACATGGGTGGCCAGGGAGACTCCTTTCACATGGGTGGCCAGGGAGGCTCCTTTCACACGGGTGGCCAGGGAGGTTTTCCAACGCCCACCCATATAATGTCTATAATACAGCCAGAGAAGGATTGCTCACATGCTATGGCAATTATGCTTTGCATCGCAGCCAGGGCAAGCTGAGTTGACACCAGCGCATTAATCTCAGTATAAATTGCCATTCAGCAAAAAAAAAAAAAAAAGAACAGCCATTTGGGAGTCAGCATGTATGAGGGGCTTTGTGATTGGCTGGTTTTGGCACCATGAGCATAAGTCCCCACCCCTGCTCCAGCTCTGCTTAAACACTGTCCCTTCTGCTGAGGCAAAACCCTCCACCTTCCTGCCATAGTCTTCCACATGACATTCCTAGCCATAGACCTTTGTATCCCCAAGGAAGGAATGTCCACACAAGAAGTAGATTTGCTGCACTTTACTCATGGTATTTACATTACACAGTCAATCACACTTAGTGGATGGTCCGTAGTAGTCAAAAGTGAAAGCATATGCAGCAGCTCAGTACCCATCTCCCTTACAGTCTCTCCTCTGCCCAGGGTCATTAGTACTCACAGGACTGTGCTCTCTGAACGTACCTCCCAGAAACCCTCTATGGAAGCATCCTTACACAGGTAACTCTTGGTCTGGCCTAAAAAGCCTTTTGCAATCCGCTGTAGCCCTCACTTCAATAAGGGTCAGAAAGTCTACAGCCAGCTCTTCCTGGGTGCAGGTTTACTCTTCCCGGCCACCTGCTCTATTCATCCCTCGGGTATTTAGCTCCCATGACCCAAGTTCTGCTAGATAAAAACAGAAGAGGACAGGCGCCACTCAGTGACAAACAAAGTTTATTGCACAAAAGACATAGCACACTTACATGGAAATTAGGTTCAGGCTTCTCCTGATAGCTCCTCTACCCCTGTATGGCATGGCGCTTCTTCCTGTCAGCCGGACCAGCAGCCGGGAGATGACGCCACTAGAATGGAATCCAATGGGGAAGCAGGATCGAACCACAGACGGCGGTGAACCGTTCGTCGGCTAGTGATGATGTAACGCGTTTCGGAGCATGCGTACAGTGCTCCTTCCTCAGACGTCTGAGGAAGGATCGCTGTACGCATGCTCCGAAACGCGTTACGTCATCACTAGCCGACGAGCGGATCACCGCCATCTGTGGTTCGATCCTTCTCCCCCATGACGTACACATGATCAGATAATCATACAAAAAAATTGCTTTTGAATTGATTGCTCGATAATCTGATCGTTAGTACACAGCTTTCGACAGCCGATCACGACATTTCATCCAACAAAATCCAAAGGGACAAACACGAAAACTGTTGTTGTACGATAGCCTAGCGAACGACAATTGTTTAACCACTTCTGGACCGGAAGGATTTGCCCTCTTAATGACCAGGCCATTTTTTGCGATTTAGCACTGCGTTACTGTAACGAACAATTGCGCAGTCCTGCGACACTGTACCCAAATAAAATTGAAGTCCTTTTTCTCCCACAAATAGAGCTTTCTTTTGGTGGTATTTGATCACCTCTGCAATTTTTATTTTTTGCGCTATAAACAAAAAAAGAGCGACCATTCTGAAAAAAAAAAAACTATTTTTCACTTTCTGCTATATAACATTCCCCCAAAAAAATTTTAACCACTTGCCGACCAGTCACTGGGACTGTACTGCGGCAAAGTGGCTCGATTCCGTCCAGCGACGTAGACCTACGTCGCTGGACTCCTCCCCCTGTAGGCGGCGCGCTCCCGCTGTTTTCAGTCACAGCGGGAGTCGGGCCAGGGGAGGAGCGGCGGCGATCGCCGCTGCTCTTCCCCGATCGTCGGGGGAATCGAGTTTGGAGATCCGCCCGCTTGTATAAACAGAGCGGGCAGATCTCCTAAGTGACAAACAGTGACAGATTGCAGTGTTCAGCATAGCTGAACCTGCGATCTGTCCCTGTGTCACTCAGTCACCTCCCCCCACACATGTTAGTAAGCACCAGGCATACATTAACCCCTCCCTCTCCAATAAAATTAACCCCTTCCCAGCCAGTGTCATTTTTACAGTAACAGTGCATATTTATAGCACTGTTACTGTAGAAATGTCAGTGGTACCCCCAAAAGTGTCAAAAATGTCAGTCAAGGGTCCGATCTGTCCACCGCAATGTCACAGTCCCGCAAAAAAAATCGCAGATGGCCGCCATTACTCGTTAAAAAAAAAAAACACCAAAAATGACCGAAATCTTTCCCTTAGTTAGTAAACGCAATAACTTTTGAAAAAACCAAACCAATCAAAATATGCTTATTGTGATTTTTTTTTACCAAACATAGGTAGCAGAAAACAAATTGGCCAAAAATTTAAAAAAAATTTAATTTTTACATTTTTTTGGGGGGGAATTTCATATAAAAAAATGTTAAAAATATTGTTATTTTTTCAAAATAAACGCTCTTTTTTTGTTTATAGCGCAAAAAGTAAAAATCGCACAGGTGATCAAATACCACCAAAAGAAAGCTCTGTTTGTGGGAAAAAAAGGACGTAAATTTCGTTTGGGTACGGCGTCGCACGACCGCGCAATTGTCAGGTAAAGTCGCACAGCGCCGAATCGCAAAAAGTGGCCTGGACGTAAGACCGCAAAATCCTCCGGTGGTAGAGTGGTTAAAAATCAAAATTTTTTTACATTTTAGGCCAATTTGTTTTCTGCTACATATGCTACATGCTACAAAAATCGCAATACACGTATTTTGATTGGTTTGTGCAAAAGTTATCGCGTCTAAAAAATTACAGGAAAGATTTATGTCATTTTTATTGTTTTTTTATTTTTTTATTAATGCCGGCGATCTGCAATTTTTAGCGGGACTGCAACCTTGCGGCGGACAGATCAAACCCCTAACTGACATTTTTGGTCCAGTGACATTACTACAGTAAACGGTGCTAAAAATATGCACTCTTACTGTAATAATGACACTGGCAGGGAAGGGGTTAACAGTGTGGGTGATCAAGGGGTTAAATGTGAGCCTAGGGGAGTGATTCTAACTTTAAGGGGGCGGGGCTTGTGAAATGACCATAGAGACCTGTGATCCTATATAGAAGGATCACAGACGCTCTGTGATCATTCCAGGAAAAAGAACGGTCAGCTGTGTTTACAACAGCTGACCGTCCTTGTCTCTCAGCGGGGAGCGATCGCGGGGGTTGTCAGGCAGCAATCGGAGCTGCCTGCCCCATGCATTGGAGTCCCTGCTGCCGAGTGGGGGCGTGCGCGCGCCACTGGCTGTGACACAGCATGTGTCCGCTAAAAATCGATAGACAAAGACCACTCATGATCAGAAACACTAAAATAACCCTGGCTGCAATTGTTTTTGTTTTGCAACATCCGATATGTTGCTACTCAATCAGGAAGCTTTTCTAGAATTGTACGAAAAAAATTAAACGTTTAGCACACATTGTTGAATTCGATACTAGTATCATGCAACAAAATACAAACGAGTCGTCCGATTATCTGATCGTGTGTACGAGGCATAAGTCTGCTGCAGGCAGGAGGACATATTTCCTTATGCCTCGTACACACGATCAGATAATCATATGAAAAAAATCACTTTAGAATTGATCACACGATAATCTGATCGTGTGTACGAGGCATAAATCACTGACTGGAGATCAAGGATGACTTTTTAATGATGGAAAGTGGAACTTTTCCTGAAAAATGACACTAGTGCCAAGAATTGCTTTCATACAAAATGAAAATCCACTCTAAAAACAAATTTACAGTTATATTCTCAGTTAATCAATTCCTCTTTTTACCAGCACAGGGTCCAACTGTCAAAAATTTCCCTACCCCAGTGCCGTCCGCCTCTCTGGAAATACATTTATTTTTCCGTGACTGCTCCTTTATTCTTGCCTCCCTCTGATTTGATTTTCTCTGCCCCGTGGCTAAAAAACACTCAGCAGGAAAAGTCATATTCATTACGCTGCCGATGCACATAACCCTTTCCCTGCTAGAGGGCACGCTATGATGGAGGCAGGCTCAGGGCGGAAGGGGTTAATGCGTCTCGCCAGCGACAGGAGAAATCAGAAGGGGTGTAATTAGAGTCATTATCTACCTCTGATGCTCGCCTCATTGTGGCGGATAGGAACTGGCACCGATCCAGTTCCTGCCTTCTTTCAATTCATCATCCATTTTGATGCCTCTTCCCTTTCCTCTCCTCCCTCCCCTTCTGTATGTCCAGCGCGCTCTCTCCCACCCACCGCCAATCATTTTCTCACCGGGGGAGCTTTGAAAATAGCAGCTTGCCTATTTAAAAATAAAATGAAAATTTAATGCCAACAAAATGCCACACACATTTTCAGATGGAGCGTGAAAAGAGGAGGGGGGGGTGGGGGGTATTAGCCCAGAGCAATGTGTGTACAGTACACAATTCCCTCCTTGTAAACATAAATGATGGTTGTCACTTTCTGCTTTGTCACCTCGGGGCAGTGACAGGTAGAGGAAGTGACATAAACCGGGATTGTTATTTTGCAAAGACAAAAATTACTTTTCTAGGTGGGTATCCGAGGCCACGAACCTCTCTGATAATTGGGTTCATTCTGCGTCCTGCAGTGTATAGATCCCTTTTTCCACGCAGTTTGTTAGTAAAGCATATTGAAGCCGAAACCATTGCTGTCATTACGTTATAGCCAGAAACATTCCATGGCGGGTTTAATTTTCATTTGCAAGGATTATGTCACTTTTGCCTATGCGGGTGGGCAGGAGGGCCGGCTGCCCTGGGCACAGTATCATGTGAGGTTTGGGGGCATCCAGGGCCAGGACAAGGGGTGGGCAGGAGGGAGCGGCTGCCCTGGGCACGGTGGTATCATATGAGGTTTAGGGGCATCCAGGGCCAGGACAAGGGGTGGGCAGGAGGGAGTGGCTGCCCTGGGCACGGTGGTATAATGTGAGGTTTGGGGGCATCCAGGGAAGGGACAAGGGGTGGGCAGGATGGAGCGGCTGCCCTGGGCACGGTGGTATCATGTGAGGTTTGGGGGTATCCAGGGAAGGGACGAGGAGTGGGCAGGAGGGAGCGGCTGCCCTGGGCACGGTATCGTGAGGTTTGGGGGCATCCAGGGCCAGGACAAGGGTCAGGCAGGAGGGGCGGCTGCCCTTGGCACAATGGTAGCATATGAGGTTTGGGGGCATCCAGGGCGGGACAAGGGGTGGGCAGGAGGGGGCGGCTGCCCTGGGCGCAATCGTTTATTGCAGGGAGAGGGGCACCGTGAACCTAACCCTAAGGGAAGGAGGGGCACAGTTTGGCCTCTTTGCCCTGGGCACTGGATAGCCTTGTCCCGGCACTGCAGGTAAGGACCTCCCATAGGTAAAAACAAACTGTGCAGCTCAGACTAAAGAAGGACAGCGCTGGTTTTCTGCCAGGATCAAGAGTATTTTTTCGCACACACATAAAAAACACTTTCAGTTACGAATTGTTTTCTATGTTCACATGATAGATGTGTGGTTGTATGCAGAAAAGAACTTCTCAACAGACATGGTGTAAACACGTTTTTAAAGTGGTTGTAAACCCCTAGGTAGTCTTTGTATCTATAGATAAGACCAGAGATGTATAGTAACGAAGTAGAACTACTTAAGTACTGTACTTAAATACCGAAATGCGGTATCTGTACTTTCCTAGAGTAGAATTTTTTTCTCCTACTTCTACTTTTACTTCACTACATTTTTTCAATGATTTCGATACTTCTACTCAAGTATTTTTTTTTTGTGCTGCATAGTTACTCGTTACTTTTAAAAAAATTACCACTGCCAGAACAGTAGATGGCAGGTTGCATAAAGCTCAAAAAAATGTGTATAATGTCATTTGTAAATCAGCGCATACGAAAATAAAGGCTGTGTATAATAAAAGCTGCTATACCAAATCTTTCCAATAAAAAGAAAATATGAAACAAACAAATAAATGGTGCTACAGCGCTTAAAGTGCATCAAGAAACTACTAACAAACACAACTTGGCTGTGCGAATAAAGTGCCTGTGCAATCGATATATCATCGTTGCCCCCAGTGCCCTGCCCACACTCCACACAGTATCAAAAATAAAGTGACATGAATGTGCTAAAGCCTAAATGCAGTGAAAATAATTATTCCCACAACGTAACAGTAAATTCAATTCATATAAAATATGACAATAAATCACAATAAAATAAGTTATGAAATAAGTTAGGTCAGGTGCGTGCAACAAGTTGAAGTGTGTAAACCTATCTATAACGAAAAGTCCATAAATGAATTCCAGTGTGCAAATCTAAAGTGTCACTTCACTTGTCAGATGCTTCCACCTCCTTCAGTGCTCGAGTGACCGACCAACACACTTGATGGTGGTGGCACTGGTGGATAGCGTCTGGGTGGCACTGGCACTGACTGCACTGGTTCAAAAAGCCATATATATTTAATTAATTCAATTCTCAATCTCATAGGTCCTCTCCTCATAAGATATTAATAACTTAAGATTAGGTGATGAACTTCTTGGCGGCCCTGGCAGGATGACGGGGACACCCGCCACTTCTGGAGCCGAGCCGCTGTGATTCCCCAACATGTGACAAAGTGACAGCCAGGAGATCTAGTGGCTAGTAGTGCTCAACAATACCGCTTTCATATATAAAAATGAAATAAAATATACTGACTCACAATTTAGTAGTAGTAGTAGGTAGCGTGTAGCAGTAGGCAGCACAACTCAATTCAATCAATCCCACAGCCTCGCTCGCGCCGCGGCCCGCGGAATCACTGTCATGATCATCAAGTTAAGACCGCACTGGAGGAGCCGTGCTGCCGTCTTCCCGCTTGAGGTCTCCGCCTCTAAACGTGTTGTGTGTCACTCAGACTCCACCCCTTAGGGCCCTTACTGAGAGGAGTTGTGAAGCGGGCGGCGGGACGCGGGAGCAGGATTCGGAGCATTTTCTTCGTTATCTCATCTTCTTCTCTATGAGGTGAGTGAGGTGGACCGTGGAGAGGGCCTAATCCTTGCCATGGCAAATGTGCCATTCGAGAATCAAATAATCAATATAAAATAGTAATATATTATATACACAATGGTCATGGGTGGCTTTTTTGAACCAAGAAGAGTGAGACTGACGGCTATGATGATTATCCGACAAACCATGGTCCATGGACCATAAGTGTTGTGTTGTGGTGGTGCCTGTGCTTCCTGCGGCCTGCCTCTGCCTGTGCGGCTGTGCCTGCACTGCAGTGGCCACTGGCAGTGGCACTTGACTTGAGCAAAGCAAATGAGCACTACTAGTGTGAAGGACAGGTGGTGGAAGCATCTTCTGACAAGTTCTTATAATGAAAATAATATAGACAGCTTTTTGAACCAGTGCAGTGCCAGTGCTACTAAGGTGAGAGGCAGAGAGAGACAGAGAGAGAGGCTATCCAGTCCACCACTTTATTTGAGCAGATCACAGAAGAAAGGTGGAAGCATCTGACAGCAAGTGACAAGCACTTCTTAGATTGCACACTGGAATTCAGTTATGGACTTTTCGTTATAAAGTTTAGTTTACACACTTAACCACTTAAGCCCCGGAAGATTTTACCCCCATTCCGACCAGGGGGTATTTTGCGATTCGGCACTGCGTGAATTTAACGCACAATTGCGCGGTCGTGCGACGCTGTACCTAAACGAATTTGACGTCCTTTTTTTCCCACAAACAGAGCTTTCTTTTGGTGGTATTTGATCACCTGTGCGATTTTTTGATCACGCGCTATAAACAAAAAAAGAGCGTCAATTTTGCAAAAATAGCAATATTTTTCACATTTTTTTATATGAAATTCCCCCCAAAAAAAATGTAAAAATCAAAATTTTTAAAAATTTTCGGCCAATTTGTTTTATGCTACCTATGTTTGGTAAAAAAAATCGCAAAAAGCGTATTTTGATTGGTTTGCGCAAAAGTTATCGCGTTTACTAACAAAGGGAAAGATTTTTGTCATTTTTGTTGTTTTTTTTTTAAAGCGTAATGGCGGCGATCTGCGATTTTTTTTGCGGTACTGCGACATTGCGGCGGACAGATCGGACCCTTGACTGACATTTTTGACACTTTTGGGGTTACCAGTGACATTTCTACAGTAATCAGTGCTATACATATGCACTGTTGCTGTAAAAATACACTGGTAGTGAAGGGGTTAACTTTATTTGGAAGGGAGGGGCTGTGTGTGTCCCTAGGGGCGTGGTTTCTACTGTGATTGGCTGTGGCTTTAGCTGTAAGGACACTGATCAACGGATCTACATACCAGATCCGTTTTATCAGTGTCTTTGCAGCGAGGAGAATGACAGGCAGTTTGTTTACACAAGCTGCCTGACATTCTCCCCCGCCGATCGCCGAGTGGCCGGCGGACATCGGGTCCACTGGTCACACGCGCGGGGGGGTCCGTGACCACGCGGGAGCGGGAGCGCGCCTCCGGGGGCGCGCGCTCGCTCCCTAGACCCTCACAAGCAAGCAACGTAGCCCTACGTTAGTTTGCCTGTGAGGGGCTGACCGCCGACGTAGATAGTCGTGCGGCGGTCGGCAAGTGGTTAAACTTGCACCTAACTTATTCACAATCACAACTTATTTTATTGTGGTATTGTCATATATATTTTATATGAATTAAATTTACATTGTGGGAATAATTTGCACTGCATTTAGCACAGACATGTCACTTTATTTTTGATACTGTGGGCGATGATTTTGAATACAAGAAGAATATATATATATAATTGCAGGCACTTTATTAGCATTTTTAGCACAGCCACTTTGTTAGTAGTTTTTGATGCATTTTTCACTTTAAGCGTTGTAGGTTTGATGAAGCTGGCCTGGCACATCATCATCAATTGAGCAAATCAAATCAAACCACGATTAAGAAGACTGCGCATGCTCCTGTTCTGCCTTTTGATCAGCTGAAAAGATGGACGAACCAAAAACACCACCTTCCACCCCTGGCCCTTCAACTTCAAGTGATCTGCCTGGCTGTGAGAGTGAGGAAGCTCAGGAAGGAGACCACCCCTGGCTTTAAAAGGGGAAGGGAGGGACATACTTTATCTGTTTTTTGTTTACAAAAAGTTACAGCCTAAGGAATTGTGATTGTCCTTTAGGTTAATCATTTGAATAAATCATTTGAAATAATAAAAAACAATATGATGTTCAAACTTTTGACTTCTTTCTTTAATAACTACATAACACAGTACTTGTACTTCTACTTTCAGTACTTGAGTAGAATTTTTTTTTCAAAACTACTGGTACTTTTTACTTTTAGTACTTAAGTAGCAAATTTTTTGAAAAAACTACTTGCAATACTTAAGTAAAAAAAATGTTGAATACTTTAGTACTTCTACTTAAGTAACTTTTTCTGCGAGCACTTCCACTTCTACTCAAGTCACCTTTTGATCGAGCACTTGTACTTTTACTCAAGTAGAAATTTCGAGTACTTTATACAAGTCTGGATAAGACTTACTTATAGGTACTGTAAATATCTCCTAAAGTTGCACCGTTTAGGAGATATTTACATTGCATGCAGCCGATGACATCATCAGGGCATGTGCTCTGAAGGAACGGCCACCCGTGCTGTTCCTTCGGAGCCCTGTGCTGTGAACGGCCGCTCATGCGCGCATGTGTGGGAGTGACGTCATCGCCACCTTGGCCAATCAGATGGCCGGATGATGCGAACCCAGAAGTAAGACGGCTGAACATGTCGGTCGTGATACCGGTGAGTGGACGGCCCTGCGGGGGCTTCCTTCTGAGCAGGGGCATACCTAGAGCATTTGGCCCCCGGGGTAGATCCTATATCTGGCACCCCCCCCCCCGGCGTGCAGGCGACGAACTGCACATTGACGTGCAGTTCGTGCAGCGCCTCCACGCACTGCAGCCTGGAACCCAAAAGAATGCTCCTCCCTCTGCTCCCCCCGGCGACCAGGCCCCTCCTCCTCTGCAAAAACGACGCAGATTGAAATACATGTAACTGGCAGTGATACACTTACTGTGTGCTACTGCCAGTGGTGTCACTAGGGTTGGTGTCACCTGGTGCAGTAAACCATAGTGTCACTCCCCCCCAAAAAATGTTTTTTCCTGTTTTCTGAAAGCGCGCCAAAGATGCAGCATGCAGGACTTTTGGTGCGCTTTCAGAAAATGCAGAAAAAAAACGCACAACCTAAAAAATCCATAGGATTGCAGTAATAATTGCGAGTAAAATGTAGGAAGACCCCCTTTACATTACACAGCCCCCGTACCCCTGGACCCCTCTACATTACACAGCCCCCCCATTGGAACCCTTTACATTACACAGCCCCCCCATTGGAACCCTTTTCATTACACAGCCCCCATCCCCCCATGGAACCCTTTACATTACACAGCCCCCATCCCCCATGGAACCCTTCACATTACACAGCCCCACCCCCCATAGAAGCCTTTACATTATACAGCCCCTGCCCCCCCCATAGAACCCTTTACATTACACAGTTTCCGCACCCCCCCCCCCAATGGAACCCTTTACATTACGCAGCCCCCCCAATAGAACCCTTTAAATTACACAGCCCCCACACCCCCATAGAAACCTTTACATTACACAGCCCCCGCCTCTCCTCAATAGAACCCTTTACATTATACAGCCCCCAAATAGAACCCCTTTACATTACACAGCCCCCCCAATTGAACCCCTTTACAATACAAAGCCCCCGCTAATAGAACCCCTTTACAATACAACCCCCCCAATAGAACCCCTTTACAATACAACCCCCCCCAATATAACCCCTTTACAATACAACCCCCCCAATAGAACCCCTCTACAATGCAACCCCCCCAATAGAACCCGTTTAAAATACAAAGCCCCCACCAATAGAACCCCTTTACAATACAAACCCCCCCAATAGAACCCCTCTACAATGCAAACCCCCCCCCCCCAATAGAACCCCTTTACAATACAAACCCCCCCCCAATAGAACCCCTCTACAATGCAAACCCCCCCCAATAGAACCCCTTTACAATACAAACCCCCCCAATAGAACCCCTTTACAATACAAGCGCCCCTCCCCCTCCTACCTTATTAGGAGGAGAGCAGAGGAGGAGGAACCGTTTAAAGCAGAGAATTCCTGTGCCCTGAATACACAGCGGTCAGCGGGACCTGCCGAAGTTAACTGTGCTAGTTAATGAGCAGGTGATTGGTTGATAGGCGGTCCTAGCAACCAATCGCCTTCTCCTTAACTAGCACAATTAACTCTGGCAGCGCCCGCTGTGTATTCAGGGCTCATGAGTAGGGATGATCGAACGGCTCGGGTCGACCATCGGTTCGGCCCGAACATTGGGTGTTCGAGGTTCGGCCGAATTTAGAACTTTTTGCCCAAAAAGTTCGGAATTCGGTAACCAGAACCGCCCAAAATGCAATGCTTCAGGAAATGGGCTTTATAAGCCCGTGATTGGACCAGAACCATTAGCAAAAGCCAATTGAGGGGGCAGGAGAATGCTAGGAATGTGATTGGAGTGACTAGGGGGTCCCTAGACCAATCATTAGTGAATACGCCCCCCAGTATATAAGATCGCCCCCGCCAAATTCCTAGCATTGTTATACTGGACATGGAAGAGAGTGGAAGCAGTTCTGTTAATTTTACTTTAAAAGTGTCATTTAGCTATTTTTAGTGTGAGGAAAGGGATATCTAGTGTAGTTAGAGTGCTCCTTTACACTTAAGTTAGCTTCAAAAATTTAGTTTCTGTAGGGAAAGTATGAAGTGCCAGGGTGACCGTAATGTAGTGTAGGGGGAACTGACTGCCATGGCAGGGTGACCGACTGACCAAACCCTTCCATACCAGGGTGACCGTAATGTATTGTAGGGTGAACTGACAGTGACTGCCATGGCAGGGTGACCAAACCCTTCCATGTCAGGGTGACCGCAATAGAGAAATGATCATTTCTCTGAATTGCTTCGGAACTGGAATATGGCTTCTCACCAGCCAAGCATTTTTTATGCTGCAGGGGCTGCCACTGTCAGTGCTTTTTTGAGGACATGTTTGATGTCAGACATGACATCTGAACATGTGTATAGGGGGTATATATACACATATATGTCTGTATATACACCCCTAGACATATATAGGTGTGATAGTAGCAGAAATATATGCTTGCGCTAATGAAATCATTTACAGGAATATATTTCTGCTACTATCACACCTATATATGTCTAGGTGTGTATATAAATATATGTATGTGTGTATATATACCACTATACACAAGTTCAGATGTTTTGCCTGCCTCAAAAGAACCCAAAAAAATGCCAAAAAAACGCTAGCGTCAAAAAAAAAATGCCCAGGTGTGTTTTTGCTGGCAGTTTTTGGGGGGTTTTGGAGGCAGGCAAAACATCTGAACTTGTGCACAGTACCACTATACACAAGTTCAGATGTTTTTCCTGACTGCAAAGAACCCAAAAAAATGCCTGCTATTAAATAAAACCCCCAAAAAATGCCAGCAAAAACACACCTGGGCATTTTTTTTGACGCTAGCGTTTTTTTTTAGAAGTTTCAGCTCTGTAGCATGTCCAGAACCAGAAAAAAAGATCATATAGGTGTTAAAGTTAAAGGAGGGTCCCGACCCAAATCCCTGTTCTACTGCAAAATTATCTTTTTTTTTTTTTTTTCATGGTTCTGGACATGCTACAGAGCTGAAACTTCACATGCACACCTTTTAGACCCCCCAGATACTAAATCCAAAGTCAAAATAAAAAAATCTCTTTTTTTTTTTTTCAATAATTGGCTTTTTTATCAAAAATGACAATTTTTAAGAACTTTTTTTGTGTGATTAATAGTTAATGGGGCATGACCCAGAACCCTGGGCACTTTTTAGGGGCGTTTATTGGGTTTTAGGGCTTAAAAATGGTGTTTTTTGATTACCGAAGTTCGGGTCCCATTGATTTCAATGGGGTTCTGAAATCTGGGCCGAACTTTCGAGAAGTTCGGATGTTCTGGCCGAACCGAACTTTTCAAAAGTTCGATCATCCTTACTCATGAGTGACAGGGAGCCTCTCTCTCCTGTTCTCTGCTTTAAACAGTTCCTCCTCCTCCGCGCTCCTGTGTCAGTGAGTGGCGGAGGCAGTCCAGCGGCCGGCCCCGTGTGTCACCCTGGTGCTCCCTGACACCCCCTAATGTGTTGCACCTAAGGCACTGCTTCGCCACTGCTTCTAAGGTAAGTACTTCATAATAAACTAGTATGCGATGCATATTAGCTCTTTATGCCTTTGTCTTTCAGGTTTTTTCTTTTCTAAGGTTTACAACCTCTTTACTGTAAACCTATCATCAACGAATTTTGGTAGGTGCCACTACTGACCTTCTGAAAATGCTACTTGACTAGCTATTACGCTGACCCTCTGACTTCAAACATTTCCAAGTCACTGACCTGGAACTAGGGTTGCCACCTGTACAGGCAGGGCCACGGATAGGGGGGGGACCACCAGTCCTCCTGTAGGGGGCCCGGGCACAAAGGGGGGCCCCGGTAGCATGGGGATTCGGTGCGGTCAGGAGGAGGGGCAATTACAGAAGGAAGCCCCTTGTGGCTCTCTGCAGCAGCTGAAAGCCAGTTTCTCCTCCCTGCCTACTTTCACCTGCTGCAGGGACAGAGACAGACACAGGGTATCTTTCCTGTAATTGCTTCTCCGACACCGACTCCCCTCCCTGTTCTGCCTGCTTCTGTCTCCCCTTACCCCCAGCTTCCCTGTCCTGTAAAAAAATAACAAATCTTAAAAAAATAAATAAATAAATAAACGTAATAAATAAGTGAAAAAAAATTGTAAAATAAAATAATTGTAAAAAAATTTAACATAAAAAAAAAAAAAAACGACATTTTTTTTTTTTTTTTCAAATGTAAAAAACAATTATAAAAGGGCTAAATCACACAAGTTCTCTGTTATGCTTGTGTCCACTAATAATGATTTTAGTGGATTTTTAGTGAAAATATTGTCTTGATGAATGGGGGGGGGGGCTGCCAGGTAGGCTGTACGGGGATGCCATTTCTAACAGCAGCCCTGTCTACAGGAAAGACCCGGACAGTCCGGGTTTGTACATTCGTTCCCAGGTTTCTGTCCTCCTTAAACCCGGACACGGCATACCTGGGGATGGAGCCAGTGTGGGAACTCAGCGGGGGTATCCTTAAATTCAATGATTATTCCTTGTGGCTGTGGCTTCCTCTGCTTTGCGTTCTCTCTCTCTGCCTTCTCCCCCGCGAGGTGCTTGCACCCCTTGCCAGCCTGTCAATGCTTTGCTTTGCAGTATTGATCAACCAATATCGTTTTTTACTGCCAATACCGATACCGATATTTTGGTCATCGGATATCGGTATTGGCCGATATTGGCCGATATTTTCGGACATTAATTTTTTTTTTTTTTTTTTAATGTCTACAGGTACTGTGGTGGAGGGATCTGGGGGTCCAAACCCCTCCTCTGCACTTAAAAGCATGTTTTGAATGCTGTAATTTTTTTTAATTCGGCGCCGCCAGTACCCGGAAGGGGTGTTATGTCATGACATCACTTCTGTGTACTCGGCGGCGCCGAATTAAAAAAAATGGAGACCCGGTCAGATGGCAGCGGTGCAGATGGAGACCCGGTCAGACGGCGGCGGTGAAGGTAGGAAGGTAGGAGACCCGGGCGAGCCGTGGAAGGCGGCGGGAAGGGGGGACGTCCCCTCTCGCTCCTTGGAATGTCAGCCGAGCGGCTTATCAGCCGCATCGGTTGTCATTACAAGACAGTCGGCTATGGACACCGGTACCGGGGTGATACCTCTAGCTGCAGGCATCACTCCGGTACAAGCACTTTCTGAAATATCGGCAATATCGGTAAAACAAAAGGCCGATTCCGATATATCGGACAAAGTGCATATCAGCCCTTGATATATCGGCTTTGCCGATAATCGGTCAATCACTACTTTGTTGTCATTAGTTGCTAGGACCACCGGTGTGCTAGCAACCAATGACGTTTTTGCTGCTGTGCACGCACATATGGGATTTTCTTGGAGCGCTCCACCTCCTAGGCAGCTCCGCCCCCTAATTCCGGCTGATTCCCACACACTCGGCTGGTTCAATCCCTATCCTCAGCCAATTCCCACTCCCACAGCGGCAGGACTGGCCCAAGAGATTGTGCTGCCTGGGTCCAAGAATTAAATGCTGCCCTCTACCCCCCAAAAAAAAATAACTCCCAACAAAATGCCCCCACATCCATTATTTTATATAAATATAAAATTTAGAAAATATTATATATACTGTTATCTTCTTCCATAGCTCACCACCAGACTGGTCGACCAAACACCCGCTGTCTGTCCTCGGTCCTCCTATCACTTCTGTGTCTGCTGCGCCCACTGCCCTAGAAGATCCAGCCTGCCCTGTGTGAGATATGGTGCGCTGATGTCTGACGCCATTGCGCACACCACGATCATGTGAGTTCAAAAAATAGTTGCTCATGTTGCATGTATCCCCACGGTGCCACATCCCAAAAAATAGCTACAGAACCAAAAAGGGTTCTGTAGCCACGATCATGTGAGGGACATTCCCTGAAGGAGATGCTCCGCCTCCTCATACTCATCAGTTTGCACTACGGGCGGCAGTATGAGATGGGGAAATGCTGCCTGTAACGTGACGCAAACTAATGACACAAAACTGCTGGAAAAAAAAATCTTGGGTGTCAATTTGCTGCCCCTCTCCAAGTGCTGCCTTGGTCCAATGGATCCAGCGGGACCCATGGTAGGTGGTAGGGCCAGCCCTGCACAGCGGCTCCAGTGACTGTTCCTCCTGCCAGTAAGGCATAAACAATACCATAGAATGGGGAGCTATAAGTGGGGTCTCTCTCTAATGGAGGTTTCTATGGGGCGAGAGGGGAACTGATATAAGGGGACTCTCAGCTAATGAGGGGTCTCTAATGGAGGGGGTGCTAATATAAAGGGACTCTATCTAATGTGGGTCTGTAAGGGGGGTGCTGACTGCTGATCTAAGAAAAAAAGGGGCCGCTAAAGTGTTTAGTTTTGGCTTAAAGAAAAGGTGGCAACCCTACCTGGAACCAGTATGCAGATCAGTTAAGTCAGAAATCCTTATCTGCTTATTTGTTCTGGGCCAGTGATACAGAAAGATTTAAATGTAGAGGATCAGTATATTAGCTGAACAGCAAGCATTTTTAATAAAGGAATATTACACTGAAATAATTACAAAACCTGCCACTGCTGACCACAGCCGACTTCCTACACTTGCCAGTTGTCTGTCTCTGACCTCAATACATTCGCTGATCTGGAACAAGTATGCAGCTAGCAAAGTCAGAGGAGAGTCAGAATTTTCCACTTTCATGGTGATCTAAACGGCTCAAATATTTTCTGAGCCACTGACCCAGAACAAGTATAGAGATGAGGAATTTTGACACTTTTCTTGCACTCATTTACAGCATGTTTGTTCCTTGCCTTTGATTCAAGAGTAGACAGCCAGGTAATTAGCATCGGAGTGAGACCAGCAAAGACAGGCCCTATACTTCAGCCATGACAAGAGTACTCAAATGAAACTCAGATGTGGTTTA
The DNA here is from genome assembly GCF_965119305.1 of Pelophylax lessonae. Classification (NCBI taxonomy): domain Eukaryota; kingdom Metazoa; phylum Chordata; class Amphibia; order Anura; family Ranidae; genus Pelophylax; species Pelophylax lessonae. Next base: position 41,003,326 of record NC_138778.1, on the reverse strand, counting down.
AAGGGAACCTCTAATAAATAAAAGAGTTGCTATTGTCAAATTGGTTTCTAAAGGTGTCGGTTCTTTGACAGGTACTTGGATCTCTTCTTCGCTACCTGGTCCTGTGACCTGGAAAAGCACACAGCCAGTAAAGTATATAATGTGCGTATCCCTTTCCCGCACACTTGTTCTAGGAATTGGTTCCCCAGGTAATAAATCTATGACTTAATGCTTATTTGCTCTCTCCCTTAATCGTGGCTAACTTAACGTGGATCTTCTACCTTGGTGGCAAAGTCTGCATATTCAAGTTTCCTCCTCACTCTTCCCTAAAAGTATGTGTGGTACCAGTCAGCATCCCCTTTAAGCCGGCTGGCAGAACATTTCACCCAGGCAGCCGAATTGCTTGTTTCTTCCTTCCTGCCTGATACAAAATGCAGGGAGAGGGGAGGACTCTGAAGGATTCTATTGGCAGCTGCTGCAGCCAAGGTCTGTGCTCATCCCTAGTAATGGGGCTAGAAGGACTCTCTATTGGTTGGCAAGGTTGTGAAGCAGTGAGCATTGGCCACCACTGAAGGGGAGAAGAGCTTTGAAGGCTCCAAGGGGTGGAAGATAGTTACAGTGAGCTCAGAGCAGGGTACATGGAGGGCTTTTATGGACTAGGTATGCCAGAGACTGGCTGGTGATCCAGTGCAGCCCAGGGAAACGAGAGCCATGTAATCTGTAGTGTACAGGCTGCCATGACCAGATAAAGTGAACCACATGTTGCTGAGCTGCACAGTGTTGCCCAAGGAGGGGGACTAATCCCTATGTTTTCTGTGCTGGGCTGCTGTACAAGGCTGAGTGAGATTGCTGCTCCTGACTGTTGCTGCTGAGTACTTCTGGTAGCGAAGAGGATACCGCTACATTCACTGAAGCCAAGAATGTATGGCGTGACCCCTCGCTGGACCTGAGGAGCACATATTGGAAACCCTGGGAGTGGTGTGAGGCCTGTTGGCCACTTATTTAGAACTGACATTGTTATGGTTTACTGCCACTAGAGTATTTGCCTGTGTGGAGTAAGCCATGCAATCTTGACCTTTGACCCTTGGTACTAGAAGTGCTCTCAGAAATGAGAGAGTGAGTGCTTCCATGGGAGATCAAGGGCCCCAACACCAGTTTACTGAACTTAGCCCCACTAGTCTGTGGTGTAGGTAGTGCTCAGTAACCTTTTAGTCAGGCTGTTTGATCAGTTGCTGTTATTCCTAGCTGTTGCTATACCTTGCCATTTGGTAATATCTACGGTACATATTTTTGTTTTTTTGTAATATTACTGTCTGTTGATGCATTCACTTTTCACCATCACAGGGCTCTTCTGCTTAAAGTGGAACTTCACCCAAAAGGAGAAGCTCTGCACTTCTGCACTTCCCCCCCCTGTCAAATTTGAAATATTTTTTTTTGGGGAGGTGGGGAGGCGGATACCTAGTTTTGACCGGTACCCACTCCCACTTCCGCTCAGATTGCCTAGGCAATCAGAATGGAAGTTTTCCTCTCCCTTCCTTGCCTGCAACCTTCTGGGACACATCACAGGTCCAAGAAGGCTGAAGGCTGCAGGACCATTCAATGCGGCTTCTGCATTTACAGTGGGCAACCCGATGTGAAGGCAAAAGGAAGCCACAGCCGGCTGCCCACAGTTTCCTTGCCAACGCCGGAGACTGAAGACAAGTGGAGAAACTGGCCCAGATATATCGAGGGCCAATATGCACTTTTCCCGAATCGGCCCCTGAGGTTACCAATATTGCCGATATTTCGGGAAAGTGCTTGTACAGGAGTGATGCCTGCAGCTAAAGGCATCAACCCGGTACCGGTGTCCATAGCCGACGGTCGGCTGTCTTGTAATGACAACCAATGCGGCTGAGAAGCCGCTCGGCTGTCATTACAAGGATCGGGAGGGGACGTCCCTCCACCCTTCCTGTATTTGTAACTGCTGACTTTTAATTTTTTTCCCCCCAGGCTGGAACTCAGCTTTAAATAAATTTAATTCAAACTTACAGTGTGTCATGAGATTGGTATCTACCAAGGCAGGTCATCCCCATGTTGTCCTCCTTCCTGACAGATCTCGGAGAACATTGATTAGACCAAATCTCGCACATTGCTGCAGTGTCTTCTATGAAATTTGGACTACTCAGCATTCCCAGGAACCTTGTAGGAAATAAGATGATATCACAACACTAAAAATTAGTGGAAAGGTATGAATGTTATCTAACTGTTTTCCCCCTCACCGGTTCTTTTATGCAGTGTTTTAGGGATGGGAGGAGGACACCTTAAATAACCAAAGCCTAAGGTGGAGGATCCACTTTTAGGAGCTATAGCTTATTGAAGAATCCTCAGCATCTGACACTTCTGAGTGTGTCGGATCTTCGGCCCTCCTCTGTGCTCTCTCTCTGGATCCAACAGACTCTATGTCACTACAAGGCACAGTTTTGGTGTAGAGGCTGGCTGATTGAACCATGGTGCTTAGAGGGGAAATCGGGTAGCCAACATACCTGAAAAGCAACTTTAAATCCAAGTTAATGACAGCAATTCCCATATCTCTCCCCTCATTTGTTCTCTTTAGAACATTTATAAAATGTTGTATGTTGACAACTTCAGTTTCTCTGGGACACCGCAATGTAAAGCACGGGTTATTTTCCATGAGCTCACTAGTGTTTAAAATCACAAATTCAAATTGTTGCGTTGGAATATCATTCAACCAAGACACAGAATTCCCTTAACGCTGTAATTCTCATTGAAATCAACTAAAGTGTTTATATACTGTAGTGTGAGATGGATATGGAGATTACTCCTCATGGTCATTTGCTCTAGAGAGGCCTTGTGTCCTTAAAGGTCACACTTCAATATACACTTCACCCAAAGTGTAATTTTTGTGATATCTCTCATCACTATAATATCATCATTTTCCATCATTTTCCTCTCATGAGGCATTTTCCATATTTTAATGATGTGATTATTATTCTAAGATGAAATTCATCTACTGTTCTTTCTTGTTGTTTTCTTTCTTTGCTAAAACTCATTGCCATTGTCCATTTAGCTGTCTATAGAAAATTGTATGTAAATATTTTTGAAAGGGGTGCAACTATGCTGTCAAAAAATGGTATAACTGCCCTGTTCAGAGGCGTAACTAGAACCTTCAGGGCTCCGGTGCAAGAAACCATGAAGGGCCCCCCAGACCCCTGGCCAAGGCCCTTCCCTTCAAGCCTGGGGCTCTTCCCACTGATCCTGGGGCCCTTTACTCTCGTTGCGGGGCCCTTTATTACGGTCATTCACAAGTTCTGCAGTGGGCCCCCTTCCTGCCATCTTGGGGCCTCCCCACGGAGGTAGAATGCCAGGGTCCAGTCGCAAGTGTGACCTTTGCAATCCTGGAAGTTCACCCACTGGTGTCAGTAGTTTTTATTTTTTGGTATTTTATTTGTATTTTTTATCACTTTATTTTATTTTTCGTATTTTTTAATGTCACTGACTATGACTCTGTCCATTCAGAAAAAGTAAGGAGCTGGTAAATTGCATATTTACTGACCCCTTCCTGGTTCTCTGTTGTGTCACATCCCCTACAGCAGCCAGCAGGAGAGGGAAGGGAGCAAAGGGGGGGAAACCAGGGGAGCACAAAGGGGCCCAGAGACAGCAGAACACAAGTGAATAATGCAATTGCATTTATGCAATTATTATTTTTTTCAAATGTAAGTTTATTAAAGAGTCCAACAAGCCAAAACACAGATTACATGTGAAATCAACCATAGAAGGAAACAGACAGTGAATGATGAATAAGAGAATATACAATATATGTAACAGTGGGAAAGATTAGTTACAGATCTTGCAGTAGGTAGGTTCCCCCAATGAGGAGAGTGTCCGCGTATCTGTGCGTTTCTTAACAGGTGGCAAGACAACCCAAGTGGCAGGGTGGTCCTATTAGAGATGAATATCACACGACCCTAAAATCATTTAGACTTGGTAGCCGATGCGTTTCAAGGGATGAAACTTCTACTTCAGAGCAAAGCTGCTACTTGGAATGTGCTTACATCGCTGTTTTAGCCTTTGCCTTTTGTGAGTATGCACTCGGTTTTATTTATTATAAATTTACATTTGGTAATGATGCACTAGGCCTTTGCGCTCTTTTGTTTCTGTATATACTATATATATATATATATATATATATATATATATATATATATATATATACTTTTTATTTATTTAATTTTTTTTTAATAAAATACTATCCAATTACCAGCTTTCTTTTTGTAAATGTAATTAAAAATAGAAAATAATAGCAAACGTATTTTGTGCAGTTTAGATAGTAGGATAACCATCAGACAATAGAAAGGCCATACATTTCCATGGCTATTTTTTTATGCCCTTCCTGAACAGTGTGCCCCCCCTATGTACCCAGGCCCAGCACATGATCTATAACACATAACAATTCCTACCTTTGATATATTTAGATGTCTATTATTTTTATTCATTTTTATTCATCTACGTCATATTATTTATTTGCATTTTCTATTTTTCTCTATTTAGATACAGGCTCTGTTTTATCCAGCGATCTCTCCTCATGGCGAGAAGGCGCGGAGGGGAAGTAATCAGTCTCTTATCAACCCTGACACAGAAAACGAGGCAATTATGTTCTAGTGTCCCATGGGGAGGGCTGGCAGAGCTGAGATAAACTGCTGGCTCTGTCTATAGGGAAAGGAGGCAGAGAGGACAGGGGGAGGCTGGGTGGGAGCATAGTTGAAAAATAGCTGCAAGTATTGGGTTCTAGTGAATATGTAGGAGGGGATATTACCTTCTGTCCTTACGTGACCGATATAAAAAAATGGGTTGAATCCAGGTAAGACTCATATTCATTTTCCCAGCTGTTCACTGGAGATATAAAATGTGTAGCACTGGGTGCAAGGGACAAATACCAATAGAGGCCAATGAAGAATTCAGTCTAAAATCCACATTTTCAGGGTGGTGAATGTAGAGCAAATGGTAGAGCAATGAATGTAAAGGACTGAACATTTCACCATAATAAAATTAGAAGTGATTGGAGCCAGTAATTTTTAATTTCTATTTTATATTTACAGTAAATATTACAGAGACCTGGATTTCTGATTGAAGATCCGTACATTGGGCAAAAATCGGCAAAAAAAAGACCAGTTGATGATTGGGCTTTATAAGTGAGGCAATTTTTTCTGACAAAAAGAAGTAAATCAAAGCAATCTTCCACTACTTGATAAATATGCACAAATTATTCAAGGACATGCACACGTATATTCTGTCTGTCTGTCTCATTCTAGCTATCTCCTTCTTTTTCTCTCTCTGGTTCTCTCTTTTTTTCTACCTGTCTGTCTGTCTATTTATGTTTCTACTATCTATCTCATTCTAAACAATCCTTTTTAGCTATCTCCTTCTCTCTCTCTTTTCTTTCTATCTATCTATCTATCTATCTATCTATCTATCTATCTATCTATCTATCTATCTATCTATCTATCTATCTATCTATCTATCTATCTATCTATCTATCTATCTATCTATCTAATTATCTATCTATCTATCTCCATCTCTTTCTCTCTCTTTTTCTACCTGT